>NC_090439.1:60246606-61448034 GCF_031143425.1 Pleurodeles waltl | reverse complement strand
GCAGAAGCTAGATGGAAGAATAAGAAATAATACTCTCCCAGTTAGTAAGTTCATACCTTCTATTACAGCCCTAGCTTTAACTTGTTATTAAAAAAAATGTTTGTTTCTTTTCATACCTTTATATTTTTTAGAGTGTTAGTCTGCAATTGCAGCAATTTAGTCAATGGAGTAGACTAGAAATGCATTGAACCATATGTTTACCTACAACATTCAAGGAGGAGGACTGCATAGGTCTTAGACATATGGACAGAGGAGTCACCTGCAGACAGTACTTGTTGATTACCAAAAAGGTTGATAAATAGATTAACTATTGTACCTACAACATTCCATTTTTCAGTGTATTTATGTAATGGGAGTTTGTGCCACTTGTATTCACAATCTAACTATTATAGCATTGCATTTGAAGAGTGGAACTAAGGATTAGAAGCTAATAAACAATGTTTTTTGCACAGGTTGATTTGTTACTAGTGGTTTGTACTAGGCTCCTACTACAGCTGTCCATAGATTTGATGTAGCCATTGTAAGTATCTTAAAACCATATCTTAAAATCTCCTGTTATAATAATGCCACCTTTATAACAAATAAAAGTTAAAAGGAATTAAAATATGAGAGCTTCAAGAAAAGGGGTTGAAGTTGTTAACCGATTACCTGTACTGCAGCAGAGTTTTACTTAATCACTATGGGTGCAGATGAAATATTAGATGGCAATTTATCCTTTTGAACTTTTTCACAATTCCGGTATACTGAGATTCTCGCTGTGTTTAACAATTTATAATGAGTTATATTATCTGAATAGAGAGTTTTAAATATCATACTACGAAACAGGGTAGGTAGAAAAATAAATCGACCATCGCAATAAAAGGTTCAAATAGATTTACAATTCTATTAAAAGAAACTGATGTGTAGGTGAATAGTAAATCTACACTTACAGATCAATAATGCCTTCACAATATTTTGGCAGTCGAAATTCCTGATAGTATTTTTTGGAAGATATTTTTGTATTGGATGGTATTTTGAATGCATTAATAACATAATAACCCTTGAGGGTGGCTTCATCTAGTAGAGGATGGGATAACTCACTCACCCATGTTGCATTCACTGCTAAGATTTCAATGTTAGAATCTGAATAATTTACAAATATCTGTGTCACGAGCACCAATAAACCTACCAGCTCAATTTATTACGGCTTCTAGATCTTTTTAGACAATAGCATCCGTGGTTTAGAGACGTACAGGCAATGTTGCCTCTGAAAGCTGCAACATCACATTACAAAGCAAATTCCAGTCTGGCCAAAATTCTGCATCAAGAATAATCATAGATGCTAAAAGAAGAAGGCCATAGAAAAAGATTTTCACCCACTGCCTTTGATAGAGATGCATATTCTATGTTTGTAACCAATTGCTCCCTAAATAGGCATTGTGTTGTCTTTGAGTTGCATGAAGCTCACAGATCCGTGTGGCAATCAGGATGAGAAAAAGATATGACACTTTAACTCAACTGAAAAATAGTCCATTAAACAGATCATTGAATTTACATGAAAACTGCATACAAAGTAGTAAAATGTTGGTGTTTCACAGTGAATGTGAGTTGCCTGCAACTCATCCTTGACTGATGCTCACTCCAAAAGATCGAGGTGAAAAGACAGGAAATGCAATCATATGAAACAATAAAATTAAATCATAAAAAGCACATAACACAGGCTGCCTATGTTGACCTCTTCAGGATGGGACAGGTCATAGCTGAAATGCCAACCACTAGGTTGCAGTAACTGCTGTGTTGAAAGGCAAGACCTTTTTGTGATCCCACCCTTCTGTGCACTTCACTACTTCCCTATTTTGTTTGCATCAGCTATGGAGGCAGTCTAAAAGGATCAAACCTGAGGGGATGTGTTGAGTGAGAGAAGAGTGAGGAGAAGCTGAAGAAGAACACTGCATGACTTCAGAAGGGATGATAAAGGTTATCTTTCTATATTGTGACCATTCGCAATCATCTCCATGTCCATCTCCTACCCTTGAATCCACCCTACTTAGAGACAAATGTTCATTTTGTTCTAGAATTGGTAGAGGTATATAGTATTTACTGTGACACTAAGGGGCATATTTATGAGTGAAATAATCTTTATTTTATAGTTAACAAAACCATTACAATCATTAAAATTATAGTATCACCACATAAATACATAAATATTGGAACTTCCTTAAATAAAATAACATTTAAAAGTAGACTTGAAACATAACCTCCATATTCTACATGACTTGTGTCAGAGTTAGTTCAAATTTTGCAGTCTCTTATTTTCTCTCTCCTGATTCTGCTATTGTTCTGTTAACTTACTTAGTATTATTTTTTTCTCCGCCCCCCCCTTTAAAAATGTCACCATTCGGGAATTCAAGATGGAATCATTTGGTTTTAGACATGCTATTACTAATTGTCTACAGGTTTGTATACCACATTGATTGAAAATAGTTTTTCCCAGACATTTCCTTTCTTGCATTGATGCTGGACACAAACATAGGAGATGTATCAAATTCTACTTTCCAGATTTGCATAACCTGCAACTCTCATTCAAGCTTACCCCTCTTTTGAGCAATCACTTTTATCACCCGGTAACTTCCCTAATCGGATATGCATGAATTCCATTTTTAGAACTGGGGACCAGCTTATTTCAAAATACAACTGATGTCAAAGGAACTTGTACTCATTTAGTGCCTCTCATGCATGTGATCTTTTTGATAATGTTTCTTTATCTTTCAACATGGATAGCCTCTTCATTCTATTATTTACTACTCTTTAGAATCTTGTTGTAGATAAATCACTTCCCCAGCTTCAATACACCCCTAGATCCAAGAAGAGTGCGGCAGGGTACCCGCTATTATTCTGAAGTTCTTTCCACAGCTCCTGGCATAGGTCATCCCTATTGTCTGTTTTAATTCAATACCAGCTATTCACATAGGCCCCTTTCATGGCTATTATCTGGTTTAATACCCAAACTCTAGATGTATTTGTGCAGGCGATGCATTTGGCAGTAGGAAAAATAGCCACCCGTATGTTTTTACTATACTAGTGTTTAAACATGCTGCATCGCGTCCATGCAGTGCAACACTACCATAGGTTAAACTGGGTGCCAATTTAGCTGATATCACTTTTAATAGAGGTAGAATACAAGGGCCATTCAGGGTTTTTTTTAAGGTTGAAAAAGCTAGCCACAATGTTAGTCCTTTTCTTCTGATTTCATCCCTATGTTGGATAAAATATCCCCGTGCTTCAAACTGTACTCCCAGATAGAGGTAAGATTGCACTTGCTCAACCTGCTCTCCATTCAGGAACCATTTATGCTTCTTGTTTATTTTCCTACTACATTCCATTACGTTGGTCTTTTTTAGATTTACTGTTAGCCCATTATCCTTTGAATACTCTGCTAACCTTCCCATTAGTCTATGTAATCCAATCTGATTTTGATTTTGAAGAACAACTTCATTTGCTTATAGCAGATTTGATGTATTCATCAGGCCTAATATTGGGAATTGAGAATTAACTACTTCAAGTTCATATGACAAATCTGCTAAAAACAGGTGAAATAAATAGGGTACAGGACACAGCCGTGTTTTAATCCCAGAAAGGTGTATATTTTCTGTGACAGAATAGATCTATCCCCTATTCGTATCCTCGACCACATATCAGTATACAAGAGGTGAATAGCCTTAAGAAGACCAATTGGGATGCCCAGTAGTGTACGTTTTTTCCAGAATTAGTTCCGATTCATAGAATCAAAAGCTGATTCAAAATTAATAAAACTAAGGTACAATTGTTGCTTCTTGAGAATATGTTTATCCATCAATAGGGGCAATATTAGGACATTGATTTCTGTTCCTGCTCCTTGTGTAAACTCTGTTTGAATTAATGGAACTATCTTCTTATCTATTGCCCATTCCCTCGCAAAATACTTTGCTTCTATATCTTGGAGCATTATCAGCCAGTAGTTTTCTGGTGAGTTCCTATTTCCCTTCTTATGTATAGGGTTTATTATGGACCCCCTCCATGAATCTAGCACTTTTTACTGCTGTATCACACAATCATAAATTGTCACCAGTATAGGGTTCCATTAATCTATATTTGATGAATACGAGGTTTGGGTAATCCCATTTGGTCCTAGGGCACCATCTGTCCTGGAGCTTAACACTATGGGCCAGATATAGCAAGCAGTTTTGCCCATTCTGTGTCTATGGGAAAATGTGTTCTTACATATGGCCCTACATCCCTTATCTGCTTCTCTGGGAATCTCTTTGTATCAGGAGCATCTATTCCCATAGCCCCCTCACGATGTTCTCAATTTTAAGTTCACCTTCCAGAGGCATAATTGCTGATGATTTAAATAATGTTTTTAAATGTTTTTTACCCACATCTGTTCTGGTATATTATAATTAACTACTGGGCTTTCTGGGTGATTTATTCCATTTACAACATTCCAGAACTGCCTTGCATTCTTTTGTTTTGATAAGTATAGCATTTTAGTCCAACATTTGTCATTTACCTCCCTTTTTTCTGCCCAGACCTGTCTGTGCAGGGTCCTTTTTAATTTGACGAGGGTATCACTTAGGTGTCTATTTTGTGGGTCTTTCCCAATATCCTTGTACTGCTCTTTCCGCTTTTTCCGTAGCTTCTGAGTAGAAACGGAGAGATTTATTCTACCCCTGATTCCCTACATCAACCTTTTTCCAGGACATTTATGGGTCCTCTCCACTGCTTCTTCCTCCATTATTTTATTAAGTACATTCTCCCATTGTTTTAGTTTATTACCTTCTCCTCTGGCTATGGTTTCTTTTACTAATCTTTCTGTTAGCTCCTCTCTTTGGAAATCCAAGTTACTGGGCCATATTAGCCTGCAATAGTTAATTGTAGCCAATTGTAGTGTCTTCCCCAAACAACAAGGAAACAACAAGGGAGCCTGTTTATACTGTTGAACTTGCACTGAAAGCACGATTCTTTGCTGCCTTTGGTCACTGCTCTGGGTTTTATTTATACTAAAAGATTTTACCCTGTCCCAGAGAGCTAGCATAACCATTGTGTAGTCAATTATGGAGCATGCAGTGACTGAGTGATAGGTCCACCCTGGTGGACTATCTGATTGAGACCTCCCATTTAGCACTCTCAGCCCTAAGGCTCATGTCCTTTACTAATGCATTTGCCTTTTTATCATATATTCTTCTGTGGAAGTCCCTATTCATTTGGGGGGTTGACCATATGAGGTCATGCTGGATTACCTATTTTTTCCATTCATAATGGCACATCAGGTCCATATTAACGTCCCCAGTTACCATTATATCTGGTGTGTTTGGTTCCTTCTGGCAGGCCATTATCACCTCGCTTAGCTCACATACTATTGAACTCTTTATTTTTGCATTCGGAGGAATATACACATTTATTATGTATAATGACATGTTTATGTCCTCCATTCAGTTAGTCAATTTTAGCACCAAAATTTTATTATTACCGATGGGTACTATTGTTGCCTCAATTTTTGATGCTATTTCAATAAAAATTGTAAGCCCCCTTTTGGCCGCCCCTGATTTTTTGTTTTAACTGCTGGACTGTATTAACCGGAATACCCTACCATGTCAAAGGCTTCTATTGCCCATGTTTCCTGGAGGCATATTATTTGACTCCCTTTTAGCAACACAGATAAATCTTTCTTTTGCGCCTTTGTATGTGCTCCATTAATGTTCCAAGAACTAAAGGTTAGTGCATCAGGCTGTCTATTAATAGTATTAGTCTCCACAGGTCATGTCAGACATTTCCCATGTAATGCCTCTGTGAGCCAACCTGTATATGTATTTGTCTGGCCTTCTTTATTTCTGGGCCTCAGGGATGTAGCGTCTCCTCCACCATTTCTGACCTTCTTCTTGTGGATCTAAGGACTGAATATAATTGGTCCTCCTGCTCATGTGTGGTCATGTCTATTTCGGATTTAGTCCTCTCAAATGGTTCTAGATACATATCTTGGGGGAGAAGTGATAATTGAATCCCCCAGGCAGCCAATGTAGCTTTATCTCTCATTACCAATTGTGCTGACAAATTATTTCAGAAGAAGACCATGGTGGCTTCCTACGTCCACCTTTTAATATGACCCAGAAACTCAATTGACACTATGACATTGGAGATAAGTTCTGACTGGGCTGGAAATGCATGTAATACATTTAATATGTCCCCCCGATTTAAGATGTCATGTGAGCCTCTAGACTTATATACAGGGGCAAAAATGATTTTGCCTAATAAAGTTGGACACTCAGTGAGACCGTCCGATCATCTCTTAATATTGATTTTGCCTCTAGACCATTCCTGCTTGTTCCTTTATATTCCCTCCCAGATCCTTCCTCATCATATACCAGTTCTCGGCACATCATATCTATGAGTGGTTCCCACCATACATGCACCACAAAGCGTGGTACAGGCGTGGGGAAAACCAGTAAGACATATTTTTGAAGCCAGACAAAGCCACTTTGTGTGGCTTTGAATGGCATCAAACATATGGTATAAGGTAAGGCAGCGCAAATCGCTACATTACCTTACTCTGTGAAAGGGAGGCATTCCATGGGTAATGCAAGGGTGTTCCCATACAACTTCCATGGCTTTTGACGCATTTCCATTTTACTAAGCCTGGTAAACCTAGGAATGTGCCAAAAAGACAAAGCTCCCCAACAAAGGCTTAACGAGCAGAAATATTTCTTGTCATTTTTTTTCTCTTTCTATGTGTGCTGCATTCTGCAGCTTGTGTAGAAAGAGAGGGGAAAAGCTATTCAGGATTGTTTTTGTGCAGGAAGGTGCCCCTTCCTGCACAACAACAATCCTGCATGCAACGCAGACACCCCTGCACCATGGTGCAAGGGTGCCTGTGTTGGTGCTATGCTGCTAAAAGTTTGCCAGTGCAGGGGGAAAGAACAGGAATGTGCCATATTGGATAATTCCTGTGCTTTCCCTTTGATGCAGGGTAGCACATCAAGGTGATTAATTGTACTGCACTGGGCCCAAAACCCATAACTATGGGCCTAAGTTTGCTATGTTCTCTTTCTGTCTGTTCCTGTTGTGAAAAACCTAATCTATTTATTTCAGAACTGGAAACCAAGCTGCAATAGAATTAGGGTACACATTGAATTGAAAGTTGTGATTTTGCGAACGCATGTGTAAGATTGTATTTAAGGAATTGTGGGCATATCCTAAAGCCTAGCGACTTTCCCTGGTGTACTGGTAAAGCACACTTTTGAAAATTTCTATTTCCTCTTGTGAATTTGGTGAGCTTCTGGAAAAACGCTTAAAATAGATTCTAGGTGTGGGGAATGCACACTGGTGGAATTAGGTAAGACACAGATAAGTGTACTGCAGAGAGTGTATTAAAAATGTTTATTTGTTTGAAATAATTTGGAGTTGATGGTGGTCAGTGGACGTTACGTGTTCTCACTGTGGGCTAAACTGCATCTTAGGGAGATTGACATGAGGTGTTTGCTATATGTAAAGAAAAGCTGGAAGTTACATGTCCCACTAAGAGAAAGGTTCCACTGCTATTTTATCTGCAGTCCATCACAGTGGAAGCTCTCCATGCAGTTTGATTCACGGACATACTCTGCGCACCCAAAGTCCGTGATAACACATCACTCTCCTTAATAAAACGGAAGGAGTACATGACGCAACATACATTCACCCTGCACAAATATAGCAAAAAAACAAGACAATTTTTAAGTGTCAAAGGTTTTAAATGTAAACTAAATCTGCTAATGCTTATTTTAATTCTGCCTGGTTGATTGATATTTCACTGGTACCTACTGCATATCGAGGCCCGAGTTCAATAATCTACATCTCAACATGCTACATAGTTAAATAGAAAATTCCAACCCTTAGATCTCAAATTATTTTAAAATGTGCATTGATTATTTTGTAATGTTTTGTAAAGTACTGCTTGCCACTATGTGACACTGAAAGGAAAAATAATCCCAATACGGGATAGCTCACGGAGGTAAACTTCAATAGAATGCAAGGTGAAGAATAAATATTTCGTTTTACTAAACACTATTCTTGCTGCAGTGGAAGATTATATGAATGCCCATCTATGTTACTGATTCTTCCGAAGTTGTCTGAATAGAGGTGAACAGGCTCTGCTTTCAGGCTGAGAGTCAATGCATTCCTGTTTTTTAAGGAAGACTGTGTAACACTAAGTGATATTTTTAGACTCTGTGTTTGCCACAGTTTTCAATGATTGGTGTCTAAATAATGAAATTGTTGAAGAGCTGGAGCACAGCTACTTTACCACCTTAGATAGCCGTAAATGGCTGTTTGTCACGTGAACTTTAAAGGAATACGCTGTTTTTTTGCTTAAAATGTAGCAGTATGTATTAATATAAATAAAGTAACTACAGAGCGCAACAAAAAACAACACAATAACAATGAAATCAAAATAATAACACAACAAAAACATAGCAGGGCACAACATATAAAAGCACAACACAATTCAACAACAATGGTCTGACACAAAAAAACAATAATGTTACATGAAAACACAACAGCACACAAAACAACACATTATTATAAGACAACATAATAACAAACTACTGCAACAAAATTATCTATATACACACAGTGCATTACAAAATCAACATAATGGCATAATCCAAATAAATTGTAACACGCATGAACAACAGAATAGCAATAGTGTAGAGTACAGCAGCACCCCAAATACATAACACAATACACCAGAGTAACACAATCACAGATGTTCACAACATCACAACAATGTGTAACAACGCATTACATCTCAATAAACAAGAAAACATACAAATACAACACAATAACACCACACAATTTCGCCATGACACAAAACACTAAACTTACCTTATGCAACTCAACTGGAAGCCTATGTGAGGCCCTAAAGGTGGTTTCGCAGACTCTAACGAACTTAGGGGCATATTTATGTACCCCTAGCACCACCGGAGTGTCACTTTACGTGACTTTTTGTGGCTTAGCCCCACCTTGTAAATATGGCCCCTTCAAGCACAGCACTTTGCGTGGAAGGGGCATGCAATTAGTATTGCTGTGGGCGTGCCACTGCAACACCCATTGCATTTTGATGGTGCCTCAGATTTACACGTTTTCATAAACTTGAGGCAGTGCCAAAATCTAACACCACCCCAGGGGTGGCGTTTGCAAGGCGCAACAAGGAGGAATACTTTTATTACTCCTTGTTTTTTGCTTTTTCTATACGTGCTGCAGAATGCAGCACTCATGGAAAAAGCAAAATGCCACAAACTATTGTTTATGTGTGGAAAGGTGTCCCTTCCTGCACATAAACAATTATTTCAAAATGACACTTTGGCACTTCTGTGAGTGCTGCATTCTGCAGCACACACAGAGGTGCCAAATCACCATTAGTGATTGTTTATGTGCAAGAGGGGGCACCTTCCCACACATAAACAATCAAACCCCTCAACGCAGACATCCTTGCATGATGGTGCAAGGATGCCTACATTGGCGCTAGGCTGCACAATTTTGCACCAGAGTAGTGGGAAACGCAGGGGTATGCTGTATTTAAATAAATATGGTGCATCCCTGTGTTTCTAAAGGGATGCAGCGCCGCACTGTCAATTTTGGAAGACCGCTGTGCTGTGCCACTTTTCTGTAAATCTGGCCCTCGGTGTATTGCATACAGAATATGTTCTGTTACTCATTTCTCTCACCAATTACTGCCATTCAGGTGTTGTAATTTTACACTCAAGAGCAGTAACTCAAAAATTGATGGGCAAAGTGGTAGACTCTATGTGGAAAGCTCACCCCCCCTTCACCCACCTTTGCACCATGGCTGATGTAGGGTATTATCTCTATCCCTTATTCCACCTGCCCTGCCTCGCCATCCCAATACCCAGTACTATAGTGTACCATAGAGTGCCGCCAAGTGACATGCTTTGAGCTATATAAAGCTTCCAAACAAATAAGAGACTGTTATTTTCCTACTTATTTCTACTGCAATTGGCAGGAGTTTGACATCAGTTGAGTAGCAGGTGCAGTGTCACCGGGGCTCAGGCATGCGAGAACCCACTAAACATCATGATGGCTAGGGACTATTTGCCTTGATTGGTTTAGGGGCCATAGACCAGATCTTGGGGAAAATGCAGAATTGCCGCATAATTTTGGGATAAACATTTAAACAAATAGTCCAGTGTGTGCTAAAGGTTAGACAAGCACTATCAGTAGCAACATGTTTTTTGTTATTAAAAAGGTTGGTAGCCATGGACATCAATTCACCGAAATGCCAGGGGTAGCAGAAGTGATATCACAGGCCGTCTGACCTCCACTTTCACTCACACACCCATACTTATACACACAAATTCACATTTACATACACTCTCTCTCACATAAATACACTCTTACCTGCAAACATGCACACAGCATACATTAAAAACATTTTTTACTTAGCTCAGCTACCATGGAAGGGCACATTCGAGCTAATTGGACTCCATTTTTATTACATTAATAGTGAATAATATAATATTATTCACTATTAATGTAATAAAAAAATGACAGAAATCAAAAAGAGTGGGGCCCAACTGGTGTCCGTAAGGACGAGCTGCCATTGTGTTCATGGCACTGAGGCCCGAATTTATACTTTTTGGAGCAAAACTGCAGTCCCACAGTTTTGCACCAAAAAGTATAGCTCTGGCTTGGGCCATTCCTGAGCACCAGCTGAGTGCCAAATTAATGGAACTGCGCAAGCGAGCACTCAGCTTGGGCTAGCATCAACTAAAATGATGCTAGCCGGGTGCGGTAGGGAAGGAGGAGATTGTGCCCCAAAAATTTACGTTAGCCTGGGTAGAGGCAAAAAAAATGGCTCTAACCAGACTAGCACCATTTCCTGGTGCACAACGACCAAAAAAATGTCTCCTGTCTTAGGAAAGACAGGAGTCATGACTACCACCCTAATGGCCAGCACAGGGGACAAGTGTCCCCTGGACATGGCCATTGCACCCTGTGCCATGCAGGGGGCCCAAGGTTAGGGCCCCTGATTTAAAAAAAAACATACTTACCAATACTTACCCTACTTTCCATCCTCTTTTGTCCCTCTGGTGGGGGGGGGGGTGTTCCTGGGGCTTGGGATGGGCACCTGTGGACCTATTCCATGATGTCTGACCATGGAAATGGGTCCACAGGTCCCATAACGCCTGGTCTGACCCAGGCGTTAAATAATGATGGTAAGCAAGCTTAGCACCATTATTTAACCCCTACTCCCACCTGTGTGTTATTTTTGCATGGGAGTTAAATAAGGGGCTAAGGGGAGAGCACCATTTTTTGGATGGGCACGCCTACCTTGCATCTCATTACGGAAGGTAGGTGCACACATCCAAAAAATGGCACAAACTCCTATATTTTGATGTTAGAGGTGTCTAACATCTAACTATAAATATGGAGTTGAGTTTGCAGCCAAATTTGCGTAAAAAATAATGCAAATTCGGCGCAAACAGGGTATAACTATGCCCCTGAATTTGCCACCTCTGAGTCCAGGGGTCACAAAGGCAGCGCCAGGTGTAGCAAAGGGCAAACTAGGGGTCGCAAAGGCGACCCCTGAAACACGTCCATGTTGGTACCTTAAGCGTTTCAATTAAAAAAGTCTCTATTGCCATGTATATGTCGCGCTGAACAAGAGCGCCGGTGAGACAAATGCGATCAGTGCAGCAAACGAATTGTCTAGTGTCTGACGATTATTCCTCTTCCTGATAATTGCCTGGGAACACGTTTAGGTAACTGTCAAAACAAGTACTTCGTTGTTCAAGAACTCGTTACAAATGGTGTTGGAAACTGCTAAAAGCTCCTTTCTCGGAATAACTGTGCTGTCACGTTTGCCACAAGGGCAAGCAGAACTCATACCGAGATGTGTGATTCTGTATGCATCATTTGTTCCATTTTACATTTAATGCTAAAGTAATTAGGTGCGCGACCCATTCAAATGAATTAACCAGAGGAGTGGGCATGAGTATTAAATCTACAGATGCTTCATTTTTACAAGACTACCCTTGAATATTAAAGTTCGTGTTTAATTGCTTTGGAACATTTTTCATTTTAAAGATGCATTTTTGTTTCAGGGAAAAAAATATACTTTGTTTAAATGAAAGTATACTGCATATTCATTATTAATAGATTATTTGACGGCTTTATAAGTTTTATATGAAGCCGATCATGTTTTCCAGGTTTGTTAACCTTCATGGTTTTTACCTTTTTTGTTGAAAATCTGAAAAGCACATTATTGAGAGAGTGACACTAAAGCAATAACGCAGTCTGGTTAAGCTGTCAATTTCGGTGCACAGTTCAATTCCGATCTTTCGGGAATAAAAAAGTGCACCACCCATTCGGTTTTATTCTTTCCCTTATATTTTATTATTTAATAACTGGGTGATGAAAGATGAATATGACAATGGAGTCAACACAGCGAAGTCACAATGTGAAGATCTTTTGTGCGATTTCATTATGCTTTTCTTTGGATGCATTGTGACAGAAACAATAAGTAACAAGCATTTGCGATGCAATGGGTCTCGCATTTGCTCGAGTTAGAGCTATTAGTGTTATAAATTCCTAACCAGACTTTTCTTGCCACATAACTTGAAAATCAAAAACAGTTTCACATAAGCAAGCCGATTCACAGTGCCAACTGATCGGCAAAAGTGCAATTAGCCATGTAACAGGGGCAATAGCCAAGGCGGTGACAAAACCTCCCCAAGGAGGGACAAGCGTAAACCATTTACCAATGTCATCAAAGGATTTTTGAAGGGCAAGCCCACGAACGAGTGATAGTGATGGGCAGGAGGTGGGCATTGTTAAAAGCCTAGATACATACCAACACGTCGGAAAAGCAGCGCATGCTAAAAAGGAGTAAATCAAGCCAACAACATAGTTCATATGCAGTTTATAGTCCTTATCAATTAGTATTAGCAGGTCTGAATGCTACGTGTTTTATTGATCATTGCCTCTCCCTGTAGGATTTAGCTATACTTTTTTCTCTTTGAGGTATGCACTAAATTTCAGTGAAGTAAATTATAATGATTTCCTTAGTTTCTTCCCAAAAAAGGTCTTGTGGCATCATTTCTTAGGATGCAAGGACAAATGCCATATGAGTCACTTCCTGTTACGTTACTGAGGTCAAAAAGACCATGTGAGGTAACTTCCGCTACCCATAGCATTTTGGTGAATGGATGTTCATGACATTTTGGATGAATAGAGATGATTCCAAAGAGGGTTGCACACTCTAGGAAAGCTAAACAAAAGAGGCAAATATTACTGAAACACTTGGAGCCTCATTTACAAGGCCTGTGCGCCACAACTGTGTCATTTTTTTTTATGCAACAGTGGCGCAAGCAGTGCTTTACACTGCTCCACATTTACAAACTGATGCATTGCCCCCAATGAGTCAGTTTGTAAAGCCTGGTCAGGTATAATGTATGCAAAGTAGGCTTTCCCTCTGGAAAAGCGATGCAGAATTGACGCAGTGCTCAGAGTAGGCATTAAACTGATGGAGGACTTTTCTCAATGGGAGCCTTCCATGCATTGCTGGAGTAGTGTCATTTTTTTATGCTAGTCCAGCAATGCATCAGCGCCAGAGATGCATCAGAATTTCTGACGCATCTGTGAAAATGTGCGCCATAAAGCTCTGTATTGTACATACATGCATCCATGGCATCATTAGGAGGTCATAGGGCAGCGCAAGAACGGCTCAGATGCATCTTATTCTTGTAAATGAGGCCCAGGTGTCTGCACTGATTAGCATTGTGAATGACGTATCGCTAAGAGATACAATCAGTTCGCTAATGTAAATAGACAGTGTGTGAGTACTTTGTAAATGGTTTGTGAATGGTTCCAATGAGGGTGGGATATAGACTGCTAAATTAGGTTGTGTTAAGAGTATGCATTTATATGAAATATAAATGGAAAAATATTGAAAAAAAATGTTGTATATCAGATTTTGCAAAAGGAAAGCTTCAATGAGATTATTCTGATAAACCTTTTTTACATCTCCAAAGTTTGAGTGTTTAGAGAGAGGACATTTGGCATCTCTTATCAGCATAAAAGCCAGTGTTGGATTGGCCTTCCGAGCAGTCAGCCAGACTGGCCAGCTTGAAAGGGCCGGCGAGGGGACCTTTTTTGGTTCAATGGAATGTGATAGTATCAAAATACCAGCCCGCACACTGGCCCTTTCAAGCTAGTTCATCTGGCACTGACAGACTGTAGAATATGAAAAACTAAAATTGCATCAGCTACTGATTGCCAAGCCATAGTTTACCTAAACAAAACACCACATTTTCAGAATAATTACAAACTATGGCATGAAAGACGCTTAAAAGTGTGGATAAAAATATAACATGCTTTTTTTTCCTAGTCCTAGTAAGCATTACATTATTCTATTTTATGGAAGTTGTGGGATCTGGCACTATAATTCCGCAGGAGAACTCAATAAAGATTGGATACGTTCCTCCTTTTCAAATACAAAGCAAAGGGTATTGTTAAATGTACTTAAAGCAAAAAACAGGGCAATAAAATCACACTGTATCCCAACATTCCCATATTTTGCGGTATTTAGTAAGGTTAGACATCTCTGGTTGGTATGATAATTTCTTAAGGCCATTAGTAAATCTGCATTATCACCGACCTTGGTAGGGGGCCACTTACTTCCCAAGTTTGCATACACAGAGCTGAAAATGAAGGCAAAACCACAGATGGTTAACAGTCTTTCCTCCATCAACAACCATTTATTTTGTATTTTCAAACTCGGAAGCCATCAGACCGATCCAAAAGTGCTTACCTCCTGTCAAACATTCTGCATGCACATTCAACTTCCTATTTTAACACATTAAAAATTGTCAGTTTCAAAAGGAGGAAGATGGAATAGCAACTACAAAACGTATCCCCAGAACATTAAGGTGCCTTTTAACAACAAGATATTCACACAATAATCCAGAACAGTCTAGTTGACAAAATCTGGCCGAGTTGCTAGACTCTAGCGTGTAACTATCTTTTTTTCTCCTAGTTGATCCTTTCATATTTTCAGGTCGTACTGGACTTCAATTGAGGCCGGCAATTGTAAGTAATGCTGTTTGCTGTACGTGCTCTGCGCACTCAAATCATAATAAGAAATCATAATAAGGATACCAACTTAATTACTTGCGTCCACTTTCAAATTCCTTCACAGCTGCAGAGCTTTGTAAAGTTTTTACTTTTCATTGTTGCTTTTCTATTGTATTGTATTGTATTGTAATCGTATTTATATAGCGTTTACTACCCCTGACGAGGCGTCGAAGCGCTTTTCGGTGAGTAGCACGCTACTCTGGAACCCAACGAGAATTAGTGATGGATTAGTATCTGGAAATAATGAGGACAGTTTTAGTATTATTATGAGTTAATTTGAGCCGCGGATATGAGAGTTTGTTATTTAGATTGACTGGAGTAATGGAGGGGTGGAGGAGGAAAGAAACCCAGAAGTGTTAATTGGGAGTATATCCTTAATTTACTCAACCCAAAGGTTTGGGATGAGTAAAGGGGGGTGGAGGAGGGAAGAGTATGTGGAAAGGTTAGGGAGAGCATAGTAGCAGGGTGAGATAAATGCGGGAGAATTTAGTAGGGTTGTGTGGGAGGTCACGGTAGTAGAGTGAGGTTTGGTGAGTTAGATGTGGAAGCGGAGGGATAAGCTTAGGCAGAGTTATTTAGGAGATGAAAGTAGTAGAAAGGATTTGGGATGAGTCAGAGTGAGAATGGAGGATAGTTTGATAGAGACATGACATATGATGATGGGTAGACAAGTGTGATAAAATGAGAGCAGGAATTCATAGATATCTAGTATAACAACCCACCCAGGAGCCATGCAATGACCCCCGAACATGCCAAGCACAGAAACAACATGTACACATATATATATATATATATATGTATATATATATATATATATATATATATATATACATACACACACACACACACACATGAATACACACACATATGCACATACTATACATAATTAGAACATGGGTAAAATATACTTACTCAAACAGGTTTAAAGAGTGTGTGTGTATTTTATTGTTATGACATAGTAACGATACATATTTTCTAAAGAAACTATAAATAACTAGAAATATACACATAATCTGAAAAAATATTTATCAACATAGGCATATGCAGTTCATAGTTGTTTGAATATGGTGGTTATGAAGGAAAGAGCCAACTCTTGAGTAGTTTTCTGAAGACAAGAAAGTTATCTGTGGCTCTTATAATTGGGGGTAATGAATTCCATAGTTTGGCTGCTTGAACGGAGAATTATGTACCACCTATAGTCTTTTTCTTGTATGGTGGTGTTCTAAGGCGGGGTGCCAATCTTGAGCAGAGGTTTCTTTGTTGGATGTATTTGGTAATTTTGTTTCTGATAAAAAGCGATCCTGTTCCATGTATAGCTTTGTGGGTGATACAAGGCAGCTTGAAAGTGCATCTTCTGGCAACAGGTAACCAGTGTAGTGCTCTCAAGGCAGGGGAGATGTGGGCTTGTAGCTTTACATGTAATAGTAGCCTGGCTGTGGAATTCTGGTAGTAGAGTGAGGTTTGGTGAGTTAGATGTGGAAGCGGAGGGAAGAGCTTAGGCAGAGTTATTTAGGAGATGAAAGTAGTAGAAAGGATTTGGGATGAGTCAGAGTGAGAATGGAGGATAGTTTGATAGAGACATGACATATGATGATGGGTAGACAAGTGTGATAAAATGAGAGCAGGAATTCATAGATATCTAGTATAACAACCCACCCAGGAGCCATGCAATGACCCCCGAACATGCCAAGCACAGAAACAACATGTACACATATATATATATATATATATATATATATATATATATATATATATATGTATATATATATATATATATACATACACACACACACATGAATACACACACATATGCACATACTATACATAATTAGAACCATGGGTAAAATATACTTAGTCAAACAGGTTTAAAGAGTGTGTGTGTATTTTATTGTTATGACATAGTAGCGATACATATTTTCTAAAGAAACTATAAATAACTAGAAATATACACATAATCTGAAAAAATATTTATCAACATAGGCATATGCAGTTCATAGTTGTTTGAATATGGTGGTTATGAAGGAAAGAGCCAACTCTTGAGTAGTTTTCTGAAGACAAGAAAGTTATCTGTGGCTCTTATAATTGGGGGTAATGAATTCCATAGTTTGGCTGCTTGAACGGAGAATTATGTACCACCTATAGGGGGTTATTCTAACTTTGGAGGAGTGTTAATCCGTCCCAAAAGTGACGGTAAAGTGACGGATATACCACCAGCCGTATTACGAGTTCCATAGGATATAATGGACTCATAATACGGCTGGTGGTAAATCCGTCACTTTTCCGTCACTTTTGGGACGGATTAACACCTCCTCCAAAGTTAGAATAACCCCCATAGTCTTTTTCTTGTATGGTGGTGTTCTAAGGCGGGGTGCCAATCTTGAGCAGAGGTTTCTTTGTTGGATGTATTTGGTAATTTTGTTTCTGATAAAAAGCGATCCTGTTCCATGTATAGCTTTGTGGGTGATACAAGGCAGCTTGAAAGTGCATCTTCTGGCAACGGGTAACCAGTGTAGTGCTCTCAAGGCAGGGGAGATGTGGGCTTGTAGCTTTACATGTAATAGTAGCCTGGCTGTGGAATTCTGGATATGTTGTAGTTTTTTCATAACAGATAGAGATGATCCATGGTAGAGGCCACTGGCATAATCCAGTTTGGATAGTACAAGCGAGATAGTAGCTTGCACCTTGTGTGGAAATCCGAGGTGGGGGAAGATGCGTCGTAAAGTCTTCAAGGTGATGAAGCTTGTTTGTGCTAATTTGTCCACTTGGGCATTCATAGTTAAGTTGGAATCCTTGGTGATTCTTAGGTTTTTAACTTCCTTGGATAATGTAGGAGGTGGTCTGAGATCGTCAGGCCAGTATTTCTGTTTTGGAGGTATTTAGTTTGAGATGGCTCCAGGTCATCCACTGATCAACGGCTCTGAGGCAACTGAAGATTTGTGAGTTTTCAATGTTTTTGGGGCATTCTAATGTAAGTAGTATTTGTGTGTCATCTGCATAGTTGTAGCATGTGAGATGGAAATCATTGATCAGCTCTGGTAAAGATATCATGTAGATGTTGAAAAGCAAAGGTGAGATGATTGACCCTTGGTGGTCCCCTGCTTTTGTGAGGTAGGGTTCAGACGAGAAGGGGGGGGCGAGTGGATGATATTAGATCTTTTTTGAAGATAGGAAGTAATCCAGCTGAGAGCAATCCCTTGTATGCCGGCTTCGTGGAGTCTTTGAGTTAGGGTTTCATGGTCAACCGTATCAAAGGCAGCTGATAGGTCCAAGAGAAGTAGTGCAGCAACTCCATTGCGGTCGACTGTGTTTTTAAGATCATCCCAGATTGCTATGAGTTCTGATTCAGTGCTTCTTCCTGGGTGGAATCCAGTTTGGAAGTCTGAAAGTATAGAATTGTCTCCAATGAATTATGACATCTGGGTGAATTCTGCCCTTTCTATCAATTTGCCCAGAAAAGGTCCATTTGTGATTGGTCTGTAGTTGTTGGGGTCTTGCAGGTCTAAGTTTGTTTTCTTTGATAAAGGTCGTATGTATGCCTTTTTCAGGTCTACAGGAAAAGTTCCTGAAGTTAAAGAGTTGTTGATGGTTCTTCTTACAGGTGTGGCAGCAGAAGTAGATAGAAGAATGTTCTTGAAGATTTGTGGTGGGCAAGGGTCTGAAGGGCAACCAGAAGGTCTGCTTGCTTTGACCAAATCCATAAATTCATCCTGGGATATTTGTTTGAAGGACTTTAGAGGTTGGGTTGGTTTATTCTTAGAGGGTATTTTAGGAAAGGGGCTGGTGCTGATGTTTTTCTTCTGTTTTAAATAGGAGTCCAACGTGTCTGCCTTGGTTGTGTAGTGAGTTGCCAATTTGTTTGTGAAATCTTGAGTAGTGGGATGACTTCCTTCCATGCATGTAGGTTTTTGAAATTCATTGAGAATTTTATAAAATTCCTTGGTTGTAGATTGAGCATTTTGAATTCTGTCTGAGTAGTACCTTTTTTAGCTTTTTTGATTGATGATTTGTATATCCTGTTCAGCTTGTGTAGCTGCAGTTTGTCTTGAATGTTGTTTGTTTTGAGCCAGGTCCGCTGCAACTTTCTGATTTGTTGCTTTATCTTTTTAAGTTCTGTGTTTCTCCAAGGTGTTGGTTTTCTTTTGTTGTGTTTAGTTTTTCTGAGTGGTATTAGGATATCAAAAGCTTCCTGTAGCTACTCAAACGTTTGGCACAGAATTAATTGTATCTAGATCTGTGTTTGCTATTAGTTGTGTTTCTAAGTGATCTAAATTGAGTTTGCTCCATCGTCGCTAGGTGTATGTATGTAAGTAGTTGTGGGGTGTGTTGATTTGTGGAGTTGTATGTTGGAAAGTTATCATATGGTGGTCTGACCAAGTGATTGGCGTGATGCTATGAATAGTAACTAGTTCAGGCTTAGCAAAAATGACACCTAGGATGTGACCAGCGATGTGTGTGGGATTGTGTACAATCTGATGTAGGTTCAATGCGAATAGGCCAGTGGTGATGGCTTTTGGATGGGGCATATTGGGTTTGTCAAACCAAATGTTTAGATCCCCAAGAATGCATAGGTTGGAGTATAGTGTAATAAGGTTTGAGACTGTGTCTAGAAAAGCATCTGGGAATGTGGAGTTGTTAGGTGGAGGTCTGTAAAGGAGGAGAAAGTTACAGGAGGAAGTTGGAGTAGGGTGGCATCTGGTAAGGAGGGCTTCACAATCTTGTATGGAGATGTTGTCTGTTTTACTGAGGTTCAATGCCTGTTTGAATATAATAGCTAGTCCACCTCCTCTCTTGCCTGTAAGGTTTTGAGTGATGGTTTGATAGCCCGAAGGAACGGCTTCGTGCAACACTGGGGCCATGTCATCTCCCAACCAGGATTCAGTTATGAATAGTAAGTCAGGTTGTGTGTCTGTGAGCAGGTCGTAGATATGGTGCTTGTTTTTTGAGAGTGATCGAGCATTTATGAGCTGGCAGTTTAGAAAAGGTGTGTTAGTGGTAGTGTTGTTTTGTTTAGGAGAAGGGTAAGTAGTATAATGTGAGCTTGAAGCAGGAGTGTTGCTAGTTGTAATAACTGTTTGAGGCTCACAATAGTCTATGTACATATTCCTCGTTAATCTACTAAATTTATTTAATTTGGTAGACAGTCAGGGGCCCCTTGAGTAGGTGTAGTGGACCCCAAGGTTAAGAATTTGTGATCTAGAATGCTAGTTAGGCTGCTAAGTTGCTGCAATGCTCTGAAGAAAATGATTTACTATAGCACATGCACAGAAAACAAGTGGGCTTCAACCACTGTGGGCAGCTTAAAACCCCACAGCCCACTAGCCTACTGAATAGACAGCAAAACATATAATGCAAAAGACATGCACTAAAGGCTCCTGACCCTCTGTGAAATTTACAGGACATCATAAGGGACCACTCACACGTCAATGGGGGACATTGTTCCATAGCCACTGCCTTTCACCTTTTTATTCTCCTTCGAAGAACGGTGATACCAGCCCGACATGTAGGTGAAAAGTACAGGGACATAAGAGGACACCACAACTGATTGCACACAAGTTATGTTTTAGTGTTAAACTTTCACAAGGCTTAGGACACTTCTTTGAAAAACTGGCACTCAAAAAGGGGTGAGGTACCCCTCCTCCCCCCAAAGTTGGAATGGAAGAAGATACCTCATCAGTGAGAGTGTGGGTAACTTAGTAGGGCAATGAGGGTGAGAATATTAGAAATCCATATGTGCTTCCCTGTGTGAGTGTGACACTGGTGTTCAGAGGGCCGAAGCTTTGACTTTTATTATTTCACCCCGCTGAAGCCGGTGATACTGTAATTAAATGACAAAACAGGAATGAAGCCATCTTGTGTCACATTTTCCCAAAGAAATCAGAGCTGTTTTTTCACAAAGTGCCTAGCTGTGGATTTTGGGCTGTAGCTCAGCCGCCACATAGGGAAACCCACCAAACCTGTGCATGTTTTAAAACTAGACACCTAGGGGAATCCAAGATGGGGTGACTTGTGGGGCTCTCACCAGGTTCTGTTACCCAGAATCCTTTGCAAACCTCACAATTTGGCAAAAAAAATATTTTTTTCTCACATTTCAGTGACAGTAGGTTCTGGAACCTGAGAGGAGCCTCACACTTCCTCCTACCTAGCATTTCCCCAAGTCTACCGATAAAAATTGTACCTCACTTTTGTGGGAGGACTAGTGCCCGTGACAAGAAATGCCCCAAAACACAAGTGGACACATCACATTTTCCAAAAGAAATCAGAGCTGTTTTTTACAAAGTGCTTAGCTGTGGATTTTGGCCTCTAGCTCAGCCGCCACCTAGGGAAACCTACCAAACCTGTGCATTTGTGAAAACTAGACACCTAGGGGAATCCAACATGGGGTGACTTGTGGGGCTCTCACCAGGTTCAGTTACCCAGAATCCTTTGCAAACCACAAAAGTTGGCAAAAGTAACACTTTTTTCTCACATTTCAGTGACAGAAGGTTCTGGTACCTGAGAGGAGCCACACATTTCCTCCTACCCAGCATTCCCCCAAGTCTCCCAATACAAATTGTACCTCACTTGTGTGGGTAGGACTAGTGCCCGCGACAGGAATGGATCACACAAGGGTCAATGGTAGTCCTTGCATGCTGGCTACTGTTAACCCTGGAGTGATCCATTCCTGACGCAGGCACTAGGCGCAGGCACACAAATGGGGTTGTGTTTTTATCAAGACAAGTGGAGAATCACTGGGTGGTAGGAATTTTGAGGATCCCTGCACATTCCAGTAGTTTCTGTGATAAAAAAGAGATGAAAAATAGTGGTTTTAATCAACATTTCAGTTTTGCAGGGTATTCTGGGTAAGAAAACTTTGTGAAATCCAAACACGCCACACTTAGTGGACTATCTTGGGTGTCTAGTTTTCAGAAATGTCTGCGTTTGGTAGGTTTCCCTATATGGCTGCCGAGTCCAGGGCCAAATACTTAGGTGACTGTCTTAAAAAAACGAGGCTGTTTTGTGGTAGGTAATTTTAATGTCTCCACAATCCGTTTTGGGTACTTCCCTGTTATGGTCACTTGCCCACTCACTAAAGTGAGACAGTTTTTCATTGGAAACTTAGTGGAACACTGAGTGGTAGAAAATTTGTGGCTGCCTGCAGATCTCTGGACTTCTGCTCATTGAAATGCAAGGCAAATCTGTTTTGTAAGCAAATTTTGTGATTTCAAGGGGATTCTGGGTGAAGGAAAACTAGTGAGAGCCACGCAAGTCCTGCACCCTTGGACTCCCCTGGTACTAGTTTGTTATAGTTAACCCACCACTCACACTGGTTGGTTTTAGCACCTCCAGAAATAATGGTTTCAAAGCATGAATATTTATCAAAGTATCTGAATATTGAAACCAAGCCTTCTGAAGGTGGGCCATAAAGCAGCGTCCAGGCACCAACCTGTTTATGGTCCATTCACACACCATTTATGCACAAGAAACAACCCTTTCATATCACCGGCCACGGGCCCAATCCAACCAATCACTGCACTCACATTAACACACCGCTGCCAGACAAGGGCCCATCACCTTCACACGCCACAGAACGGAATGTTTGACTACATTTTACCAACTGTCAAGTAACTGCCTCCTTGTTCCTTAACATTACCAAATGCATGTGTAACAAACCTTTACTAATGACTCCTGTGACACCCAACTGAGGCTCAGGAAGACATGTTTTTCATGCGCTTTTAACACACTCACTGTGCTAAATCCAACTCCTTCCAGTTTGTGGATGTAAGTTGGGGGTGTCCGAGTATGCCATACAAAGCGATTCCTCGAACTGAGTGAGCATATCTACCTTTGAAACTAAGGGAGATATGCTGGGGATTCCTCATGATGTTCCCTAAAGAGAAGGTCATAGACTATGAAAAAGGGTAGTGTTTGGCACACAGGGGAGTCCATGAGAATGTAGCATATGTCCCAGCCAACATTATGTGTAGTGATGTGACTGTAATGCATTTATACAGCAAACTGAAGATCTACTAAGTTCTGATGGAAGATGAACATGCAAAGCAGGTCAAACACTGACCTACACAACTCATTCTCCTTCAGTGCTGGTATGGCACCAATGGGTTTGAATCCATAGGTGAAGATGATGTACATCTGTACTACCTTTACTATTTGCCTTCTACCTGTGCAATATCCCTGTGAAGGCACACCTACCATAAGCTTTCCTTACCCATTCATGTCTCTGTTCACATCAGAGTCCTGACTAATCCTGTATAATTGCCAAGTGAACATGTACTAGTTTGTGGATGCAAGTTGGGGGTGTCCAAGTATGCCGTACAAAGTGATTCCTCGAACTGAATGAGCATATCTACCATTGAAAGTAAGGTAGACATGCTGGTGAAGAAAGGGTACTCCATAACAATGTGGCATATGTTCTGTCCACTAGTATATGCAGTAGAGGGAATATAATTCACGTTCATTGAACAGAGCACCTACCATGTTCTGACGGTGGATTTAGCTCTCAAGCAGTCCATAAGGAAGTCCATGATGAAGTAGATGAAGTAAAATTCTGTGGCTCCATGCACTGCCACTGAAAGGATTACCCAACAGCAGCTCAACCTCAGTCGATTTTCACAGAACTTTGCTTTAGTATGATACAACGTAAAGCAAGTAGGGATACAGAGGCCTGGTTGTGATGGACACTTGGGACAGTAATACAGGCTCTCCTGCCGCTTTCCATGCTTCGAGCACACTTTACAGCAACGACATATAGAAGGATCCTTTTTGGGTGTTTTAGGAATGCGATCAGCACAGTGTCGCTCCTGCAGCCTTGCCACATCCTCCAGAACATATGAGGTGGAGGCTGCTGCTGCTTCTGTAACAGCAGTGAGGCTTTCAATTACAGACAACTGAAGTCAAGGAAAGTCATGAGTCTTCCTGTGGTTGTCTGACGGTAAACAACATACGCATTTTATATTGCCCTCTGAATCAGGTGGGTAAACAGTTTCTTGTACCAAGTGCGAGTTTTACGACACGCATTGTATGGTTGAAGAACCTGGTCATGCTTGTCCACTCCGCCCATGTCATTATTGTAATCAAGTATACAGATGGGCTTGTGGACTTCGGCCATCTAACCCCAAACCGTGATCGGGGAAGTGCTCTCATCATGAATTGTAGTAAGCACGTATACATCACGCCTATCCAAGAACTTGACTGCAAGCAGTTCGTTAGAACACAATGCGGTACTCTGGGATTTCTGGAGCTTCTTGCAAACAAGCTCCTGCTGGAATACTTTGCGGTTACAACAAACTGTACCGCAGGTCACAGTGCCAGTTTTGTAGAGGTCACTGAAGAGCTCTACTCCTGAATAGAAACTGTCCACATAAAGATTATAGCCTTTGTGAAGGAGTGGCTGGACAAGTTCCCATACAATCTTACCTGTGACCCCTAACGTGGGAGGGCAACCTACGGGGTTTAGGGTAGAATCCTTCTCTGTATACACTCTCAAGCTGTACACATAGCCAGAAGAGCTCTCACACAGCATGTACAGCTTTATGCCATAGCGAGCTCTTTTGCTCGCAATGTACTGTCGAAAAAGCAGCCGCCCTTTGTACAGGATCCAGGACTCATTGACTGCTATATTCTTCCCAGGAGTATAGATCTCTGGAAACCTGGCAGACAAATGTTCCACGACAGGCAGAGTTTTGAACAACCTGTCATGGTCTGGATGGTCCTGGGGCAATGCAGCAGAATTATCATTGAAATGCAGCATGCGCTGGAGTAGCAAAAAAGATCTCTGCTCATGTATGGTGCGAAGATGGGGGTTACCCGAAACCGTGCGAGTCGTCCAGTAGGACTCCAGGGTGGGTTTCTGCACTAACCCCATTTTGAGCGTAAGGCCCAAAAATATCTTCAACTCCGCCAGCGAAGTGGGAGTCCACAGGCGTGCCCTTGAACAGGGCCCTAGAGTGCCTCCATGCTCCCTCAGAAATTGGTCTGCACGCAAATGTGTTTGCACACATTTCCTGAAGGAAGTCAACATCTAAAAATAGATGGATGTAGTCGAATGGCAAAAAGTTAGCTGTATCTACTTTACATCCAGCGTCACCAGTAAAAGGTGGAATTTGGGGCTGAACTAAACAGGGGGGCTGCCAAGAGAGCACTCTCTCTGTGCACTCTCACCTGCTCTCTGGGTTCGGCTAACCCAATGTTGTCCCGCTGCACAGATTGTGCTTGTGAAGGGACAGCATGGCTGTCGTCATCATCTCCTTCAGACTTACTGGAAGAGGTCTCGTCGGATGGGACTCTGCTGACTGAAAAATCACTCCCAGATTCCGTCCCATTGTCCTCTCCCTCAGATGCTGTCTCAGTATCTGATGTCTCAGCCTCTGATCCTACATAAGAACTGTCCTCCATAACTGAGTTAGGGCTTGATCAGCAGTCATCCAACGAGACGCCATCACTGCTACTGGCTAAACTGTCCCTCTAAATTACTAGCCTACGTAGAAGGCAGATAGTCACAAAATTGCTCGTGGGTATGTTTGATGTGTCCAGTAGGAAATGACGTCACCTTATGTTCGCTTCTTCTCCGATTCAGCAAATTCTCTGAAGACACTGAAAAAAAACAAAAAAAGACTGTATTACTTCACCTTACCACATACCTATCATCACAGCCTTTAGCGCAGGTGGCACTCACTGCGACAGTCATTTTTGGTGCTCTGCCTCCCATTACCTCCTCTTCTAATTCCCTCAGTACCACCCAGAAAAAGTGCCCCTCATATCTCCATAGTCCCCCTCGCATATCATTTGTTTTAAAGCGCCGGTAAAGCTTACCTTTACCAATCCACGCAGCTAAATACATATAAATGTATATCCTTGGCAGCAGGACAATAAACCATCTGTGCTACTTTATGGCATCAAACCTGCCACTAGACAAAAGATATATATATTTATATATATATATATATATATATATATATATATATCACTTTTATATATATGTGGTTTCCTTGGGGGGCCAATTGTGGCTCCCGGAAAACAACACATGGAAAAAAAAAAATATATAGATATAGATATAGATATAGATAGATATATATAGAGAGAGAGCGAGAGAGACTAAGGGGGTCATTACAACATTGGCGGGAAAAGCCGCTTACCGCTGTGCAGAAGACCGCCAACACACCGCTGCGGCCGCTGAATTCCGCCACGGTCATTATGACCCACAGCTCAGAATCCGCCAAAATTTAGATGCCCACACAAGTCCGCCACACCAAAGGTCAGTGATATACTGGCGAAAACAAAACCTCCACTGTCACGCCAAGAGGAATACGCCCACACTTTCACGACCCACGAATCCACGAGGCGGTCTTTCAACCGCGGTATTCCATTGGCAGTACACACCGCAGCGCTCAAAATACACACACATTTACAAAACACTACGACATTGGACAAATCGAAATACACACACCTGATACACATACACACACCACTCCCACACACCCAATACAATATAAAACACACACCCACATCACCCACATCACCCAAAAACCCCTACTACCAAAAATGTGAAAGAAGGCCAGAGACAGACACCACAATCTACAAACAAGCATCCACAGGCACTCAACACCATCACTCACACAACATCCACGCACCTCACACAACACACCACTAAATATCACCCCACACATCACAACACACACCAACCCACACATCACCCTCACCACCCCATGGCACGGCAAAGACACCCCAGGTTCTCTGAGGAGGAGCTCAGGGTCATGGTGAAGGAAATCATCCGGGTAGAGCCACAGCTATTCGGATCACAGGTGCAGCACCCTACCATAGCTAGGAAGATGGAGCTATGGCGAAGAATAGTGGACAGGGTCAACACAATGGGACAACACCCAAGAAATAGGTGCCCCCCCTTCCCTTCCCCCTGAGGTGCCTGTTTTGTTTCTATCTGACATCACAAAGGGGAGGGAGGAGGGCAGGAGGGTGGCAGGAGGGGGACGGGGAGACGCAGAAGTTGTTCTGCGTCTCTGAGACCCCCCCCAAAAAAATGGTGCATTTTTTAACCCCCTCCCTGGTGTCGGCCACTGGTCATGACCCGCACCAGGGAGGTAGTGCAGGCGTCGGCCAATGGCCGACGCATGCCCTTAACGGGTAAAGGGAAATAAGGTCAGAAATGGTCCTAATCATAAGAGCCCTCACTCCAAAGAAGCAGTTAAATTTAGACTGCTCATAACAAATGGAACATGTTGACTCCATGCTCCTACTTCCCCATATAGTCCTCGTATGTGTGAATGGGATAGAGCAGGACAAAACCAGCAGTGAAAAGTTAGCAAAGCCCCTAGAATGCACGAGCAGATAAAAATCAACTTACTTTTGATGAATGTATAAAAACACAAAACAGTGCAGGCACTCATATAGCTAATCTGGCCTACATTATAGGGCCCTGTTGTGTATATCAAAACAAATTAGCACAAAAACTCATAACATAGGAAACAAACACAAAGGGCACTTTGGAACTTTGGAAACCCTGCTTCCAAATAGACAGTGTGGTCCACGACAAATCTAGATGCTTCCTTATTTGGTGGGGGTTCATAGAATAGGAGTAGGGACCTTACAGATAGGTTATCATGATAGATCATGTTTTCCAACCTGAATAAGAGGGAATAGTAATAAAAAGAGTCAGGGGGGCAGCAAATTGTATCGCAAAAGGGGGTGCAGGTGGGAGGGGCAGAAAGAGAGAGGGAGGGCCTGCACTGTCTCTTGCAGCTGGTGAGGTTTAGAGCAGTAAAATCTCATCCAAATGAATGGTTGAAAATGTGCCAAGAGAATGTTGGTAGAGACCATCAAGGGAGTTATTTGTGGAGTCAAGTTAAAGGTGATGTGGTAGCAGCAGAAAAGTGAGGAAGAAGCTTAATAGTCAATCTGACTCCAAGGAATGTCAAAGTTCAAGCCAGTTTTATGAATGGCAAGACAACATATCCATTTTTGTTCTCTCCAGAACAAAGTGTTCTTGTTCATGTGTTGGTGAGCTTCAAGAATAGTCCAATGTATGTAATCTGGAGTGTATTTCAGGTCAGGGTATCAGATGCTCATTTTTGTAGTTGATCTATTGTAATTAATGTTGCTAGGGTGTGCCATAATCCTAACCTTGACCGGTATAGTTGACAACCCAATGTATCTTTGTTAAAGGGAGAGGTGATCATATAGATACAATTTTTGAATTGCAATTTGTATGTGTTGGTCGCACTTAACATGGAGCACACCTAACGAAGAAGCCTAAAACCCATCTGGCTCTTGCTCCTGCACAGTCAGATGTCCCCTTCTGATCTCTCAGTCTATGACCAACCTGTTCGCGTTGACACTTCATTTTCTAAAGGAACTGCATACTCCTTTTTCAAAATATTTTTGAAATTGAGTCCCAAAATGGCGAGAAGAGTGAACATGTGTATGGCAATAGGGCAGTGAGTTGAAGCAGTGGAGGCTGCTTGGAACAAAGGCCAAAATGCTCTGAATCAGCCCAACAGAGAGCACAGAACATTAAGTCTGCTTCATGTGCATGTTTTACTCATACAGGAATCAGTGGTGGCTGGTGAAATTTGAAAGTGGTGGGGTATAAGGCCAAATAATTTATAGATGAACACATCAACAAAGTGAGCAGGTCTGACATTACTCAGGAGGTTTTGGAAGGGTTCTATCCCAAGATTTGTTTTTTTTTAAAGTGGTGTATATAGGTGCACTTTTCAGCACTATTTCTGTGATAAATGGACCAAAAAGACTGTTCTTGGAGGCCTTTAGGAAGGAGAACTCATAATGTTTTTTTTTACCTTTTGTTAGTGTAGCATATTATTCTCGCAAGTGTTTACAAGGTGCCATGATTGAGAGCTGTGGAGTGTGAGGTTCTCACGTTGACTGTGAGTGGTTCAGAAAAGTATTTAGAATACTGACTTCACAAAGGGGAGGGAGGAGGGCAGGAGGGTGGCAGGAGGGGGACGGGGAGACGCGGAAGTTGTTCTGCGTCTCTGAGACCCCCCAAAAAAAATCCTCTGGTTCATTTTTTAACCCCCTCCCTGGTATTTAGAATACATGCTTATCAAATCCTTGGCCTCTGTGCAGAGTGGCCAGAGCAGTGGTCACACATTCCAGTTTCAATTGTGTTTCTGTTAAAATGTGCAGGAAAAAAATATTCAGCTACCAAAATATTAACAATATGAAAGTAAAAGTCAATGTAGTGCTTAGAGATGAGTGTCTGTTGTGCATGTTTGAGGAGTGGTAAAGTGAAGGACATGAGAGGAAATGCATTCACAAGAGAGTGAAACAATGATGCTGAAATGTAAAAAGATGACACGTGAGACATGTAGACAGATGAGATGTGGTGAGAAAAAGGGTGTCATACAGAGTGAACATAAAAGGAGTGATTGAGACACTCTGATACCACTACCCATCCCACAAGCCTTAGTAATGTTTAATTCACATTCTGATCATTTTCAGTATTAGTTATCTACAACAAGTGTGTTGTTACTTATCTATCTTACACAATTATCAACCAGTGATAAAGCCAATAATGCTGGCTGATGTTTTGGTGTATGTCACATGTTGTGTTATGTATCTGGGTGCAATACCACAAAGCAATAGAATATGGGTTGGTTTGCACACTATGGAAATCACATAAATGTGCTTTATGTGTTTAAGCCTAGGAAATATTGCTGATCCAGCTTTTTCTCTCCTGTACTATTCAGACAGACATTTGGACTCTCAATTTTGAGACAGCATGTAAGCAGGCAAAAGTTGCAAAAGAAAAATGTGTAATTCCACTCCACTTTCCAATAAATGCACACATTACTGTTTGCATCACATTTAGGTTCTAAACAATCCCTAATTCTTCATGGTATAAGTACATTCCACGTGGAAAACATAGCATGTAATATGTACACTTTCCAAAACAGCAGGGAAGGCAAACATTAAGATGTCAATATAACAACAACATCGGCAGGTGCTGTGCACCTACACCTGCCCTGAAGGTCCTTACTGCGAGTCCTCACGGGCAAGTTAACTGCAACATCACATTAATTGTTTACTAATGGAATAACTCCCCATACCTGTGCCTTTTATCCTGATGTAGGGTTGCTGCTCTTTTATTTATGTGCCGTAAGCAGTTAAATCTTGCTGCAGACAATGCCTTCTGGCGAGCCGGTAGTCACTTCCAGCAAGCCACAGTGCTTTTTGGACGTGCACTCCTCCCTTGTGGTACATCCGCTTTGGTCACTGATGCACCATGAAACAATGTCTCTCTTCCCATGTGGACATAATGAGAAATTAGCCCTTCACACCCGGACCTCCTTTGGTACCTTACTGTAGTGAGAGAGCGTAGCTTATATGTTCTATATTAACATGAAATGTTTATGAATTAATGTGTGATAATGCCACATAGAAATTGTATTAGTATAATTTGCTAAAACGTGCACTTAAGATGTGACCATGGGGAGTGGCCGCCAATGTATACAGGGACTAACGAAAATGACTAATGTTTATGAAATATTGCATTTAAATAGTTTTGTACTAATTATTAATGATTATGTTATTAAAGTTTTGCTAAATAAATCTTGTAGGCCTTAGTTAGCATGAGTTGAGGCTTAGCTGCCTGGCTCTCATATTAAATGTGTTTTCTAAACGTGCAGTGTGCTGACTCGCAAAAGGACATGAACTCTTGGTTTTTTTTTTCCTTCAAAATGGAAGCTGAATGTAACCATAGTTGATCCGTTCTCATGAAATTGATATATTGCTTGTAGAAATGTTTTAGTCAAAATGCAACAGTGTAGATTAATATAATGTACAAGGTGGCTCAAACCGGTACAGACAATGGAGCTACTGACCGAATATGTGCAAAGAAATTACAGAAGGATGAAATCACACCGGACGTGCTACCTCTGAAGACGTCAATCATATGGACCAATATAATGTCTGAGAACTAGTATGGGGTGAAATATTAATGACATAATCTGTTTTTTAATTGGATAAAGATAGTCGGGTGCAATAAATGTCCAATCAATTTTTAGGGGAATGTTCAATGAAAAAGGGATAAAAACCCCTGTCACCAGGGAGTGAACCAGAGAATTATGGAGCAGGAGACCAGGAGAGTTAGTTAGGGAGATGCTGATGCGACTTGAGATGATCCAGAGACTTTGTCACTTTGCCTAGTGACTTTGCTGATTTTACTTAGAACCATCCTTAGTCTACCCCTTTTACACTTTACCTCCTTATGAGGGAAGTGCCCCTTTACCCGGTGCTGATATACTGAGGGCGATTCAACTGATGTCCTGAAGACGAAGACTGAACCTGAGTGCTGACCCAAACCTTGGAGGGTAACTATGACAATGAACTTATGATTTGTCTGTTTGCTTTTCCTTTCTAGGTACCAACTGCTTACCTTTGACAGAGACCATAGCTAGATGTTTTCCAAATTGGTGTTCTAAACTGTTTTGCATGAAGCCCAACATGCCTATGCTAATCAGTGGTTAGGACAGGGGTTCACTAAACTGACACAAATAGACAAATGACTGAATCCATGCTTTGTTGAACTAATGCGTTAATGACACTCTGGTAAAGTTGATCAATGTTCACGCCGTGTTATGTTTTGATGTTTGTGATTCTTGCCTTAATGAAATCTTATCAGAGTTGCCATATTGTGACTATGCTATTTTGTTTCTTGGTTTTGAGATTAACACACTTGCTCTTAGAATTGTAATCAATAGGGAATAAACCTCATAAAATTCTACTAAACTAGTGTGGTTATTCATGACTGCAAAGTCGTGGTGGTGTCTTGAATTGATTAAATGACTTTGACTAAGGTGAAATGCATTGTTGCACTAAATATTGATGACATTATTGAAGTACTGATTGACATATTGATTAGCTATCTCGTCCTAAGGTGTCTCTCAACTGGGTCAAAAGATTCATTGGCCTAAAACGAGTCCTGATGTGTAATAAATTATCATAGAGGGACGCATTACCAGTTCTGGTAGCAGAGGATGGTTTAGGCCCTTTGGGACCCTAGGACGGAGAATTATTGTTTAAATTGTTTTTCGGAGATAATGCAAATTGGAGATATGATGTGTTTCTAAATTCCCCATGACTTTCCCAGGATCTCGGAGCCTGCCTAAGTGAGTTGGGGATGTTCTTGGCGTCTTAGCATGTGTGGTGTAGAATTTGCGCTTGCTCAGCTTATGCATATTGCAGGTGTTTTATGAGCATATGAGTGCTTGGGCCAGGTAATGTTGTTTTAGAAGGAGTGGGCGTACTCCGCATTATGAGAGTAGGGAAGTCGGCGTACTTCATGTGAGTGTGGCGCTTTGTGCTCGAAAAATTATCCACATGGTTGGTTGTTAATGTACGGACCAGGCGTGGTCTAAGACTCCGGAGTATATTGAAAAGTGTAGGAGACACTTGGGTTTATGTTGTAATTTGGGCGGTTTTATAGGTCAATCGGGCGTAGTTGACAAGTCAAGTTTGAGTCAAATTGTGTGTGTGAAACCTTCGATGGAGATCTGGCAAGTTCTAAAGTGCACTAGAACAAACCATTGACAAGTCGAGAGTAGGATTTGTGGGACGAATTCTGCTTGCCAATGTGGGAGCTGAGAAGGAGCGAGTAGCGGCCGAGGCTTCAAGTGAAATCTCTGTAAAGTTCCAAAGCGATTGTGTACCCTTCCTGTAGTAAACTGGAAAATTTGAGTTGTTGTTGTTGATAAAGGTGCTCGCATTAATTTTGCATTAGTTTGGTGTGAATCCAGGGTAAGGAGGACAAGCCGCAAGACTGCAGTGTGTAAGTGTGACGTCAGCAGTGCCGCGCTGGGATAGGTCAGTTACCGAGAGAGGTCACGCACAGATTGGCCGTCTGTGAGAGGCAATAGGTTGAGAAAGGTAGGTGAAGAGTGTCCTGGGAATTAAAGTCACTTACTGATCAAATACAAAACAAAAGAAAAGACGCAAAGTTGAATTTGATTAAGGCTTTTAGGAGCGCTCTGAAAGGAGATGCAAACATTATGGCGAGTGAAGGGGAGCCTACACCACCTGAGGGCACTCCAGCTTATATAGTAATGGAGGAAAAAGGGAGTTGCGCCTTGTTTATGGATGAAACAGTGGTACAAATTAACAGAGAAGGAGGGATGTTTAGCGTTTCAGGAACACGGAACGTTCAATACGAGAATTTTGGAGAATTTTAGGTGGATGTTAAGTGTACAAAAGCCACCTCCGAGGCCAGCTCAGTATGAGGCATTAGCAGTCTGGGATTTAATGGCTATTAAACAAAGACAGCAGAAATTCGAGAGAAGAATAAGGAGGGCAGAAAAGACTTTAGCTGAGGCTAAATGGGACAACGAGAGCAAAATGTGGAGAAGGGGAATAGTTGACGGACTCAAATTGTTTCCAGCAATAACACAAGAAGATGAGACACAGGGAAAGAAAGCCACCTGTAAGACAGATAAGAGCTCTAACAAACCCAAAGAGACTAAGAGGTCTTGGCTAGAGGAAGACGACTTAAATGATGAAGAGTTTCTTAAACAGTTGTTGCATGATCGCCCGCCACCTTATGCAGTAGACAACAATGCCCTGAGCACTAGTGCGGGTCCTGGGAACCAGACGCAGGATAAGGGAGTTACAGATACAGTACAGACTAGTGATACAGTTTTGACACAAAATGGTGTCTGTGTACCCACTGTGCCAGACATACCGATGCAGTTGCAACCTCCACTGCAGATACAGAGAATCTATCCAGACGTCCCAGTACTAGAGACTACTATGAATCTAATGGTGCCGCCTGATCCGACATATACAAAATCGAGGTTAATGCAGATTGAGCCAACTCCGCAATTGCTGCCCCAGCCACAGCAACAGCTGATCCCGGGTTATAATCCAGCAGCAGGATCTCCATTAGTACCTGCACCAGCCACAGTGAGCCAAGCGTTGGGAGTTACTGCTCTGCGGGGGTTGGGACCAGGTCAGACACCAGCTGCCATATCGTTACCTATCACAGTTGGTCCCCCGGTACCATTGTATGCACAGGGTAAGCCTGGTATGTGTGATCAGGGAATAATGACTCAAGAGGCAATAAGAGGAGGGTCCATAGGAACTCCCCAATTAATGGAACCAAGAGAGCAACCAGCTGAAGGACCCAGGTCCTCGTTATACCTTAGTCCAACTGAAGCATCTTTAGAAGCAATGAGGCAAGCAGGGTTAGGTATTCTGACCTCACAGACAGTAAGTACAAATGCCTCACAGTCACCAATGATGCATGCAGGGAATATTTTGTTGCAAGGTTTTACTGTACGACAGTTGAATGAGTGGTTAGAAAAGACCTATGCTTCACCATGCAGTAACTGCGGAAAAGCCAGAAAGGGAAGAATACCTACATTTTGTGAGACTGGGAGTAGAAGCTGCAGAACTAGTGGAAGGGACAATGGGAGTGAACAGATTAGAGTCATATCCAGAAGCAGAATTGGGATATCTGTGCTCCAAAATCATTAAAGAAGTAGGTAAGGTACATCAGAGGTTGGCGAACCTGGCAGACAAATACAATATAGATATTGAGAATACTAAACATTTGAAAAGAAGCTACAGATTAGACTTTGACTCCAAGGATTTTGAGCATATGAGGTCTGCCGGAATGAAAGTGCATCTTAGAGAAATACTGCACAGTGCACAGATCTGGGGAGCTTTACAGAAATGGGAAGGCAGATGGGCAAAGAAGAGAGAAAAGGAGAAAAGCGACAGTCTGGGATCAAGTCAAGCTAAAGCTTCACCAGACACGGGATCAGTAAAATTGCTACCAATGAGAGAAACAGCAGGAGGGGTCTTAATCCACGTACCGTGGACTAGGGGTGACATTTTGTCATTTAAAAATGATTATCCCAGGTTGAGGGAGAAACCAATAGAGTGGTATCAGCAGACAGACAGGTTTGTGAAGCTTGCGAAGTGTCTCTGGGAGGACTTGAATACCTCGTTTGAGATAATTATTCCACCTGATTTATGGCTTGAGCGCAAGAGAGGTGTTGATTGGCCAACACAGGAACCGGCAAGGGATAAGGTGACTGGAGCACCATCTGAGGAAGTGATTAAGTACTATCATAAAGTGATTGAGTTTTTAAAGCAGAAAGTGTCGCCGAAAGTGACTGATTGGCAGAAAATCGACCGGACCTCACAGGAGGTCAAAGAGTCCATCCATGCTTACTATGAGAGATTGTTGAAAGCGTTTAAGCATTAAAGTGGCACTGAGACTATTGAGCCAAAAGTCATGAACCATCTTGTGTTTAGATTTGTTGAAGGACTGAGGCCAGAGGTTAGCCAGATGATTAAGAATCATTTGATCTGCTGGCAAGCGAAGCCGATTGATGAGGTGTTGCAGTATGTGAAGTACTGTAGTGACGAGATTGAACTGAAGCAGAGAAAGTTGAAGGAGAAAGTGATGGTGATGCAGATTAAGGCAGCACAGGCAGGTATACATGGAAACAGAATCCAACAGATGGTACAGCAGCAACCGCAAGGGAATGGCATGTTTCAGGCACAGCCGAGAGGTCGAGGTTCTGTGAATCGCGGTGCAGACTTGAATACTGTTGTGGTCCAAAATGATGCACAGGGGATGAAAAAGATGTCACCATGTCACGCGTGCGGGGCGTGGGGCATTGGAAGCGGGTATGCCCGAATGTGGTGTATGATGGTGTCGTTCAACAAAGCACTGATGTCGGTACATTTCAAAATATGAGGGGTCCAAAACTGAGAGTTCAAAACCAGAACCTCCAAAATAACATGGTTCAGATACAGGGGCTACAGCCTATGTAGCAAATACAAATGCCACGTATCCAACCAACACAAATGTAGCAGGTACAACAGCAGGTTCCCATGGTACCTAGACAGCAAATGCACTTACCATTAGCTCCAATGGGACAGCAATAGGTGATGCTTCCTCAGCAGGTCACAGGCCAAATGATGAGTCAAAATAACACAGTGCAGCAGTTCCCATTGCGGGGTGAAGATGGGATGAATGATGAATGGTCAGATGACAGTTCAGACAGTGAAGAGTGTACGCTTGCAGCATCCCTAGAAGTAGATCAGAGGGGACCCTATGTAGAGGGGAAGGTGATGGGTCACAAGGTCTCATTCTTGGTTGACACAGGAGCCACACGCTCTACAGTCAGAAGTGCAGAGGTACCGAAATTCCCACTATCAGGGTGTACCATAAGAGTGGTGGAAGTAGCAAACCAGTACCTGACAAATCCGATTACTGACCCAGTTCAAGTTGAGATTGGCAACTTCCAGGGACTGCATAAGTTTGTAGTCTGTGATTCGAGTCCCGTATCCCTACTGGGAAGAGACTTACTGTGCAAGACAAAATGTTTGATTACCTGCTCTAATGAGGGGATTGAAGTGCAAACAAACAATGATGATGAGGGAGATGATGGGCAGTTTTCAGAATCAGAAACAGAGACCGCAAATGAAGACTACCCTCTGATAACCTTGTTCCCGATGCTTACAGTAACTGACTTGCCAGCTGAGCTGCAAAGAACCATGACAGAGAAAGTGTGGGACCTGACAGTAAAGGAGTAGAACCGGTTAAAGTACACGTAAAGCCAAATGCAGTGTTTCCCCAGGTGCCACAGTACCACATGGCACAAGAGGTTCTCATCTAGGTATCACAGATAATTACAGACTTTGTAAAGCAGGGAGTTCTGAAGGAGGTCTTGAGCAGCCCATGTAATTCGCCAACAATGGAATTGAAAAAGCCTTGTGGGAAGGTTCGAATTGTGCAAGATTTGAGGAAAATAAATGAGATAATAAGTGTTGCCCCATAGTACCGAATCCAGCAGTAATCATGTTCCAGGTTCTGTGTGATGCAGAATTGTTCACAGTGGTGGACCTGTCACAAGCGTTCTTTTCGGTGCCTCTTCATGAGGACAGACAATTTTTATTCAGTTTAAAATTCTTGGACAAGGTGTACAGTTGGTGCAGAATTCCTCAAGGGTTTTCTGAGTCACCTTCCATCTTCAATCAGATATTGAAGAAGGACTTGGAGTCACTAGAACTGCCTTTCAGTTCGACTCTGGTGCAGTACATTGACGACTTACTGATCGCGTCCAGAACAAAAGACGACTGTAGGTATGACACAATTGCCTTACTGAACCATTTGGGAAAGAACGGACATAAAGTGTCCCCAAAGAAGCTGCAGTACTCTCAGAAAGAGGTGAAATACTTAGGGCACTTGATTGAGAAAGGGTCCAGGGGAATATCAAAAGAGAGAGTGATGGCCATACTACAGATGAATCCCCCAACAACAAAGAGAGATGTCAGAATGTTTTTGGGAATGGTGGGCTACTGTCGCCAGTGGATACCCAACTTTTTTATTATCTCTAAACCATTGATAAAACTGACAGGCAAGGAAACTAAGAATGACCCATATACCATAATTCTGTCCGAAGAAGAGCTTGAGTCATTCATGGAATTGAGAGAGTGCATGTGTAGGGCACCAGCCTTAGGTATGCCTGATTATACGAAGCCTTTTCTACTGTTTTGTCATGAACGTGATGCTTGTTCTTTGTCTGTCTTAACACAGGTCCATGGAGGTGCAAACCGCCCTGTAGCATATTTTTCAGGTACTCTGGACCCAGTCGCAGCAGCCTTACCGGGTTGTTTGCGCGCAGTTGCAGCAGCTGGTCAGAGCCTCACACAGTGTTAAGGCATAGTAATGGGACATCCCTTGAAAGTAATGGTTCCACATTCAGTTGAAATCCTGTTGACCCAAACTAAAACTCAGCACATGACAAATGCCCGACTTACCTGATATGAGACAATTATTTTGAGGTCACCTAATGTCTTCTTGAAACTATGTACTGTGTTGAACCCGGCAACTTTACTTCCTGTTGAAAACACTGAGATTAACAATACAGAGGAAGTGGAGCACGACTGTCTTGAGGAAACAGAACTATGTACCAAACCCAGACCTGACATTAAAGATACGCAGTTAGAGGAAAATTACTGTATTATGTTTGTTGATGGATCCTGTTTGAGAGACTCAGTCGGAATACTGAGTGCCAGTTATGCTGTATGTACAATCACCGGTATTATAGATGCCTCCTGGCTAGAAAGAGTGTATTCCACACAAGTGGCAGAATTAATTGCCCTTACTAAGGCATGCCACACAGCTGAAAATCTGAAGGTCACTATCGACACAGACAGCAGGTACGGATTCGGAATCGTACATGATTTTGGCCAATTGTGGTCACAGAGGGGTTTTATGACCTCTACTGGCTCACCAGTGAAAAATGGCGAACAGACTAATGATTTGTTGCATGCAATTCACTTACCTCTTGAAATTGCTGTGGTGAAATGCTCATGTTAAGTCACAAGACTTTGTGTCAATGGGAAACGGCTATGCAGATCAAGTCGCAAGTTTTTGCGCATTGAACTGTATATCGTTCAAGGATCTGTGGTAATTGTTACCGCAAACTGAAAATGAAACGTGCTTCAATTTTGCATTATGAATTGTTGACACATTAGATGAGTTAAAATCACTGCAGGGCCGTGCTAGCAGAGAGGAAAAACGCTCCTGGCAGAGAATGTAATGTGTACAGAGAGCTGACGACTTGTGGGTGTCAGAGGAGGGGAAACTGGTTTTGCCAAACAGTCTTTTGTCACAATTTGCAAGGATTTATTATGGACAGGCACATCTTGGGAGAGACGCAATGATCAGACTGTTCAAAATTGATTGGTTTAATCCAAAATTCAGATAAGCTGCAGAGGTTACCTGTCACAGGTGCATCATCTGTCAACAGATGAATGCAGGAAAAGGGACTATGGTGACTTTGAGCCACATAGGGAGAGCTGGAGGTCCATTTAGCAAGATTCAGGTGGATTTCATTGAGATACCCGTGTGTGGAGGCTTGAGGTATATGTTGGTAATTGTGTGTGTTTTCAGTCACTGGATTGAAGCTTACCCTACACGTAGGAATGACAGCCTCACAGTAGCAAAACTGTTGCTTAGGGAATTAATACCAAGGTTCGCTTACCCGGTCTCTTTAGAATCAGATAGGGGCAGACACTTTGACAATGAGGTGATAAAGCTCTTGTGTGCTGCATTAGACATTGAGCAGAAGCTGTATTGTAGCTATCGCCCTGAAGCATCAGGATTAGTGAAACAGATGAATGGCACCTTGAAGACGAGAATGGCAAAAATGTGCGCAGCTACCAATATGAAATGGCCAGATGCATTGCCTTTAGTGCTGATGTCAATGAGAAACACACCTGATAAGAAGACAGGACTATCACCCCATGAGATATTGATGGGGAGAGCTATGAGGTTGCCCGCAGTACCTGCAAATGCGCTTGTGAATATCACGGATGATATGGTGTGGGACTACTGCAAGGGTTTGGCTGATGTGGTCCGCTCTGTTTCCAACCAGGTGGAGGCCAATACATTGCCACCAATCAGTGATCCAGGTCACACTCTACAAGTCCCTGAATCTTTGGCAATACTTCTCAGGGGGTAGTACAAATTTAGCAAGTATGATGGCTTTCATGGGGGCGTATTTGGTTTGGCCCTGAAACCTCTAATGACAGAAGTTTATCCCTCCCCACAGAAGGCATGTGTTTCCATAGGTCACCCCCTCCCAGTGTTTCTCACTACATTTCTGGAGCACACAGCTACCTCACACAGGTGTTCTGGTGCTCATGGAAACAATTATCCACAATGTACTAAAAAGAAAACCATGGTTAGGAGACAATAGCAGAATCAAAAACTTGTGTTTTTTAGCCTGTTCTAAGTGTCATTTCTGAAGGGCTGCTTCTCAAAGCAAGTGGAAGTACATTCCACATCCTGGCTGTCAGATAATTGAAGGATCTGGTGCTTTTCTGGACCTATATATACAGGGAGTTTGCAACAGTTTAATTGTGTTGGTCCGCAGTGAGCAGACCTGAGAAGACAACTTGAAGTGGCACCTGAGGTAAAGAGATCCCTTTTAGTTGAATATCTTGAAAGCAAGGGTGAGTGCCTCAAACTGGATCCTTCTATTAACTGGAAGCCAGTGAGGTAGACACAGGTAACTAGATATTGAGACCCAAGGATGGATTTTATCGATCAGTTGGGTAGTGGTGTCCTGAATAATTTGGAGAGGGTGAATAAGTGGCTCCTCAGGAACTTTGTGACCCCTCAGTACAACTTCACACGTAAAAAAACACTTATCAATGTCATCTCCCACCTTTAATTTTGCCACGTGCCATTTTGCCATCTGTCACATGAATTTTTTCTCCTCCCTCTGGGGAGAGGCCCCAATAAATGGTTCCGCTGCAGGACCCACTGAGGGCCATCAATTTCATTATCCTCTCTTGGAGACACATCCAAAGCAGCATGGAAATTGGGTTTCTGGTTGGCAGAGGTATGCACCCTGTCCAAGCAGGAACCACAATCCTAGTCAGGGTAAGTCAGATGCAGACCAAAATTTAACCTGTGCTCACCCTCTGGTAGCTTGTCACAGAGCAGTTAGGCTTAACTTAGGAGGCAATGTGTAAGATATTGGTGCAGCACTTCAAACAGTAAAATAGTGAAAACATCACTCAAAAATAGAGCTTAATTTAATGAACTGAACAAGATTACAATGTCGAAAATCTAACAATCTGAAGTCGAGATATTAATTTTTGAAGATTAAACATAAAACACTACTTAGAAGCAATAGAGCTTAAGTGGGATATCTAGTTGCCCTCTATGGGGAAAGAATCAAGAGTTCTGGCCACCCCCGATGCATTGCAGGCCAGCTTCTGGATCCATGGAAGGCCCCATGAGCAACAGTACCTTAATCCGTGTCAAAGTACAAGGTGTGTTGATGATCCTCACACAGCTGGGGTGTTGCACCGGAATTCTCAATGCAACAGTGACAATGCATCTGGTCTGAGTGCGATGAACCAGTTCCAGGTTCACCAGTTCCAAATACAATGCGCTGTTTCAGTCCACACTGTAGGGGCGATGTGCCAATCTTCTCCATGCAGTGGCGGGTGATGCATTGGTTCTGAAGCAGCGGTTCCGGTGTGATGTGGTAGTTCCAAGTGCATTACACTAGTCTGGTCCCTGCAAATGCAGTGATGTGTGAATCCCTATCTTGCAGCAGGCTTTGCATTGGTTCCGATCTGCACAACGGTGGCAAAGTGCAGGTTCTGCCAGTTACATCACTTTACACTCACTTCCAAGAGCCCTGGACTGGTTTGGCACCACTTGGATGGGCAGGACCTACAGCAAGTAAAGTGTAGGTGCAGTTTGTAGTTGGAAGAGAAGTCTTTGATGTCCCAGAGATTTCAGAACAGCTGGCAAGCCAACAAGTCCTTGGAGTCACGGTGGTTCTGGGATAGGGAAAAGCAGTTCCAGTCCTTCTTTCTCCTAGGCAGGAGGGAAGTAGGCAGCAGGTCAGCACAGCAAAGCAGGAGTCAAGCAGAGTAGCATCTCAGCAGAGTGGCAGTCCTTGTAGCAGCACAGCAGTCATTCTTCCTGGCAGAATATCCACAGGTCCAGACGTGTACTGAGATGGTGGTGACAGAGGTCTAGTACTTCAGTTGTGCCTTTGAAGTGAAGAAGACCTCGAAGAAAGGTATTTGAAGTGCACTGATGTCCTTCCTTCCTGCCCTGGCTCCAGACTCAGTACAGGGAGATATGCAGCTCTGTGTGTAGCAGGACACTGCCTTTTTAGGTGTAAGTGTCAGTCCCTCCCACCCATCCTGCCCAGGATGGCCCATCAGGATATTGATGGGTTATCAGTCATACCTACATTCCCTTTGTGTGTGGCTGCCTAGAGGGAATGCACAAGCCCAGCTGTCACCCCACCCAAGACGTGTATTGGAGACAAGCAGTAGGCACAAAATAGCTAAGGTAAGGTTTAAAAGTGAAATTTTCAGTTTCATTTTAAAATCCTATTTCACCATAAGTTGTGACTTTGAATTGTGAGCTCAGAGACACCAAACTTGACCTACTTATTTCTTCCAGATTGGGAATTGCATGTATAAGATGAAAGGCGGTAATCACAATGTTATCCTATGGGAGAGATAGGACTTGCAAGAGTAAAAAACTAATTTAAGAGTTTTTCAAAACCACATTATGTAAACTAAATAGTATAAATAGTACATGTACATGTGCTACCTTAGGGGTTACATGTGTATGAAAGGGGAAGGTTTAGGCCTGGCAAGAGTTTTAACTTGCCAGGTTGACATGACAATTTAAACTGTACAGACAGGCTTTTCAATGGCAATCCTGAGAAATGGTTACAGGGCTACTGAAGTGGGTGGCAACATCAGTGCTGCAGGCTCATTGGTAGCATTTAATTTACAGGCCCTGGGCACATTTAGTGCGCTTTACTAGGGACGTATAAGCAAAATAAATATGCCAATTCGGTATGAGCCAATGATACCATGTTTTAGGGGAGAGAGCACGAGCACTTTTGTACAAGTTGGCAGTGGTAAAGTGTGCAGAGTCCTAAAGCCAGCAAAAATGTGATCAGAAAAAATTGAGAGAGGCAGGCAAAAAATTAGGAAGAAGACCATCCTAAGGTTATCAGGTCCAACACCCACCCACTGTCTAGTGAATATTTCTAAAGAAGCAGCTCACCTACAGCATCTGGACTTTCTAAAGAACAGAAGAAGACTAGACCTGGTGTCTTAGACATATGTGGAAACCTCCATCGGTGGACTTGCTCCCACTTGTACCCAGAAGTGAGAAGTGGACATCTTGACATCAGATGACTCACCTTCTGTGTGGCTACTAACAACAAGTAGCAGGAGGCATAATTTTCTGAAAATACCAGCTGACCAGTACAACTAGGCCTGGACTGAACGCTGTAGGTGGCCTCTGCTAGAGTTAGTCCTCATCCTTAAGCACTGTCCCTAAAGTCTCTGGAGGCTTAAAAGTGGCAAAGAGGATCTGCTTCAGAAAGTCAGAAAAGTTGGGACTTGGAGATATTTTGCATTTCCAGGATCTCCACAGCTTCAGCAGGACCTGGCACCAATGGTGTCCAACTGTGAGAGAATGCTGTATGATTTAGGTTCAAGGTTTGGAACGCAAGAAGATTTTGAGCTCCAAAAAAGAGATTAAGGGCTGATTTATCATAAGCCACTTTGCTGCGCTGTGCTTAGAACTAGGAAACAATAAGGAGAAATAAAGATATTTTTCCTCATTACGACTCCTCTGGGAAGGCATACCATTTTGATGCATTCCCAGGTTTACCAGTGTTGGCAAATCTAGGAATGCGCCACAATCCATGGGTGGATGCATGGGAACACCTTTGTTTCACCCATGGAACACCTCCCTGGAGCATTGTAATGCAAGGCAGTGATTTGTACCGCCTTTTGTTACTCCAGATTTATCAAGCTACCCTGGGCCACAAAAGGCAGCCTTGCATGACTTGATAAATCACACTTAGGTTCTACATCATCAAAACTATGATAGATTTGCACCCTAGTCTGAAGATAGAAATTTTGATTAAGCAAATGCACGATAAGTATCCACCCAATGTGAGAACTTTGTCAGTCAGAAAATTCAAATTTCTCCCACGCTGAGATTCTCCTTCCAAAACCAAATGCTTCAGCAGGATCTCATCCCTGCCTGCTGGAGGAGTTTGACTTCAGTTTCAGAAAGTCAGAAAGTAAAATCTTTGACTGGGAAGACCCACTTAGGATATCCAACATTCATTCCATTGTGTTGGCCTGAAATTGTGCCTAAATTCCAGTCAAATATACACAGTGGCTTCTAATTGGTGCTTTACTTTTTCTTGGTGCTTTTTGTCCTAGAATTTTAAACATTCATAGCTCTGGTTCCACTTTTTGGATTTTAGTCATTTTGCTGTCATTTTTCTTATCAATTTTCTCTCTATGTTGTTAAATTGGTTGTTGGAATTTTAAATCTGTTGTGTTTTGACTTTGCAATTGGTTAGGTGACTAGACAGTCTTAATAAATCTCTAGAAGGTGCCATCGATCTAAATCCCTGAGGATCATTGTACTTCAGTTGTGCCAATTGATAAATAACAAGCTCTCATTCTTATAGGTTTAAAACCTTTTTGGGTTTAGGCTTGACATGTGTGCATCACATTATGATGCCATCCTAACTGTTACTTCTCTAATTCTCCAGGAGCAGGAACAACCAGATGACAACATATTCATTTTTTGTTTTCTTGGCAAAAGCTCACATTTTTGTTAACCCTAGATTTTGTTCAGACCCCAGACAAAATCGCAGGTGGGGACTTGAATTGCAGTGGCTCTCTCATACATTCAGAGAAAGTCATTCCCACTCCAATGCCACCTATTATCCATCCATGAGTGGATCCCTATTTCCCCTTGATCCTCTCTTGGTGTGATCTAGTCTTTCAGCCAGATGTTATACAAGAAGCTTTGAGGCAGGAGTTCCCAAGGGGTAGGTTTGTTGAGGTGGGATCTCCAATACAAAAGAGTCCATCGATGCTAAAGTCAAATGAGAGATGCTGGGATTAATTTACAGCATCATAAAGGTTTTCCTTCAGATTTGGTGTTGTCCACGCTGAGAGGGCCTGTGTGTTATTTGGGTCTGCAGAGATGTATTGATGGATTATGTCAGTTGAGGCATGTGCTTTCTGTTACATCAAATGCTTTTTTTATCTGTCCTCTTGTCAGTTCATCCCTCCCTGTGTGGGACTCGACTACAGTGCCTCCGAGCTCTTCATTAGTCCCCATGTGTGCCTCTATTTGAATCCATGGTGAAGTTTCTGACATTTTAGGCACTGTTACTTTTTGTGGTCACCTAGGTGAGAAGAGTGGAGGAAATAGAGGGGAGTATTTATAATCTTTTGTCAAAGGGCAGCACCACTAGCCTTCTTGCTGTGCTGCCCTGAGTAAAAAGAATAGAGCAGGAATGTGCTGTATGTACAAGATACAGCACATTCCTGTCCTTTTCCTTTGTGCTGGCGCACAATGGGCTGCCATGCGCCAACACTGGTGCCCTTGCACCATGGTGCAAAGTTGTCTGCAATGCGGGGATGCTTTCTTTTGTGCAGGAAGCGACACCTTCCTGCACAAAAACGAACATGAGATGCATTTTCCTCTTTCTATGTGTGCTGCAGAATGCTGAACACGTAGGAAAAGAAAAAATCAAGAAGAAATAAAGGTATTTCTCCTCGTTGTGCCTCCCTTATGCCTCTCTTGAGGAGATGTACGTTTTTGACGCATTTTGAGGTTTCCACATCCATGTAAACCTGGAAATGCCCCATGAGTGTTGCATGGGAACACCCACTGCAACACTGATGGAATGCCTCTTTGACGCAAGCTAAGGCAATACAACTGCTTGAGCTGCGTTGCCTTACTCCAAATCTACAAGACGAGGTAAAGTCATGCAAAGTGTCTTTGCTTGGCCTTTTAGATATGGGCCTGCAGCCTGTGCTGTCAGTGTGTCAAAAAAAGTGATGCACCAACGGCACAAGCCAATGGAAAAAATGGCCCAGAATCTTTACTATTTCGAGAAATTTATGCTCATTCAATTCCAGAGGTTCTTGTATTCTATCTTTCCATAGATGTTGTAAGATAAGAGACAAAGTGGTAAATCCCAGATTACTTACTGATAATCCTCATTGTTCTGAGTACTCTCTTTAGCATTTGAGTCCTCCTCCCCCCCTCTCCCTACTAGAATCCTTTATGGAACTTTGCCAGGCAAGGAAATGCTTGAGTGTATGATGCAGCAGGGTTTCTGGGAAAGGACGTCGTTTTAGGAAAAGTGAGTTGTCTTGTCATGGACTCTTCTTAATGAATAGGAAGTGGGATAAATAAAGGTGGACCTAAAATAATAAAGAATAGCTCTAAGCATTGCAGTCATTTTAAAAGCAATACATAACAGGGTTGGTCACATAACTCACTGCAATTTCGTGGATGTAATAACCAGGACATCCGAGTGATCGCTCTAACATCTGCTTCCTTCAATTTCATCATCAAGATGTGAAACTTAGCAAGGAGTTTGGATTTTCATTTCATTGTAGTTCTGATAACACTATTTTCACAGTATAGAGAGTTAAGGTCAGATGACCTTAACTATGACTGTGTCAGCAGTGGTCAACCATCTTTACCATGTAGTAAAATATTTTTTCTAAGAGCACTGAAATTGCTGATAGGCATTTAGTGCAAAGGTAGCTCTGAAGCAGGAAATACAATTGTGATTGTGTGTATTTTGGCAGATTAAGGCCCAACCCTCTCTTTCCTTCTTTCCTTCCTTCCTTTATGTAGTTATTGTTTTTGTTTGAAAAGATGTGACTCTCCTTATGGGCTGGACCAACTCCACCTCATTGTCATATGAAGAAATGATATTGTCATAGGACCCCCATTGTTTGAACAGGACTACTGGATCAGGGGCGGCAGCACCACCGTTTGTGGGTGACCGAGTCTATCCCACACCGTCTTGACAGCTGCCAGTCCAACTCTTTGGGCTAGCTAGCAGCACCTCACAAAAACGTGGAAGAAAAGGTGATTTGTGGCAGCTTGAAACATGACAGTCTGTGGCTTCTCAGCGGAATCTGTGGTCAACAAGTCTCACCCCTTTCTCTCGTTAACAAAATGTCTCATTCACACACATAGGCCATAGAAAGAGATGCAGAATGGTTTTCAATACATTCATCAATAAGACTTCAATCTATGATAAAATACATGAGCTACAATTATTAGGGCAATGAGGAAAAACAGTATTAGAATGATGGTGACCAGCGAGAAGAAAATAAACAGTCCCAACATATTAGAATTACATGCATAGATTAATTCTACCTAACTCCTAAGTGAGAGCATAGCAGTGATAACCCAATCTGGCCGTACTGCGTCCATGAGAGGAGAATCCATCCCATTACCGGAATTACAGGGGTCTGCCCGCCATCTCTGGGCGTTGGCAGTAGAGACAGAGCAGACGTCAGCAATGAAATGGCATGCAGCATAAACGAAATCCTGGCTGGAATGTCCTCCCTGTTGTCCTTTGGCCTAAACAGTGTTTTTATAAGAAACATATTTTTGTTCAGTTAAAAAGCCTGATTTCAGCAAGTGCTTAAGTGTCAGACTATTTACAAACTCTTGTGGCGGCAATTGCTAGCTGGAATATCCTGTACTCAGACTCATCGACCTTGAACAGGGGTACATGGTGAAATATTGTGCACAGAATAATAACAATGCTTTAGCAGAATCACAGAGTTACAGCTGATTAGAAAATAAAAACATCCCTGCTGAAAGCAAGCTAACTAAAAATTAATAAAACTGAATAAATGAAATCAGAGCACATATGTAGGTAAAATTATTGTAAAAATATTGTGAAATGTTGCTGGTGTCGGGTTACTAGGAGCATGCAGTTCTTTTATTTTTGCTAACACCAGGCAGATTCTTTGTTTAATGATGTCATTCAGAAATATTATTTGCAAGGGAATAAGGCATGCTCTAAATAAGGTTCCTATACCCTGTATTTGCCAATCACGTTTCCATACACTCTTTAAATCAACAGAGTTCTTCCAGAATTCAATGACAAGCTGGGAAACAAAGGAATCCAAATTTTGTGTTGGTCAACAACATTTTCCTCACCTTAGAAGGAGGTAAATTAAAGTAATATGACTCTGCATTTTTAGCATCATGCCCTGAAAAATATGCAAACTTTTCAACATACATTTTGGAACTCCCCACTGGGGGAGTCGGCAGTGCTCCTAATGTGTGAAATTAAAAACAGATCTCAGGGTACTAGCTCGGTGCAAAAGAGATGTCCATAATGATGGTGTAAAAACATTTCCCCATAATTTGCAATATTCAGATATACATCTTCACTTTCAAATACAGCATAATGTTCAAGCTCAGAAAGCAGGGAATCAACTGTTTTAACATCCCAATCAACGGAAACAACCCCAGGTGTCATGATATAATTCATAGAAACTTTGAAAATATATGGAATTTGAATGACCTTAGTAGGAAATCATATGGTACTTTATCCCAGAAAATCTAGTCAGGAATCGGAACAGCTGTAATGTTCACAAGGGGCAAGTCTCTTCGGATCATATGAGAAGAAAGGTAAGGTGTAAAAAGCTCATCCACCAGTTCAACAGCAGAGCACTCAGGGAGATAATGACCCTTTAGAAGCAGAAAAAAATGATCACAAAACCAATCCAAATCAGGAAGGTAACACCAGTATTATCCATAAATAGTACCATGGCCGAACCAAATAATTGTTTTTAAGCAAATTATAAAGCTTAATTATTGCTGAATCAGGTGCAGCTGCAGATGCAGAAGAATTTGAAGAAAAGTTGTTTATGTCAACAAAATAACTGGAAGCCGGGAAAGAAATGGTAGATTGACCCAATGGTGGTGGTTCATGATAAACAATGTCATCCATCTGTGTTATATTGAAAAAGTAGCTATCCATAGTTTGGATGTTCCTTGTCAGTGAAATTGTGACAGGAAGGAGCAGAAGCTCATTCTTCACCCTCCCCAAGCTTGGGGAGTCAACTGTACTATTGGTAGTTGCAAAAGCATTATTGAGTACTTGGAGCAGTATAATTCATTGGGTAGTGAGGGAGTCTAGGGAACTACCCGGGGAATCCTCATGGTCTACTACAGAATCTGCCACATGGTGCAATTTGACGTTGTCAATTGAACAAACAGTTTTCTTTAGAACCAGGCAGTCGTGGTATGATGACAGATCTGGTACCATATTTTCCCAGGACTGGAACCAGTGCTGTTCAGAATGGGCCAAATGTACAGCAATTTTCTCTTTTAGTAGATCCTCAACTTTAGAAATCCATCCATTCAATGTTGGCAAATCCCTCATTCCCAAGGTAGCTGCATAGGTAGATTAATTTTCATCACAGAATGTTTGTGTTTCCAGTAAAACAGTGACACCTTTGATTACGTCAAATGGTATTTCTGGCGCCACCAGGCCAGGGCCATAAAGATCTGGGACATACATAGGAATCTCGCATAAGACCTCGTAAGGTGTGCGTCCTCCTAAGCACCTTCTGGGTAGGTTATTTAGTGCTGTCTGGAACCCATAGAGGTGATGAAGTCAACTACGACCATAACCTAATACACTTGTTGTTAAGGATTGCTTTAAGTCTCTGTTTTTCCTCTTAACAACAGAATTATCCTCAAGATGATAGGTGAGGAATAAAGGAGTTGAACAGCCATCATTGCCATGGTGTCCCTGAATGCCCTTGAGCCAAAAGCAGTGCTCTGGTCCTAGTGGAATGCTGCAACCACATTTGTCCTGATGAAGACTTGAAAATCTTTAATAACAGTTCGGGCATCGGCTGATCATTGTGGCCATACCCAGAAGTATCTAGAACATGAATCAACAGCGACTAAGATTGATTTGTATGCATCATCAGGCTGTAATAGGCCGCAATAGTCTATGTACACACATTGTTGTGGTGTGTTGGGCACTGGGAGTGATGTCTGCAGTGGGTGTTTGATGGTAGACCGCTTAATTTGTTGACAGATGGCACAGCTAAGGACATACCATCTGGTCTGTTTGTACAGACCCAGACACCAATAGCGTTTTTGTAACAGGGACAGAGTAGCCACCACACCAGCAGAAGCAACACCCTAATGCACTGCTTTGATGAGATCTGATCTCTGATCTTGGTTGGGGATCACACTATCACCCTCCCCTGGTATTGTTGCGAATGCAATATTTTGGGCACTGAGGTGACAGGTATATTTAACAGGGTATACATTTGGTAGGGGTGTGCTTCACGGTAGCCAATGTCTCATTGTCCAGTCTCATGTGAGAATGTGTAAATGCAGCAACAGAAGCCATAGCTAATGTGGATTTGGCTGCTTCAAGAGTTTCCCACAACGTGTACTCCTACATGTTGGTGGCCCAATGTATGAACTATATGAGCCCTTGGTAGTCTGTCCTTAAGATCTGCTACCCTCCCTGCTACCCTCCCCCATAAGTTTTTATCTTTGATGGTTTTCCCTTTTGAATCTCTACACCGGTTCAGGCACCAATGGTGTAAGTATTCATTGTAGGCTGGACAAAGTAGTACCAATCCCACAAAATCAAAGTGGATTGTTGAGGATCCATACGTTTCACTGCCAAAATCAGAGCCTTAAGCTCTGCAAGTTGTGCAGTGCAGTCCCCCTTGGTCTGCAAGTAAGTATGTTGAGGGTGGAAAGTACCATCCCTCATGACTCTGCTAACTGCTGTGCAAGCAGTAAAATACTGATGTTTTGCACCTATGGCTGGTTGTGGTGAACCATCAGTGTAAATGATAGTTCTTTACTGATCAAGAGACAGGATGTTAGAGAGCATGGGATGCTCAAGTTCATATTGTAGAATTTCTTGGGTCTGTGGTTGGGTTCAAAAACATAATGGAGTCAAAACATAATGGACATCAGTGGCAGTCAGGGAGATTGCCCATTTTATCCAATGTGAATAAAATGCTTTTGCATTTTGGACGCTAACTTTGGTAACCACCTCGAGGGCTGGCACCAGGATAACAACAATAATACATTTCCCTTGGCAAGTGGCCTCTCCTTAATGATAACCATCTGTACCACAGTCAGCATTTTTTCTATTTATGCAAATCTTTCTTCTGCATTGAAGTACAAGTGTGATTTGTATGCTAAGGGTGCTGTGTCACCCTCATTAAGTGTGACATAGGTGAACCCGATAGCACCAGGAATTATTCTGATCACGATGTTTGTGCTGTTGTCACATGTGTGTAAGAGTTGTGCTTCTAGCATGTCTTGTTGCAAATCTCTAAGTATGTATTTATATTCTGCTGTCCAGTGCTTGCTTGAAAAATCTGGACGAATTAAATCATAAAGTGGTTTTATGCGTTGTGCATAATCTGGAATGTATGCTCTGCCAAAATTAAAGAAACCTAGTAATGAATGCAGTTTCTTGATTGTGTTTGGTGGTTGAAGTTGAGGGTTGTTTTCGAGAAAGTGCAGGGCTAGGCTTTTGCCCTCATCAGATAGTTTGTATCATTAAAATAAAACATTTAGGAATGCAATATTAATTTTCTTAAAATTAAATTTGAGCCTTGGGCAGCGAATCCTAAAGGGATGTGATCCACCCGGGCCAAATGTGCATTGAGGTCGTCGTCTGTTAGGAAAATGTCATCAACATAAGACAATGCCTCAGGATCAGTATCAAGTACTATAGATGTTACACAGGAAGAAAATATCTTGGGGCTCTTCTTATACCCTTGGAGCAAGAAACAACAGTGCCCCTGTGAGCCTAACATGCTAAAGGTGTTTAGATCCAATCTTTCAGGTGCTAGATTTTGGCAGAAAAAAACATTTGAAATGTCCAAGGTTGTTTTGTATTTTTTTTGTACTATTTAGTTGATAAGTGCTGCGCTGTGTGCATTTTGCATTGCAAATGTGCGTGTATGACTGTTTAAATATCTGTAATTTAAGTCTATTCTACATGAGCGGTCGGGTTTTGCTATGGGGAATAACGGGTTATTCATTGCAGAAACGCAGGGTTCAGTTACTCCCTTGTACTCAAGATTTATGAGGATATCTCTTGGGTGGTTTAGTTTCATAATCAGTAGGGTATTGAGGCTGGATCTGTGGAATCGATCTATTTGTTATTACATGGTAGGGGAAATCTACATCCCACTCTATGTGGAAGCGATACGTCGCAGGATCGTGCCCCCCAGGGAATAAAAAATAATTTAAAACAATAATAAAAATGGCGGGTTGGCCCTCCTGCCACGAGCGACCCCCTAATTCTTTTCATACACGTGTTTTCAATTGGGGTCGCGATCGGCCCTCAGGGAAACCACATGGAAAAAAAGTTATATATATATCTGTTTTAAAAATGTCTGGTTTTCTTGGGGGAAACCATACATATATATAATAACTGTCAGACTGTCCCTCTAATCCGATCTATTTCTCTAGAAGGAACTTAGGACCAGATGTAGAAAGCATTTTGCATGGTGCAAACTGTGAAAATCGCAGTTTGTGCCATGCAAAATGCCTTTTGCGATGCACATTCACAATTTGCGAGTCGGTACCGACTCGCAAATTGTGAATGCGACTCGCAAATAGGAAGGGGAGTTCGCATTGCTATGCTAAATTGCTTTGTGACCGCGAATGCGGTCGCAAAGCAATTCGCAGTTACCACCAGTGTCACACTGGTGGTAACCCATTCGCAAAAGGGAAGTGGTCCCCATGGGACCCCTTCCCCTTTGTGAATGTTGCCTAGAATGTTTTTTCAGAGCAGAACTGAAAAAACGAAACCAAATGGTTTCGGTATTTTTTTTATTTTGCAACTCGTTTTCCTTTAAGGAAAACAGGCTGCAAAATAAAAACAAAATACTGCTTTATTTACAAAGCAGTCACAGACATGGAGGACTGCTGTCTTCAGCATGCCACCATCCCTGTGAGTGCAGGGAATCGCTATGGGGTCGCAAAATGCATCCCACCTCATTAATATTAATGAGGTGGGTCTTTGCGACCCCATAGCGATTCGCAGAAGGTGTCTGAGACACCATTCTGCATATGCTTTTGCGACTCGGAAATTGCGAGTCGCACCGACTCGCAATTTCAGAATCACAAAAGCATATCTTGCTACATCTGGCCCATAATCACAAAAGTTAGTGTGACATTTTCTATTGTTGCCTGACAGCTGTCTATGCCTGAAAGATAGATAGGTATGTCTTGTAAAAATACCCATATATATATATATATATATATATAGGTATATATATATACGTATATATATATATATATATATATATATATATATATATATATATATATATATATACGTATATATATATATATATATATATATATATATATATATATATATATATATATATATGGTTTTCCTGGGGGAACCACACATATATAAAATAAAAAGTGATATGGAGCGAGAGCCTCTATATATATATATATATAGACCTATAGATATATATAGAGGGGTATTTGTACAAGATATATATATCTATCTTTCAGGCAGGGTCAGATGGCCGAAGTCCACAAGCCCACCTGTATACTTGATTACAATAATTACATGGGAGGAGAGGACAAGAACGACTAGGTTCTTCAACCACACAATGTGTGTCCTAAAACACTCACTTGGTACAAGAAACTTTTTACCCACCTGATCCAGATGACAACATTCAATGTATTTGTGGGTTATTGTCAGACAAGCACAGGAAGACTCATGTCTTTCTTTGACACCCAGTTGTCTGTAATTGAAAGCCTGACTGCTGCTACAGAAGCAGCAACCTCCACTTCATATGTTCTGGAGGATGTAGCAAGGCTGCAGGAGTGACACCTTGCTGATTGCATTCCCAAAACACCCAAAAAGGATCCTCCATGTCATCGCTTTAAAGTGTGCTCGAAGCATGCAAGCGGCAGGAGAGTTGTTATTTCTGTCCCAAGTGCCCATCTCAGCCAGGCCTCTGTTTCTCTACTTTTGTTACGTTGTAACATACTAAAGCAAAGTTCTGGGAAAACAACTGAGGTGGAGCTGCCGCTGGGTAAACCTTTCAGTTGCTGTGCATGGATACCGAACGTCCATGGAGCACTGCTTCGGTAGTCAAGCGGCCACAGAATTTTAGTTCATCTACTTCAGTAAATCATCTACTTCCTTATGGCCTGCTCAGCACCTTTATCTACCATCAAATTGTGGCTGGTGTACTGTTCAAATAACCTGCATTATAGTCCCCACACTGTACATACTATTGGACAGAACATATGCCACTTTGTCACGGAATACCCTCTGTGGCAAAATGTTAAAGGCATGACTGAATTTTGAAGTGCTTGTTAGGTAACTTATGTATGCTACACAAGTACCATCATGATTGCCAACGCGAACCAGAGTAAGTGTAATAAGTCAAACAAATGTCCTGTGGGACATATTAACCAACATTTTTACTTGTTTGAAAGTGTGCAAACTCAATTTGCAGCTTAACTTTCAAAGCAAAAGTAGAAGTGTTGGTGAATGAGTCCCACAGGATATTTGTTAGAGGCCTTAGGTAGTATTCACCATCATGTCTGCCTTAGTTTCACCAGTAGATATGCTTGCTCGGTTTGAGGCATGGGCCTTACATGGAATACTTAGAAACCCCGAAATTGCATCCACAAACTGGAAGGAGTTGGATTTAGCACAGTGAGCGCGCTAAAGGCACATGAAAAACATGTTATCCTGAGCCTCATGTGGTTGTCATGGGAGCCATTAGTTAAAGTCATGCATGCCTATGTTAATGTTCAGGAAGAAGGAGGTGGTTACTTGACATGTGGTAAAATGTAGTCAAACTCATTCCATCCTGTGGCATATGAATGTTATGGGCCCTTGTCTGTCAGCGGTAAATTGATGTGAGTGCAGTGATTAGTAGGATTGGGCCCGTGTCTTGGCGATATGAAAGTGTTGTGTGTTGTGCGTGAATGGTATGTGAATGGACCATAAAATGGTTGGTTCAGTGAAGTGGCTATATGGCTCACCTTCAGAAGGTTTGGTTTCAATATTCAGATACTTTGATAAGTATTCACGCTTTGAAATGATTTCTGGAGATGCTAAAACCAACCAGTTTGAGTAGTGGATTAACTTTAACATACTAGTAGCAGGGGCAAACACACAAGTGAGGTACCATTTTTATCTGGAGACTTGGGGAAATGCTGAGTGGAAGGAAGTTTGTGGCTCCCCTCAGATTCCAGAACTTTGCATAGCTGAAATGTGAGGTTTGCATTCTTGGTGACAGAATCTGGTGAGAGCCCCACAAGTCACCCCATTCTGGATTCCCCTAGATGACTACCTTAAAAAAATGTATAGGTTTGCTAGGTTTCCTTGGTGCCGGCTGAGCTAGAGCCCAAAATCCACACCTCAGCACCTTGGGAAAAACACATCCATATTCAGTATAAAAATGTGCTGTGTCCATGTTGCACTTCGGGGTGTTTTCTCTCCCGGGCACTAGGCCTACCCACAAAAATGAGGTGTTATTTTTAATGATTGATTTGTAGGAACACAGAATGGAAGAACAAGTGTTATTGCCAATTGTCTTTCCTTACATTTGTGCCTTCCAAATGTAAGACAGTGTGTAAGAAAGAAGTCATTTTGAGAAATGCCCTATAGTTCACATGCTAGTATGGCTCCCCCGAATTCAGAGATGTGCAAATAACCACTCCTTCTAAAATCCATGTGTTGTTCCCATTTCAGAAAACATAGATTTCCTTAATACCGATTTTTCACTCTTTATATTTTACCAAATGAATTGCTGTATACCAGGTATACAATGAAAACCCATTACAAGGTGCTGCTCATTTTTTGACTCTGGGTACCTTGGGTTCTTGATGAACCTACAAGCCCTATATATCCCCAAAACCAGAAGGGTTCAGCATACGTAACGGTATATTGTTTCCAAAAATCACTCATAGATGGAAAAAGTTACAGAAGAAAATGTAGACAGAAATGGCAACTCAATTTCAATATTTTTTTTATTTCAACTGTTACTTTTGTTAACAAAAATGCCTTAATTAGAAGTTATTAATGAATGTTTATGTATTCTGAATAATGGAAAATGTAGAAAATGATTAACGTAGAAAAATAATGTGCACGTTTGGTGACCTCGGAGAGTGGTCACCAAGATTCACAAATAATATTATAAGAGCAACTAATATGTGTGAAATGCTAAAAAAAAGTATTAAAATAGTGTAGTAGTATGTCATATTGAGAGATATCATTTATGTTTTTGCATTCTATTGTAGAGCTTAACTTAGCCAAAGTCATGGCCTAGTCTTGCTAGGCCTCGTGCAGAAGCTGAATTTTAACGTTCAATATAAGACACTGACGGGTTGAACTAACCGTGAAATGCTCATTGTTTTATAAAAAAACTGCTTAGCTAAAAAACCTTTGCGTGAAGCGATGGACAGGAGATGATGGAATAAAAGTGTAGCAGAAAGTGTGAAAAGCATACTGGGAGTACTTGCCCAGGACTTGAACAATAGAGACACTGACTGGAGAAGAAGATGCAACATTTTCGATACCTGACGAGCCGGATGATGAGGACATCGTAAAGTGAACAAACCAACTACATGGGAACTGTGTAATACTAGAATTCATAGATTTGAAATACGAGGTTTATTGGATAAAGAAGAAGTGTGTGATTAATTGACCAATTAGGAGTTGGGGGACAGTCTGGGTGACATTAATATAATAACGTGACAGAGGAAAAGGATTTCAGACCTTATTCTGAAATGTGATGCGATATTAGAGAAGAGGCACAAGAGTCCATTATTGGGCTCTTACTGTCTAAGAGGAGAGCCTGATGCAATGCTGATCGATTGATGACCTGAAGATGAAGACTGACTTTGTTGTTGATCCATACCGTGGATAGGTAGCTATGACAATGTGACTGAATGCCTTTTGAGCTTTTTCTTTCTAGGTACCAATTGCGCTCTCTAAGAGTTCTTCTCTTAGCTAGATGTTTTCCAAATTCATGTTCTAAAAGTGTTTTTGCATGAGGTCCCACATGCTAATGCTAAACTGGATTAGATGAGTTTCCTATTCTAAGACATTGACATATACAGTGACAAATGATTGACAAACTGATTTGCTGAACTCTGCTACTCATGTTGACACATTCACCTTTGATTCATATGCTGACTTATGCTAATACTATAGAATGTATTCTGTCTCAAGTTTTGATTATATTATATTATTGGTGGTTACTAATGAATTAATGTTGATCTGATGTGAATAAAGTTTTGAAACAATCTCATGATTTAGCATTGTAACTAATAGGGAAATAAAATTGCTAAAACGTATCTTGAGTTGTGGTTCTTCATGACCAAAGGGAAATTGGTGTGGTGTTTATTAATAGTTGAATAATGACTAGCTTAATGATATTGATTTTGTGTATTGATTACTGGGAAACATTGGTCACACCGAAGCTAGGATACTCTATGCGAATCAAAAGGTTCATCGACCTACATGCGTCCCCTTATATGTTTACTTATTGAGGATCAGGCGCGCTAGCACTTTCAGTAGGCAAACCTTGAAAGATCTATACAAACGACCCCTTGCTGAATTCAGCATTCTATGTACTCTTCAGAAATATTTAGCTGTCCAGGATTTACCATTGGTTCCACACCCCAAACAGTAAAAAAAGCGCACAGCACTATAGGGGACGGGGGTTCAGGGAAAGGCCCAGTAGCTAAGGGGTTAATCTGTAGACCATGTTGGGTGGCAGACACACCTGTCTGCTGTCTCAGCTTCAAGGAAGTAGTTAGTCGGTGTCACATCCACAATTTTGTAAGACTCTGGCAACATATTATGACCTCTGCTACTCCGACTAGCAGACTCACTGCCAATGTCCTGTTCTTCAACAAAGTTCTCAGTATGAGTGGCATCTTTCATTGAAATTGCTGCCACCTTTTTCTTTTTAAATATGGAATTTTGCTGTGGAGGTTTTTCTTCCTTTTTTGTGAAAGTCTCTGAGGAGCACTGTGAGTCCTTTTTTGGCTTCATGTAGTCGTTTCGGTGTTCTGACTGTCCTTCTCTGTCACTTGGTTTATCCAGTGTGTCCTGGAAGGAACAAGATGGGTGATTGTCAGTATATTGATATCTATTTTGGAGTTTCTAAAGCATCCCTATTTCTAAAGTTCTTTCTTTTATCTGAGGCCTCCGGTGATGGAGATTCCAATCTTTGTGCTCTTCTGTCTTTATTTTGTTTTGCTTTATCCTAGCATTTTTCAGAGCTCTCTTGTGCTTGCTTAGTACCCTCCTTATTGGTGGTACTCTGAAGGTGAGGTTTAGTTGGTCTGGCCCGTAGACTATTCAGATCTATAGTAGTATACTTTTCAAAAATAATCTTTGCCAGCTTGCTCTCCTGATCTCGCTGAGGGACCTCCCGGAGCCGCCGGTGAATTGCCAAAGCTGCTGCCTACCCTTTAATATCGCTCAAAATTATTGAGGACACTGTGCCAAAATTGTGCATCAATTTCATCTCCAAATCCAGATCTGGGGCTTCCCGTGTTCATTTTAAATTTGTTTCAACACTTCTGGTAGATATGCAAGTGTCCGTGTACCATGTGTAGTGGTACATATTTTGGTAAAAACTGTGCCCCAGGTGGTGCAGTCTTCGATTGCGGGAACCATTCCATGGTTGACAGTGCCATGTCATAGGATTCCTGTTGTTAGAGTGAGACTGCTGGCTTAGGTGTGGCATAACCACCGTTTGTGGGTCACTGAGTCAATTTCACACCATCTTGGTAGTTGCTGGCCCAACCCTTTCAGCTAGCTAGCCACACCTCACCAAAAGCTGGAAGAAAAGGTGATTTGTGACAGCCTGAAACATGACACTCTGTGGCTTCTCATGGAAAGTCGTGATCGACCAGTCTCCCCCCTTTCTCTTGTTAGAAAAAGGTCTCATACACACTTGTAGGTCAATGTTATTGGATTAACATACATAGATGAATTCTACCTAACCCCTAACTCCTAAGAGAGAGGATAGCGATGATAGTCCAATCTTGCCGTACTTAGTCCATGAGAGGAGCACCCATCCCCATTACCTGAAGGATAGGGGTCTCTCTGCTTTCCCCAGGGGTTGGCTGTAGAGATAGGGCAGAAGTCAACAATGAAATGGCAAGCAGTGTGGAAGGAATCCTGGCTGGAATGACCTCTCCTTTGTTCCTTGGCCTGTACAGTGCTTTTATAAGAAACATATTCTCGTTATGTGAAGAGGCCTGACGTAGGCAAGGGCCTAAATGTCGGACTGTTTAGAAACTCTTGTGGTGACAAATGCTAGCTGGATTATCGTGTACTTGGACTCATTGACCTTGGAGAGGGGAACATGTTAAATTGTCATACACAGAATAATAATAACAGTGTGTTCGCAGAATCACAGTTACTGCTGATTAAAAAATAAAACCGTCCCGCTGAAAGCAGGCTAACTAAAAATTTATAAAACTGAAGAAATGAAATCAGAGCACATATATAGGTAAAAGGGCACAGGCAGCAGGCCTAAGCTAATCAAAACTGTGTGTGCCCAAGCAGAGTGTAGAATGAAACCACAAAATATTTGACTGGGATGACCCACTTGGGATATCCGAAATCCACTCCATCGTGTTGGCCTGAAATTGTGCCTATATTTCAGTCAAATATACACAGTGGCTTCTAATTGGTGCAGTACTTTTTCTTGGTGCTTTTTGTCCTAGAGCTTTAAAAGGTCATAGCTCTGATTCCTCTTGTTGTATTGTAATCACATTGATGTAATTTTCCTTATTAATATTTTCTCTATTTTTTAAATTGGTTGTGGGATTTTAAATTTGTTGTGTTTTGACTTTGTAAAGGTGCCATTGATCCAAATCCCTAGGGATAGTTGCACTTCAGTTTTGTCAACAAATGAATAACAATCTTTCATCCTTACAGGTGTAATACCTTTTAGGGTTTAGGCTTGACATGTGCATAACATTATGATACCATCCTCCCTGTTGATTCTCCACTTCTCCAGGAGCAGGAACAAGCAGATGTGGACAACATATAAAAGCTTCTATGTTTTGCTTTCCAGTTAACCCTACATATTGTTAAAAAAACAGACAAAATCACAGGTGGGGGACTTGAGTTGCAGTGGCCTTCTCAAACTTTCAAAGAAAGTCATTTCCACTTCAGTGCCACCCTTTGGCCACCCATAAGTGGATCCTTATTTTCCCTTGATCCTCTCGTGCCATGGTACAGTCTTTCAGCCAGACCTTATACAGGAAGGTTTGAGGCAGGAGTTCATCCCAAGGGGTAGGTTTGTTGAGGTGGAATCTCCAAAACTAAAGATTTCAGCAATGCTAAAGTCATTTGAGAGATGCTGGGATTCATTTACAGCATCATAAAGGTTTTCCTTTAGATTTGGTGGTGTCCATGCTGAGATGGCAGGTGTGTTATTTGGGTCTGCAGGGATTTCTTGATGGATTATGTTATTTGAAGCATGCGCTTTTTTGATCTGTCCTCTTGTTAGTTCATCCTTCCCTGAGTGGAACCCTACCATAGTGCCTCAGAGCCCTTCCTTAGCACCCAGGTGTTCATTTATTTGAACCATTGTAAAGTATCTGACATTTTAGTCACTCTTACTTTTTGTGGTCACCCCCACAGCTTATTGCCTTCATTTGTATTTGGCGGGTGTTGGCTTAAGGTTATGTGGCCAACCCCCTACAATCAAACTTCGTGCCACACATGGCCTTTGGCCTGCACAGGGGAGTTGGCCTTAGGGTCTGGCCTGTGACTAGGCCCTGTAGCCAACCTGTAGCCAACCTGTAGCCAACCTCCTGTAGGGACTAGCCTGCTGCCAGGCCTTGCAGCCAAAACCCCATTAACAAGTAAACCCCAAACCATACACAGCCTAGGCTAACAACAAAAAAGGGGGCATGATAGCTGTGCTGCTGCAGTCCATGTGGGACTACCACGAAGGCAAAACAGTATTTAAAAAAAATATTTGCTGTGATATCACATCAGATTCATGAATCTGCAGCAAAACTTTAAAAAAAAAGTGTGGGCTTCTAGGCTTGTTTTCAAAATAGCCCTGTGTGAGCCAAGACCTGGGGGCATGCCAATATATCAGAAATAAAAGAGGGGGTGAATGGGGTACTCCTCCTGAGGATCTTATCAGCCCTTGGGACCACCACCTCCCTGGGGTTTTATTCTTATGAAGGAGGATGGCCGCATGGACCCCCCACCCCATTTGACTCCCTTGAGCCCCGATAAAACCCCCTCCAAGTGACTTTATTTTAGAAATGGAGGGGGCAGTGCCATCCCCCCTCCTGGGATGTTACTGTGCCCCGGGGACAATCACCTCCCTGCGCTAGAATATTAAAGATGAAGGGGGTCCGCTTGGACCCCAATGGGCCCCAAGGACCAGAACTACCCCAGAGTCAAACACATGATTTAAACTGGGATGGGGGCCTCACCCTCCCTGGGCTGATTTTGACCCCAGGGAGCCCATCCCCCAAGCTCAGCCACTAGTGCCTGGGTGTCAGGGCCCACCCCAAGACACCCAGTGTTGTATGTTGTGGCCCGGGGGGGAAAGCTCAAGGCCCCTGTGGTCTCAGCTGGCACCCCGCCTCCTGTGGGACCCGGCAGAGTCCCCATTACTCCTGCACGCAGGGAGCTGCTGGTAATGCACAAGCGAAAGCAAACAGCTATCACCGGAGGGTGGGGACCTCGGGAGATAGCAGGAGCCAGCCCTGGGGGGCAGCGGTCCACAGGGCAATTAATGGCTCCCAGAAGGGGGACATGTGGCCCCACTTTTTTGTTGTTCATGGGGAGCTGTGGGACACCTCCAACTTAAAATTATGGATATTGCTTCAGAGGGGTGGTCCCTGGGGCTGTGGTGGTCTGCACAGCCCGCATATATATTTAGTTAATCTCAGGGACGTAGGGGTCCCTGAGGTATGGTGGGTCCGCACAACCCCCCTTCTATATTTAGTTAACCCCATAGAGATGGTGGTGGTCAAGCCTTAGGAGGGAGCCACATTCACCCCCTCCTTCTTCTTTTACATGTCGGCCTTCCCCCAGGGCCTGGCCCACCCAGGGGCTTTGTGTAAAAGAGGTTTGGAGCCTGAGCTTGTTTATTTTTTTTTCCTGCTGCAAACTCACCATAAATTAGCAGGAACATTTTTAAAATAATGCTTTTTTGCCTTGGCGGGGCCTCAAGGGGACCCCCAGCGTCAAGGCTAGGGGGTCGTGGTATTTACACCCTGCCTCCTTTTTTTATTTTGTATGTTTTTGTTTGGTACTCAGCTGAGTCCCAAAATGGCTACCAACACTTCCTGGTAGAGGTGTTGGCGGTCAATTAGATCTCTGCATGAGTTCCTCAGAATTTGGGAATTATTTGCACACCTAGATATACAAATTTCGATTTTCTTTAAAATGTCAAACACTACTGAATTAATTTACACCAAATAACAAAAAGTGTGCTTTCTGGACCTAGAGCTACCTTTCTGCCAAATTTGGTTTAATTCCGTCCAGGGGTTCGGGCTGTAGCTGTGTTCAAAATTCATGTGGGAATTAACATATGAAACACACTTTTTTTGCCCTCCCATTTTTTCTCAGCCCCCAGTTGACAGATCACCCCAAAGCTTTCCATGCACAACTAGAATCAGTGACACATTTCTTTTGAAAAATGTTGTGAATATTCGTCAAACAATACCAGAGATTTAGGCAAGGTAAAAAAACGCCTTTCCTATGGAAAGTAGGTTGTGACTATAAGCACCTACTGGTGACCACTAGTAGGTAATATATACATTTATATACAAAGCTCCCACCCAAAAAAATAAATAAATCCGCTTCCAGCAAGCAGGGGCTATAAAAATACTCCTGCTTTCTGAAAGTGGAGTTTTCATCTCTTTCCCTGCCCATAGACTTGCAGGCAGGAAAAGAGATGAAAGTATTGCCCCCTGCATTTCCAGCAGCTCCCTGCATGAAAAAATAGTGCTAGTTTCCACAGGAGACTGGAAGTTGGCTGGCACTGCGGGGCCTTGAGACTCCCTCTGTGGTTCTCAACATTTATTTAAAAAATGAATCCTGCCCTGCGAATTTATCCTGGATAAATACGCAGGGCAGGATTCATTCTGTCACAATGCTTACTTCATAGTAAATAAACCTCAGCAGGAAGCACTTATAGATGTAAACCAAGCAGGTGAAGTACTAAATATCCTAATTTCTTGTGCATGGTCAAGGCAAAGTACATGTGTTTTCTCTACATTTCCACCATGAACAGTTATCTGTAACCTTGACAGAGGTGTTTGCAACCTTGCTTTTTCTTTTTTTTTTAAATCTTTTTATTTGGTTTTCAACAGGTGCATGCCTTTCCAATTAAGCATTACATTGTAGTATATCATCCAAGCACCAGAGTAATGCGAACATAACGAACAATCCCCTCCCTCCCCTTCAAACCATCCTCAAACACATAAACTCGCTATAAATTTGAGCAATTCCAAGTTCCATTTCTCCTCTACCAACATCATGCTACCAAAGTAATTCAGAATGTGATAGTATATGGCCCTCCCCTGGTCCCACCAGTCATTGCTCAACAGGCTAAAACACATCAAGGGAGTAATATGTCCACTAATCCCCCCACACCACCTGAAATTTCCATGGCGTCGTCTATTCGCATAAGTCACCTTCTCTCCCATCATGAACCCATCCATTCCCTTCCTCCATCTGTCCACAGTGGGAGAATTCTTGGATCCCGAAAGGCGGACAATATAACTCTTGTCCATCACCACCCCAATTCCACAGAGTAGAAGCTTCCTTCGGGGCAGATCAATATCATTAGGTATTCCTAATATAATACATTTAGGGTCAAGGGGGTTCTGCACCAATAGCACCCCTCTCATCTCCCCGACTATCTCTCTCCAATAATCTTGGATCACAGGGCAATCCCCCTGTGTATGTAGGAAGGTTTCAATATTTCCTCGACGTCTAAGGAAACTTGGTTGCTGTGCCCTTCCCATCATATATAAGCGTTGTCTGTCATAATAATTCCTGTGAAGGAATTTAAATTGAATGAGTCTTGACCGGATAGCCACCTCTCTAGGAAACATCAGTGCCACCTCCCAATCTATGTCTTCGAGTTCCCCCAGTTCAGCCTCTCATCACTTACGCAGTTTTAGATGTGGGTTCAGCATGTTATTTATGGTTTTATATGTTGACGACGTCGCTTTGGTGACCAAGCCCTCCATCAGTAGTCGACCTTCTAAAGGGGCATAAGCCGGTATTCCTTCCCCCAGGAGACTCTTTGCCCTCCATGCGTGATGCAATCGTGTGTAGTGGAAGAATTGTGTCCTGCTAAGCTTGTATTTGACCCGGAGGGATGCAATAGGCATAATATCCCCCCTTCAATCACATCTCACACCCTGGAGATACCAATGCGGTCACAACTCTCAAAGCCTGTCAATTTTCTAATTTATGGTGCCATCCCAGTATCTTGTTGGCCCTAGTCCATGCCCCAAGGCCCAGCCCAGTGACTTGCATGAGATGGCGACCCCTTGCTCCCTCATACAAGTAATATTTACAGGATTTCCCTTCCCACTGTAGTCTCTCTAAGCGGAAAGTGGGATGGTCTCCGGGTGAGAACAGCCAGTCATTTACATTGATCAAATGCGCTGCCTAATAATACGCCTCCAGATCTGGAAGAGATAATTCCCCTGCATAGTGATTGCACTGCAGCACTTTTAAGGCTATTCTCAGATGCTTCCCCTCCCAATAAAAGAGCTGCATGTCATGTCCTCTGGTCCTAAAGAGTCCCGGAGGGATGTGGTAATATGTGTTTTGCACCACATAGAGGAGTTTCAGAAGAGGGATCATCTTAACCATGGCCACCCGTCCCACCAACGTGATAGGAAGAGTTCTCCAACTCTCAAGGTCTGCCTGGCACTCTCTCATTACCTTCACCAGATTATTGGCTTGGCAGAGTTCTATCCTATGTGACATATAAATACCAAGATATTTGAATCCCTCAATGGAGCTTTGCAGGTGTACTGGAAGGGAGGGAAGTACTATGTCTCCCTGCGGAGCATATAATATTGATTTGTTCCAGTTAATGGGATACCCAGAGTACCTCCCATATTCCTCAAACAAATGAAAAAGTTTCAGTAAGGATGTCTCGGGGCACGCAACGTATAAGAGTATATCATCCGGATACAGGAAAATGCATTCCTCTTCATTTTCCTTTTAACCTGAAGCCACGAAGTCCAGGCTGTGCCCGGATCCTATATGCCAGGGACTCAAGAGTGAGGGCAAATAACAAGGGGGACAGGGGGCAACCCTGTCTAATACCATGCACAATGGGGAATTCAGAGGAAAGGACCCCATTCACTCTCACTGCCGCCACTGGTTTACAGTAGAGCAGCCTCACCCATCCCCTGTATCTAGGGCCAAATCCAAATCGCTCTAATGTGGCTTCCTGAAAGGGCCAGTGCACTGCATCAAATGCTTTCTCAGCATCAAGAGCTAAAAATAAATGTGGATCCGGGCAGACCAGTATTGTATTCAGCCAGTTATGTAGTCTCCTCAAATTGTGCCTTGTAGAGCATACCAGCATAAAGCCCGATTGGTCCATATAAATTAGGGGTGAATTAACGTCATGAAGGTGAGTTGCTAATACCGTGGCCAAAACTTTCACCTCCACATTAAGGAGGGAGATCGGTTTGTAAGATGCACATGCCCATCTAGGCCTCCCTTTCTTGTGTATGACAACTATTTCAGCCCTCCGTACATCAGGAGGAAGAACTCCCTGTGTGTTCAGAAACATATTCAATAGATGAGCGGCCATGATGCCACACAGACCCTTGAATAGCTCAGCCGGGAATCCGTTTGGCCCAGGGACTTTACCCCGTCGGAGCCATGTCAAAGCAGCTGTGACCTCCTCCAGGGTAATATCTCCTTTCAGTTCTGCTTGGGTCTCTGCATCCAGGACAGGCACAACTATATTCTTCAAGTATTCAGCAATCTGGCCAACCTCTTCCAGATTACTCTATAAAAATTGCTATAATAGCAGGTGAAGGTCTCTCTCTACAATGTCTCTATCTGAGGACACTCTATCCCTTTCCTGGGTCTCCACCTCCTGTACCCATCTCTCTTCCGTCTCTTGTGAGAAAGTAGCCTCTTTCTAGCCTTGTTACCCCCACTTTTGGCCTGATTGTGAGTATATGTCAGGGTGTTTTCACTATCTCACTGGGATCCTGCTAGCCAGGGCCCAGTGCTCATAGTGAAAACCCTATGTTTTCAGTGTGTTTGTTATGTGTCACTGGGACCCTGCTAGCCAGGACCCCAATGCTCATAAGTTTGTGACCTATATGTATGTGTTCCCTGTGTGATGCCTAACTGTCTCACTGAGGCTCTGCTAACCAGAACCTCAGTGGTTATGCTCTCTCTTTACAAATTGTCACTAACAGGCTAGTGACCAATTTCACCAATTCACATTGGCATACTGGAACACCCTTATAATTCCATAGTATATGGTACTGAGGTACCCAGGGTATTGGGGTTCCAGGAGATACCTATGGGCTGCAGCATTTCTTTTGCCACCCATAGGGAGCTCTGACAATTCTTACACAGGCCTGCCACTGCAGCCTGAGTGAAATAACGTCCACGTTATTTCACAGCCATTTACCACTGCACTTAAGTAACTAATAAGTCACCTATATGTCTAACCTTTACCTGGTAAAGGTTGGGTGCTAAGTTACTTAGTGTGTGGGCACCCTGGCACTAGCCAAGGTACCCCCACATCGTTCAGGGCAAATTCCCCGGACTTTGTGAGTGCGGGGACACCATTACACGCGTGCACTGTACATAGGTCACTACCTATGTACAGCGTCACAATGGTAACTCCGAACATGGCCATGTAACATGTCTAAGATCATGGATTTGTGATCCCCCGAGTCTCTAGCACAGACACGGGTACTGCCAAACTACCTTTGCCGGGGTTTCACTGCAGCTGCTGCTGCTGCCAACCCCTCAGACAGGCTTCTGCCCTCCTGGGGTCCAGCCAGGCTTGGCCCAGGAAGGCAGAACAAAGGAGTTCCTAAGAGAGAGGGTGTTACACCCTCTCCCTTTGGAAAAAGGTGTCAGGGCTGGGGAGGAGTAGCCTCCCCCAGCCTCTGGAAATGCTTTGATGGGCACAGATGGTGCCCATCTCTGCATAAGCCAGTCTACACTGGTTCAGGGATCCCCCAGCCTTGCTCTGGCGCGAAACTGGACAAAGGAAAGGGGAGTGACCACTCCCCTGACCTGCACCTCCCAGGGGAGGTGCCCAGAGCTCCTCCAGTGAGCCCCAGACCTCTGCCATCTTGGAAACAGAGGTGCTGCTGGCACACTGGACTACTCTGAGTGGCCAGTGCCAGCAGGTGACGTCAGAGACTCCTCCTGATAGGCTCTTACCTGTGTTGCTAACCTATCCTCCTTCCTAGGTAGCCAAACCTCCTTTTCTGGCTATTTAGGGTCTCTGCTTTGGGGAATTATTTAGATAACAAATGCAAGAGCTCATCAGAGTTCCTCTGCATCTCTCTCTTCACCTTCTGCCAAGGAATCAACCGCTGACTGCTCAGGACGCCTGCAAAACCGCAACAAAGTAGCAAAGACGACTACTGCAACCTTGTATCGCTGATCCTGCCGCCTTCAAGACTGTTTTCCTGGTGGTGCATGCTGTGGGGGTAGTCTGCCTCCTCTCTGCACTAGAAGCTCCGAAGAAATCTCCCATGGGACGACGGAATCCTCCCCCTGCAACCGCAGGCACCAAAAGAACTGCATCACCAGTCCTCTGGGTCCCCTCTCAGCACGACGAGCGTGGTCCCTGGAACTCAGCAACTCTGTCCAAGTGACTCCCACAGTCCAGTGACTCTTCAGTCCAAGTTTGGTGGAGGTAAGTCCTTGCCTCCCCACACTAGATTGCATTGCTGGGTACCGCATGATTTGCAGCTGCTCCGGCTCCTGTGCACTCTTCCAGGACTTCCTTTGTGCACAGCCAAGCCTGGGTCCCCGACACTCTAATCTGCAGTGCACAACCTCCTGAGTTGTCCTCCGGCGTCGTGGGATCTCCTTTTGTGACTTCGGGTGAGCTCCGGTTGACTCTTCCTCATAGTGCCTGTTCCAGCACATCTGTGGGTGCTGCCTGCTTCTGTGAGGGCTCCCTGTCTTGCTGGGCGCCCCCTCTGTCTCCTCACGCAATTGGCGATATCCTGGTCCCTCCTGGGCCACAGCAGCATCCAAAAAACTGAACCGTAACCCTTGTAGCTAGCAAGGCTTGTTTGTGGTCTTTCTGCATGGGAACACCTCTGCAAGCTTCTTCACGACGCAGGACATCCATCCTCCAAAGGGGAAGTTCCTAGTCCTCTTCGCTCTTGCAGAATCCACAGCTTCTACCACCCAGTGTCAGTTTCTTTGCACCCTCAGCTGGCATTTCCTGGGCATCTGCCCAATCTCGACTTTGTCGGGACTCTTGGACTTGGTCCCCTTGTCCACAGGTACTCTTGTCTGGAAATCCACTTTGGTTGCATTGCTGGTGTTGGTCATCCTTGCAGAATTCCCCTATCACGACTTCTGTGGTCTCTGGGGAATATAGGTGCACTTTACACCTACTTTTCAGGTTCTTGGGGGGGGCTATTTTTCTAAACCTCACTGTTTTCTTACAGTCCCATCGACCCTCTACAAGCTCACATAGGTTTGGGATCCATTCGTGGTTCGCATTCCACTTCTAGAGTATATGGTTTGTGTTGCCCCTGTACCTATGTGCTCCTAATGCAATCTATTGTAACTTTACATTGCTTGCATTACTTCCTTTTGCTATTACTGCATATTTTTGGTATTGTGTACATATATCTTGTGTATATTTGCTATCCTCATACTGAGGGTACTCACTGAGATAGTTTTGGCATATTGTCATAAAAATAAAGTACCTTTATTTTTAGTATATCTGTGTATTGTGTTTTCTTATGATATTGTGCATGTGACACCAGTGGTATAGTAGGAGCTTTGCATGTCTCCTAGTTCAGCCTAAGCTGCTCTGCTACAGCTACCTTCTACCAGCCTAAGCTGCTAGAAACACCTCTTCTACACTAATAAGGGATAACTGGACCTGGTACAGAGTGTAAGTACCCCTTGGTACCCACTACAAACCAGGCCAGCCTCCTACATTGGTTGTGCAGCGGTGGGATAAGTACTTGTAACTACTTACCACTTCATCATTTTGTACTTTTCATAAGAGAAAAATATACAAAACAAGTTCAGTGTATGTACATCTAACCAAAAAGTTTTGCTTTTCCTCTCTTACTCTATTGCTAAGTGCTGAAAAGTACCTCTAAACTTTCAAAAAGTTTCTAAAAAGTTGAAAAAAGTTTTTTTCTGTTTCCTTAAAAAGTCCTGAAATTTTTCTTTCTTTTTTCTGTCCTTAAACCCTTTTCTAACATGTCTGGCACAGGTCCTACTCTTGATCTGGCCAGCACAGCTTATGATCTCCTTAGCTGGAAAGGTTTGAGGAGTCTCTGCATTGAAAGAGGTTTAGGGGTATGGAAGAATCCCTCTAGAGAATTGTTGAATAACATGCTCATTGAGAATGATAAGGCCTTAGCTGGCACATCTGTTGAGAAGTTAGGAGATGGTTCACATTCTGACTCTGGGGCACCCCCAATAAGAATGTTAGATGGTATCCTTCCCAACCTGCCCCTTAGCAGACCTCCTAGCATAACTGGTACTAATGTGAGCTCTCATCACAGTAGGGATGTCATTCCCTTAGGCCAGGTTGTTAGGGTGCCAACTGTTAGGGACAGGTCTCCTTCTGTTCATTCACATCATTCCTCTGTGTCAAAGCATGCCCAACCCACCCACCCTGATGACAGAATGTTAGAAAGGGAGCTCAATAGATTGAGAGTGGAAGAGTCCAGGCTGAAGCTTAAACAGCAACAGCTGGCGCTAGACAGGGAATCTTTAGACTTAGAAAAAGAAAGACAGAATTTGGGGTTTGGACCCCATGGTGGCAGCAGCAGTATTACAGATAGTAATCCTGTGAAAGAGCATGATTCTAGGAATCTGCATAAGATAGTTCCCCCTTACAAGGAGGGGGATGACATTAACAAGTGGTTTGCTGCACTTGAGAGGGCCTGTGTTGTACAGGGGGTCCCTCAAAGGCAATGGGCTGCTATCCTATGGCTATCTTTCAGTGGAAAGGGTAGGGATAGGCTCCTTACTGTTAAGAAAAGTGATGCCAATAATTTTACAGTTTTGAAGAATGCACTCTTGGATGGATTTGGCTTAACCACTGAACAATATAGGATTAAGTTCAGAGAAACCAGAAAAGAGTCCTCACAAGACTGGGTAGACTTTCTTGACTATTCAGTGAATGCCTTGGAGGGGTGGTTGCATGGCAGTAAAGTTTCTGACTATGAAAGGCTGTATAATCTGATCCTGAGAGAGCATAACCGTGTGTCTGATTTGTTACACCAATATCTAGTGGACTCAGATCTGACCTGTCCCCAAGAATTGGAAAAGAAGGCAGACAAATGGGTCAGAACAAGAGTGAACAGAAAAGTTCATACAGGTAGTGACAAGGATGGCAAGAAGAAAGATGGTGAGAAATCTCAGGATAAGCATGGGGATAAGGGTAAAACCAAAGATCCTTCTTCAAATCCTAAACACTCTTCAGGGGGTGGGGATAAAACAAATTCTTAATCTTCTTCTTCACAACCTACACACATCAAAAAGCCTTAGTGCTTTGTGTGTAAAAATAGAGGCCATAGGCCAGGGGATAAGTCCTGTCCAGGTAAACCCCCTGAGCCTACCACCACTAATTCATCAAGCTCTAGTGCCCCTAGCAGTAGTGGTACTAGTGGTGGGACTACTGGCAACAGTCAAGCTAAGGGTGTAGTTGGGTTCACTTATGGGCCCATCATAGAAACTGGGGTAGTCAGTCCCAAGACAGTTTCTGTCACACCTGGTGGCATTGGCCTTGCCACAGTGGCTACTTGTCCCCTTACAATGGATAAGTACAGGCAGACAGTTTAAATAAATGGTGTTGAGGCCCAGGCCTACAGGTACACAGGTGCCAGTATCACTTTGGTGACTGAAAACCTAGTGGCTCCTGAACAACACATCATTGAACAACAATATAAGATTATTGATGTCCATAACTCCACTAAGGGGGTCATTCTGACCCTGGCGGGCGGTGATAAAGCGGCGGCCAACCCGCCAACAGTCAAGCGGTTAAAAAAAAGGAATTCTGACCCTGGCGGGAACCGCCAACACGGCCCGCTACTTTAACACTCCGACCGCCACGGCGGGACAGACAAACAGCGCGGCGGTCACCGCCAACAGGCAGGCGGCAGACAATGTACCGCCCACCCTATCACAATTTACCAATCCGCCACCTTTTCCGGGGCTGGAGCCCCGCCGATAAAAACACGGCGGAAACAGACTACGAACGGGAAAACGCTCACCTATACACACTCCACAAGGAAGGAGGACAGCATGGAACCCGAATTAAACACCCTACCAGCTATTGTCTACCTGCTCATCTACCAGGAGTACGAACGCCGGCGCAGACGACAACGGTGAGTACTGCACCTACGACACAGGGGAGGGGGGAGGAGGAAAGCTTACGGGCACACACATGCGCCATACACCCACCCACCCACCACAAATACCTACACCCCAATGCCGAGCAACAAGTCAGAGTGATACCACCCAAACCCACCGGAATAATGCAAAGACACAATTAAAATGATCTATAAAATATATGTATAAATAGCTCCATTAAAGGTATGGGAAATATGCTATATAAAAGATACAAAAATAAGGAATGAACATAGTCAACAATATATACATAGGCAATAAGTCCTGCACATTCCGTCAAAGTTCCATAGTCCGTGGGCCAATGTGCACAAACACATGGGCAAAGCCCACACAGGAGACCAGATACCATTGGAGAGAACACTGCTGGGGCATCAGATGATAAAACTACAGGCACCTCAGGGGGAAGGGGGGGCACCTCAGCCACATGAGTCCTTGACGCCAGATCCACGAGGGGCCTCCATGCCCACTGTCCCATCCTGGGGAGTGCAAAGCCACAGTCTCACAAGTCCCTACAGTGGGTGGCTTGCCCACTGTTCCATCCTGGGGAGTGCAAAGCCACAGTCTCACAAGTCCCTACAGTGGGTGGCTTGCCCACGGTTCCATCCTGGGGAGTGCAAAGCCACAGTCTCTCAAGTCTCTACAGTGGGTGGCTTGCACACTGTTCCATCCTGGGGAGTGCAAAGCCACAGTCTCACAAGTCTCTACAGTGGGTGGCTTGCCCACTGTTCCATCCTGGGGAGTGCAAAGCCACAGTCTCTCAAGTCCCTACAGTGGGTGGCTTGCCCACTGTTCCATCCTGGGAACTGCCAAGCCACAGTCCATCAGATGGATTCCCGACTCCACTGTTAATGGAGGAGGCATGGTGCCCAGAGTGCTTCCTGAAGCCCTGCTCGACACAGAACCGGCACTGTCAATGGGCCAGCGGTGCTTGAGATGAAGGCCCCAGCGGAGCGGTGCTTGAGATGAAGGGCCCAGCGGAGTGGTGCAGAGACGGCGGGGCCCAGCGGAGCGGTGCTTGAGATGAAGGGCCCAGCGGAGCGGTGCAGAGACGGCGAGGCCCAGCGGAGCGGTGCTTGAGATGAAGGGCCCAGCGGAGCAGTGCAGAGACGGCGGGGCCCAGCGGAGCGGTGCTAGACAGGAAGGCCCCAGCGGAGCGGTGCTTGACAGGAAGGGCCCAGCGGAGCGGTGCAGAGACGGCGGGGCCCAGCGGAGCGGTGCTTGAGATGAAGGGCCCAGCAGAGCGGTGCAGAGACGGCGGGGCCCAGCGGAGCGGTGCTTGACAGGAAGGCCCCAGCGGAGCGGTGCAGAGACGGCGGGGCCCAGCGGAGCGGTGCTTGACAGGAAGGCCCCAGCGGAGCGGTGCTTGAGATGAAGGGCCCAGCGGAGCGGTGCTTGACAGGAAGGGCCCATCGGAGCGGTGCTTGAGATGAAGGGCCCAGCGGAGCAGTTCTTGTCCCGGCGGGCCCCTGTTCAGCGGTTCTTGTCCCGGTGGGCCCCTGTTCAGCGGTTCTTGTCCCAGCAGGCCCCTGTTCAGCGGTGCTCCTCCCGGCAGGGCCCTGTTCAGCGGTGCTCCACCCGGCGGGCCCTGTTCAGCGATTCTTGTCCGGGCGGGCCCCTGTTCAGCGGTGCTCCTCCCGGCGGGGCCCTGTTCAGCAGTGCTCCTCCCGGCGGGCCCCTGTTCAGCAGTGCTCCTCCCAGCGGGGCCCTGTTCAGCGGTGCTCCTCCCGGTGGGGCCCTGTTCAGCGGTGCTTGTCCTGTGTGTCTAGGGAGACAGACCTGGGCAAGACTTCCCGCTCATTCGCCATCCGAACTTGCGGTCGCGGGGCCCTCCTGTGATGGAGTCCTCGTCCGTCACAACCGGAATGGGGCTGATGGGGCCCTCTTGGGCAGCTCACCTGCTGCCTGACTTCTCCGCCCTGCTGCCCTTGCCCTCCTTCGCTGAAGCTCTGTGGCCCTTGCCTCCCTTGGTTGATGTGGCAGGTGACGGGGCAAGGCTACTGTCCTTGGTGGCAGCCGTCTCAGTCTTGTCGCGCCAGGCCTTTTTTTTTTTGTCCTCTTCCCAGGGGGTGGGCTGGCTGTCCCCTTGCTGCTGGCCGATGTTCCTGCCCTAGGAGCTGGTGGAATCCAATAGCCCTGCACTATGGTCACAGTAGATGCAGGGCTGGTGGTGGCTGAGGTGCTTTTTTTACTCTTACCAGATGGAGGGGGTGGGTCAGTGATTGGAACGAGCTCAAGGTTGGAAAGGAAAAGGACTTTGGAAGGACAGGGACGGGTAGGTGTAGTGGGTATGGGAGTGGAGGAAGAGGATGTGGTTGTAGGAGAGTCAAGTGTGCTGTCTTTGGGTGCAGGTGCTTGTGACGGAGGCTGTCGTGAGGTAGATGGCTGTTGGGTGGGTGGCTGCCTGCGTTTGTGTGCTTTGGAAGAGGGGGTGACAGACACACTGGGAGAGGACACAGGGAACGTGTAAATGGCAGTGGGGGTGGTGACTGCACGTGTGCGGACTGTAATGGAGGGTGTGCTGGTGATGGAAGTACTGGCTGATGGTGGTGTGCATGCAGGGGTGAGTGGAGACGTCACAGGGAGGGAGGAGGGAGATGAGGAGGTGGGGGACACAGAGATGGTAGTGACTGTTGGCATGTCTGCATCTGGATGTTGCTTGGGTGAATGCTTGTGGGATCTGTGGTGCTTATGTCTGGATGAGCTGCCCTTGGGTGTAGAGGTGTGTGCAGGCTGGTCTGATGGTGTGGATGGGATAGGCAGAGGAACAGGAGACTGGGACTGGGTGGAGGGAGTCAGAAGAGGGAGGCTGGAGACAGGGACAATGGCTGCCGTCAGTGCTGAGGCCAGAGCGTTGAACGATCGCTGATGGGCAGCCTGACCCGAATGAATGCCCTCCAGGTATGCATTGCTCTGATGCACCTCCCTTTCTACACCCTGGATGGCATTCAAAAGGGTAGACTGCCCAATAATGAGTGTCCTGAGGAGGTCAATGACCTCCTCACTGAGGGCAGCAGGGGTAACTGGGGCAGGGCCTGAGGTGCCTGGGGCGAAGGAGATGCCCGCCTTCCTGGGCGAGCGGGCACGGAGCGAAGGCTGAGGGGCTGCTGGGAGGGCGGGGCTGGTGCGCTGGGTGGCGGCTGTACCTGTTGTGGCGGTGGGCACGGATGTTGCCGCCACCGCTAGGGAGCTCCCTTCTGAGGACGTGTCGGTGTCGCTGACGTCTCCACGGGTCCCCGTTGTGGAGCTCCACTCACCTTCCGTCTCACTGGTGTACTCGGAGTCTGTTGTATGGCCCTCCGGGGCCATGTGAGATGCAGCTCCCTCATGCGCCGATGCCACTTCTCCTCCGCCTGATGATGCTAATGCACACATGAACAGGAAGACAAAGAAAATGGGGGGGGGAGAAATGAAGACAGGTTGAGTGCATGCATTGGCAACACCGTTGTCGGAGAGGACAGACACAGAAGCCCCCTGAACTAGGCTGCGCAATCGGGGTACACTACTCAGTTATTGTGATTAGGCCTACAGGTCTATGGACAACAAATGCACACATGGGTCAGGCCGGACCATGGATAGCTGTACTTGGCACCCTACAGAGGTGAGGGGCGGGGGCACAGGGCCGTGTCTAACGGAGGGGCCTAGCCTACAGAATGCGCCCTGGCCTGGAGATAGCCACAGCCCTCCTCCCCCACCCAGACACCTTCACTGCGCGCAAAGATAGCAGAATGCGCTGATACTCACCCCCTTGTGTCTGCTGTGATGTCCTCACGCGCCCATCCAAATCGGGGTAGGCCACCGCCATGATCCGGGACATCAGGGGGGTCAATTGGCGGCTGGCACCCCTCCTACGTTGGGAGGCAATCCCCAGCAGAGACTTGGCAGTCTTTCTGGTCCCGCGGCGGATGTCCTCCCACCTCTTTCGGCAGTGGGTGCCCCGTCTGTTGTGGACCCCCAGGGCCCGGACGTCCTTGGCGATGGCACGCCAAATGTCGATCTTCTGGTGGGCGCTGACCTATGTGACATGTACAGGGTGGTAAAGGAAATCGCATCAGTTTTCTGCCTGGTCAATGTGAGTGGCCCCCCCCTCCCCAACCTTGCCATGTGGCACATGCTCTCATCTTTCGTGCCTTGCACTCCTCATTCGCTCCCCTCCCCACCATCTTACATACACCCCACTCAACACAGGCATAGCCCATTCAACGTGCACCCTGTGTACTAACCTGTTGGTCTGGAGGACCATAGAGTAGCGCATACTGGGGGAGGACCCCATCAACAAGTTTCTCCAATTCTTCGGAAGTGAAGGCAGGGGCCCTTTCCCCAGTCGCAGCAGCCATTGTATCTCCCAGACCGAGGTCACAGCAGCACTTGCAGTATAGGTCCTCTCCTGTGGATGATCAGGTCTCGAGTGATTAATCAGATAGAAAATGGCGGTCACGCGACCGCCGGCGCACATCGTCATTGGCTACTGAGACCCATAGGGTTCAATGTTAACCAATGCTGCTTTGCGCCACGGTCTTCGACCGCCTACCGCCACGGTGTGCCACGCCAGCGCAGTGACCTCACATCCCACTGTCACACTTCACAGGTCAGGCAGCCACCATTTCAAGGGCCCACATGGCATGATTTCTACTGCGTCACACAGGCCTAGGCCTTGCATTGCCACTCATACAAGCCTTTCAATGCATAGCGATTCGTGTACTGTGCAAGCTGTGTGAACGAACCTGTGGGTTGCTTGACTCTGTGCTCCATGTTGTCCTTCCTAGGCACCGTCCGCTGGGACTTGCGAGGAGAAGGATGAATCCTCCCGTGTACCGACCGCTGGTGGACCACGTCGACAATGGAAGAACGACATATCATACTTACATACAGGCTTGACAGAGCAACTATACATGAACTATGTGCCCAGCTGGAGCCAGACCTGATGTCCCCCATCCGCCAACCCACAGGGATTTCCCCTCTGGTGCAGGTTCTGTCAGTACTCCATTTTTTGGCAAGTGGGTCTTTTCAGACAACAGTGGCCATATCATCTGGGATGTCTCAGCCTATGTTTTCTAAGGTTTTGTCCAGAGTGTTGTCTGCCCTGATGAAATACATGCGGAGCTACATTATTTTCCCTGAGGTGGGCGAATTGGCTACAGTGAAGGGTAATTTCTATGCCCTTGGACATATCCCCAACATCATTGGTGCCATTGATGGGACCCATGTGGCTTTGGTTCCCCCCAAAGAAAGTGAGCAGGTGTACAGGAACAGGAAAAGTTATCATTCGATGAATGTCCGGGTGGTCTGTTTGGCTGACCAGTACATCTCCCATGTAAATGCCAAGTTCCCTGGGTCAGTGCATGACGCGTATGTCATGCGAAATAGCAGCATCCCTTATGTGATGGAACAGCTACAGAGACACCGTGTGTGGCTCATTGGTGACTCTGGTTACCCCAACCTGTCGTGGCTACTGACCCCAGTGAGGAATCCCCGGACCAGGGCAGAGGAACAGTACAACGAGGCCCATGGGCGAACTAGGAGGATCATAGAAAGGACCTTCGGAGTCCTGAAGGCCAGGTTTAGGTGCCTGCATATGACAGGGGGATCCCTAATGTACTCACCAAAGAAGGTGTGCCAGATCATTGTGGCCCGCTGTATGCTTCACAATCTTGCTTTGCGTCGCCAGGTGCCTTTCCTGCAGGAGGATGGTCCAGATGGTGGTGTCGTAGCAGCTGTGGAGCCTGTGGAGAGTGAAGAGGAGGAAGACGACGGGGACAACAGGGATACAGTCATACAACAATATTTTCAGTAGCACACAGGTAAGAATCAGCCACGCCATTTTACATTTACTTCAGGCCTCATGCGTCTCCACTGTCTGTGTTTCCCCCAAGTTCCTGTTAACTGATTTGTGACTTTCCCTTCCCTTTTCAGAGCTGTATGACCCACTGCCTGACTTCAGCTTTGTTTGCCCATGGACTAAAGCTTATTGAAATTGATATGTTGTCATCACAAAGTAACTGGACATTATTGCACCGTTATGTGTAATACATTTGTAAAGAATACAAGCAGACTCCTGTTATTTTAAGTGCAATAAGTGATTTATTTTAAGTGCTACATATAGGTACATGATTGGGAAACGGTGATGGGTGGGGGTGGAGTAATGTCCATGGCAGAGTCCAGTTCTCAGTCGCACAGGTGCATTGTCCATATGCCTGTGGAAGGATGGAGCAGGGGCAGTTCAAGGTTGGACAGGTTGACAATGTGGGACAGTGGGATGACATCAGAGGGTATCTTAGGCTGGCGGGGGTCTTGCAATCCTACTCTGTCTTCTTGTGAGATCTCAGGTTCCGCTTGCGGGGTGGTTCTTCTTCTGCAGGAGGTGGGGTTCTGGTGGCCTGTCGTTGTGTGGAGGCCTCCTGTCCACTAGCGCCGGCGGAGGTGGTAGGCTGTTCCTGGCCTGGGCTAGTGACAGGGGCCCTTTGGGGTGCCACATGGTCCCGCAATGTGGTGACGATCTGGGTAAGGGCCACGACGATGGTCCCCATTGCGGAACCGATGTTCCTCAGTTCCTCCCTGAACCCCATGTACCGTTCCTCCTGCAGTTCCTGGATCTCCTGGAACCGGGCCAGTACCATCGCCATCGTCTCCTGGGAGCGGTGGTATGCTCCCATGATGGAGGAGAGGGCCTCTTGGAGAGTCGGTTCCCCGGGCCTGTCCCCCCCTGTCGCACAGCAGCCCTCCCAGTTCCCCTGTGTTCCTGGGCCTCTGACCCCTGGACGGTGTGCCCACTACCACTGCCCCCAGGTCCCTGTTGTTGTTGGGGTGGTGGGTCAACCTGGGTGCCCTGTAGTGGTGGACACACCGCTGATTTACGTGTCCTGGAGACAGAGGCATGGGCCCGCCAGGTGGGAGCTGTGCTGGTGTTCCCAGAGGGGGTTGGGTCTGGTGTAGCCTGTGGCTGTCTGTGGGGAACCGACTGTCCAGAGGTCCCCGATGGGCCAGGCTGGTCATCTGGCTCCAGGGAGACAGAGCTGCTGTCATCGCTGGGGGCCTCTTCTGGGGGTGGGATGGACATCTCTGGACCCTCCGTGGCGGTGTGGTGGCGTTCGGGTCCTGCAGGGGTATAAAGGTATGGTTATTGCTTCTGTGTGTGACATTTCGTGTGATGGGTGGGTGTCCGTGTACCCAAGTGCAGGCATTTCCTTGTGGGGGCTTTTGTGAGGGTGGCTTGTGGGGGTGATGTGTGTGTGCAGTGGGAATGCTTTGGTAATGGGTGTCCATGCTTTGTGGTCGCATGCAGGGCTTGGTGTTGGGATGGGTGGGTTGTGATGGTGAGCCTTTTGCTAGGTGTTGGTGTGATGGGGGTAGGCGTGAGGGTGGGGGTATGATTTGGCATGCAGGTGGGGTGGGGGTGGGAAGCAGTAGTGAAGATTTGACTTACCAGAGTCCATTCCTCCGCCTACTCCTGCGAGGCCCTCAGGATGCAGGATGTGCAAGACTTCCTCCTCCCATGTGGCAAATTCTGGGGGAGTAGGTGGGGGTCCGCCACCAGTCTTCTGCACCGCAATGTTGTGCCTTGATACCATGGAACGCTCCTTCCCCCGTAGGTCGTTCCATCTCTTCCTGATGTCCTCCCGATTGCGTGGATGCTGTCCCACCGCGTTAACCCTGTCCATTATCCTTTGCCATAGCTCCATCTTCCTGGCAATGGTGGTGTGCTGCACCTGTCCCCCGAAGAGCTGGGGCTCTACACCGACTATTTCCTCCACCATGACCCTGAGTTCGGCGTCACTGAACCTGGGGTGTCTTTGGGGTGCCATGGGGTGGTGTGGTTGAGGTGTGGGGTGGCGTTTGTGGTGATGAGTGTGGTGCGTGTGGTGGTGTGTGGTGTTTGGTGCGTGGATTCTGTGTGGGTGATGGTGTTGTGTGCCTCTGTGTTGTGGGATTGTCTATTCTGTGCTCTCTCTCTAGCCTTCGTCAATAATTTCGGGTCGTAGGGGCTTGTGGGTGATGTGGGTGTGTGTTTTATATTGTGTTGGGTGTGTGGGAGTGGTGTTAGTATGTGTATCAGGTGTGTGTATTTCAAACTGACCAATGTGGCTGAGTTTTCTATGTGTGTGTGTATTTTGACCGCGGCGGTGTGTACCGCCAATGGAATACCGCGTTTGAAAGACCGCCGCATGGATTTGTGGGTCGGAATGGTATGGGCGTATTTCTGTTGGCGTGACAGTGGAGGTTTGTTCAGCGCCATTTTTGCGCTGACCTTTGGTGTGGCGGACTTTTCTGGATGTCGGGTTTTTGGCGGTTTGCCAGTTGCGGGTCAGAATGACCGTGGCGGTTTACCGCGGCCGCGGCGGTGTTATGGCGGTCTTCTGACCGGCGGTAAGCGCATTTTACCGCCGAGGTCAGAATGACCCCCTACGTTTCTTCCCTTATCTATAGTTCAGCTTAGTTGGGGTGGAGTTACTGGCCCTAAGCAGGTGGTAGTGTCACCTAGCTTACCTGTAGACTGTCTCTTAGGTAATGACCTAGAGGCCTCAGGTTGGGCTGATGTAGAGTTTTGTACCCATGCAGCCATGCTGGGTATCCCTGAGGAATTGTTCCCTCTCATTTCTACTGAAATGAAAAAGCAAAGGAGAGAAGGCCTGAAAACTCAGGATCCCTCTCCAACAGCAGGTAAAAAGGGTATCACGGTATCCCCTAACCACCCTGCCATTCAGGATACCATTCCTGTGGTGGGAGAAACCTCTCCTGGGGTGGCACCTGTTCCAAGGGAACCATCAGCTGGCATAGCTGTACTCCCTGAGGTGGAAGTACCTCTCTGTGGGATAACTCATATTGGTGAGAAAAAGAGCACCATTTTAGTTAACATGGAGCATCCCTCCAAACCTCCCAGAGAAACTTTAGTGCAGAAACCCTGCACTGCCTCACAACACTTAGGACAGCAACCCTGCCCTAGTGTGGAGCTCATAGGACAGCATCCCTGTCCTGCTCCAAATCAAGAGAAACAGCATCCCTGTTCTCTCTTCCAGCCATATGGACAAAGTTTTTGCCCGGCTATGGCTTTACTGAGACAGCATCCCTGTCTGGCATTCTCATCCCTAGAAATAGGTCAGGTGGACAATTCACACTGCTCTAAACTAAAACTTACTGATGGAAACTCTGAAAATATATCTTCACATTGTTGCTTAGCTAAAAAACTTCAAACAGGGTGGTTTACATCCCCACAGGGAACTAACCATATAGTGGATGATAAAGGGAGTAACCAGTCTATTGCAGAGCTACTCTCTACTTATCACCACTTAGACAATAAAGTCTCAACTGGCCAAGCTTAGCCTTATTGTCCTTCATTTGGGGGGGGGTTGTCTGAGAAAGTAGCCTCTTTCTAGCCTTGTTACCCCCACTTTTGGTCTGTTTGTGAGTATATGTCAGGGTGTTTTCACTGTCTCACTGGGTTCCTGCTAGCCAGGGCCCAGTGCTCATAGTGAAAACCCTATGTTCTCAGTGTGTTTGTTATGTGTCACTGGGACCCTGCTAGCCAGGACCATAGTGCTCATAAGTTTGTGACCTATATGTATGTGTTCCCTGTGTGATGCCTAACTGTCTCACTGAGGCTCTGCTAACCAGAACCTCAGTGGTTATGCTCTCTCTTTACAAATTGTCACTAACAGGCTAGTGACCAATGTCACCAATTCACATTGGCATACTGGAACACCCTTATAATTCCGTAGTATATGGTACTGAGGTACCCAGGGTATTGGGGTTCCAGGAGATCCCTATGGGCTGCAGCATTTCTTTTGCCACCCATAGGGAGCTCTGACAATTCTTTCACAGGCCTGCCACTGCAGCCTGAGTGAAATAACGTCCACATTATTTCACAGCCATTTACCACTGCACTTAAGTAACTTATAAGTCACCTATACAGTATGTCTAACCTTTACCTGGTAAAGGTTGGGTGCTAAGTTACTTAGTGTGTGGGCACCCTGGCACTAGCCAAGGTACCCCCACATCGTTCAGGGCAAATTCCCCGGGCTTTGTGAGTGCGGGGACACCATTACACACGTGCACTGTACATAGGTCACTACCTATGTACAGCGTCACAATGGTAACTCCGAACATGGCCATGTAACATGTCTAAGATCATGGAGTTGTCACCCCAATGCCATTCTCTAGCACAGACCCGGGTACTGCCAAACTACCTTTCCCAGGTTTTCACTGCAGCTGCTGCTGCTACCAACCCCTCAGACAGGTTTCTGCCCTCCTGGGGTTCAGCCAGGCTTGGCCCAGGAAGGCAGAACAAAGGACTTCCTCAGAGAGAGGATGTTACACCCTCTCCCTTTGGAAAAAGGTGTCAGGGCTGGGGAGGAGTAGCCTCCCACAGCCTCTGGAAATGCTTTGATGGGCACAGATGGTGCCCATCTCTGCATAAGCCAGTCTACACCGGTTCAGGGATCCCCCAGCCCTGCTCTGGTGGGAAACTGGACAAAGGAAAGGGGAGTGACCACTCCCCTGGCCTGATCCTCCCAGGGGAGGTGCCCAGAGCTCCTCCAGTGTGCTCCAGACCTCTGCCATCTTGGAAACAGAGGTGCTGCTGGCACACTGGACTACTCTGAGTGGCCAGTGCCAGCAGGTGACGTCAGAGACTCCTCCTGATAGGCTCTTACCTGTGTTGCTAACCTATCCTCCTTCTTGGGTAGCCAAACCTCCTTTTCTGGCTTTTTATGGTCTCTGCTTTGGGGAATTATTTAGATAACGAATGCAAGAGCTCATCAGAGTTCCTCTGCATCTCTCTCTTCAACTTCTGCCAAGGAATCGACCGCTGACTGCTCAGGACGCCTGCAAAACCGCAACAAAGTAGCAAAGACGAATACTGCAACCTTGTATCGCTGATCCTGCCGCCTTCTTGACTGTTTTCCTGGTGGTGCATGCTGTAGGAGTAGTATGCCTCCTCTCTGCACTAGAAGCTCCGAAGAAATCTCCCGTGGGACGATGGAATCCTCCCCCTGCAACCGCAGGCACCAAAAGAACTGCATCACCGGTCCTCTGGGTCCTCTCTCAGCACAATGAGCGTGGTCCCTGGAACTCAGCAACTCTGTCCAAGTGACTCCCACAGTCCAGTGACTATTCAGTGCAAGTTTGGTGAAGGTAAGCCCTTGCCTCCCTACACTAGACTGCATTGCTGGGAACCGCGTGATTTGCAGCTGCTCCGGCTCCTGTGCACTCTTCCAGGATTTCCTTTGTGTACAGCCAAGCCTGGGTACCGACACTCTAACCTGCAGTGCACAACCTCCTGAGTTGTCCTCCGGCGTTGTGGGATCTCCTTTTGTGACTTCAGGTGAGCTCCGGTTCACTCTTCCTCGTAGTGCCTGTTCCGGCACTTCTGCGGGTGCGGCCTGCTTCTGTGATGGCTCCCTGTCTTGCTGGGCGCACCCTCTGTCTCCTCACACAATTGGCGACATCCTGGTCCCTCCTGGGCCACAGCAGCATCCAAAAACCCTAACTGCAACCCTTGCAGCTAGCAAGGCTTGTTTGCGGTCTTTCTGCATAGGAACACCTCTGCAAGCTTCTTCGCCACGTGGGACATCCATCCTCCAAAGGGGAAGTTCCTAGTCCTCTTCGCTCTTGCAGAATCCACAGCTTCTACCATCCGGTGGCAGCTTCTTTGCACCCTCAGTTGGCATTTCCTGGGCATTTGCCCAATCTCGACTTTGTCGCGACTGTTGGACTTGGTACCCTTGTTCCACAGGTACTCTCGTCCGAAAATCCACTTTGGTTGCATTGCTGGTGTTGGTCTTCCTTGCAGAATTCCCCTATCACGACTTCTGTGCTCTCTGGGGAATATAGGTGCACTTTACACCTACTTTTCAGGGTCTTGGGGTGGGCTATTTTTCTAACCCTCACTGTTTTCTTACAGTCCCAGCGACCCTCTACAAGCTCACATAGGTTTGGAGTCCATTTGTGGTTCGCATTCCACTTCTAGAGTATATGGCTTGTGTTGCCCCTGTACCTATGTGCTCCTATTGCAATCTACTGTAACTTTACATTGCTTGCATTACTTCCTTTTGCTATTACTGCATATTTTTGGTATTGTGTACATATATCTTGTGTATATTTGCTATCCTCATACTGAGGGTACTCACTGAGATACTTTTGGAATATTGTCATAAAAATAAAGTACCATTATTTTTAGTATATCTGTGTATTGTGTTTTCTTATGATATTGTGCATATGACACCAGTGGTATAGAAGGAGCTTTGCATGTCTCCTAGTTCAGCCTAAGCTGCTCTGCTATAGCTACCTTCTACCAGCCTAAGCTGCTAGAAACACCTCTTCTACACTAATAAGGAATAACTGGACCTGGTAGAGAGTGTAAGTACCCCTTGGTACCCACTACAAACCAGGCCAGCCTCCCACATTGGTTGTGCAGCGGTGGGATAAGTACTTGTAACTACTTACCACTTTGTCATTTTGTACTTTTCATAAGAGAAAAATATACAAAACAAGTTCAGTGTATGTACACCTAACCAAAAAGTTTTGCTTTTCTTCTCTTACTCTATTGCTAAGTGCTGAAAAGTACCTCTAAACTTTCAAAAAGTTTCTAAAAAGTTGAAAAAGTTTTTTTTCTGTTTCCTTAAAAAGTCCTGAAACTTTTTCTTTCTTTTTTCTGTCCTTAAACCCTTTTCTAAAATGTCTGGCACAGGTCCTACTCTTGATCTGGCCAGCACAGCTTATGATCTCCTTAGCTGGAAAGGTTTGAGGAGTCTCTGCATTGAAAGAGGTTTAGGGGTAGGGAAGAATCCCTCTAGAGAATTGTTGAATAACATGCTCATTAAGAATGATAAGGCCTTAGCTGGCACATCTGTTGAGAAGTTAGGAGATGGTTCACATTCTGACTCTGGGGCACCACCAATAAGAATGTTAGATGGTATCCTTCCCAACCTGCCCCTTAGCAGACCTCCTAGTATAACTGGTACAAATGAGAGCTCTCATCACAGTAGGGATGTCATTCCCTTAGGCCAGGTTGTTAGGGTGCCAACTGTTAGGGACAGGTCTCCTTCTGTTCATTCACATCATTCCTCTGTGTCAAAGCATGCCCAACCCACCCACCCTGATGACAGAATGTTAGAAAGGGAGCTCAATAGATTGAGAGTGGAAGAGTCCAGGCTGAAGCTTAAACAGCAACAGCTGGCTCTAGACAGGGAATCTTTAGACTTAGAAAAAGAAAGACAGAATTTGGGGTTTGGACCCCATGGTGGAAGCAGCAGTATTACAGATAGTAATCCTGTGAAAGAGCATGATTCTAGGAATCTGCATAAGATAGTTCCCCCTTACAAGGAGGGGGATGACATTAACAAGTGGTTTGCTGCACTTGAGAGGGCCTGTGTTGTACAGGGGGTCCCTCAAAGGCAATGGGCTGCTATCCTATGGCTATCTTTCAGTGGAAAGGGTAGGGATAGGCTCCTTACTGTTAAGGAAAGTGATGCCAATAATTTTACAGTTTTGAAGAATGCACTCTTGGATGGATTTGGCTTAACCACTGAACAATACAGGATTAAGTTCAGAGAAACCAGAAAAGAGTCCTCACAAGACTGGGTAGATTTTGTTGACTATTCAGTGAAGGCCTTGGAGGGGTGGTTGCATGGCAGTAAAGTTTCTGACTATGAAAGGCTGTATAATCTGATCCTGAGAGAGCATAACCGTGTGTCTGATTTGTTACACCAATATCTAGTGGACTCAGATCTGACCTCTCCCCAAGAATTGGGAAAGAAGGCAGACAAATGGGTCAGAACAAGAGTGAACAGAAAAGTTCATACAGATAGTGACAAGGATGGCAAGAAGAAAGATGGTGAGAAATCTCAGGATAAGCATGGGGATAAGGGTAAAACCAAAGATCCTTCTTCAAATACTAAACACTCTTCAGGGGGTGGGGATAAAACAAATTCTTCATCTTCTTCTTCACAACCTACACACATCAAAAAGCCTTAGTGCTTTGTGTGTAAAAATAGAGGCCATAGGCCAGGGGATAAGTCCTGTCCAGGTAAACCCCCTGAGCCTACCACCACTAATTCATCAAGCTCTAGTGCCCCTAGCAGTAGTGGTACTAGTGGTGGGACTACTGGCAACAGTCAAGCTAAGGGTGTAGTTGGGTTCACTTATGGGCCCATCATAGAAACTGGGGTAGTCAGTCCCAAGACAGTTTCTGTCACACCTGGTGGCATTGGCCTTGCCACAGTGGCTACTTGTCCCCTTACAATGGATAAGTACAGGCAGACAGTTTCAATAAATGGTGTTGAGGCCCAGGCCTACAGGGACACAGGTGCCAGTATCATTTTGGTGACTGAAAACCTAGTGGCTCCTGAACAACACATCATTGGACAACAATATAAGATTATTGATGTCCATAACTCCACTAAGTTTCTTCCCTTATCTATAGTTCCGCTTAGTTGGGGTGGAGTTACTGGCCCTAAGCAGGTGGTAGTGTCACCTAGCTTGCCTGTAGACTGTCTCTTAGGTAATGACCTAGAGGCCTCAGGTTGGGCTAATGTAGAGTTTTGTACCCATGCAGCCATGCTGGGTATCCCTGAGGAATTGTTCCCTCTCATTTCTACTGAAATGAAAAAGCAAAGGAGAGAAGGCCTGAAAACTCAGGATCCCTCTCCAACAGCAGGTAAAAAGGGTATCACGGTATCCCCTAACCACCCTGCCATTCAGGATACCATTCCTGTGGTGGGAGAAACCTCTCCTGGGGTGGCACCTGTTCCAAGGGAACCATCAGCTGGCATAGCTGTACTCCCTGAGGTGGAAGTACCTCTCTGTGGGATAACTCATATTGGTGAGAAAAAGAGCACCATTTTAGTTAACATGGAGCATCCCTCCAACCCTCCCAGAGAAACTTTAGTGCAGAAACCCTGCACTGCCTCACAACACTTAGGGCAGCAACCCTGCCCTAGTGTGGAGCTCATAGGACAGCATCCCTGCCCTGCTCCAAATCAAGAGAAACAGCATCCCTGTTCTCTCTTCCAGCCATATGGACAAAGTTTTTGCCCAGCTATGGCTTTACTGAGACAGCATCCCTGTCTGGCATTCTCATCACTAGAAATAGGTCCAGTGGACAATTCCCACTGCTCTAAACTAAAACTTACTGATAGAAACTCTGAAAATATATCTTCACATTGGTGCTTAGCTAAAAAACTTCAAACAGGGTGGTTTAAATCCCCAAAGGGAAGTAACCATATAGTGGATGATAAAGGGAGTAACCAGTCTATTGCAGAGCTACTCTCTACTTATCACCACTTAGACAATAAAGTCTCAACTGGCCAAGGTTAGCCTTATTGTCCTTCGTTTGGGGGGGGGGGGGTTTGTGAGAAAGTGGCCTCTTTCTAGCCTTGTTACCCCCACTTTTGGGCTGTTTGTGAGTATATGTCAGGGTGTTTTCACTGTCTCACTGGGATCCTGCTAGCCAGGGCCCAGTGCTCATAGTGAAAACCCTATGTTTTCAGTGTGTTTGTTATGTGTCACTGGGACCCTGCTAGCCAGGACCCCAGTGCTCATAAGTTTGTGACCTATATGTATGTGTTCCCTGTGTGATGCCTAACTGTCTCACTGAGGCTCTGCTAACCAGAACCTCAGTGGTTATGCTCTCTCTTTACAAATTGTCACTAACAGGCTAGTGACCAATTTCACCAATTCACATTGGCATACTGGAACACCCTTATAATTCCCTAGTATATGGTACTGAGGTATCCAGGGTATTGGGGTTCCAGGAGATCCCTTTGGGCTGCAGCATTTCTTTTGCCACCCATGGGGAGCTCTGACAATTCTTACACAGGCCTGCCACTGCAGCCTGAGTGAAATAACGTCCACGTTATTTCACAGCCATTTACCACTGCACTTAAGTAACTTATAAGTCACCTATATGTCTAACCTTTACCTGGTAAAGGTTGGGTGCTAAGTTACTTAGTGCGTGGGCACCCTGGCACTAGCCAAGGTACCCCCACATCGTTCAGGGCAAATTCCCCGGACTTTGTGAGTGCGGGGACACCATTACACATGTGCACTGTACATAGGTCACTACCTATGTACAGCGTCACAATGGTAACTCCGAACATGGCCATGTAACATGTCTAAGATCATGGAATTGTCTCCCCAATGCCAGAATGGCATTGGGGTGACAATTCCATGATCCCCCGAGTCTCTAGCACAGACCCGGGTACTGCCAAACTACCTTTCCCAGGGTTTCACTGCAGCTGCTACCACCCCCTCAGACAGCTTTCTGCCCTCCTGGGGTCCAGCCAGGCTTGGCCCAGGAAGGCAGAACAAAGGACTTCCTCAGAGAGAGGGTGTTACACCCTCTCCCTTTGGAAAAAGGTGTCAGGGCTGAGGAGGAGTAGCCTCCTCCAGCCCCTGGAAATGCTTTGATGGGCACAGATGGTGCCCATCTCTGCATAAGCCAGTCTACACCGGTTCAGGGATCCCCCAGCCCTGCTCTGGCGTGAAACTGGACAAAGGAAAGGGGAGTGACCACTCCCCTGACCTGCACCTCCCAGGGGAGATGCCCAGAGCTCCTCCGGTGTGCTCCAGACCTCTGCCATCTTGGAAGCAGAGGTGCTGCTGGCCCACTGGACTGCTCTGAGTGGCCAGTGCCAGCAGGTGACGTCAGAGACTCCTCCTGATAGGCTCTTACCTGTGTTGCTAGCCTATCCTCCTTCCTAGGTAGCCAAACCTCCTTTTCTGGCTATTCAGGGTCTCTGCTTTGGGGAATTATTTAGATAACGAATGCAAGAGCTCATCAGAGTTCCTCTGCATCTCTCTCTTCACCTTCTGCCAAGGAATCGACCACTGACTGCTCAGGACGCCTGCAAAACCGCAACAAAGTAGCAAAGACGACTACTGTAACCTTGCATCGCTGATCCTGCCGCCTTCTCGACTGTTTTCCTGGTGGTGCATGCTGTGGGGGTAGTCTGCCTCCTCTCTGCACTAGAAGCTCCGAAGAAATCTCCCGTGGGACAACGGAATCCTCCCCTGCAACCGCAGGCACCAAAAGAACTGCATCACTGGTCCTCTGGGTCCCCTCTCATCACAAGCGTGGTCCCTGGAACTCAGCCACACTGTCCAAGTGACTCCCACAGTCCAGTGACCCTTCAGTCCAAGTTTGGTGGAGGTAAGTCCTTGCCTCCCCACACTAGACCGCATTGCTGGGTACCGCGTGATTTGCAGCTGCTCCGGCTCCTGTACACTCTTCCAGGATTTCCTTTGTGCACAACCAAGCCTGGGTCCCTGACACTCTAACCTGCAGTGCACAACCTCATGAGTTGTCCTCCGGCGTCGTGGGATCTCCTTTTGTGACTTCGGGTGAGCTCCGGTTCACTCTTCTTCATAGTGCCTGTTCCAGCACTTCTGCGGGTGCTGCCTGCTTCTGTGAGGGCTCCCTGTCTTGCTGGGCGCCCCCTCTGTCTCCTCACGCAAATGGTGACATCCTGGTCCCTCTTGGGCCACAGCAGCATCCAAAAACCCTAACCGCGACCCTTGCAGCTAGCAAGGCTTGTTTGCGGTCTTTCTGATTGGGAATACCTCTGCAAGCTTCTTCACGACGTGGGACATCCATCCTTCAAAGGGGAAGTTCCTAGTCCTCTTTGCTCTTGCAGAATCCACAGCTTCTACCATCCGGTGGCAGCTTCTTTGCACCCTCAGCTGGCATTTCCTGGGCATTTGCCCAATCTCGACTTTGTCACGACTCTTGGACTTGGTCCCCTTGTTCCACAGGTACTCTCGTCCGGAAATCCACTTTGGTTTCATTGCTGGTGTTGGTCTTCCATGCAGAATTCCCCTATCACGACTTCTGTGCTCTCTGTATCAATGGATCTCTCTCTATCAATGGATTTTCGGAGACTCCTTATCTGGTCCCAAGCAGCTCTCTGGTGTAGCAGAATCAATGTCCTCTTTTCTGTCTCTTTTTTGGATACTCGTATTATGGTTTCTCTCGGAGTCAAATGAATCTGGTCTCCCCGTGGAATCCGCCACGGTGTGTCCCCTCTGCCTCTCTGTCTTCCTCCTCCCCTATGTCCGGGGAGAGACCATTCCTTCGGTCTCGCTCCCTCCTCGTTCCTGGGCCCCACATCAGCTCCTCCGCTCCCCCTCCCGGAGAGCCGGGGTCTCTCCTCCATCCACCCCCAGGCCTCCTCCAGGGATTGAAAGAAGTGCGCCTTCCCCTGAAGCAGGACCTTCAGCTTGGTTGGAAAGAGGAGCATGTACTGCACTTGAAGACTGTGTAGCTTGGCCTTCACTGGGTCAAAGGTGCGGCGTTGTCTTAGGACTTCCCTAGTATAGTCCGGAAATATCAGGATCTTAGCGTTGTCATTTCGGACCTCTCCTATTCTGCGTACCTCTGTTAAAATCATGTCACGGTCCTGGTAATTAAGAAAGTGGTCAATAACCCGTCTGGGGGGTGCCCCCGGAGGGGGCTTCCCCCCCAGCAATCTATGAGCCGCTCAATCACAAAACATTGGGAGAGCTTCTCAGATGGAAGGACTCTTCGGAGCCATGTCTCTAAGTACCGGATCATATTTGTCCCTTCAATTCCTTCAGCAAATCCTACAAATCACAGATTTTTCTACGAGTCCAATTTTCTGCATCATCCAGCCGCCACATGATATCTTTATGGAGCACACTGGTCTCTGACATCTCCTTTCGTAGGTCTCGGACAGTGTCCTTGAGATCAGAAATCCTTTTCTCCGCTGTCGTTACTCGTTCTGCCACATTTTGCAGGTCCTGTCGCAGAAGGGAGACCTCTGAGCTCACCTCCCCCACTCGTCCCTCCAAGGCCTCCCTAGAGGCCTGTATTGCTGATAGAAGAGTGGCATTGTCTGGGCCGCAGGGGGATCAGAAGACGGCGACTGGGGGTTCATCAATTTCGTGTAACGATCCATTTTGCCCTGCCTGCACAGTCTGCACTCCTTATCTCTTGCCATCTAGAAATGAGGTCCCGGGAGTCCAGCCAAGCACCTCGCTCCGGTACCATATTTAGTCTCTGCTTAGGAGCCTATCTGGCCCCGTGGTATCTCTTTGGCCGTTTGGAACTCAGGTCTGCAGGCTCCATAATATCTTCATCTCTCTCCACCTGGGGGGGGGGGGACACCTCCGCCCCAACGACTCCCTCAGCACCCCTCTTCCGGTTCACCAATCAGCCTCAAGTGCCCACTCCACTACCCCAACCAAAATGGGGGAGGAGGGTGGTCTCTAAAAGGGGGGGCAGCCAACCTCCTCCGCTATGGCCTTCGCTGTATGAGTTCCCTCTCAGGGTCGGAGTATAGCGAAATTCTCACTACTGTTCTCAGGTACATGACTATCTGCCATTCCGTGTCTTCTGGGCATTTCCACCCACCTCTGCCACCGTCGGAGTGTCTGCCGTATGCAGGGCTCTTTTCTGTCCGATGGGCCTGGTTCCAGCCCGAGACTGACTTTCCTGGTGCACTAAGCTGGACGCCACTTAGGCCTCTCAGCCGCCAGGGAGCGCATCTTTTATATTTCCCACGGCCGCTACTAAGCTGCTTTCTGCCACATTCTCTCAAGCAAACTGCCTGGTGAACTCTCCTTCGGCCCTGGGCCAGACCGGGGAGCATAAACATGAAATAGCAGGATTTCTCACGGAGGCCGTTATGGAGCTCTTCAAGGAGTAGATGTTCCCGGTGCCATCTTAGCTCCGCCCCCCATCCTTGATTCATCCTTGCTCTTTTTAAGCTCAATATCTCATGTAATACCTTTGACGGGTAGATTATTTCTTGTCATCTGCTGCTAAAACCAGAGATTGTGTTATCCTGTTTTAAAAACTACGAGTATGTAAAATGGCTTAAAGACCCACCCTTTTTTGCCCCGCACTATATACATTAGTGATATGCAATGTCTTCCCCCATTTTCCCAGGAAAATAGACAGCTTACTAAAGGACCTCCAAGCGTATTTCTCATCAATTTTGGAGATACGTTCTTGATGCACAGAAACATGATCACATCTTCACCCAAAAAAAGAAGCACTAGCTGAGAGTTGTGGGGTGTGCCACAGGTGATCCAAAGGCACACCTTGCCAACACTCACTCTTGCTCAGGATAACGGCAGCCCAACACCAATTTCCCAAATTATACAAGATATGCTACCCAATTTTAAAATGTCAATGTAAGAAATTCCTGCATAAACTGCGATTTTTTTTCCTGTGAAAAAATACGTTTTGCACTAGAAAGCTGATGGACGCTGCCGTTTGTTCTATTTCGCGTCACACCAGTACCCACGCTAAATACCCAAGCTAAATAACATGTTATAGAATAGCAGTTTGGAAATTGCACTTCCAGTCGTCATACCCACCTTGACAGTGCACACGTTTCCATACAACAGTTACATCCGGATGCCTTACACAGACAATAATCAGGACCTGCGAGTTAAATAGGGCGTCACTAATAATACTGAAGTCGAATCACAGAACCTCCTAGCAAATTTAATGACCGCAGAGCAATTGAATTGATTTGTAACCCCTCTTTACTACAAGACGCAAATCAGATTGACTACACAAGGTTCTTGCAGCGTTTATGATTTCACCCTCTCTGCAGCGCTTGCATTTGGAATGAATTGTTCGGGGAATTAGACCATTCCTTTCCCTTAAAAAGCCTGGCCACTGAACGCTAGCCAGTTTCGAATATTTATGCACCCACAAAAATACACTGTAAACATTTTATTACGTGACTTCTGCCATCTTATTTTGAAGTTTTTTTTAAAGAAATGTAATTATTGATTTTACAGTAACAGGTGACAGGCTGGTATTCTCTCCACAGTACTCTATGCGTTTGGTTCCAGAACTCATTATAGACTTTCATTTTTCATTTTGGAATTAATCAGATTGTGTGCTTTTTTTACCGAATGCGTATTCCTCATTTGAATAATTTTGCCTGGGAAAAGGGGCGAATTATAAGAATAACTTGAGCGAAGGGGACGGGGGTCTGAAAAAGGAAGCTGCTTCCCATACTCCCCTAGACTGATCATAACACAACCGTAAATCCCTCATCGATGCCCGTTGTCTAAATATCAAACGCATTACTTGAGAGAATATGTCTAATATCATAATTAGTATTAATTTAGGAGGCGGATCGAGATTGCCATTATGAGAAACTAAAACCACTGCCCTGTATTGCTTTACTTTTATGCTACATGAAACATTTGTCTCTTTACAAACTACTAAAAAAAGAGTTGTTTTCGACCGTTGATACAGGATTACTCAGTTCCCAAGAAAGACTTGGAGATTGAGGCTAAATCATAGTGGAATATCACTCAGTAGTCTCCCCTAACATTTTTTAATATTTTTATTTCATTTTTTTATTTTCGGTATTTTTAAAGGGTAGGTAGTTCAGGGCCCCAAATAACAAATCCCGCAGCAAATATTACTATTATCACTAAGTAATTGTACTAGGACTCTGGGTATATGAATTCAATTTGAAATGTGAGCTTTTATGTATGTAAACTCGTTTCCCCCTTTTTATTGCTGCATTTCACCGAATGGGTATATAGATTCTGAAGAATTTAAAGGTTTTTTTGCATAGTGAATGCATTTCCTGAACATGTACTTAAATAAGGCGAAGTAACACACCTGTATAGGTCGATAGGCATACATAATACATTCAGCCATATGGAAAACGTAACATTTAACTTATTTTTAGATCTGGCCTACAGTCTTTCCCTAACCTCATGTGACAAAAAACATTGATCTGTTCAATTGGCATTCACAATTTGCTTCTGTCCCTGACAGCTCACAGCATGGGCCAGTGGGTTAGCTCACATCAATGATTGGTTGAATTGCATTTTGAGGGTTGTTTTTTTTTCTTGATCATATGTGCACATCTACCTAAAGTAGTGCAACTAAATGCAAGGACTGGTGGACTACGCTGGTGCACCAAGTGCTGTGATGCTTTATTGATCCTTTTTTCTCTTTGAAAGTACCAGCTCGCTACCTTTAGATACCAACTTTTTTACTTTCCTTCTTTTAATTTCGATTACATATGTTTTCTAAAACACGCCAAGGCACGACCTTTCAGTTTGCCAACGATTCTTTAATTCTGTAAAATGTTATACATGTTTTTATAAAATCAATAAACCAAAAAAGAAACGCCAGTTACGTGTTTTTGTAGAAGTTTCTTTCTAAAAAAGAAAAACATCAGTTTATTACTGGGAGCATTTATGTTGCCACAAGCTCTAAATTGAAGGTCTTCATTCCAGTTTTGTAATTGATCCCGTGGAGATTATTTCTCATCCGTGCTTTATTGCTAGTGGCGACTGACATTTGTGAGCACCAATATAACACCGAGAGCAATGAAACTCATCTAGAGCAACACATGGAAAGGATGTGAAACAGCTGATTAGCATAAAACAACATGACCCATTACTATGAAAATTAATTAAATGATGACGGCATTACATATTTGAAAATATTGATGATATAAATTATGCTGTCTTTAATTAAACAAAGGATTATGGCAGATTTGTGTACCTATATAACTACTCAAATTGATAGCTGGGTAAATATTCATGAGGTTTTAGATGCTAAAGCTCACGCGTGATGGTTGAATGTGTAATCATGGATTTAAGTGTAGTGCTTAGAAAATGTATGTAAGCTGTCAATTGCCAATATAATGATTTTACAACATAAAATAAAATGTATGTGCTTTCAAGTCATCACACGAAAGACCAATCAAACTTCCCAGCAAAATGTTTTCCTACTAATAAATATTAAACAATCCAGTCAAATCTATTGATTCCAATATGTGATGATAACCACAAAAATGAGTTAAAGGAGAGAATTTAGAGCCAAAGGGTGCATTTCTCCCAATCATAGAACTCAACATAAATTATGCAGACGGTCTAGAACCCATTCACAATGGATGGCTATTCCCAATGTCTGTCTTACCAGCAGTGGCAAATTCTTTTGCTCAGGATAAGAATCCTTACCTAACATAAAGTGACATACTTCATCATAAGGTTCCTCCTCACACCACTCACCAGGTGACTGGTGTGGACTACAACTCTCCCCAAAGGTGAAGAACACTTGGTCAAACAGTTTGGAGTGGAGACCCTAAGTGAGAGTGTAGGTGTAGGCGAGGGGTGCAGAGTGCTGTATTGAGGGCATCTAAGTTAAAACTAATTCTTGGTGACATATTGGATACTTTAATTAAGGTCCCAAGGGATAGCATAAAGGGTAGAGGGGAGTTGATTTTAGACCATGGTCATACGTAAAGTGAAGATATGCATACCAGAAAGGTAGTGTGCGGAAAAATGAAGTGACATGCATCATCTTTTTACAATATATGATCTTCAGTTTGATTGCTGATGATATACATTTTCAAATTACAACTGCAATATTTTTTTCAACCTTCAGACAAATAGGTGGGGTGTATTCCATGTAAAAAAAAAGGTTTTCCTGGAGTCATTCTGAAGTCATCCAACCCCTCCAGCTAGGATATTCTTGCAATCAACTGTAAAGGTCACCCCAAAAAATCCACAAAAGTACTCTGTGACCTTTTACTGCTCATTGAATACTAAATTCCACCTTCAGGATGAGTATTAACCACTCCAGGATGACTACAGGACCACTCCAGAATGAATGCTGCTTACTCTAGGATGATCCTATAACAACTTCAGGATGGTTATAAATTACTCTACAATGATTTTATGAGAACTTCTGAATGAGCACTGATTACTTCGGAATGATTTCATAACAACTTCAGAATGACTGCTTGTTAGAAATGGGGTCTCTAGTTGGCAGAGGTATACACCACTGCCCAAGTAAGGAACACAATCCCAGTCAGGGTTAATCACACACAATCCAAATTATCCTGTGCCCACCCGCTTGGCACTAAGCAGTAAGGCTTAACTTAGAAGACAATGGCGGTCATTCTGACCGCAGCGGTCGGCAGTCGCCGCCCGCCAAGCGGTTCCCGCCGAAAGACCGCTCCGCGGTCAAAGGACCGCGGCGGCCATTCCGGCTTTCCCGCTTTGCCGGCGGGCGACCGCCAGAAGACCGCCGGTCGGCCCAGCGGGACAGCCCCTTCAACAATGAAGCCGGCTCGGAATGGAGCCGGCGGAGTTGAAGGGGTGCGACGGGTGCAGTGTCACCCGTCGCGATTTTCACTGTCTGCACAGCAGACAGTGAAAATCTTTGTGGGGCCCTGTTAGGGGGCCCCTGCACTGCCCATGCCAGTGGCATGGGCAGTGCAGGGGCCCCCAGGGGCCCCACGGCACCCGTTCCCGCCATCCTGGTTCTGCGGTGGACACCGCCAGAAACAGGCTGGCGGGAAGGCGGTCGGAATCCCCATGGCGGTGCTGCAAGCAGCGCCGCCATGGTGGATTCCCTGGGCCAGCGGGAAACCGGCGGGAAACCACCGGCTCCCCTTTACTGACCGCGGCTTTACTGCCGCGGTCAGAATCGCCCAGGAAGCACCGCCAGCCTGTTGGCGGTGCTTCCGCCGCCCTCCGCCATGGCGGTCATGGACCGCCAAGGTCAGAATGACCCCCAATGTGTGAAGTATTTGTGCAATAAGTCATACAGTAGCACAGTAAAAACACCACAAAAATACACCACACAGGTTAAAAAAAATAGATAATAGTTATCTCAATAAAATAAGGTCAAAATGACAAAGTTCAAATAAGCACAAATTGAAATATCACTTTTAAACGATTTAAAAGAGTCTTAATCCTTAGAAATAAACAGTTGTCTCTTTGTTTCACACAGTGCCTGGTATGTGTCCAAAATAGTGTGCACAAAGACCGTACAGGAGGAGATGCATGGAAAAATAAGGTGCGTGTCCGATTTTCTGATGCGGCACAGGAGATACGTCATTTCTTTCCATGCTGCAAGAGGCTTGCGTCGTTGTTTGGCGCACCGTCTTGGTTCCTCACTGCAGTGGTGGGATATTTTAATGCCCAGGGACGAAGCAGGGAATATCCTAGATGCGTGGGAAGACGGCACAGGTGCTCCATCAATCTGGTAGGCGATGCATCAAACTTTCTGTCGCAAGGCTGGTACGGCATCAAATTTCCAATTGGGAAGTAGGGGCTGCATCGTTCTGGTCAGCTATGTGGCGATTTCTTGGTCACAATTCAGGCTTCACGTTGAGTTTGGCAGGCTGTGCGTCAATTTTCAATGCACAAGGAGTTTCATGAAGAGATGAAGTCCTTTTGGCCCTTAGACTTTGGAAAACAGGAGGCAAGCTCAATCCAAGCCCTTGGAGAGCACTTTTGGGGAAGGCGGATTCCTTGCAGGTGTAGGTCCAGAATTGTCTGGTTTGGTGGGGTCAGAGACCCAGTTCATATACCTAAAAATGCACTTGAAGTGGGGGAGACTTCAAAGAGTGGTTTTGAAGTACACAAGTTCCCCTTTCGGTTCAGTCCTGTCTGCCAGGGTCCCAGTAGGGTCCATTGTGTGGGGGCAGGCCACTGGCTTTTGAAATGTAATTGTCAGGCCTTCCACCCTTCCAGTCCAGGAAGACCCATTCAATATGCAGATGAATGCAGGTGTGACTGAGTGTCCTGTATTTGTGGTTGCCAGGTGAAATGCACAAGAGAGCTCTCAACCAGCACAGACCGGACGTTAATTGGAGACAGGCTGTAAGGCACAGATGTTTTTAAGTGCAGAGACATTGTCACTTTCTAAAAGTAGCATTTTTAAACCAGCAATATAAAATCCAACCTCACCAATAAGCAGAATTAAATTTTCTATTACCATTTTTGCCATATCACACATGATCTGGTTACCCCTTTCAGAACAGAATCTATCACTCAATATGTATATGAGGGCAGTCCTAATGCTAGTCTATGAAAGGAACAGGCTTCACAATAGTGGAAACCAAATGTAGGAGTTTTTCACTACCAGGACACCTAAAACACATGTCCTGCCTTTTACCTACAAAGCACCCTGCCCTATGGGTTAACTAGAGCCTACCTTAGGGGTGACTTATATGTAGAAAAAGGGGAGCTTAAGGCTTAGAAAGTACTTCTAAATGCCAAGTCAAAGCCTCAGTGAAACTGCATACACAGGCCTTGCAGTGGCAGGGCTGAGACATGGTTAAGGGACTACTTATGTGAGTGGCACAATCAGTGCTGCAGGCTGTGAGGAAGGAGCCTCTTTCTAGCATTGTTACCCCCATTTTATTGGCCCATTTTTCAGTGTGTTGGACTGTGTCACTGGGATCCTGCTAGCCAGGACCCCAGAGCTTATGGTTTTTAGTATGTTTGTCAGTTAGTTTGACTGTTTGTCAGAATACTTGACTGTATCACTGGGATCCTGCTTACTAGGACCCCAGTGCTTATGCTCTCTCTTTTCCCAACTTTGTTACTACATATTGCTAACCCAGTATTTCGTCCCAAATTGGCATAATGGTCACCCCTTATAAGTCCCTAGTATATGGTACTTAGGTACCCAGGGCATTGGGGTTCCAGGGGATCCCTATGGGCTGCAGCATTACTTTTGCCACCCACAGGGAGCCCACGCAAAGGTTTCTGCAGGATAGCCATTGCAGCGGACGTGAAATGGTGCATGCACCATTTCACAGCCATTTACACTGCATGAGGTCACTTACTAGTCACCTATATGTCAGGCCTTCCAACTCTGAAGGCCAGGTGCAAAGTTCCTGTGTGTGAGGGTACCCCTGCACTAGCAGAGGTGCCCCACATCGTCTAGGACCATTTTCCAGACTTCATGAATGCTGGGATGCCATTTTATGCGTGCACTCGACATAGGCCAATACCTATGTCCAGCTGAACAATGGTAACTCTGAATATGGCCATGTAATGTGTCTAACAACTGGGAATTGTACCCCAATACTGATGCCAGTATCGATTGCACAATCCCATGCTCTCTGGGGCTCCACCGTGGACCCCCAGTACTGCCATACCAGCCTTTTGATGTTTTCCAGGCAGCCCAGCTGCTGCCACCTCACGGACTGGTTTCTGCCCACCCAAGCAGCTGGAGCCCAGGAAGGCAGAACAAAGCATTTCCTTTGGGAGATGGATGTTACACGCTCTCCATCTTGAAACAGGTGTTACAGGCATGGGAGGGGTAGCCTCCCAGAGCCTCTGAAAATGCTTTGAAGGGCACATCTCCCCCAGTTCAGGGACCCCCAGAACCCTGCACTGGTGCAAAACTGGACAAAGGAAAGGGAAGTGACCACTTCCCTGTCCATCACCACCCCAAGGGTGGTGACCTGAGCTCCTTCTGAGTGAAAACCTGGGTTTTATGATCTTGGATTTGAAGGTAGTGGAGCACTCTGGGAGCATCTGAGTGGCCAGTGCCAGCAGGTGACATCAGAGCCCTCCCCTGATTGGTGCTTACCTGTGTAGCTGACCAATCTCCCTTTCATGGCTATTTAGGGTCTCTTCTCTGGGTGTTTCCTCAGATTTGGATTGCAAGACTCCAGCAGGAATCCTCTGCATCCTTTACTTCATCTTCTACCGACGGAACTGCATCTGGACACTCCAGGAACTCTGCAAATTGCAACAAAGAAGCAAAGACAACTTCTTCAACATTGTATCTTCAGCTCCTGCCAGTAACTGCAACTATTTCCAGGTTGTGCATCCTCAAAGGACTGCCTGTCTTGAGCCTGCATCAGAAGAACAAAGGAATCTCCCTTGAAGTGAAGGAGTTACTTCCCTGCTTCAGCAGGCACCCCTCTGCAGCGACGACCAGTGGTGTGGGTCCCCTCTCCCAACGAATTGCTTGGATCCAGCAACACGGGTGGTAGACTGAAGTGGCTCAGATGGTCCTAAAGTCCAGCTGTCCAACTTTGGTGGAGATAAGAGCTTGTCTCCCCACGCAGAACAGTACCCCGTGCACCATGGGTTTTGCAGTTGCCAAGGTTTGTGTGTGACCTTCCACAAATTTCTTCGTGCACAGCTCTGGCCCCCAGCACTCCTTCCTGTGATGCACAGCTTCCTGAGTGGTTCTCCAATGGTGTGGGATCCCTTTGTGTCATGCTGCATGGACCTTCATTTGCACCTTCTTTGTCCCCGTGCTGTGGGACTCCTGTGAGTGCTGCCTGGTCTTCTGATAGCTCTCTGAGTTGCTGAGAGCACCATCTGTCTCCCCCTCCTTGTTAGAGACCACCAGGTCCCTCCTGGTCCCGGGCAGCGCAATTTTCCAATAAGCGAAAGCTTTGCGTTTACCAAGGCTTGTTGGTGGAATCCACCAACGCAAACCAGACTGCATTCTTCCATCCGGTGTGGGACATCATCTGCACCAACCAGGAACCTGCATCCATCTTCTTGGGTGCAATACTGACTGTTCTTCTTCACCAGTGGTTCTTCTTTTGTACCTTCATCCGGGTTAGCAGGGGCTCCTGTTCTCCCTGGACTCTTCAGTGCTTCTTTGGACTTGGTCCCCTTCTTCCAAAGGTCTTCAGCTCCAGGAATCGATTGTTGGTGTCTTGCAGCCTCTTTTGGTTCTTGCATAATCTTCTATCACAACTTCTTGTGTGTTCTAGGAAACTTACTGTGATTTACTCCTGTTTTCCTGGGCTCTGGGGTGGGTTCTATTTCTTACCTTTGCTATTTTCTTACACTCCCAGCACCCCTCTACACACTGCACTTGCCTAGGTGGGAAACCGATGTTCGCATTCCACTATTTTAGTTAATTGTTTGTGTTCCCCCTAGGCCCTTTGCAACCTATTTTGATTTTCACTATTTGCACTGTTTTCTAACTGTTTTTACAGCTATTTCTCCATTCTAGTGTATGTACTGTGAATATTATTTACCTTCTATTAGAGTATAGTCTCTAAGGTAGTTTTGGCATTGTGTTACTAAAAATAAAGTACCTTTATTTTTGTAACACTGAGTATTTTTTTTCATGTGTGTGAGTACTGTGTGACCACAGTGGTATTGCAAGAGCTTTGTATGCTCCCCAATTTAGTTCAGCCCCAAATTCCACCACCCAAATCGTATTGTGGAGACATCAAAATGATCTATCACAAAACAACATGGTTTTGTAAGGCAGGCACTTGTGTTTTTGGTCCTGGGTTCGGTAGCCATATAGGGAAACCTACCAAACCCAGACATTTCTGGAAACTAGACATCCAGGGAGTCCACAGAGGTGTGACTTTAGTGGATTCCCCAACGTTTTCTTACCCATAATACCCTGCAAAGGTGAAATGTTGAATAAAAACTCAAATTTTTCTTGCATTTATGTCACACAAACTACAGGAATGTGTTTGGATCCACAAAATTCCTTCCACCCAGTGTTTCCCCACCTGTCTTGATAAAAATGCTACCCCACTTGAGTGCCTGTACCTAGTGCCTGCATTAGGAATGGATCATCTCAGGGTCAACAGTTTCCCTCATGTAAGGACCAACGTTGACCGTTGTGTGATCTATTCCGGTTGTGGGCACTAGTCCTACCCCCAGAAGTGAGGTACCATTTTTTATCGGGAGACTTGGGGGAATGCTGGATGGAAGGAAATGTGTGGCTCCTCTCAGATTCCAGATCTTTCTATACCCGAAATGTGAGGAATAAGTGTTATTTTTGCCAAATATTAAGGTTTGCAAAGGATTCTGGGTAACATAACTTGGTGAGAGCGCCACAAGTTACCCCATCCTGGGTTCCCCTAGGTGTCTAGTTTAAAAAAATGCACAGGTTTGGTAGGTTTTCCTAGGTACCGGCTGAACTAGAGACCAAAATCCACAGCTAGGCACTTTCCAAAAAACACGTCAGTTTTCAAAGTAAAAATTTGATGTGTCCATGTTGTGTTTTGGGGTGGTTCCTGTCGCGGGCACTAGGCCTACACACACAAGTGAGGTACAATTTTTATCGGGAACCCTGGGGGAATTCTGGGTGGAAGGAAATTTGTGGCACCTCTAAGATTCCAGAACTTTGTATCACCAAAATGTGAGGAAAAAGTTTTTTTTTTGCCAAAGCTTGGGGTTTGCAAAGGATTCTGGGTAACAGAACATGGTGAGAGCCCCACAAGACACCCCATTCTGAATTCCACTAGATGTCTAGTTTTCCAAAATTTACAGGTTTGCTAGGTTTGCCTAGGTGGCAGCTGAGCTAGAGGCCAAAGACCACAGCTAGGAACTTTCCAAAAAACACGTCAGATTTCGACGTAAAAATATGATGTGTCCATGTTGCGTTTCCTGTCGCGGGCATTAGGCCTACCCACGCAAGTGAGGTACTATTTTTATCGGAAGACTTGGGGGAACATAGAATAGCAGAATAAGTGTTATTACCCCTTGTCTTTCTATACATTTTTTCCTTCCAAATGTAAGACAGTGTGTAAAAAGACGGTTATTTGAGAAATGCCCTGTAATGCTAGTATAGACACCCCTGAATTCAGAGATGTGCAAATAATCACTTTCCAAAAAACACGTCAGTTTTCAAAGTAAAAATTTGATGTGTCCATGTTGTGTTTTGGGGTGGTTCCTGTCGCGGGCACTAGGCCTACACACACAAGTGAGGTACAATTTTTATCGGGAACCTTGGGGGAATTCTGGGTGGAAGGAAATTTGTGGCTCCTCTAAGATTCCAGAACTTTGTATCACCAAAATGTGAGGGAAAAGTTTTTTTTGTTGCCAAAGTTTGGGGTTTGCAAAGGATTCTGGGTAACAGAACATGGTGAGAGCCCCACAAGACACCCCATTCTGAATTCCACTAGATGTCTAGTTTTCCAAAATTTACAGGTTTGCTAGGTTTCCCTAGGTGGCAGCTGAGCTAGAGGCCAAAGACCACAGCTAGGAACTTTCCAAAAAACACGTCAGATTTCAACGTAAAAATATGATGTGTCCATGTTGCGTTTCCTGTCGCGGGCATTAGGCCTACCCACGCAAGTGAGGTACTATTTTTATTGGAAGACTTGGGGGAACATAGAATAGCAGAATAAGTGTTATTACCCCTTGTCTTTCTATACATTTTTTCCTTCCAAATGTAAGACAGTGTGTAAAAAAGACGGTTATTTGAGAAATGCCCTGTAATGCTAGTATGGACACCCCTGAATTCAGAGATGTGCAAATAATCACTGCTTCTTAACACCTTATCTTGTACTCATTTTGGAAATACAGAGGTTTCCTTGATATCTATTTTTCATGGTTTATATTTCACCAAATGAATTGCTGTACACCCGGTATACAATGAAAACCAAGGTTCAGCTCCTTTAGTGGGGCTGGGTTCCTATGGTTCTTGATGAACCTACAAACCCTATATATCCCGCAACCAGAAGAGTGCAGCAGATGTAACAGTATATTACTTTTGAAAATATGATATCACAGGAAAAAGTTACAGAATAAAACATGGAGAAAAATGGCTGTTCTTTCACTCAATTTCAAGATTTATTTATTTCAGCTGTTGTTTTCTGTAGGAAAACCTTGTAGGATCTACACAAATGACCCCTTGCTGAATTCAGAATTCCATCTACTTTTCAGAAATCTTTAGCTGTCCAGGTTCCAGCATTGGTTTCACACCCATGTCTGTCACTAACAGGAAGGGGGCTAAAAGCACAAAAAACAGACAAAATGGGGTAAGTCCCAGGAAATTGCCAAAATTGTTTTGAAAAATTTAGTTTTCTGATTCACGTCTGTCTGTTCCTGACAGCTGGGAAGATGGTGATTTTAGCACTGCAAACCTTTTGTTGATACAATTTTCAGGGAAAAAAACACATGGTTTCTTCTGCAGCCCTTTTTCCCATTTTTCTGAAAACAACTAAATGTTTTGCTGTATTTTGCCTAATTGCTTGGTCTCCTCCAGGGGAACCCACAAACTCTGGGTTCCTTTAGAATCCCTAGGATGTTGGAAAAAAAGGACACAAATTTGGCATCAATAGCTTATGTGGACAAAAAGTTCTGAAAGCCTAAGTGCAAACTACCCCAAATAGCCAAAAAAGCGCTCAGCACTGGGGGGGAGGCCCAGCAGCTAAGGGGTTAATGGAGACAGCATATGCACTTTAGCACTGCTTAGTAAAGTGTACAGAGTCCTAAAACCAGCAACAAACTGTGTCACAAAAGTGGAGGGAGGCAGGCACATTTTTGGGGGATGACCATCCTATGACTGTCAGGTCTAACATGTCTCCCCACAGCTGAAGGTGGGGAGAACTACCCAGCCCCTTGGAAGCTCTCATTACTAAGGTGGAAGAATCAGGAGAGACCATCAGCATAGGCGTGGTCAGTCCCTGGGCTATGCTCCACCGTAAAGTCCATTTCCTGTAGGGAGATGGACCACCTCAACAGTTTAGGATTTTCACCCCTCATCTGCATGAGCCATTTGAGGGGGCTGTGGTCTGTCTGAACCTGGAAGTGAGTCCCAACCAGGTATGCTCTCAGTTTCTTCAGTGCCCAGACCATAGCAAATGCTTCTCTTTCAATGATACACCACCTCTGTTCCTATGGCAATAGGCTTTTGCTAATAAAGGCTACTGTTTGGTCTAGGTCCTCCTCATTCAGCTATGCTAGAACCGGAAACATGCATGCTCTGAAGCGTCTGTTTGCACAATTAACTCCTTGCATTAGTCAGGGGCTCACAAGCCTATGTCCAAATCACTGGCCTAGGTTGCTTTTTGGAAGTTAGTTCTGTTAAGGGGGCCACCATGGTACCATAACCCTTAACAAACCTACGGTAGTACCCAGTGAGGCCTAGGAAGGTCCCAACCTCGGTTTGGGTTATAGGTAATTGACTGGCCATGATAGTCTCAATCTTGACCTGGAGGAGGAGCACCTTGCCTCTACAAGTACATCACGGAACTCTGCCCAATCTGGTACGTACTGGCCTTGATTGTCAAGCATGCCTGTTGAGGGGCCTGGATCACCTCTTGGGGGTGGAGCAGGTGTTCCACCAGCTGGAACTGTAGACTGAAATGTCCTCTAGATAGGCAGCCCAGAACGCATCCTTACCAGCCAGGGCTCGGTTAACTAACTGCTGGAAGGTAGCGGGGGCATTTTTCAAACCAAAGGACATCACTCTGAACTGGGAATGTCCCTCAGGAATGGAAAAAGCAGATCTCTCTTTGGGCCCCTCAGTCAAGGCGATCTGCCAGTGCCTAGCCTGTCTACAAGCTCATCAGCTCGGGGGATGGGGTGAGCATCAGTTTTAGTGACTGAACTGAGACCCCGGTAATCCACACAGAACATAAGTTCTGGCTTGGCACCGGAGGTGCCACACCCTCATCGGTCACCAGAAGCTTTTGACTTCAGTCCTCTCAATATAAGGCTTCAGCCTATTCACATGGAGCACCCTTAAGGGGTTACTAGGGCACTAATAATCCACTAAGTAAGTGGCCTCTCCTTTGCAATCCTTTATCTCACATGGGCGAGTCCAGGGGTCTAGGAGGGCTCTAGGCTCTACTGGCTCCATCACCCATACCTTGTCTCCAGGCTGAAACTCTACCAGGGTGGTCTTCTGGTCATATCAGTGCTTTATAACCTCATGACTGGTCTCAAGGTTGCTTTTGGCCTTCTTCCAGAAGCCGTACATCTGGTTGCGGAGGGTCAACATGTAGCTGACCACATCCTGGTGGGGGGGTTCTTGGGAGCTTTCTCCCACCCCTCTGTGACAATGTTTAGGGGTCCCCTGACAGGGTACCCATACAGAAACTTGAAATGAGTTGAACCCTACCCTCTTCTGGGGTGCCTCTGTATAAGCAAAGAGAAGGCATGGCAAGAGGATGTCCAACCTACAACTCATGGCCTCAGCGAGGCCTGTGATCATGCCCTTCAAGGTCTTGTTGAATCTCTCCGTAAGACCATTGGATTGAGGATGATCGAGAGTGGTGAACTTGTAGGTCACACCACACATATCCCACATGGACTTCATGTATGCGCACTTGAAGTTTGTGCCTCTGTCAGATACCATCTCCTTTGGGAATCCCACATAAGTAGAGATTCCCATCAGAGTTCTGGTCACCACCGGTGCAGTCACCGTCCTCAGAGGGATTGCCTCTGGTTAGCGGGTGGCATGGTCCACCAAAACCAGCATAAACCTGTTGCCTAGGGCAGTTTTGGAGTCCAATGGACCAATGATATCAATGCCCACCCTTTCAAAGGGGGTACCAACGACAGGGAGTGGGATCCCCGTCTTCCCACTGGCCTGGAAGGTAGGAGAGGACCTACAGAATGCATATGAGGCCGTCTGCATTCGGGGCCAATAGAAGTAGGTGACAAGCCTGGCAATGTTCTTGTCCTGTCCTAAATGTCCTGCCAGGAAAATGTCATTAGCCAGGCTATGTAAGAAGGCCCGGTAACACTGGGGGACCACCAGCACATGTGCTGCCCCAGCCTCCAGTACCTTAGGCTCACTGTAAAGGAGATCATTCTCCCAATAGATAAGGTGATCACCAGAGGCTTCACCTGCTGCTTGGGCTGAGGTCTGTTGCCTCACGCCCACAAGGGTGGGACGCCCCTCCAGCGCCTTGCAGAATTCTTCTATGGTTGGTGCACCCTCAACTTGCAAGCCAGCAAGCTCAGGTAGGTCACCCAAGACACCAATGTCCTCCCCAGTTGGCTCAGGCGCCTCCTCCTCAGGGACCCCGTCATCCACAGCAGGAACTTCTGGGACCGGTTTCTGGCTCCCCTTGCACCTCTCCTTGGTAGCTGTCTGGGCCATTCATCCAGGCTCCAGATGCCCTTGACTCACATCCCGGGCAGCCATGGACCTTGTGGTCATGCAGACCCACTCAGGCAATCCCAACATTTGCAAGTGAGACCTCAGCTCTACCTCCTACCAAGTAGTGTCCTCAAGGTCATTGCCTGTCAGACAATCTACAGGCATGGCAGGGCTCACAGATACTTTTAGAGTACCAGAGACCCCCCACACTCAAAGGAAAAAAGAGCTACCTGTAGGTGGCACTCACAATTGTCAGCAACTATGACCTGGTGGAATGTGTTTGGTAGGACCTGCTCTGCTGACCCCAGCTGACCCCTGACAGTAGTCATGCTGGTTTCTGTGTCACGCAGAGCCTCCACCCATTGCACATTAACGGAGACCCACTGCCTATACTTTGAAGTATTAGCAGGCATGTGGACTTTTGACACCATTTCTGCATCCCCCAGGGACACAAGGGTAACCTCTATCTGTTCCCCAAAACTAACTGGGGCTACCTCCTCCCCGAGCAGCACACTGGCCAACCCAGGTGTCTGCCCTCCAGTGGGGGTCTGTACCCTCTTTGGACATCTGGAGTCGCCCTTAGAGTGACCATACTCATTGCACTCTATGCAGTGGGGTACAAACCTCCCTGTCCTACTGTCAAAGAACCGTTTTTCTTTAGACTCAGACTGGGACTGGTTACCACTATTCTACTGAGAATTATTTTGGGGGCCTTTTGAGAACTCCTTATTTTTAAGTTTTTCTCACCCCTCTTTCTTGTGTTGAGGACCCTGACCACCTTTGTGGGTGTCATCCCCAGATATCTTTTTGGACACTCTGGTGCTAGCCCAGAGGTGTGCCTCCTCAGCAAGCTTCCTGGGATCAGTCGGCTTACTGTCAACTAGGTGGTGGCGCAACACTGTAAAGCAAATACTGAGCATATGCTCTCTCAGGATTAAATTGTACAAACCCATGTAATCATTTACTTTACTGCCCAACACCCAGCCATTCAATGCTTTTCTGGAAAAATCAATAACATCTACCCAGGTTTGGTTGAGGAGCTTGCTACTGTCCCTGAATCTTTGGTGATACTTTTCAGGTGTCAGTCCAAATTTGGCAATCAAAATGGCTTTCATGGGGGCATGCGTGATCTGGTCCCAAGCCTCTAATGTAAGAAGTGTGTCCCTCCCACATTGGTGCACGTGTTTCCACAAGCCCGCCCCCCTCTCCCCCCATTGCTCTTCAGGAAGCCCATGAGCCCTCAGTGCAACTTCAAAAGCAGAAAACCACTTATCAATGTCACCTCCCACCACATAACTTGGCACCACATCCTTGAGTGTAGGAACCTTTTTGTCTCCATCAGGTCCTGCATGTATGCTGCCATCATCATTGCTGGACTCGGACTGCCTAGACTTGAGCTCCAGCTCTTTCAGACTCAATTCACGAACCAAGATCAGTTTATTTTCTGCCAAGGCCCTCTCAGCCCCACTCTTCTCTCCTGTGCCTCTATTTTTAATCTGGCCAACAGTTGTTGAAATTCTCTTCCTCCCACCTTTCCTCTGTGGTTGGGCGATGATGGGAAACACTGCTTCCAGGTCTCGCAGGAGGAACAAAATCAGCGGGGTCATCCCCTCACTACTGCTGGTAAATCCCCTGGAGAGCCATTGACTTGCTCTCCCATCTCAACATGCTCTTGTGATTGGGGTTCTGCCCAGGCCCTCAGTGCCTTTTTGTCACGGGGTCCTTTCCTCTGGATCTGCACGTTGCTGAACAAAAGGTCCACCTCCCGTCATCACTAACTCAGAAAGCTATTATAGCACAGAGTTATGGTGAAGCCAGTCGGGGTAAGGGAATTTAAGGAAGGGAACAGCAGGGAGAGAGATCTGAAAAGGAAAGGTTAGAACAATATGCATTTACTTATTCATAGAAAACGTAAATCCTTTATAGACTCTTGACTAAATGTGTCTCCGAGATATCAAGTGGAGACCTCTTCTGAAATGCGGGCGAAGCACCTTGTGAAAACATGACCTCAAATTCAAGAGATGGCAAGAATATTGAACTATGATTTTTACACAGAATATTAATCCTGTAACATTTATGTATTCACATCATAAACCTTTGATCATGACTTAGAAAATTTCAGAGACTTAAATGTTTCTTGATATCTTAAGTTAATCAAAGAACAATGAAAACTTTGATTAGTTTTATCTCCAAAATACTTTCACATTCATAATAATAAATGTCAAAAAGGTCTTACTAATTTAAACCTAAAGCGCCTTATTTAATAACACCAGGAAGCGCTTTTACTTAAGTAATCTAAATCACTTCGATCATTGTGCCAAGAACCTTTTCCTTCTGTGAATTGAAGCGCTTTATATCTGGGATCTGAAACACCTTGAATTACTTGTGCACATAATGCGTTATCTCTGTGAACTGAAATGCTTTGAATTACTAAGCCAAAAGAGCGTTTTACGTCTTTGAACGGAAAACACCATGAATTACATGTGCACAAAGCGCGTTATCTCTGTGAACTGAAACGCTTTGAATCACTGAGCCAAAAGAGCGCCTTGCACCTGTGAACGGAAAAACCATGATTTACGTATGCACTAAGCGTGTTATCTCTGGGAACTGAAACGCTTTGAATCACTGAGCCAAAAGAGCGCTTTACATCTGTGAACGGAAACACCATGAATTATATGTGCACTAAGCGCGTTATCTCTGTGAACTGAAACGCTTTGAATCACTGAGCCAAAAGAGCGCTTTACATCTGTGAACGGAAACACCATGAATTACATGTGCTCTAAGCGCGTTATGTCTGTGAACTGAAACGCTTTGAATCACTGAGCCAAAAGAGCGCTTTACATCTGTGAACGGAAACATCATGAATTACATGTGCACTAAGCGCGTTATCTCTGTGAACTGAAACGCTTTGAATCACTGAGCCAAAAGAGCGCTTTACATCTGTGAACGGAAACACCATGAATTACATGTGCACTAAGCGCGTTTTCTCTGTGAACTGAAACGCTTTGAATCACTGAGCCAAAAGAGCGCTTTACATCTGTGAACGGAAACACCATGAATTACATGTGCACTAAGCGCGTTATCTCTGTGAACTGAAACGCTTTGAATCACAGAGCCAAAAGAGCGCTTTACATCTGTGAACGGAAAAACCATGAATTACATGTGCACTAAGCGCGTTATCTCTGTGAACTGAAACGCTTTGAATCACTGAGCCAAAAGAGCGCTTTACATCTGTGAACGGAAACACCATGAATTACATGTGCACTAAGCGCGTTATCTCTGTGAACTGAAACGCTTTGAATCACAGAGCCAAAAGAGCGCTTTACATCTGTGAACGGAAACACCATGAATTACATGTGCACTAAGCGCGTTATCTCTGTGAACTGAAACGCTTTGAATCACAGAGCCAAAAGAGCGCTTTACATCTGTGAACGGAAACACCATGAATTACATGTGCACTAAGCGCGTTATCTCTGTGAACTGAAACGCTTTGAATCACTGAGCCAAAAGAGCGCTTTACATCTGTGAACGGAAACACCATGAATTACTTGTGCACTAAGCGCGTTATCTCTGTGAACTGAAACGCTTTGAATCACTGAGCCAAAAGAGCGCTTTACATCTGTGAACGGAAACACCATGAATTACTTGTGCACTAAGCGCGTTATCTCTGTGAACTGAAACGCTTTGAATCGCTGAGCCAAAAGAGCGCTTTACATCTGTGAACGGAAACACCAAGAATTACATGTGCACTAAGCGCGTTATCTCTGTGAACTGAAATGCTTTGAATCACTGAGCCAAAAGAGCGCTTTACATCTATGAACGGAAACACCATGAATCACTTGCGTATAAAGCACGTTACCTCTTGGAAGTATTAACTTCCTCCAAACTTGGATTCAGCAAGACCTTACTGCTACGAGTATGACCTACTCATTTTTAGATGCACCATGGACTTTGCTTTGACGATACTCTGCCATTCAGAAACTCTGGACTTTTCCAGAGAAACCTCCACGAGGTCTGGCTGCATCGAAGTCTTCAAAATAGTGAGCAACGTGCTTGGGTGTGGATGGGCTTTATAGGCCTGCCACACTCCAAGATGGTCGCTGCCTCTAAAAACATGGGAAATGTAGACCTTTCATAGGATAACACTGATAAGTGCATTTTGTCCACCAATGCCCTAAACCTGCAGCTACGTGAGCTTTACCACAGGGCAGACAACACTGATGGCCATTCTTGGAACAAGCAGAGATGACCAGTGGTGTGCATAAAGTGCTGCAGAGTTGCGCAGTGGAATTTCGGGCGAGACCTGGACCATGCCTGGCCTTATTCCCCTGACATGTTTGGTACTCTTCCTTCCTGGAGGCTCCACGGGTAGGCACCCCATTCCTTTGCAGAAATCCTTCAACTGGTTGATAGTATATGTCTCCAGCTAGGCTAGGTCAAACTCTCCAGCTCCATTTGTGGACCCCACCAGAGACATGTTGTATAGGATTAGATTAGAAAATGTCAAGCAGGGAAATTTGTAGCAAAAAGAAACAAATAAAAAAAAATATCTTTGACTGTGGGTGGGTAGTGTACACGTAGCTGTTGCATGGCACTGCACAAACACAAGTCCTATCCTCACTGCTGATCACCAATGTTAGAAATTGGATCTCTAGTTGGCAGAGGATTACACTCTTGGCCAAGTAGGGAGCACAATCCTAATCAGAGTAAATCACACACAATCTAAATTATCCTGTGCCCACCCTCTGGCAGCTTGGCACTGAGCAGTCAGGCTTAGCTTAGAAGGCAATGTGTGAAGTATTTGTGTAATAAATTATACATTAACACAGTGAAAACACCACAAAAATACCCCACACAGGTTTAGAAAAATCGATAATCTCTATCTCAAGAAAATAAGAACAAAGTGACATAGATCTAATGAGCACAAGTTGAAATATCACTTTTAAAAGATTTAAAAGAGTCTTAATCCTTAGAAATAACCAGTTGTCTCTTTGTTACACACAGTACCTGGCATGCATCAAAATTAACAACGCACGGAGACTGCAGAGGAGGAGATGCGTGGAAAAAGAAGGTGTGAGTCAGATTTTCCTACAGGGCACTGATGATGTATCATTTCTTTCCACGCTGCAAGGGGCTTGTGTAATTTTTCAGTGTGCAGTCTTGGTTCCTCACAGTAATGCGGGGATCGCTGCATTGAAATTCCACTCGGGAAGTCGGGCTGCATCGTTCCAGTCAGCTATGTGGCAATTTCTTCGTCACAATGCAGGCTTCAAGTCCATTTTGGCAGGTGGTGCGTCGATGTTTGATGCACACCGTGTTTCCTGAAGAGATGAAGTCTTTTTGGCCCTGAGACTTCAGAAAACAGGAGGTCAGCTCATTCCAAGCCCTTGGAGAGCACTTTTGAGGAAGGCAAAGTAGTTCTCAGAAAAGTCAGAGGCCAGCAGGGCAGCGGGGCAACAGCAGCGCAGCAGTCCTTCTCAGGAAAGCAGTCCAGATGAGTCATTTGGGCATCCAGGCAGTTCTTCTTGACAGGATGCAGGTGCAGGACCAGAATTGTCTGGTTGGTGGCGTCAGAGACCCAGTTAATATACCTAAAAATTCCTTTGAAATGGGGGAGAATTCAAGGAGTGATTTTGCAGTGCACAAGTTCCCCTTTCAGTTCAGTTCTGTCTGCCAGGGTCCCAGTAGAGGGTTTATCAGTCCATTGTGTGAGGGCAGTGTACTGGCATTCGAAATGTAAGTGTCAGGCACTCCATCCTTCCAGGCCAGGAAGACCCATTCAGTATGCAGGTGAATGCAGGTGTGCCTGAGTGTCCTGTGTTTGTGGTTGTCTGGGTGAAATGCACAAGGGCGCTGTCAACCTGCACAGACCACACATTGATTGGAGACAGCTTAAGTGCAAAGAAATGCTCACTTTCTAAAAGTGGCATTTCTAAAATAGTGACATAAAATCCAACCCCACTATTAAGCAGAATTTTCTATTTCCTTCTGGCCATGCCACACATGAACTAGTTAGCCCTTTCAGATCAGAATCTACCACTCAAAAAGTACATGAGGGCAGTCTTAATGCTAGGCTGTGAAGGGAACAGGGCTCACAGTAATGGAAAACAAATATAGGAGATCTTCAGTACCAGGACAAATAAAACACATATGTACATTCCCTGCCTTTTACCTATGTAGCACCCTGACCTATGGGTTACCTAGGGCCTACCTTAGGGATGACTTATATGTGGAAAAAAGGAGAGTTTAAGGCTTGGCAAGTAATTTTAAATGCCAGGTCGAAGTGGCAGTGAAACTGCACAAACACGCCCTGCAATGGCAGGCCTGAGACATGGTTAAAGGTCTACTGATGTGGGTAACACAATCAGTGCTGCAGACCCACTAGTAGCATTTTATTTACAGGCCCTGGGCACATGTAGTGCACTTTACCAGGGACTTATAAGTAATTCAAATATGCCAATTGGAGTTGAACCAATGTTGTCGTGTTTAATGGAGAGAGCATATGCACTTTAGCACTGGTTTGCAGTGGTAAAGTATGCAGAGTCCTAAAACCAGCAAAAACAGTGTCAGAAAAGTGGAGGGAGGCAGGAAGACAAAACGTTGGAGGATGACCACCCTAAGGCTGTCAGGTCTAACACTGCGGAATACTTGTGGATGATTTGATGACAACATTTGTAAACATATGGATTACCGAAAGATTGTTAGACCTGACAGCCTTAGGGTGGTCACCCCTAACTTTTTAGCTGCCTCCCTCCACTTGTTGGACACTGTTTATGCTGGTTTTTAGACTCTGTGCACTTTACCACTGCTAACCAGTGCTAAAGTACATATGCTCTCTCCCTTTAAACATGGTAACCTTGGATCACACCAAATTGGACTATTTGATTTACTTATAAGTCCCTAGTAGAGTGCACTATATGTGCCCAGGGCCTGTAGATTAAATGCTACTAGTTGGCTTGCAGCACTGGTTGTGCCACCCACTTTAGTAGCCCCTTTACCTTGTCTCAGGCCTGCCATTGCAAGGCCTGTGTGTGCAGTTTCACTGTCACTTAGACTTGGCTTTTACAAGTACTTGCCAAGCCTAAAACTCCCCTTTTTCTACATATAAGTCACCCCTACTGTTTGCCCTAGGTAACCCCTAGAGCAAGGTGTGTGGGTAAAAGGCAGGACATGTACCTGTGTAGTTTACATGTCCTGGTAGTGTAAAACTCCTAAATTCGTTTTACACTACTGTGAGGCCTGCTCCCTTCAAAGGCTAGCATTGGCGCTGCCCTCATACATTGTTGAAGTGGTAGCTGCTGATCTGAAAGGAGTAGGAAGGTCATATTTAGTATGGCCAGAATGGTAATACAAAATCCTGCTGACTGGTGAAGTTGGATTTAATATTACTATTTTAGAAATGCCACTTTTAGACAGTGAGCATTTCTCTGCACTTAAATATTTATGTGCCTTTCAATCCACGTCTGGCTAGGTTTAGTTGACAGCTCCTTGTGTATTAACTCAGACACACCCCAAACACAGGGTACTCAGCCTCACTTGCATACATCTGCATTTTGAATGGGTCTTCCTGGGCTGGGAGGGTGGAGGGCCTGCCCTCACACAAAGGACTGCCACACCCCCTACTGGGACCCTGGCAGACAGGATTGAACTGAAAGGGGACCTGGTGCATTTCTTAGCCACTCTTTGAAGTCACCCCCACTTCAAAGGCACAATTTAGTATAAAACAGGACCTCTGCCCTACCTCATCAGACACTTGCTGGAGAAGAAACCTGAACCAGAAACTACATCCTGCCAAGAAGAACTGCCTGGCTGCTTAAAGGACACACCTTACTGCTTTCTACAAAGGACTGCTGCCTTGCTGTTGCCCTGCTGCCTTGCTGAACTCTTGTCTGGTTGTAAAAGTGCTCTCCAAGGGCTTGGATAGAGCTTGCCTCCTGTTCCCTGAAGTCTCAGGACCAAAAAAGACTTCTCTTTTTCATTTGGACTCTTCGTGCGCCGAACATTTCGACACACAGCTTGCTACGCGGTGAGAAAATCGCCGCACACCGATGCTGATCGACGCGACACCTTCGGGGCGACCGAAACTTCGACGCACAGCCTCGCAAGGACAACGCCGCTCGACTTCCAGAGGGGAAAGTGACGCAACGCCTGCCGTGAGAACAAGAATTCCACGCACAGCCTCCCGAAATGACGCGCAGCCCGAAAACAAGCCGAAGAATCCACGCACAGACCCCGGGACATCTGGTAATCCTGCGACCCACACAAAAAAGATGCACGACTTCCCCGCATGAAAAATAACGACGCAAATCTGTGTGTGCTGGGGAGAAATCGACGCACACACCATTTTTCCACGTATCTCTTCTTCTGCGGCCCTTTGCTGAGATTTTCCACTCCAAACCAGGTACTTTGTGCTTGAAAGAGACTTTGTTTACTTTTTAAAGACTTAAGACACTTTATATCACTTCTTAGTGATATCTTTACAAATTCATATTGCATCTTTAATCGTTTTGACCTGCAAATACCCAGATAAATATTATATATTTTTCTAAACACTGTGTGGTGTATTTTTTGTGGTGCTATATTATGTTATTGTATGATTTATTGCACAAATGCTTTACACATTGCCTTCTAAGTTAAGCCTGACTGCTCGTGCCAAGCTACCAGAGGGTGGGCACAGGATAATTTTGGATTGTGTGTGACTTACCCTGACTAGAGTGAGGGTTCTTGCTTGGACAGGGGTTAACCTGACTGCCAACCAAAAACCCCATTTCTAACAGTCAGGATGCGACGGGTCAACTTCGCAGTGTCGCAACCACACTAGGTGACTTCAGAGGTGTTGCAGCAACATCGGATTTGTGTTATAGGCCGCAGTCGTGCGTGCTGCATTGTCCACAGAGTGGGAGCCACTGCAGCATCAGTGCCTGCACCACTAAAGTCATTCTTGGCATCACTGAATTTGGGAAACTAGCTAAAAGCTAGTGGTGCAGTCTTTGTTTGCCCTGGAACTTCAGAACAGGAAGCACGCTCAAGCCAAGCCCTTGGAGAGCACTTTTGGGGGAAGTAGAGTCTTTCCAAAAAGGTCAGAGGCCAGCAGGGCAGCAGGGCAGCAGGGCAGCAGGCACGGCAGCAGTGCTTCTCAACAAAGAAGTCCAGATGGGTCCTTTGGACAGCCAGGCAGACCCTCGGACAGAGTGCAGGTGCAGATCCAGAAGTGTCTGATTTGGTGGGGTCAGAAACCCAGTTTATAAACCCAAAAATGCCCTTGAAGTGGGGGAATCTTCAAAGAGTGCACAAGTTCCCCTTTCAGCCCAGTCCTGTCTTTCAGGGTGGGTTTATCAGGCCTTTGTGTGAGGGTGGGCCACTGGCCTTTGAAATGCAAGAGAGAGCCCCTCCACCCTTCCTGCCCAGGGAGACCCATTCAGTATGCAGATTAAGGCAGATGTGACTGAGTGTTGTGTGTTTATGGCTGCCTGTTTGGGATGCACAAGGGGAGCTGTGAACCCGCACAGACCATACATGGATTAGAGACAGGCTGTAGGCACAGATGGAAGTAAGAGCAGAGAAATGCCTGCATTATAAAAAAAAGGTGCTTCTAAAATAGTAATATTAAATCCAACTTCACCAGTAAGCAGGATTTTCTATTACCATTGTGGCAATACTAATCATAATGGGGCCACTCCTTCCAGATCAAAATCTACCACTCAAAAGTGTATGAGGGTAGTTCTAATGTTAGACTATGAGAGGACCAGGCCTTTTAGTAGTGGAAAACGACTTTATGAGTTTTTCACTATCAGCACATGAAAAAACACATAAGTACATGTCCCGCCTTCTACCTACATAGCATCCTGCCCTATAGGTTATACTTTCTTTGATTTATTAAAACACATACATGGCCCTACAGCAGCCCACGGTCAACATAAACCAGATTAATTGCTTATACCCAGACTCATAGCTTTCTTAAGTCATCTTCTGGCAAGCGTCCTCCTCATAATGCTGTTGCCCAAAGATGGTCATCTTCTGGTCTTACATAAAAACTTCATGAACTCAGAAAAGAAAAGAAAAGCATAGATCATTACCTTCTTACACACAGTATTAGTTTTTTTGTTTTTCTACAGGGCTGACCTGGCTTCATAATTCATTGGGGCCATTGCATCATATTGTGTGCCGAATGAGAAGGTTTTGGTCACAAGGTTTCATTAGTTATTAACACTAAGGGAGCTTGGTTAAATGAGCATGGGCAATATTTGGTAATTTACCAGGTTTCGGGTTTAAGGTTTTGCCTAAACTAAAGAGGACCACCTGGAAGTTTGCTGTTTGTGGGACCCTTTCTAGGAGTCTCTGGGCAAATCGTGGTTAATGGGTTTAGTCTGAATCAATCAGAGCCATAACCAAGTAAATCCTTCTAGCGTTTGAATTCCACATAGTGAAGTCGATCAGCCCAAGGTTTACTCAGAGAGGCTGTATGAGTTAGAGACTCCATATTGAACAATCACTGTTCTGCCAGTACTTTGAGTGTAGAAAATAAATCACTTTCATTTTTTCTCCCACAATAAAGAGGAAGGATGACTGTACAAAGAGGGAAGTTCATCTGGCCCTAATGGGAGCAGCACCCTTGGTATAATATGGGGCACTTTTCCTGGTGCAGTACATTGGTCCTGGCCTTGTGCAGGGGGAGCTTTATGTGGCCTGAAAGGGGATAATACCATGTGCTCTGGCTATTCACAGTCACTATGAAATCTGTCAGTTAAATTCCCTCTCGAGTGCACTTGTCTCACCCCTTGAAATAATGTGATAGTACTAAAGTGGGTGGAAAACGACAAAAGTTTCAATATTGTAGGTTTATTTACGTAGTTTAATTACTGTACATTAAGCCCAGCGCAGTCCGACCTCCAGCTGTATCCCGTCCTTTCATACAGTTGTGCGCGCTCAGTGCGTTCAATTCCAAGCCTTTCACCCACGCGCTTACACCCCCGCTTACACACCCGCGCTCCCCGGTCTACGGTCACTACAAGCACCTTTTTTTTGTCCTGATAGTGAAGTTATTTTCAAATGTGCTGCTAATGTGTGGCACGGTCAGCGGAGGCTGCTCTGCTCTTCCCCTATCGTGTGCACACGCACAGGCCACCAAGCTAGGATACATTAATTGGGACCTAAGTGCAAGCTGTAGAGCTTGATTTTCCTGTTTGCCAGCCGATGCCAAAGCTCCCGAGGCCTAAGGTCGGTCATAGTAGTACCAGTGAAGGCGTGTGGGTGGCAGCAGACCTCATGATCATGGGAATCTTACTGCATGTGTCTTTCTCAAACTCTGTCTCAAAACCTCCTCCAAACAATTAGGTGTCCACTCCAGGTCACGGCTGATTTACTCCTCCAAATATATTGGGTTTCTGTTAGTACTCGGAGATTGTTAAAATTCTAAAAGTGCTGGGTGTTGCAGCACTTCAGCACTTCAAGAAGCTAATCCTAGGCGTGGAATTCTCTTCAGAATGAATTCTAGGACACCTGCAGTCACAGTGCCACCTTCACAAGGGAGATACGTCCAGGTCTCCTGACCTAAATTGAAGCCTCCTAGTGCAGGTCGCACCCCATGTCGTAGTGGTGTCACCTCACCTCGGCTTCTCTCAGTCTCTGATTCTTCTAAGCATCATCTTCATGCCAAGGTGCCTCTAACATCCTTCCTGAGCACTCAGTCTCCTCTCTCCCTTGGCGTATGATGCAGGTAGCCCTTCTGGCAAGTTCAGCAACTCTTCCCCAGTTACTGGTCCCAAACCTTACAAGAGAAGTTAGAGGTCATTACCGAAAAACCTGGAGATCAAAGAAATTTGCTGCTGTCACAGATGTAAGACCCCAGGTGTCAGTTCAGGATATCTTGGTACACTGATTGAATGATTCTACCCTTTTCTAAGTTGTAGACGTCCTTGCGTATTACTACAGTAGAGTACTGCGGCTAGTTATGAGCAGTTCTGCACTTTAGTCAATTTTACGCAGACTGTTCCACCGTTGGTCATTGTGACAAGTATAAACAGAAAAGAAGGAGGGAGCTGGGAGTCGTATTTCAGAAGCAACCCAAACCAAGAGCACCAAATCAAAGGAAGCTATTCCACTTAAATATTTTGATAACAAGTGGGAAAACAATAGGACAGGAAGGGGTTAAGTGAATCCCTACCATCAGAGAAATATTCTTCCACCATTCTCAATTTCAGCAACATTTGACTGTCAGACTGAGGGAAACAGCCATCATTTGTGTTATGTACCCCCCGATTTTAGCCTTGACTGTTTTTGCTGGCTATAGAACTCTGTACTTTACCCCTGCTAACCACGTGATGAAATTGGCATACCTCTATTTGGCATACTTAACTAGTCTTCCTAGAATATGGTGCATGGTGCACCCAGGGACCAGTTAAATGTCACAAGTGGGCTGCAGTAACCATTGTGCCACACACAGTAGTGAACAATGCAAGCATGACTGCAGGTCTACCATCTGTTGCCTGGCTGTGTAGTTTTAACCTGCAAATTCAACATTTCACCATAACCCCTTTTGATAGGCCTAATCTTTCCTTTTAAATATTAATAAGCCACTCCTACGTGAGCCCTACTTCCTATTAGGCAGGGTGCATGATATTTAAAAGTAAGATTTTTAATCAGTCATTGCCCAGTCCAGCAACATACTGAGCTCTGGGACATGGACACAAAGCTAGCCATAGGTAACTGCTGGTGCACTACAATTTTAGCTGCTGCAATATATTTATGTGTATTTTTGGTTTTAATGTTCTTAAATTCTTAAGCCAAGAAACTAGCTGTTACCTTTTTGGCCTGCTTCACACCCTGAGAAGACTCCTGGGCTGGCTCCCAGAATTAGCACATAGAGTGGTGGTTCAAGGTTTGATGCTCTTCTGTTTGGACTATGGAAACTCTTTATATCTAAGTCTGTTGTAAAAAGAATTCAGGTTGTACAGAATGCTGCAGCCAGGATTCTCTTAAAGATACCTTATCAGCAGACAGGAAGAGCAGCACTGACAGCTTTGCGCTGTCTCCCTATATCAAAAAGAATCCAATTTAAAAAACTTTGCCTGATACATAGTGCAATGTATAAAAAATTATACAAACTAATTCAGGGATTACCAACATCCTACAACCCAGAAAGGTGATTGCGCTCCACTGCTAAACAGATAGTAGTAATCCCTAGAACGAAAAAAGCCAGAGATGGGGGTTGTTCTTTTATCTACCTTGCCACCAAGCTATGGAATTTGTTTCCAGCACAGTTGAGGCAACATAATTAGAACCAAAATTTAGGAAACTATTAAAAACTAGACTGTTTGATTAATCTGCTGCTAGGTAGGGACCTGTGGTCTGCTTCAATGCAGGGAATCCCTTTTGGGTAGCCACGTGCTTTAGAAAACCCAGAGAATAGAAAAGAATAGAATAAACATCTATTGAGGTGTGTGGTTGTGCTGAACCGGGGACAAAGTCAAGATTTCAGGCTGCCTGAGATGGAGTGCAGGCCAGCAACAGGACCCACGTAGCCACAGCCGCTGAGCAACAGTACATTAATCCTTGCACAGCACAAGATGCGTCGGTGATTCCCATGCAGTTTGGATGTTGCGCTGGATTTCTCCACTCAACTGCGGCAATGCATTGGTTTTCAGTCCAATGCACCATTTACAAGTGCAATGTGCAGGGTTAAACCATGCTGGAGGAGGTGATGCATTGCTCTCCATGCAGTGGTAGCGATACGATGGTTCTGAAGCAGTGGAGGCCATGAGTGGGCCGGTCTGGTCCCGGCAACACCGGTGATGCATTGATTTCGATCTCACAGCAGGCAATATGTTGGTTCTGGTCGGTGCAGTGGCGTTGATGTGCTGGTTATGGCATATACAGCACTTTATATTCACTTCCAAGGGCCCTGGAGTGGGTTGACACGACTTGGCAGAGCAAGACTTACAGCAAGCAAAGTCCAGGTGCTGTTTGCAGATGGAAGAGAAGTCTTTGATGTTCCAAAGACTTCAGAACAAGAGGCAAGCAAGTAAGCCCTTGGAGTCACTTTGGATCTGGGTTGGAGAGATTAAGGCCCAGTCCTCCTCACTACCAGGCAAGGAGGGCAGCAGGTCAGCACAGCAAAGCAGGAGTCCAGCAGAGTGAAAGTCCTTTCAGCACTACAGCAGTCCTTCTTCCTGGCAGAGTTTCTAGATAGTCCCTGCCCCCCATCCTGGCTCCTGGCACATTATAGGAGGTTATGCAGCCTTTTGTGTGGGATCAGGACACAGCCTATTCAGCTGTGCCAGTTTCTCCTTTCCAATCCTGCCCAGAATGGGACTTCCGGATGTTGATGGTCCATCAATCACACCTATGCTCCCTTTGTGTGTGGCTGTCACCCACCCAGGCGCGTACCAGAGACAAGCAGAAGGTACTAGATGATTAAAGTAAGAAAATGTCAACTTTCTAAAAGTGGCGTTTTCTGAATCACAATTTAAAATACAACTTCGCCATAAGTTGTGATTTTAAATTGTGATTTCAGAGACACCAATATCCCATCTCTTTCCAATTGGAAATTACACTTTTAAAAGATAAAAAGACAATCCCAATGTTATTCTATGGGAAAGATAGGCCTTGCAGTAGTGAAAATGAATTTAAGAGTTTTTCACTACCTTGACATGTAAAACTCAAAGGTACATGTTCAACCTTTCAAATACAGCACACTTTGCCCTTTGGGGTGTCCATAGTGTATCTTAAGCGTGACTTACATGTGTTAAAAACAAACGTTGGGGCTGGCACGAGGGTTAACTTTCCAGGCCAACATGGCAGTCTAAAACTGCACATGCAGGCTCGGCAATGGCAGACCTGAGTCATGTTTAAAGGGTTTCTAAAGTGGGTGGCAAAATCAGTGCTGCAGGCCCACTAGTAGCATTTATTTTACAGGCCCTGGGTACAGGTGTGCACTTTAGTAGTAACGTATAGGTAAATTAGATATGGCAATCATGGAAAGGCAATATTATCATGTTTTAGCAGCGAGAACATGCACTTTAGCATTGGTTAGCAGTGTTAAAGCCAACAAAACAAATTTAGCAAAAAGGGGAGGAGGAGGGCAAAACGTTTGGGGATGACCCTGCAGAAAGGGACAGGTCCAACAGGCCTCCACTGGGAACTTTTACACCATAGGTTAAGGAGTGGCCAGGAGTTTTCCCAACCACAGGATGGTGCCTAAATGTGGTATCCACTATACTTTCCTCAGAACACTTTCTAGACTTGTGAAAGAACAGGAGAGGACTGGACCTACTGTTTGTGACCTGTGGAGAGCCTAAAAGGGGACATCTGCTCCCCTTATTGTACCCACCACAAAGAAGTGGGCACCAAGGGTCACATGGCTGACCTCCTCTTTGAGCTACAGCTATGAGAGGCCTTTTCAGCTGACCAGTTCCAATTGACCTGCCGCAGACCCTACTTCTTGCCTCTGCAGGAGTGAGTATTGACCCCCAAGTGCTGTCTCCAAGATTTTGGACCCTTAGCTGGTGTCAAAGTATACTCCTCCTTACTTTTCCTGAAACCTGAGAAGTAGAAACCTTATGGCCCCAAAGATCTCTGGAGGACTGGAACCAACCTGCCAAGCCAATCTGACGAAGGTGGGACCTCCCGACAATGGTATCTGGTCTCATGGAGTTGTGTTTGGTTTCAGCCTTCAGCCTAGCCTACTGAAAAAATCAGAGCCCCCAAAAAGAGACTCAGTCAGAAAATAGAAATCTCCACCTGTTGAATGTGCCAAAAGTATCTGGCTGGTAAGGGACCTTCGATGGTTGCGAAATTCCAATTTCTTCCACTCTTAGCTTTTCCGCCAGTAGTCAGCAGCATCAATGAGACCTTGTCCAGCAGCTACCCAGTGATGTAGAACCCTCTTCTACTGCAGCCTGCTGGCCTGCCATGCTGAGGATTTGTGACTTCCATTTCAGGGACTTAGAACCTGATTTAGATTTGCCATTGGGGTAAATTCATCACAACAGTGATGGATAGCCCATCCGCTGAAATCTAAATTCCTTAAGAAACAATGGGATTTAGATTTTTGCAGATGGGATATCTGTCACCATTGTGATGGAGTAAGCCATCTGCTGAAATCTAAATCAGACCCTAAGTCCGAAGTTAAAAGTTTCCAACCAGGTTGAACTTGGTATCTGTATCAAACGCATGCTCCATTGTGGTTGACCCTAACTTGCACCTAGATACCAATCAAGTGCAACCAGAGTACTGTGGTTGGCACTTAACTCTTTTTGGGCTATTTCCACATTTAGGCCCGCATTATGAACACGGCGGTAAACACTGCACCGCTGGCGGTGGCGGTAACAACCGCCAACAGACGTGTGGTCCGAACTGCCAAATAATGAACAAACTGAAACACATCCATCCTGAGAACCACTCACCGCCAGCAGAGGAGTGCCGACAACGACGGCAGAGCCCATCCACAGGCCGACGGAAAGGCCTTACCCACCCATGAAATAATGAAGCACTAGATCGCCGTCAGTTCCGGGGCGGGAACCACTGCCACACAAAGCCAGGCAGAAACAAACCAAATATAAGGAAACACTCACCGGAGGCTCACACAACACACCGAAGCAGACATGGATAGAGAGTTGCAGATCATGCCAGCCCTGCTCGTTGCCATATACCTCCACGACCAAGACCGCCACCGACGACGACAAGGGTAAGTACTGCAACCTACTAAACAAGGGAAGAAAGGATACAGTTACATACCCACCCACTCCACCCTCCCTGCAATGTAACCCTTCACAGCAGCACAAGCCATACACCCCACAGCAAGAGGTACTTACCTGACACAAGGCAAATCCAACCTGCTCAAAGTACATATATGTGCCCAACACCCCCAAGCAATGAAATGAGAGACCACAGATTCAGAGTGTGCCTCAAAAGACACAGACCACACATTAACCTTTATTCTGCTCACAGAGCAACAGAAGTGTATAGACGGCCAATAGCCAGTCCATAGTCCAAGAAGTCCGATGTGCTACAATGGCCCCAACTTGACTCCCACAAGTGCAACAGTACTCCACCTCAGAGGGGCAACAATGGGGCATCCAGGCACCTCAGGGAACAGGGGCAGGGGGTGGTGGGGGTGGGCATTTACGAATGGGAGGGGGGCTTAGATTTCCATTTGGAAGGTGGAGGGGGCTTAGGTTTTGTCACAGCAGGTGGTGGAGTGGACTTTGCCTGGGGTGCAGCACATATTCCTGGGCCAGCACGGGATCTCTTTCTCACAGGGGAGGTAGCACAGGAATGGGCAGGGTGGACGGGGGTGGGCTGTGATGTGGGAGGAGTGGGCAGGACAAGGAGGTGAGCATGTTAAGGGATGAAACAGGGTGGGCCAGTGGGTTCAAATAGGTCAACATGGGATAGGAAAAGTTTCTTAGGTGGAATTGGGGTGGACCTGGAGGAAGGCGTGGGAGTGGAGGTAGAGGGAGTGGTCGTGACAGGTGTAGGTTTGCGTGATGTGGGTGCAGGTGACTGGACAGTATGCTGAGGTGTTGTGGATGTGTGATGGGTGGGTGTGTTGGTGTGTTTGAGTGTCTTGGGAGGAGGGGGGTGGACACAGTGGGACAAGACATGCTGCCAGTGTAAATGGATGTTGTCTGGGTGTCTGCAAGTCTGGTGAGTGTTCTGCATGTGTCAACTAAAGTCGTGGTGGTGAGTACAGGTGTGGTGTCTGTGGTGCATGAATGGATGTGTGCTATTGTGGTGAGTGCAGGAATAGGGTCAGCAACATTGAATGAGGGTGCAGTGCCTGTAGGTGTGCATGTACAGGGGACAGACAGGGAGGCGGAAGAGGTGGACACACTGGGGGAAGTGGATGTTGGTGTGTGTGCATGTGTATGTTAGCTGTGTGTATGCTTGTGGTGGGAGGTGTGGTGCTTGTGTTTTGAAGTGTGCTTCTTGTGTGTTGAGGTGTATGCCTGCATGTCAGAATGTGTGCTTTGGACAAGTGAAGGGAGTGTGGTGTTGGAAGGGGTAGAGGTGGTTGGAGGGGGGACGGGATAATCAGGAACACTGCCTGCTGTCCCAGTGGAGGCCAGAGCCTGAAAAGATATATCTAGGCCAGACACAGCACTGTGAATGCCATTCAGATAGGCATTGGTCGTGCTGCACCTCTGATGCTAGTCCCTGGGTGGCATTGACGATGGTTGTCTGCCCTACAGAGTTGGTCCTCAGTAGGTCAATAGCCTCGTCCGTGAGGGCTTACTGGTGCAGGGGAGGAGGTACCTGGGGCGAAGGAGATGCCCACCCTTCTGGGTGAGCGGGCAAAGGCAACTCGATGGGGAGCAACTGGGAGGGTGGTGATGGTATGGGGGATGGCAGAAGATGACACAGTAGGGGTGGGCCCAATAGGGTCCACCACCGCCAGGGAGCTCCCATCAGAGGAAGTATCGGAGTCACTACCTCCAGTGGTAGTTGCCTCCCCCGTGGTACTCACCTCGCCCTCCAACCCACTCGTCCCCTTGGCATTGGATGACTCTGCCTCCGAGGATCCGTGGGCTGCTGCCTCCCCACTCGCCGGTGCCTCAGCTCCCTCGCCAGATGATGCTCAATTACACAAACAACACAAGAGAACAGGGATGGGGAGACAAAACAGTAGAGACACTTGCAAATAGCTGAATGGAGGTACATTAGTGGTACACACATACACCCATATATACACCCATATACATATGGCTATGCCCCTGACTAGTGACCAGAACCCTGCTCTACAGCCATTCCCCAGCTAACTTAAGGACCTGACATACTGCAGACTTGACCCAAACATCCCTACTCTCCACGGGGGCCATTATGTAGATGGACATCAGTCATAGTCCCTGCCACTAGACAGCATAAATATGAACACACACACACACATCCATCAAGGGGCCAAAATATGGTATATGTACTCAACCCCTTGTGACTGCTGTGCAGCCTTCAGGCGCCCATCCAGGTCCGGGTCTGCCACCGCCAGGATGCGTTGCATAAGAGGGGTCAGTGCCTGATGGGAACCCCTTCCACATTGGGAGGACTTCCCCAACTAGGCCTCACAGATCTTCCTCACCCAGCGCCGCAGGTCCTCCCACCTCTTCCTGCAGTGAGTGCTCTGCTGGTTGTAGACCTCCAGGGTTCGAACCTCCTTGGCGATGCCATGCCAAAGTCCCCTCTTCTGGCGGGCGCTTAACTATAAGGGACACACAGAAAAGTAACACTGAGGTCAGACACTGGCCAATCATATACAGCTGGCTATACGTCCACTATGGGACGGACATTTCAAACAGCCTAATATCACACACACAGGCAGCATGTCAGGAACCCTGGACCATACAGTGTCACAAGTGCACACATGTATTCAGCCAACACCCACCACTACACACATCCATGCACCCCAATCCACCTACACACCTGTACCTCCTGCCGACCGTAGAGCTTGGAGTACAGGGGCAGGACCCCGTCCACGAGCTTCTCTAATTCCTCATTGGTGAAGGCCAGGGCCCTTTCCCCTGCAACATGTGCAATTTCCATGACCAGAGGCAGGTCACAGCAGTAAACTCAGTGGAGTACCTGCATGCACGAGATCAGGGAGTCAAGTGAAGTTGGGGTGACGAGTTCACGTACGCACCACAGCGGTATGCACCGTCACCGCCGCCGGCGATCATGATACCCTAAGAATGCCCATTGACAACCATGTTACCCAATGAATTTGCGCACTGCGGTAAACACCGCCTTACGCTATTACGTCAAACGCTAGCGGTATGAGGTCACTTCTGGATTACAGTGGGCAGACATTTTTGCCTTAACTACGCAGTTGTAAAACCCTCATCAGCACAATGCAGGCCCTATTGTTCCCTCAAGACCCATATGCATGTAACAATATACATTACCTCACCTGACCAGTCCTGATATATTATTGTGGCCATGTTGCTGTAATGTCACACACACTAAGCATTTGTGTCGTCGACAATCATGCCAGCAGTGCTGAATGAGAAACAATGTATGCAGATGTATGGGTGTTCCTCACATGTGTTTTCAACTACTCCTAGGTACAGACCATTGTGGCGAGGGAGGGCCCCATAGGTGTACAGACCACTAGTTGATTTGCGGACCATGGTGGAGCATCACATCATTTTCAATTACAGACTCACTCGTGCTACTAGTCATGAACTTTGTGTATTACTGTATCCAGCACTGGGACCGGCTAATTGTAACCATCATGCCATCCCTACTGAAGTGCAGGTGCTCTCTGCACTCCATTTCCTGGCCACGGGCTAATTTCAAGTGACAGTGGGCATGGGCGCAGTTTTTTCACAGCCAATGTTTAGCATTATACTGTCCTGACTCCTGAATGCATTTGTACGACACCTGCAGTCCTATGTGAGGTTTCCCCAAAGTCCTGACCTCCCTGCCATCAAGTTGGACTTCTGTGCCTTTGCCTACATACCCTAGGTGATAGGTGCCATCGATGGCACCCACATAGCTATCATCCCCCCAAGAGTCAGTGAACAGGTGTACAGAAACAGGAAGAACTTTCATTCCATGAACTTTCAAATGGTGTGTCCTGCAGACCAGTACATCTCAGATGTGAATGCCATGTTCCCTGGATCAGTCCATGATTCCTTTGTGCTGAGGAACAGTGGTGTGCCACACAGGAACAACTACAGGAGGACAGAGGGTGGATCATAGGTAAGTGTTTCTGACTCTTATTGCCACATTACAGACAGCCAGGCTGTCTGCCTCTGAGGGTTGTCAATGACAGTCCTGTTTTGCACCATTTTCTAGGTGATTCTGGCTATCTCAACTTGTGTTGGCTCCTGGCACCAGTGAGGAACCCTGGGACAGATGCAGAGAGGAATTACAATGAGGCCATGGATGTACAAGGAGGGTGATAGAGCGCACAATAGGTCTCCTGAAGGGTAGATGTTGTTGCCTACATATCTCTGGTGTTTCCCTGGCCTATGGACCTGAAAAGGTGTGTAGAATAGTAGTGGCCTGCTGCACGCTGCACAAAGTGGCTGTGAGAAATTATATCCCCCTCTTGGAGGAGGAGGGTGCTGTATATACAGACCAGCTTCCTCAGGGAGGGGGTGAGAGTGATGGTGATGATGAGGAGGAGGAAGATGTAAATACCAGGACCCAACTGATACAGCTCTACTTCCAGTAACTCAGTGGGAAAATTGGATGAGATTGCTGTCTGTGCAGCATACTGTCAGTGTGCCTTGTCATCTAGGAGGGTGTCGGATCAATACTCATTGCCACTGTGACCAGGTTTGCATAGGACAGGTTAAAATACAGTATAATATTTCAACACATCTGTAGGTACAACAACATGTAATGCGTGTGGTGCATTTCTTGCTACTCAGATAATAATAAATGAGTTATCATACAGTTGCATCCATGCTTCACTTTGTCTCAACTTAATGACAGGGGGCATTGTAACAGGTGAAATGGTGTTTTATTTGGTGCAGGGATTAAATTGTGCAGATTACAGTGATGGGAGTGGGCTACTGGTGGTTGTACAATATGGCAACATGGTTGCATCATTTGTTGGCAGTAGTGGTAGGTCCATCAATGTTTACAAGAGTTTGTTGTAGTTTTCACACGGTTTGGTCGTTGATTCAGTGGGAAACTTGGAGGAAAGTTCTTGCCAGAGTCACTTCTTTAGGGGGCCTTGGTCTTGGCAGGTGTTCCTGTGCCATATCTGGGCCTGAGGGTCCATTTGGGTGCCTGGTGTTGGCCTGTACGGATTGTGATGGATGTCCCCTGTGTGTCCTGAGAGGGGGATACATCTGCAGTTGCTGCTGATGCTGTTGTTTTCCAGTCTGTATCCTGGCCTGTAGTAGAGGCTTCCTGGTCTGTGTGGGCCTCAGGCTGTGTTGAGACAAGGTGCAGCAGTGCATCTGCTATGCTGGCCATTGTGGCATTGTGCAGTTTCCACTGCTCCTTGGCCTCTTAGTGGTGTGCTAGCTGCATCCCACTGGGCCTAGGGCCTTGTGCCTCTGTCCCTGCACAGGTCTGGCGGTACCACTTGTACTGGGGCCATTGTCTTCCTGCCTGTTGGTAGGGGGTGACTGTGGCCTCTGTCCATGGGTTTCCACCAGTCTGTGGCCTGGATACACAGGTGTGGGACGGTTTCCCTGGGCTGATGTTGTTGGCTGGGTGGTAGGGGTGTCGGTGGTATCCCGGGTGGGGCTGCTGCATGGTGACAGTCCAGGACAGTGTGAGGGGCCAGGGTGATCGTCAGTGTCCAGGGTTCCATCCCCAGTGTCCAGGGAGGTGTCTCTGTCTCCCTGTGGGGCACTGCCACTCCTTGTCCTGTCCGTCAGGGTGGCATGGGTGGTGGTGCCTATTGGGGGAATGGAAATGTCTGTTACAATTGCATGATTGGATGGGGTGCACAGGACTGGGCGGTTTTGTGCAGGTTTTCACACTTTGGGGCCATGCAGGTTGCTTTCGTGAGGTTAGCATTGCTTTTTGCTTAGGATGTGGAGGTGCATTGTGGGTGCTGTAGACCATTGTGATTCCTTGCAGGGGTGGATGGCTGTGCACAGGGAAAGGGATGTGGGCCTGTTAGTGGGCTTGTGGACAGGCAAGATGACTGGCTGTAGTGATTGTGGGCTGGGTGGGGTTGTGGTCCTGGTGGTAGTTGGAGGGGTGAGGTTGTGCATGGATTCCAGGTGTGAGGGGAATGGGGTAATTGTAGATGACTTACCCGAGTCCATTCCTCCAGTGAGTCCAGTGAGTCCCTCAGGGTGCAGGATGGTCAGTACCTTTTCCTCCCAGTCAGTGTAGTCGGGTAGTGTTGGTGGAGGTCCTCTCCCAGTCTTCTGGACTGCAATGTGGTGCCTGGATGCCATGGACCTGACCTTCCCACGTAGGTTGTTCCATCTCTTGGGATGTCGTCCCTGGTGCGTGGATGGTATTCCACTGCATTGACCTTGTTGACTATTGTCTGCCATAGCTCCATCTTACTCGCGATGGGTGTGTTCTGGACCTGTGCCCCGAAAATTTGTGGCTCCACATTCAGTCTCTCGTCCACCATGGTCCTTAGCTCCCTTTCTGTGAAGCGTGGGTGTTTGGGGGTGCCATGGTGAGTGTTGTGAATGGTGTCTTGTGTGGATCTAGGTGAGGGTGATCTTGTGTGGTTGGGTGTATGTATCATAATATTACTAAATATTAAGCAATGCAGTGCAAGCACTTTTCTTTACAAAAACACACTAGTCAGCACAAATCACCCTTTGTATGACTTAATAAATATCACTTCAAGACTTGCCTTGCCTTGTGTCGACTAGCATGATGCCGGGACAGCACAAGTCCTTAGTAAATCTGGATCCAAATGTATATTACAGGGTTTCACCCCCTAGGACATTCCAAGCATATCTTTCTGGAGGTCTGTGGAAGAAACTGGGTCAATTGTTGAGTGGAGTGAATAGCCACCTCAAGTAATACCTACAACCCTTGTCAAGGTGAACCCTTAAAATCACTAAATTCATCTCTGCTCAACCTCTGGTGGCTATGGCACATAGCACACAGGTGTAACTTAGACGTAAGTGTGTAAAGTATTTATGCAATACCAAAACAGTGATAAAGCCAAAATACAAAACAATTTAGAGTAAATTTTAATGTTAGAAATGGTGTCTCTACTGGGTATAGGTATACACCTTTGTCCAGGTAGGCACCACAATCCCAGTCAGGGTAAGTCACACACAATCCAAATTATCCTGTGCCCACCCTCTGGTAGCTTAGCATTGGACAGTCAAGCTTAAGTTAGAAGGCAATGTGCAATGTATTTGTGCAATAAATCATATAGTAATACAGTGAGAACACCACAAAAATACACAACACAGATTTAGAAAAATATATGATATTTATCTAGTTAAATTAAAGTCAAAACAATAAAGATTCAGTAAGCACAAGTTGAGATATCACTATTACAAGATTACAAAGAGTCTTAGATCTTAAAAATCAACAGTTGTCTCGTTTGCACAAAGTACCTGCTTTGCGTCAAAATTATCACGAACAGAGACTGCAGAGGAAGAGATGCGTGAAAAAGTAAAGTGTGCGTATGATTTTTCGACACAGCACAGATGATGCGTTGTTTCTTTCCAAGCTGTCGATTTCCGGTGCACAGTCTTGGTTCCTCACTGTGATGTGGGGGTCTTTTGATGCCCAGGGATGATGCATGGAAATCCTGAGTATGCAGGACAAAGTCACAGGCATTGCGTCAATCTGGTAGGTGATGTATCAAATTTTCTGTCACACAGCAGGTGCTGTGTTGATTCCTCACTCAGGAAGTCAGGCTGCATCATTCAGGCTTGGCTGTGCGTCGATCCAGTAGGGCTGTGCATCGAATTTCCAGTTGCAATGCAGGTGCTGCATCGATCTTCACTCAGGAAGTCGGGCTGCGTCATTCTGGTTTGACTGTGTGCCGATTTTTTCATCACAAGGAGTCTGTACATTGTTTCCGGCAGTCTATGCGTTGATTTTCAGTGCACAATGAATTTCCTTGAAGAGATGAAGCCTGTTTGGCCCTGAGACTTCAGATAACAGGAGGCAAGCTCAATCCATGTCCTTGGAGAGCTCATCTCAGCAAAGTCAGAGTCCAACAAGGCAGCAGGGCAACAGCAAGGCAGTAGCCCTTCAAAGCAGTCCAGGTGAGCCCTTTGGGCAGCCAGGCAGTTTCCCTTGCCAGGTTGCAGGTTCAGGTCCAGAAGTGTCATAGTTGGTGGCGTCAGGGTCCAAGTTTATATACCCAAAAATGCCTTTGAAGTGGGGGGGGACTTCAAAGAGTGGTTTTGAAGTGCACAAGGTCCCCTTTCAGTACAGGTCTGTATGCCAGGGTCCCAGTAGGAGGTCTGGCAGTCCATTGTGTGAGGGCAGGCCACTAGCCTTTGAAATGTAAGTGCCAGGCCATCCACCTTTACAGCCCAGGAAGTCCCATTCAGTATGCAGATGAGTGCAGGTGTGACTGAGAATCCTGTGTTTGTGGTTGTTTGGGTGAAATGCACAAGGAAGCTGTCACCCAGCCCAGCCCAGATGCTGATTGGAGACAGGATGTAAGGCACAGATGGATTTTAAGGGCAGAGAAATGCTCACTTTCTAAAAGTGGAATTTCTAAAATAGTAACAAAGAATCCAACCTCACCAATAAGCAGGATTTTCTATTACCATTCTGGCCATACTAAACATGACCTGTTTACCTCTTTCTGATCAGAATCTACTTTTCAAACAGTATATGAGGGTAGCCCTAATGCTAGCCTATGAAAGGAGCAGGCCTCACAGTAGTGGAAAACGAATTTAGGAGTTTTCCACTACCAGGACACATAAAACACACAGGTATATATTCTGCTTTTCATCTACAAAGCTCCCTGCCCTATGGGTTACCTAGGGCCTACCTTAGGGGTGACGTATATGTAGAAGAAGGGGAGTTTAAGGCTTTGCAAGTACTTTTAAATGCCAAGTGTAGGAGGCTGACCTGGCTTATAGTGGGTACCTTGTGGTACTTACACCTTGTGCCAGGTCCAGTTATTCCTTATTAGTAGACTAGTAGTGTTCTGGCAGCTTAGGCTGATAGAGGTAGCTGTAGCAGAGCAGCTTAGGCTGAAATAGGAGACATGCAAAGCTCCTACTATACCACTTATATCACTTAGCACTATATCACAAGAACCACAATACTCAGAGTTACTAAAAATATAGGTACTTTATTTTAGTGACAATATGCCAAAAGTATCTCAGAGGATATCCTCCCTTAGGAGGTAAGTAAAATACACAAATTATACACACAGACCAAAATCAGGTAAGTAAACAATTAGAAAAGTAGTGCAAACACTGTAGAACACAAAAAAATGCAATAGGAGGCAATAGGCCTAAGGGCAACACAAACCATATACTCCAAAAGTGAAATGCGAACCATGAATGGACCCCAGGCCTAGTGTAGTGTGTAGAGGGTCATTGGGGGCGTAAGAAAACACGAAGGGTTTCCAAGATACCCCACCCCAAGACCCTGAAAAGCAGGAGTAAAGTTACCCTACTACCCCCGAAAGACAGTAAAGATGAGATAGGGGATTCTGCAAAGACAACAACTGACTGCAAAGCACTGAAGATGGATTCCTGGACCTGAGGACCTGCAAAGGAAGGAGACCAAGTCCAAGAGTCACACATGTGTCCGGGGGGGCAGGAGCATACTAAACCCTGGATGAAGGTGCAAAAGGGCTGCCTCCGGGTGGAAGAAGCCAAAGATTCTGCAACAACGGAAGGTGCCAGGTACTTCTCCTTTGGTCAAAAGATGTCCCACGGTGTGCGAGAGGATGCAGAGTTGTTTCCACACAGAAAGACCGCAAACAAGCCTTGCTAGATGCAAGAGTTGCGGTTGAATGTTTTGGGTGCTGCCAGGGCCCAGGAAGGACCAGGAGGTTGCCCCTTGGAGGAGGAGACAGAGGGGGCACTCAGCTCCATGGAGAGCCCATGTAGAAGCAGGCAGTACCCGCAGAAGCACCTGAACAGGTGTTCAGAAGATCTGAGCATGATGGTCAACTCAGCACAACAATGAAGTCGGAGTCCAACTCAGTGAGTTGGGCAATGCAGGACAGAGTGCGGGGGGCCTGGGCTAGGCTGTGCCCAAAGGAAGTCTTGCAAAAGTGCACAGAAGCCCTAGCAGCTGCAGTTCACACAGTACACAGGATTACTGTCTGGCGTGGAGAGGCAAGGACTTACCTCCATCATATTTGGACAGAAGGGCCACTGGACTGTCGGGGACACTTGGATCCAGCTCCTGTGTTCCAGGGACCATGCTCATCAAGATGAGAGGGGACCGAGAGGACCGGTGATGCAGAAGTTTGGTGCCTGCGTTGGCAGGGGAAAGATTCCGTCGACCCATGGGAGATTTCTTCTTGACTTCCAGTGCAGGGTGAAGGCAGACAGCCCTCAGAGCATGCACCACCAGGAAACAGTCGAGAAAGACGGCAGGATGAGGCTCTACAATGTTGCTGGTAGTCTTTTTGCTACTTTGTTGCAGTTTTGCAGGCGTCCTGGAGCAGTCACCGGTCGATGGCAGAAGTCGAAGAGGGAAGTGCAGAGGAACTCTGGTGAGCTCTTGCATTCGTTATCTGACAAGAAACCCACAGGAGAGACCCTAAATAGCCCTCAGAGGAGGATTGGCTACAGAGAAAGGTAAGTACCTATCAGGAGGGGTCTCTGACGTCACCTGCTGACACTGGCCACTCAGAGGTGTCCATTGTGCCCTCACTCCTCTGCATCCAAGATGGCAGAGGTCTGGGACTCACTGGAGGAGCTCTGGGTACCTCCCCTTGGGAGGTGCTGGTCAGGGGAGTGGTCACTCCCCTTTTCTTTGTCATGTTTCACGCCAGAGCAGGGCTGGGGGGATCCATGAACCGGTGTAGACTGGCTTATGCAAGGAGGGCACCATTTGTGCCCTTCAAAGCATTTCCAGAGGCCACGAGAGGCTACTCCTCTCAGGCCCTTAACACCTATTTCCAAAGGGAGAGGGTGTAACACTCTTTCTCAGAGGAAATCCTTTGTTCTGCCTTCCTGTGACTGGGCTGCCCAGGCCCCAGTGGGGCAGAAACCTGTCTGAAGGTTGGCAGCAACGGTAGCTGCTGAGAAAACCCCAGAGAGTTAGTTTGGCAGTACCCTGTCTCTCTGCTGGAGCCCCGGGGATGCATGGAATTTTTTGGGGGGACATTTCCATGATCCTAGACATGTTACATGGCCATGTTCGGAGTTACCATGGTGACGCTACATATAGATATTGACCTATATGTAGTGCACGCGTGTAATGGTGTCCCAGCACTCATAAAGTCCGGGGAATTTGCCCTCAACAATGTGGGGGCACCTTAGCTAGTGCCAGGGTGCCCTCACACTAAGTAACTTTGCATCTAGCCTTCACTAAGTGAATGTTAGGCTTATAGGTGACTTATAAGTTACTTAAGTGCAGTGTAAAATGGCTGTGAAATAACATGGACGTTATTTCACTGAGGCTGCAGTGCAGTCCTGTGTAAGAATTGTCTGAGCTCCCTATGGGTGGCAAAAGAAGTGCTGCAGCCCATAGGGATCTCCTGGAACCCCAATACCCTGGGTACATAGGTACCATATACTAGGGAATAATAAGGGTGTTCCAGTGTGCCAATCAGAATTGGTAAAATTAGTCACTAGCCTGTAGTGACAATTGTAAAAGCAGAGAGAGCATAAACACTGAGGTTCTGGTTAGCAGAGCCTCAGTGATACAGTTGGGCACCACATAGGGAACACATACAGGGCACACTTTATGAGCACTGGGGTCTTGGATAGCAGGATCCCAGTGGCACAGGCAAAACCAAACATACATATAAGTAAAAATGGGGGTAACATGCCAGGCAAGATGGTACTTTCCTACACCAAGTCAAAGTGGCAGTGAAACCGCACACTCAGACCTTGCAATGGCAGGCATGAGGCATCGTTAAGGGGCTAATTATGTGGGTGTCATAATCGATGTGCAGGCCCACTAGTAGCATTTAGTTTACAGGCTCTGGGCACATGCAGTGCACTTCACTAGGGTTTTACAAGTAAATCAAATAAGCCATTTGAGAATGAACCAATGTTTCCATGTTTAATGGAGAGATCACATGCACTTTAGCACTGGTTAGCAGTGGTAAAGTGCACAGAGTCCTAAAACCAGCAAAAACAGTGTCAGAAAAGTGGAGGAAAGCAGGCAAAGTTGGAAAATGACCACCCTAAGGCTGTCTGGTCTAACAGGTGGCAAGTGGGATCTCAATGTTAGTAGTTTGTTTCCTGGAATAGTAATTATTACAATCCAATGGCATGGACATCTGCAGAAATGTTTTCAGGAGACAGGGTGCCAGACTCTTTTTGGTGGGGGCCGCGGCCGTACTAGTGCAGGCAGCATAGCAGTACTTCGGCAGTAGTGTTACGCTGCACTGTGAGCCTGCACACCAGGCTGTACCTAAATCTGGGTAGGGGGCCTCTTTCCTCCCCTGCGGAAGCCCATGTCCAATGGTTATGGTACATAATTGAGCACTGTAGCAATTGCAAACATAACAGTATCCCTAGCAAACTTACAGCCAACAAAACTAGACACCATCTGTGAAAAGCAAATCTTTAAAAAATAAATCAATATCATGTCAATTCAATTAGATGCAAACTGAAGAATACGTTCCAGATTATGCTTCACTCATTTCATAATATAGTAATATGCCACTACAACTGCTTATAGTTCTATTTCCAGGTTTTGGTGCCTTGTACAGCTAATGAAAATACCCTTAAATTTTTCAAACTTAGAGTCATATTTATCAAAGATTTGCATCTCTCTTGTACCAGGCAACATGGTGCAGGTATGAACAACTCTTGAGACAGTAATCAGGTCAGTGCAGGCCACCTTGCATGGTCTTGCCCAGCATGAAAAATATGTAGTAACACAGAGCAAATCAGTGTGTTGCATTACTCTGCCCTGGGAAAGGTGCCCTATGGTGGAATTTGGGTGGTCCCACGCATTCATCCATGGATATTGGTGCATTCCCAGATTTACCATTACTGGTAGACTTGGGATTGTGTCAAAAACTAATGCCTCCCCATGTGAGGCGTAACAAGAACAGATATCTTTATTTCGCCCTTTTACTTCCTCTTTTTATTTGAAATATGCCTCATTGGTCCCTTCCTGCACAACAACAATCCTGCTGACAACTCAAGCAACACAATGAGCTCCAGCACTGGGAAATGATAGGAGTGCGCTGTACAATGCTAAGTATGGTGCACTCCTACTAAAGTTTTTTTTTTTTAAGGTATGACTCATTCCTGACCTTTCCCTATCATGCATCATAGCTAGATGACTTGCTGCTCTGTGATGCGTGATACCTTGATGAATACGTCCGTTAGTATGCAACATGGCCAGCAAACAGCTAAAAACATAATCAGATCAGTTTTGCAAAAATAGGCCACCCTGTGTTGTACCTGGCTTTTTGACAGGGTCATCCCCAAACTTTTTGCCTCCTTCCTCCTATTTTTTCTGACCTGTTGTTGTTGGCTTTTGACCTCTGGGCACTTTACCACTGCTAACCAGTGCTAAAGTGCATATGCTCTCTGTGTAAATTGTACTATTGATTGGTTTATCCATGATTGGCTCTTTATACTCCTAGTAGAGTGCACTATATGTGCCTAGGGCCTGTAGATTAAATGCTACTAGTGGGCCTGCAGCACTGGTTGTGCCACCCACTTCAGTAGCCCCTTAACCTTGTCTCAGGCCTGCCATTGCAAGGCCTGTGTGTGCAGTTTCACTGCCACTTTGACTTGGCATTTAAAAGTACTTGCCAAGCCTAGAACTCCCCTTTTTCTGCATATAAGTCACCTCTAATGTGTGCCCTAGGTAACCCCTAGAGCAGGGTGCTGTGTGGGTAAAAGGCAGGACATGTACCTCTGTAGTTATATGTCCTGGTAGTGTAAAACTCCTAAATTCGTTTTTACACTACTGTGAGGCTTGCTCCCTTCATAGGCTAACATTGGGGCTGCCCTCATACACTGTTGAGGTGGCAGCTGCTGATCTGAAAGGAGCAGGAAGGTCATATTTAGTATGGCCAGAATGGTTATATAAAATCCTGCTGACTGGTGAAGTCCGATTTAATATTACTATTCTAGAAATGCCACTTTTAGAAAGTGAGCATTTCTTTGCACTTAAATCTTTCTGTGCCCTTCAATCCACGTCTGGCTAGATTTAGTTGACAGCTCCTTGTGCATTCACTCAGACACACCCCAAACACAGGGTACTCAGCCTCACTTGCATACATCTGCATTTTGAATGGGTCTTCCTGGGCTGGGAGGGTGGATGGCCTGCCCTCACACAAGGGAGTGCCACACCTACTGGGACTCTGGCAGACAGGATTGAACTGAAACGGGGCTTGGTGCATTTCTTAGACACTGTTTGAAGTCACCCCCACTTCAAAGGCACAACTTAGTATAAAACAGGGCCTCTGCCCTACCTCATCAGACACTTGCTGGAGAAGAAACCTGAACCAGAAACTACATCCTGACAAGAAGAACTGCCTGGCTGCTCAAAGGACTCACCTGTCTGCTTTTCTACAAAGGACTGCTGCCTTGCTGTTGGCCTGCTGCCTTGCTGAACTCTTGTCTGGCTGTAAAAGTGCTCTCCAATGGCTTGGATAGAGCTTGCCTCCTGTTCCCTGAAGTCTCAGGACCAAAAAGATTTCTCTCTTTCACTTGGACGCTTCGTGCGTCGAAATTTTTGATGCACAGCTTGTTCTGCGGCAAGAAAAACACTGTACACTGACGCTGATCGACGCGATGCCTTCGGGACGACCGGAACTTCGACGCACGGCCTCGCAAGGACAACGCCGCCCGACTTCCAAAGGAGAAATCGACGCAACGCCTGCCGTGAGAGCGAAACTTCGACGCACAGCCCCGCGGAATGACACACAGCCGGAAAACAAGCAGGAGAATCCATGCACAGACCCGGGACATCTGGTAATCCCCTCGACCCATAGAAAAAGAATGTCCGCGCGCCGGAAAACGACGCACGACTTCCCCATGTGAAAAATAACTACGCAAGTCCGTGTGTGCTGGGGAGAAATCAACGCACACACTATTTTTCAACGTATCTCTTCTTCTGCGGCCCTTTGCGGAGATTTTCCACCAGAAACCAGGTACTTTGTGCTTGAAAGAGACTCTGTTTGCTTTTTAAAGACTTAATACACTTTATATCACTTTTCAGTGATATCTTTACAAATTCATATTGCATCTTTGATCGTTTTGACCTGCATATACCCAGATAAATATTATATATTTTTCTAAACACAGTGTGGTGTATTTTTGTGGTGCTATATTATGGTATTGTATGATTTATTGCACAAATGCTTTACACATTGCCTTCTAAGTTAAGCCTGACTGCTCGTGCCAAGCTACCAGAGGGTGGGCACAGGCTGATTTTGGATAGTGTGTGACTTACCCTGACTAGAGTGAGGGTTCTTGCTTGGACAGAGGGCAACCTGACTGCCAACCAAAAACCCCATTTCTAACACCCTGTAACAATGAATCTTGCAGAGCACACACAAGCAGGGGTGTAATAGAGGTTCCTGCAGCCCCGCGGTGCGGGGGCATCCTGACTTACCCATACCGGAGGGAGCCCCTCAGCACTTACTGATGTGAGTTTGGGGCGGCCCCTTCAGCATATCTTGCGGGGTGAGGGTAGAGGGCTCACGTTTTGCTACGCCACTGTACACAAGTATCCATTCATCTCTGCGTTTAGAAAGTCCATGGAAAGTTACATATAAAAGATGAACTGTGTTCAAAAGATTAAGTGTTCATTTGCCTCTAGGGCCTGCTACACACGGCGCATTCAGCCCAGGAAGATGATCTACCTATTTGTTTACAAAGCAGGAGTTCACTGCTGATAATGGCGGCATTACAGGTCTGTAATGGAGAATGATGACCCCTAAGTGCATTTCTAGTATCAATCTTACCCTTGGTAGTTAAACCGGCAAGTAAAAGTAATCAGGAAAATGGTGCGTTCTCTTCCCCAAGATTCATCATGCGTAGAAATATGATAAAAGCAAGTTGAGGACAGATGTTGCTGTCATTAAGGCGCACGCAGCAGAATTTGTATTTACTGGCTGTAGTATATTTGTTGAGTATGACATCTAAAAAATGATAAGTTGCCTCGAGTCTGCCGTTAGTTGATGCCTTCCACGCTGACAGCTAACCGCAGAAAGTGACTGTTTGGCAATGCAACCATATGAAAGAGCTGCTTAGCGTATTCCTCGAAGGCATGGCATGTAAGCAGAAGATGGACACCTCTTATTTCACCCCCCACGTACACGGCTGCCAAGTCATTCAAATATTTTCTCTCGCCGTCTTGGTGACTGGCGTAGCAAGGGTGCCATGGGCTCTCGTGCGAGCAAGGAAAATGACCTCCCCTCAACCGGCAGCCACGTGGTTAGTATACTATAGAAAAATATATATGTAACCAGTTCTGTGGGCTCCTTGGACCTTTGTGCCCCGCTACCACTGCACCTACTGCACCATTAATCGTCTATGAAGCTGGTTCTTATTCCACACCTGTGGGTGGGCCCCTGATACACTTGTGCCCCGGTGCCACTGCACCTGCTTCACCACTGACAACCTCTGGTTCTGATTCCATGTCAGGATTCAGTGAGCTTCAGAAAAGGTCATTTAAACTAAGGGCATTCCTTTAAACCATGTCGACATGTCCCTGTTTTGGCTGTAGGTGTTTCAACTGGCATAGCTATGCTGCAAACAGTGTGTTAATGCACAGGGTAGATAAAAACTAAGCATGGAAGATGGGCTTTATTTTAATGGCTAGTCGTGTGTCATAAAATGCCTGCATAGTCACTCATAGATATAAATTATTGGCCGACATTTAGTTTACAATTTCTTGCATCTCCTTCGTCTATGACCTGGTTTAGTTTTTCTTTGCAGTTGAAGCTCAAGATGGAGCACAATTTTCGTGAGTTAACTTTAGAACCCTTTTCCTTGGAACTTTGATTCGGTCAATAACTTTACAATGTGAAAACCCACAAACTAGAGACAATCTTTCCAATGGCGCACATCCTCTTCGAAAAGATATTATTAAGAAATATGTTTTTACTATTGATGTTAAAAGATAAATAATTGAGTTACCTATAGAGCTATGGTGAAAGCGCAATTTTGCACTGATGGTGGGTCAATTTGGCTCCAACATTTACAACAAATGAAAGTTATATTTGCACTGTCTTAAGAATACATTTTGTGCAGGTCAGAGGAAGTGCTAAAGTAAAACTGCTTAATCGCTAGTGTAAAACTGCTCACTCACCAGTGCAATGCATGATAACAACACAGAGGGCTTGATTTAGTTGTAGACGGAAGAGGTATTCTGTCACTCTGGAATACCCTTTCTGCCAACCTGAAGGCCTGACCCCTGGTTTACCGACAAGCAGACCTCCAGTATGTAGACGGCAGAGACTGCTGCATCTTCAGCATCTACTTATCCTTTCTGTGGCTTAACAGAGTAAGGGCAGTTGGAGTTTGGCTATGCATCCGCCCACCAGATTTATAGTGGACGGGCATATGGGGGCTGATTTTAATGTTGGCAAACGGTGCTATTGCTGTTCCCATGGCAGAGTACTTTACTCCTGCCATGGACAGGTTCTCAACCTGCCACATTTAGAGATGTCTGCCGGCCCAGCGGACACCTCTTGCATTTAAAGGAAGCGTTGTCACATTGTTTCCTGTAAATGCAATGAAACTGTGCCTTGTTGCTCTATAAGCATGATGGCACTGCACGCTTTCATTTCATTTTCTTTTTTTTTAATTTTCAAAGACAAAATCCCAATGTGGCATTTTGTGTTTCACATAAAAATAGCAATGACCCCCTCGCCATTGGAGTGTTCTCCTATGGTGTGGGCAGTCATTGATACGTTTTTACTTTTACATACTGTCACGTTTTAGGTGGCAGTTTGTAAAAGTAAAAACTGGCTGTGTTCACCCACTCTAAATCGGGTGGGCGGGCACACAGACAAACCTTCTTCCTCTGTCAGGCTGTCAGAGAGGAATGTAGGCAACAAAAATGGAGTGTGTCTGCAGTCTACATACTGAAGGTCTGCCTGTCTTTGATCAGGAGAGCAGACCTTCAGGTTGCCAACGGGGGTACTCCATCGCTATTGTGACCGAGTACCACTTATTCCCAACAGCTAAATCAGGCTCATAGGAGATGTTTGCTGTTTGCATGCTCCAAATATGCTGTGTAATAGGAGAAGACTGCTTATTATTAGGAGAGATGTTCTATATTATTTTGAGAATATTATCCTTTCAGAAAAGAACTGCTAAGGATAGTCAGTCCAGTTATCCGTGGTTAACAGATATTGCAAGGCAGTGTGTAATCGAGGAACTTTTCTTCTTATACCCCACTGATCAAAATACTGTGATGTCCATTGCCCTTTGCACTTCGAGTAAATCATATATCTCAATTGAAGGCAGTCGGGACACAATTCCTGTCTTGCAGCCCTTCATCAACTGTAAATATGTGTGCTGCAGGTTGATCTGCTCTATGGATCCCCATCCATATTTTGTGCTGAGTACAAAAACTGAAGTTGTCACTGACCCTACCAGGCCCTTTCTTTCTTTCCAAGTACATTTGCTTTTTATTTACATATTGTACATCTTAAAACGTTGGCAAAGCCAATAGGACTTGCTTTAACCATTTAACAATCTTTTACATTAAAGCTTAACAGGGCATTAAAACAAAAAATGCATAATGGAGTAAAACAGAATCACAAAGCATGGAACAGAGGCAACATCAACACATAGAGATGTACTCAAATGTAAATATAAACAGATACACAAAATTGCTGCTCAGCTTCCAAGATTTTCTTTGTTCACGCTTGATAGCACACCTGCCTGCAAAACCTAGGCCCAGATTTACAAAGACTTTGCTCTAGCGCAAATTGATGCAAAGTAACAGAAGTCTTGCAAGAGCATATACTTTCTAGTGCAAACGGTATTTGTCTACTGGGCTTTGCATCAAAAGCTAATGCCCATTTGAAGAAGGTGCTAACAAGGAGAAATGTTTTAATTTCTCTAAACATTCCATACATTGCACGTGTGCTGCACTGCATAGCACACTACAATGTGTGAATATTTCAGAATTTGTCAAGGCACAGGATTTTGTACTGAACGGTTATGTTTCCAGTACAAAGTGGCAGCATGCACACACCACTGCACCATGATACAAAGATTACACATGGCTCTCATTGTTTGGCTCCAGGTAGCCTTTATAGTGGGACAGAGTAGTAATCGATGAAGGCAGCATTAGTCTATAATTGCATAAATATAGCTCTGTGCTGCCTTGTCCCTTTTGGTTTGCTGTTCACATTTCTTTTTTGTACCAGTTCTTAAAAATATTAATGTGGGCTTTCGCTCTGCCCAGTGGGTTTTTTCTTTCCCACATCATGCTAGTAGCTGTTTACTGTGCATTACATTTCTATGGAGTGCTTGCATTGCAGTACCTGACGGGCTAATTTATATCTCAGGAATGCTCATCACAACTTCTTTATCACCAAGACGATATGTACCCAGAAAGCAATCATTTTTTTTCACAGCAGAAGGATGTTTCTAATGTTTTAGTCACAATTGAAATGCAAGCCATACCTATTGGCTTTACCATTGCTCTATTTTTAATGGCGCAAAAATGGTTCATTTTACAACACGATATTCCAAACATATTTTAATTGAAAAAAAAGAGTTTTACAAGCATCTGCAGTAAAGCTAATTAATTGTGAGAATATTTCAGTGTCTGGAAAAGGAAATTGAGCATTATTTTCCTACAGTAGCAAATACATTATTTCTAAATATTAAATCGCTGTTCAGTTTTTTGTTTGTGAGCGGAAAGCCCACCGACCCTGACACTTGATAGCAGCCCGCTGTCTTCCATTCTAACGAGAACTTTTCGCGTGTTCCCTCATCTCTGCTTCAACCTTCTTTCCCAACAGAGGGCGTATTATGATGTGCTCTGCTGGTTCAGCACATAGGTGAACGCCTGTTGCATCTGTCTGTAGTATATAAAGTGAATTAATTTAACAGGATATTTCTCCGACTTTCGGCTTGATGTTCAGACATTAAAGATCGGAAACAGGCAGCATGTTTGCCTCTTTCTGTTTGTGAACCGCACTGTCTAAAATAATGCACTTAGGGCCACATGTACGAAGATCCAGCTTTGCGACTCGCAAACTGCGAGTCACAAAACCAGATGTACAACAGTGTCAATGACACTGTCTGTGAATCTCAAAGGGGTCGCAAATGACCTACCTCATGCATATTCATATGGTAAGTCGCAATTTGCGTCCCCATTGGGAATGGAGGCATTCACAGGGATGGTAGCCTGCTGGTGTCAGCAGACCACCATGTCTGTGACTGCTTTCAAATAAAGCAGTTTTTTTTCTAAAAATGCAGCCCATTCTCCTTAAAGGCAAACAGAATGCATTTCAAAAACAAAAATGAAAAGATTTCTTTTCATTTTTTCAGAGCAGGCAGTGTCCGTGAGACCACTGCCTGCTCGGAAACATTTTTTTTGCTGCTATTCACAAAGGGGAAGGGGTCCCTGTTTGTGGATTCCCTGTCTGGGTCAGTTTGACAGTTGGGCTGGTTTCACCTCACACTAGACAGTGACACAAAGGAAGCTGGGGTGTAGTCTGCATTTCCTGATGAGCCATCTGTGCTATGAGGGAGGAGAGGAGTGGTTACGCACACCTGAAAGTGCTGTGCCTGCCCTCACACAATGCAGTCTCCAGCCCCCTAGTGAGTGTCTGGGGCCTGGGCAAGGCAGGATTTCACAATTAAGAGAGACTTTGCTTTGAAGTAGGCCTACTTCAAATGAGAAAATGGGTATAAGAAGGGCACCCAAAACCACAGACTTTAGAACACTTCTGGAAACCAAGAGGAACCTCTGCCTGGAGAAGAGCAGAAGAACCAAGGAAGAAGAGCTGCCCTGCCTGTGTCTGTGCTTTGTGGAGCTATCCTGCAGTTGCTGCTTCTGCCTGTGCTAGTAGACAAAGACTGGACTTTGTGTTGCCTTCCTTCTTTTGAAGATCTCCCAGGGCTTGATTTAGAGCTTGCCTTTGAAGTCTCAGGGACAGCAAAGACTTCTCTCTGCCAGCACCTGGAGCCTCTGGAGAGACTCCTACTCTGCCAAGTAGTGCCCATCCAGTTCCTGGGGCCCTGAGAAGAGAAGCTGGCAGCCAAAGAGTGACAAATCCACGCACAGAATGCCGTGAGGGGAAAAGATTGACGTAACTCCGTTCTGCAGCTGAAAAATTAATGCGCCGCCGGCTTTGCAGCTGAAAATCGACGCTTGGCTGCAATGCAACCCAAAGATCGATGCCAGGGGCTGGAGAAACGATGCACAGCACTGCTGACGAAGGCTGGTGAGATCGAAACCCACGCTGCGTGGTTTTCGGATAATCATGCGGCTGGATTTCTGACGCAAACACCGCTCGGCATGTAAAAACGATGTAAGGCCTGCCTGGACCCGAGAGTGCTGACCGGATCAACTCATCACGGAGAGAAGAACGATGCACGCCGCCCTGATGAAAGGAGAAATGATGCAAGGTCTCGCTCGTGAGTGAAATCGACACATCGCAAGCCCTTTTTGGTGCACACTCACCCGAGCGGGGTTATTTTTAATGCACCCAAGATACATTTTCACGCTAACAGTGTTAGTGTGTGTTTAAAATTACATGAAGACTCTTTTTGCCTTTTAGTGATAACGTGATTTGTGGATTGTGGATTTTTGTCACTTTGGTCTGGTTTTGTTTAGATAAAGATTTTCTATTTTTTTAAACCTGTGTCATGTCATTTTGTAGTGTTTTCATTAAGTTACTGTGTGTGTTGGTACAAATACTTTACACCTAGCAATCTGAAGTTAAGTCTACTGCTTGTGCCAAGCTACCAAGGGGGTAAGCAGATGCCAGGAATGCCCACGGTGCCTCCTGCATTATTTGTCAGCATACCCAGGGATTAGGGTTATATCATATCTTTGTTCTTGGTTAAACTTTCATGTTTCTAAGTAAACATAATGTGCTGTGTTACACAATTGGTTTTATCAGTGCTTGTTGTACCAATGCTTGTTTGCTAATGTGAGCAGGTGTAGACATGTGCTTCTAATTGGGTGTGGTGACTCATCTCAACTGCTTTCCTGATTGGCTATAAATAGCAGAGTGAAGCATGCCTCCCTGCTTGGCTTTGTTTTGCTTCCTGATCTCAGCATCTGACTTGGCAGTCCAGCCCCTGCTGTCATCCTTGTATTCAGGACTTTTGAGGCAATTATTTTCTTTGTTCCTGTACCAGCTGACACCAGGCATTCCTCCAGTAACCGGAAAGACTGCAGCTAAGTGACTAGTATTGTTCTTTGAGCGCTGAGCTTTCCTAGAACAGCTGGTGTATTTCAGACCTCATATTTTGTCAGAGTGCTTATCTTGAAGAGACAAATGCATTTCTTAACATTCTACATTATTATTGTAGTTACTTGCCTAAATGTGCTTCAGGAAATCTGCTTGAGCGCAAGTACTACAAAAAGTGACAGTTCAATTTTAAAAGAGCATTTACGTGACTTTTCTTTCTCTAATAGCATAACTTTTGGATTTAAATTGTGTCATTCATGTCTGTGTTTCAGGTTTGAGGAATCTGCTTTTTGAAGGGTTTTCACATACAGAGTGAAACCAAACCAAACTGTGCCACCCTAACTGTTTGAACCTAGAGTGGACATTTGTATTTCGTGAACTGTTTTTGTTCCTTTTAGTTTAACACTATGCATGCAGGAAAGTTATATGTGATATAATTAATGCCCTTGTTTGTCTTTCTTGTGCATGATAAGTGCAACCACAGTTCTAATTGTAGTGTGCAACAGTGAATCTCTGTGAAGCCAGCCCTAGTGTCGCAGTACTTATTGTTATGGTACTCAGTTTGGGTTTTTGGTAATGCAGTTTAGTAATTGTACCAACAGTTATTATTATCCAAGAAAAGTGCTGGAGCATCCCAGTGTTCTTCTACCACTCCCGTGCCCATATCAGAAAGAGAGATTCAGTTTCAAGGAAGTTGAGTGCACTAACTCTACTATCACTCTGTCAACAACGACCTGCCCCTGAAGATGCCTGGCTGGACCTGCAAGACGTGGCAGTGTTTTGTCTCTTTCTCTTCCACTCCCCCTTCCCTTTTGGAACACCTGCTGGGGTTTCTGTGTCCATCAGGAAGTGCAGAGAGGTGGGGGGGCATACCATCGCCCTTGCAGACATCCTGCTTTTCAGGTGAGTGGCCCCGTCTCAACAGCAGGGATTAGCTGAGGGTGATTCTCTTTTATCCTGACTAGAGTGAAAGTCCTTGCTTGGACAGGGGGAGACCTGACTGCCAACCAAAGACACCATTTCTAACAGTCATGTGTTTAGGAGCTACAGATCCAGTCCTTCATGCCTAGGGCAGCAGACAGCAAGTCAGCGGAGCAGCAGACCATCAGAGCAGCAGTCCAGCAAAGTGCCAGTCCTTTCAGCAGCACAACAGCCCCTCTTCCTGGCAGAGTATCCACAGGACCAGAAGTGTATTGAAGAGTTGGTGCCTGAGGTCCAGTATTAACACCCAGTTGTGCCTCCGAAGTGGGGAGAAGTTTTTAATGGCAGACCTTTGAAGTTCACAGGTGTCCTGCCTTTCAGACCATAGCTCCAGACTAACTGCAGGAGGTATGCAGCCCTTTGTGTGGAGGCAGGACACAGCCTATTTAAGTGTAAGTGGGGCTGGACCTAACTGCTCCCTCCCATCCTGCAAGTGATGGCCCATCCAGACACACCTATGCTCTCTATTACATGTGGCTATCTAGGAGAAATACACAAAGCCCAACTGTCAACTACACCCAGTCATGTGACCCAGGGACAGGCTGTAGACACCAAATGGCTAAGGAAGGAAAATGACAACTTTCTAAAATTGGCATTTTCAAAACTGTAATTTAAAACCCGACTTCTCCATAAGTTAGGATTTTTCATTACAATTCCAAAGACACCACACATTAACCGGTTACCTGTTCCCTTTTGGAAATTACAGCTTATTGAACGTAATACCGTAAATCCAATGTTACCCTACTGGAGAGGTAAGCCTTGCAATAGTGAAAAACACATTTGAGACTTTTTCACTGCTAAGGTATGTAAAACCTAAGAGCACATGTCCTACTTTTTAAATACTTGGCACCTTGCTATCTGGGATGTCCATTGCCTACCCTAAAGTTTAATTATGTGTATTAAAACAGAGCTTTAAGCCTGGCAAAATGTTTATTTTCGCAGGTTGAAATGGCAGTTTAAAACTGCACACACACTTGCTGCAATGGCAAGCCTGAGACATGTTTAAAATGCTACTTAGGTGGTTGGCACAACCAGTGCTGCAATACCAACAATAGCATTTAATTTACAGGCCCTGGGCACAAGTAGTACAACTTTACTAGGTACTCACAAGCAAATTGACTATGACAATTGGGTATAAGCTAATCTTACCATGTTTTAAGGAGAGAACACAAGCACTTTAGCACTGGTTAGCAGTAGTAAAGTGTGCATAGTCCTAAGGCCAGCAAAAATGAAGTCAGCAAAACAGGAGGGTTGAAGGCAAAAACGCAGGGGAGGGGGAAAGCCCTGCCAAGGATGTGAGGTCTAATATGTTTTCCTCCCAGCTGAAAGTGGGGACAACTACCCAACCCCTCTGGAGTTCTCTTCACCATGGTGGAAAAACCTGGAGAGACCAGCAGCATTGGCGTGGTATCTTCCTTGGATGGTGTTCCATGGAAAAGCCCATTCCTTGTAGGGAAATGGGCCACCTCAACAGTTGTGGATTCTCATCCCTCATCTACATTAGCCATCTGAGGGTGGTCTGTGGACTGTGTGAACCCAGAAGTGAGCACCAAAGAGGTATTTTCTCAGTGTCTTCAGTGCCCAGACCACTGCAAAGGCTTCCCTTTCTATTGCAATCCAGCTCTGTTCCCAGGGAAGTAACCTCTTCCTGATGAAGCTCCAGGTTGCTCCAGGCCCTCTTTATTCAGCTGTGACAGCACAGCCCCTATGCCATGCACTGTGGCATCTGAGTGGAAAAATAACTCTTTGCAGAACTCAAGGGCCTTGAACACAGGTGCTGTGCACATGTTCTCCTTTAGGGTATCAAAAGAGTTCTGACATGACTCTGTCCAGATCACCTGTTTGGGCTGCTTCTTAGAAATCAGCTCTGCCAAGGGTGCAGAAGTGGTGCCATATTGTTTGACAAACTGTAAAAAATAGTGAAGCCTAAGAAGACTCTCACATTTGTCTGGGTTTTCGGGGGTCCCCCTAGCCAGAATGGTCTCAGTCTTGGCCTGGAGAGGTTGCACCTTTTCTCATCCTACTTGGTGTTCCAAGTAGACAACCAAAACCTGCCCTATCTGACACATACTGGCCTTGATAGTCAGGCCTGCTCTCTGCAGAGACTAAAGAATGTCCCTGAGATGGCACAGGAGGTCCTCCCAGCTAGAATTGAAGAACACAATGTTGTCTAGATAGGCAGCACTACATTTCTCCAAACCAGTCAGGACCTTGTTACCCACCTCTGGAAGGTGGCATGGGTGTTCTTCAATCCAAAGGGCATCACCCAAAAGTGGAAGTGCCCTTCTGAGGAAAAGAACATGGACCTCTGTTTGGCCGCCTCGGTTGAGGCAATCTACCAGTACCCAGACATTAAGCAAAACATGCCGAGTAACTTGGCAGCGCTCAAACAATCTATAAGCTCATCAGCTCTGGGAGATGGGGTGTTCATCAGTCTTGGTGACTGCATTGCACCCCCAGTAATCCACAATGAACCTAAGTTCTGGGGTGGCTCCTGGAGGAGTAGACTTGGGGACCAGCACCTTTGTGTTGGATCAAGGGGTGTTTGAGTGCTCAATAACTCCTAACTCCAGCATTTTGGATTATTCCTCCCTAATGCTAATGCTGACCCTCACCTTATCAGACAGCCTGTACATTTCACTCTTCACAGGCATACTGTTCTCAGTATCAATATCAAGTGTACATCATGAAGTGAGTCCTGGAGTAAGGGAGAAGAGAGAGGTAAACTGCCCAACAACTGGTGTAGTCTCTCTGTTGTTCTAGGGTCAGGGTCAGGGGAGATGCTGAAACCCTCCACTAATTCATCCTGCTCCTTGGAAGAAAGGAGGTTGGGGAGACGTTCACTTTCCTCCTCCACTCAATCATCTATTACCAGGTGCATGGTGAACTTGGACCTCTCAAAATGGGGTTTGAGGCCATTGATGTGCAAAACCCTTAAAGGGTTCCTGGGAGTTTTGAAGTCCACCAGGTAGGTGATGTCATTCTTGCACTCTTTCACCTCATAGGGCCCAGACCAGTGGTCTTGCAGGGCCCTGGGCTCCAGAGGCTCCATAACCCACACTTTTTCACCAGGCTGAAACTACTGTTGACGCTCATAGAACTTAGGGGTAGCCTTCCCTAATGACTTTCTATTAGGGAACTGCTTCTTCCTCTGATCAGGTGGGGATTGGGGATCCTGAGCTTAGAAGTAGTATGGGGACTTTTAGAGAACTCCTTGTTTTTTTGCTTGTCTCCTCCCTCCTTCTTCTGGTGGGGACCCTGCCCATCCTTGTGGTGATCTCCCAGATACCTTATTACGGACCCTGGTACTGAGCCAATGGTCTGCCTCCTTAGCAAGCTCCCTGGGGTCAGTCAGCTTACTGCCAATAAGGTGCTGATGCAGATCTGCAAAACAAAGACTGAACATGTGCTGTCTTGCAATCAAATTGTACACCCCCTGATAATCCTTTACTTCACTGCCCTTCACCCAACCATCCGGTGTCTTGCAAAAATAGTTCACACAATCCACCAAGTACTGCTGGTGCAGCTTCTGGCTATCCCTAAACCTCTGCCTATACTTCTCAGGCGTAAGTTCATACTTCCTAACTAGTCGTTACTTCATCATGTCTTCCTATCTTGGTCCAGTAGGAGTGACGTATAAGTGTTAAAAAGCAACGTTTGGGCCGTGCAAAAGGGTTATTTTCCCAGGTCGAAATAGCAGTTTAAACTGCACACACAGGTTGCAATGGCAGGCCTGAGACATGTTTAACAATGTTCTTAAGTGGGTGGCCCTATCAGTGCTGCAGACTTACTAATAGCATTTAATTTACAGTCAGTGGGCATAGGTAGTTCCACTTTAATAGGAACTTGCAAGTAAAATAAATATGCCAATTGAGTATGTCAAACTTACTATGTTTTAGGGAGAGAACACAAACACTTTAGCACTGGTTTGCAGTGATAAAGTGCATAGAGTCCTAAAGCAAGCAAAAAACAAAGTCAGAAACACAGGTTGGTTGAAAGGAAAGCCATGCCAAGGATGCAGGTCTAACATTTACCATATCCTTTGATTACTTTGGCGGGTTTCGTCTTTCTTCTCTAACATCCCGATATTTGTTTACACCTATTTCATTTAGAGTATTTTACTCCCAATGGATGGAATGTTCTAAAAGCTTTATAGTTCTTCTGCCAAAGAATACATGTGGTCATAAAAGACCCTTCACTGCTCTCTTGCCCTTAATGGCTGTGAAGGTTCCCAGCAATAGGCTTTAATGCTCTAAGTAACTAGGCCAGGAGTATTGCAAGACACTTCAGTGTTCTGTATAGTATGAAGGCCCTTGACCATTGGCCTCATGCCACAAAACACCATGGTAAATTGAAATATCCTTATGAAATACTGTATTGCTTCACACTTGAAACAATAGGACACAATGCCAAAGAAACGTAGTACTCTTAATATGAATTACTGTATTTATTAAGGCACTTCCCAAACATCAAATTAAAGACACAAGTATATAAGTATATAAGAATAAGGGCCAGATGTATCATGCATTTTTGCGATCGCAAATGGCCGAAAAAAAATGCATTTTGATATGTATGAATTCCAATTTGCAATTTGGTAACTTGTTACAGAACCGCACATTGGAATTGTGACTACATACCAATTCGGTATTAGAAAGGGCAGTGTCAAGGGTGTCCCTTCCTAATACCGAATAGCAGCGGTATGTAGGAATGTTTTGTGACCGAAATGCGTTTGCAAAAACATTTGCATTTTACCACCTACTTCGAGTAGGCGGTAACCTATTCACAAATGGGAAGGGGTCCCTAATGGACCGCTTCCCCTTTGTGAATGCACGAGAAAACATTTTTTAAGCGAAGGCAGTAGTCCCATTAAAAAAAGAAAAAGAAAACTTTTCATTTTTTTTTTTTAAACGCATCACATTTTCCTTTAAGGAAAACAGTCTTCGTTGAAAAAAAAAAGCGATTGCTTTATTTAAAAGCAATCACAGACATGGTGGTCTGCTGAGCCCAGCAGGCCACCATAACTGTGATTATAGCCATTCACAATGGGTCGCAAATTGCGACCTACCTCATCAATAATAATGAGGTGGGTTGATTTGCGAGCCGTTGGGAATCACTAAATGAAACTCCTGGAGTTTCATACATTCAAATAGTGATTACTTAATTGGGATTCGCAGATAATCACAATTAGGTTATCGCTATTTGGATAAATTATACATCTGGCCCTTAGTGTATAAATCAAGTGGTTAAGACTTCAGATATCCCAACAGAAGAAATGTACAATACTTCAACAGAACATGTGTACATGAACAAAATAAGACTTAAAACATATCACCAATTGAGTTGCAGACTACATCCCTGCCAGCAACTGGGGAGCCCTCAGCTGTCAGGCAGGGAGTCTCGATCGGGACCACCAAAAGACTCCTGGGCAAGGTGTCCATTCCACAGGCGAGCTCCTGTCCGAGCACCGTTTCCCCTTCTTTTTTACCTTAAACAACTCAAGGAGAGAGTTCTAAAAGCCCCCTCCCTTCTGTTATGAAATTAATGCTGGCTGTACTCGTCTGCATTGAAATCACTCACAGGATATGGCCTGGCTCCTATGTTTGCTCCAAACAGAGCTTTACATTCCTCTGGCAAAATCAAACTCATCCTTGTGCACGTTCTCAAATGCGCATTCCACATACCATGTTCCAGAAACAGTCATCCTCTGTACTTGTGAAGAGAAAAACAACTCTGTGAAGAAAAACACCTGCATCCGGCAGCTGCTGCATGACACAAAATGGAGTCACTCACACAAAATGTAGTCAATGGTCACCTGCTTGGTTCACATAGCTTCACAAATACACTTGGGGTTTCTCGATTCCATATACAAACAGAATGCGTACTCCTTCATCCTGTTAGAGGCAGCACAAACATGTTTGTGTATTCTGGAGTCGGGGATGCTTTGTTTAAACTAGATGCAATTCACTAAGGGCCCAATTAACAAAGGTAAACTTAGACCTGAAGTTCAGACCTGAATTCCAAGTTTAGACCTGAAGTCTAAGGGCCCAGTTGACAAAGGTAAACTTAGACTTCTGCTCTAAACTTAGACGTCTGGTCTAAACTTGGACTTCAGGTCTAAGTTTACAAAAGGCCCAACTAATAAAGGCAAATGCAGACCAGAAATATAAGTTTAGACTGGAAGTCTAAGTTTATCCTTGTGAATTGGGCCTTAAGATATCAGGTCTAAACCTACATTTCAGGTCTAAGATTACCTTTGTGAACTGGGCTCTAAGGCCCATATTTATACTTTTTTAGTGCTGCATTTGCGTCATTTTTTGACGCAAAAGCAGCGCAAACTTGCAAAATACAATTGTATTTTGTAAGTTTGCGACGATTTTGCGTCAAAAAACGATGCAAATGCAGCGCTAAAAAAGTATAAATATGGGCCTAAATGTATAAATGAAGTGCCATGCAGGACACTGCCTTAAAGCTCCTTTATACAGCCTCCATTTAGGGTCTTATTTAGAGATGGTTAGATACCAAAATTTGGTAACTCTGTTACCACAACTGATAGTCGTGACGTTACATAACCAGCCAAAACATTGTTGCACCTTTTTTCTGCATTATAAGGTGTGAAATTAGCTTTGTTCTGGTGCTAATGTCCACAGATTTCCTCTGCAGAGGAGTGGTATTACTGCCTTTATCGATGCAATAACACCACTGCTCTCAAATCAGACAAATTGTGTCAAATGCATAGAAAACACTTTCCACACACCAAGCAGGAACTTCCAAGCCAAAGAATTTCAGTTCAGGTACCTGCAAGGATTTATTTTTATTATACTAACGAAGAGACCTAACCCACAGGCTTTTTCCTTTATAACCTCATTGGAAGACTCAAGAAGAATGCTGAACAGGTTTTCTGTGCTGTGAATACAGTACGGAAGAGTGCGATGTGAACCCTGGTGGTGATGATGTCAGAGTCTCCCAGACACCCTTGCATCTCTAATGAGCCTACCATCTTGCAAAGACAACCTTTGCGGTGAATCTTTGTTGTTCACAGTATCACTTGGCCAATGGTAAGGCTAGACTGCTAGGAGCCCTTAAGGCAAGCTTAGAAAGTTAGCGTCTTTTCCCACTAGGGGTAAAAAAATAAAAATACATAATTTGGTAGCAGGAAGGCCCTCGGGAGCCGTAGCCCAGGTGCCATTGCACATGCTGTAACACTGATTGCTATACCCCTGCCTGGGAGAAGCTGCACCGTGGTGGTTGGTCTGTTACTTAACCTGAATGCCATTCAGAATTTCGAAAAGAAGAAAAAGTAAAAGAAAAAGTTAAAACGTATATTTCTTGCTTAAACTCATTGAACTTTAACTTCCACATGTGTTTTTCATAAGACTGTTTTCTTGTGGCGATTTCCACACCACAGCAGTTGGTAAATTGTTTCTCCTGTCATTTTCGTTTGCTAAGTTAATAGGCACAGTAGGTCCAATTTTCAGTCATTTGTAGTGCCACTTGGTATTAGGATTTTCATCATGGAACACAGAGAAGAGAAATGGTAATTTTTCTCCACTTGGACATTAGTGTATAAATCCTTTGAAAATCTCTTTTTGAAGATGCTATAGCTTTTAGTTTGAAATCCAGAAGCAGAGCAGATGTATTCTGCACTCTTTTAGTAATCAATGCAAAAGGGGCTCATTTTCTTTTTCTGCACAACATATTTTTCTAAGCGCGTTGGAAGAGTTCTCATATCCAAAAACCTCAGTTTTTATTTTAGCTATTTTCTCCGGGTTTGACTAAATCTTCTAGTATATTTATATTGAACGTCATAGAAAGATGCTACGATTCTAGGTAATATGTAGGCCTGAAGCCTATAAAAATGTGCTTTGTTATCTAATTTTGTTAAGTAATTGGAATGGGGAGGGAAAGTTGCATTTAGCTGGTTAAATCGGATGATAGATTTGTATTACTTTACAGTTAGTCGCAAAATTATAGTAGTACGTTTTATAACAAAGTAAGTTACGGGTGCATATACTGCAAAAAATATCAGGAACATTGTATGTGAATATAATTGAAAAAGAGACAATTTCATGATCATTGATTGTCAAAAAACACACATTTAATCATACAAATTTTCATCTGCACACAAACGAAAACCTTTTCTCTACAGACATATTGGACTGCATATTTTACAAAAACACTACGAGTCAAAAGATTCAACACAGGCACAGTATTACATGAATACATCATGTTGAAGTCAAAGTTTCGGTCTCCTATTATCCAAATGTGCTTCAGACCTTCATCAGAACAAAGCCCTCACACAGACTGATTGATCTCCTCAGCGAGGAGGTCAAGGAGAATGTGGAGTTTAAAACAGTAAACTCTACAATACAATATACTATACAATACAGGGGTAGTCGATATTCTGCACTCCATCTTCTTGCAGGTAGGTATTTTGTCAAATGATATTGTGACATACAACAATCCTGAGGAGTTAGAGAATAGCAGTGATGACTGAGAAGCTTGTGACTTTTGAAGAATGGTCAGAGCTGCTCTATACCTAAACCTAAAGATGGCTCAAAATGGATCTATAGGCATGTTCATTGGATCACGTGTGGTTGTATTCAAGACATTTCTTGCTGTTACCTTTATGATGGTGACCAGAACCTTACCTGCTGCTAGGGACATATTGTATATGAATGATAGAAAATGGGCTAGTTTTCGACTGTCTACTGTCTGTTGAGTACTTGCTCTCTAGTTTACTGTTCTGTTCTAGTTGAGAAAATTATTCTGGGTGATTGGTGAAAAGCCATCCGCAAATGCATCTAAAGGGACGATCGAAACTGTTGTTGACCAAACATGCATTTTGGCCTGGAAGAAAAGCACCTGTTTTGTCTGAAAACAGACAAAAACAATTTTGTAGTATTTTGGGGGAGTAAAGTGCAGAATGAATCACAAAGAGTTTAACACAGTCTAATTTAGATTGGTACTATGAGATTATTTCACGGGTCTTGAGGTAGTCACTGGTCATGGGACAATATCTGTAGAGGATCCGAGGTCTTCAAACATCTGCCTTCGAATTGTTGATTTACCAAGGGCTATATCGGGCAGTGAAGGCTTACTCAAGGATATATTAAGAGTTTTCGAACTCCGAAACCGTGACAAAGTAAACATGCACAATAAAACCACAACTCAGTAGGAGTTATTCCTTTTCAAATGAATATGTCTTTACTTAGAGGTCAATAAAGAAGGACAGTTTAATTTAGACATGTCAAGATCTAGAAGGCCTTACCACCTTCTGTAGGTAAACTTTGACTCCTTCTTTAGTTCTGTATCCTTGTAAGCCGGATTTCAAACACATTCACTACAATTCAGTCAGTGGTTTGCTAAGATTGTTCTATTGCGTTATATTTCATCTGGGGCGGTGCCTCCTTTAGTTTTTAAGCTCGGGGTTCATATGGGGTAGCTCAATGGGTCTGTGTTTAGCAGTGCAGACAAACCTCACACACAGGTGCTTTGAACCTATGCTGCCTGAACATGTGGATGAGGCAAGGGTTGGGGAGTGTGACCATTGCACCGGGACTGCCCTTTCCCCAGTATCTTTAATACATTACTCAATCAGTTTTTCTTTGTGCTGTCTTCCACAGGAGAACAACCCCAGTTTTCTGTCATTCATTCTAGTAGCTTGACTTTCAGGGAGGGCACATAAATAGGTCTTCTTCATTGCCCTAAGCAGTATCGTCCTTGAAAGGAACAGTAACATGAAGTCCTGGAGATGTATCAGATAGACATCTGTTCCAGTTCGTGGTGTAGTTTCTTCAGAAGTGCAGGTCAGTACAAAAGATGGGCCCTGAAAATACAGTATTTAAGGAGAATTGGAAGAATTGGTGGGTAGGAAGGGTCAATCACAGAGAACTATGCTCACAGTCTATTTTTCCAGGCAAACAGTGCAGGCAGCATAGTTTTGAACATTTCTACATAGGTCAGCAGGACGTAAACTCACCTGATTATGTAAACGTGTATCTCAGCTGTAAAAGCCCGGACTTTTAAGATAGAGTACCTTTTGAAGCACACATCTAGTTAAAGAGCTGCACTAAGTGGCCAAACCAATTTTAATCAGTATCTTTATCTCTACCAGACCTCTGGGCTCGTAGAATGTGAATATGGATCCCTCTAACTGTCACAGAAGTGCCACCAGTCTTAGGGGTGAAAAGTTTCACGCAAGATGCCACATACACAAAGATAGCCAAAACTACTGGAATTTTCGTTGTTTCTTCAATCAAAAGATCTTTGCAGGTAGTACTATTGAAGCCGCACATGAATTGAAGTTGTAAAGAACTGAATATATTGTACAGAAGTGATGCTGGGAAAAGAGTTTTTTAGCAAAAGAGATTTTTCTCTGTATAGCTTAATCAGTGCCATTAGTAATTATTGTGCTTTGTTAGTGGAGTAACCCAAAGCACGGCACTGATGTAGCACTTCTACCCTGGTCTCCAATCTTAAAAACTACAGCTGAACCGGTAGAGGTTTGTTTCCCCTGTGGGATTTTGATGCCACCCCTCCCCATGTATTTTCAATATCAAATAACACTCCGGAGTTAAATGTACAGCACATTAGGCTTCACTATAAAGAGCAACAGGTATTATAATGAAATCTTTGAAGGTTTACTAAAAGTTTAAAGGCTTTACAAAAAGCAAAATCAAATGACAAAGAGTCAGTCACGTAATCATTTGTCATATAAATACATGAAGCTCAGAATGAAATGCTACTCATGAAATAGCAGAGTATACTATAACTCAGCTCAGCAAATAGACCATAAATCAGAGATCAGTTTGATAAAGCACCGCCTGCTAAAGATCAAGGGAAAGTGACCCAAACACCCTCTGGGCGAAGCTCATTCTATAGGGTAAAATTTATTAGAACCCCTACATTGGTGTGAACGTGAAAATACCTATATATCACACCCAATCATATTTTAGAAACAATGATATAGCTTGAAATCACATTTGTCGGCATTGTTCCCTTGTAGAATTCCACTCTGCACAATTATAGAGGTCTGGTGTCCTCACTCCCAGTTTTTCTGGGCGCAGGAATACCGGACTCAATTTTTCTTGCTACGAAATGATATGTTGTGAGGGTGGGCATCCCCTCAGTGACGGAAGCCATGTTAACAGACAACAGGATGTGCAGACATAAGTGAGGGTATGAGAGAACAATTATATGATGACAATAAAGCATCATTAGTACTGAAAGTAAGAGGAAAATCATTCAGACCAACAACTCTGAGGCAAGGGTGCATTTTAACTAAAATGTCGACTATATAAGACTGAAATGTTACTAAGTCGAGTGTGGACAGTCTCAATAAAAGATATGCTTTGAAAGGAGAGTAAATATAAGGGGACATGTTTCTGATGGAGTTACAAAAATGAGGCAGACTTGGATTAACCCCTTCGCTGCCAGGCCTTTTCCCCCTCCTGTGCCGAGCCTTTTTTTGGCTATTTGGAGCAGTTCGCGCTTAGGCCCTCATAACTTTTTGTTCACATAAGCTACCCATGCCAAATTTGCGTCCTTTTTTTCCAACATCCTAGGGATTCTAGAGGTACCCAGACTTTGTGGGTTCCCCAGAAGGAGGCCAAGAAATTAGCCAAAAAACAGTGAAAATTTCATTTTTTTTAAAAAATTTGGAAAAATGGGCTGCAGAAGAAGGCTTGTGGTTTTTTCCCTGAAAAGGGCATTGTTAGAAATGGGGTTTTTGGTTGGCAGTCAGGTTACCTCCTGTCCAAGCAAAAGCCCTCACTCTAGTCAGGGTAAGTCACACACTATCCAAGATTATCCTGTGCCCACCCTCTGGTAGCTTGGCACGAGCAGTCAGGCTTAACTTAGAAGGCAATGTGTAAAGTATTTGTGCAATAAATCATACAATACCACCATATAGCACCACAAAAATACACCACACAGTGTTTAGAAAAATATATAATATTTATCAGGATAATTGTAGGTCAAAAAGAATAAAGTTGCAATGGAAAATTGTAGAAATATCACAGGGAAGTGATATAGAGTGTCTTAAGTCCTTTAGAATGCAATACAGTGTCTTTCAAGCACAAAGTACCTGGTTTCTGGTGGAAAATCTCCTCAGAGGGCCACAGGAGAAGAGATGCGTGGAAAAAGGAGTGTGTGCGTCGATTTCTCCTCAGCACACACAGACTTGCGTCGGTCTTTTCCACGCGGGGAAGTCAGGCGTCGTTTTCCGGCGCGCAGACAGTCTCTTTTTGTGGATCGCGGGGATTACCAGATGTCCCGGGTCTGTGCGTGGATTCTCCTGCTTGTTTTCCGGCTGCGCGTCGTTCTGCGGGGCTGCGCGTCGAAGTTTCGATCTCACGGTAGGCGTCGCGTCGATTTCTCCTTGGAAGTCGGGCGGCGTTGTCCTTGCGAGGCCGTGCGTCGAAAGTTTGGTCTCACGGCAGGCGTCGCGTCGATTTCTCCTTGGAAGTCGGGCGGCGTGGTCCTTGCGAGGCCGTGCGTCAAAGTTTCGCACTCACGGTGGGCGTCGCGTCGATTTCTCCTGGAAAGTCGAGCGGCTTTGTCCTTGCGAGGTTGTGCGTCGAAGTCTCGATCGCCCCGAGGGCGTCGCGTCGATCAGCGTCGGTGTGCGGCGTTTTTCTCGCCGCGAAACAAGCTGTGCGTCGAAAGTTTCGGCGCACGGAGCGTCCAAGTGAAAGGAAGAAGTCTTTTTGGTCCTGAGACTTCAAGGAACAGGAGGCAAGCTCTATCCAAGCCCTTGGAGAGCACTTTCACAGCCAGACAAGAGTTCAGCAAGGCAGCAGGGCAACAGCAAGACAGCAGTCCTTTGTAGAAAGCAGACAGGTGAGTCCTTTGAGCAGCCAGGCAGTTCTTCTTGGCAGGATGTAGTTTCTGGTTCCGGTTTCTTCTCCAGCAAGTGTCTGATGAGGTAGGGCAGAGGCCCTGTTTTATACCCAAATGTGCCTTTGAAGTGGGGGAGACTTCAAAGAGTGGCTAAGAAGTGCACCAGGTCCCCTTTCAGTTCAATCCTGTCTGCCAGGGTCCCAGTAGGGGGTGTGGCAGTCCTTTGTGTGAGGGCAGGCCCTCCACCCTCCCAGCCCAGGAAGACCCATTCAAAATGCAGATGTATGCAAGTGAGGCTGAGTACCCTGTGTTTGGGGTGTGTCTGAGTGAATGCACAAGGAGCTGTCAACTAAGCCTAGCCAGACGTGGATTGTAAGGCACAGAAGGATTTAAGTGCAAAGAAATGCTCACTTTCTAAAAGTGGCATTTCTAGAATAGTAATATTAAATCCGACTTCACCAGTCAGTAGGATTTTGTATTACCATTCTGGCCATACTAAATATGACCTCCCTGCTCCTTTCAGATCAGCAGCTGCCACTTCAACAGTGTATGAGGGCAGCCCCAATGTTAGCCTATGAAGGGAGCAGGTCTCCCAGTAGTGTAAAAACGAATTTAGGAGTTTTACACTACCAGGACATATAACTACACAGGTACATGTCCTGTCTTTTACCTACACAGCACCCTGCTCTAGGGGATACCCAGGGCACACATTAAGGGTGACTTATATGCAGAAAAAGGGGAGTTCTAGGCTTGGCAAGTACTTTTAAATGCCAAGTCGAGGTGGCAGTGAAACTGCACACACAGGCCTAACAATGGTGGGCCTGGGACAAGGAAAAGGGGCTACTTAAGTGGGTGGCACAATCCGTGCTGCGGGTCCACTAGTAGCATTTAATCTATATGCCCTAGGCACCTGGAGTGCACATGACTGGGGACTTATAAGTAGATTAAATAGTTCAATCAGGTATGATCCAAAGTTACCATGTTTACAGAGAGAGAGCATATACACTTTATCACTGGTTAGCAGTGGTAAAGTGTGCAGAGTCTAAAAACCAGCAAAAACAGTATCCAAAAACGAGGAGGGAGGCAGGCAAAAAGTTAGGGGTGACTACCCTAAGGCTGTCAGGTCTAACAGGCATCAACAAAGGGTTTGCGGTGATAAAATCACCAGCTTCCCAGCTTTCAGGAACAGGCAGACTTGAATCAGAAAACCCAATTTTTCAACCCAATTTTGGCATTTTACTGGGACATACCCCATTTTTACGATTTTTTGTGCTTTCAGCCTCCTTCCAGTCAGTGACAGAAATGGGCATGAAACCAACGCTGGATCCCATAAACCGCAACATTTCTGAAAAGTAGACAAAATTCTGAATTCAGCAAGGGGTAATTTGTGTAGATCCTACAAGGGTTTCCTACAGAAAATAGCAACTGAAAAAGAAAAATATTGAAATTGAGGTGAAAAAAACATCAATTTTTCTCTAAGTTTTACTCTGTAACTTTTTCCTGCAATGTCAGATTTTCGAAAGCAATATACCGTTACGTCTGCTGGACTCTTCTGGTTGCGGGGATATATAGGGCTTGTAGGTTCATCAAGAACTCTAGGTACCCAGAGCCAATAAATGACCTGCACCCTGCAGTGGGTTTTCATTCTATGCCGGGTATACAGCAATTCATTTGCTGAAATATAAAGAGTAAAAAATAGCTATCAAGAAAACCTTTGTATTTCCAAAATGGGCACAAGATAAGGTGTTGAGAAGCAGTGGTTATTTGCACATCTCTGAATTCCGGGCTGCCCATACTAGCATGTGAATTACCGGGCATTTCTCAAATAGACGTCTTTTTTACACACTGTCTTACATTTGGAAGGGAAAAATGTAGAGAAAGACAAGGGGCAATAACACTTGTTTTGCTATTCTATGTTCCCCCAAGTCTCCCGATAAAAATGATACCTCACTTGTGTGGGTAGGCCTAGCGCCCGCGACAGGAAACGCACCAAAGCGCAACGTGGACACATCACAGAAAACAGACCTGTTTTTAGCAAAGTGCCTACCTGTAGATTTTGGCCTCTAGCTCAGCCGCCACCTAGGGAAACCTACCAAACCTGTGCATTTCTGAAAACTAGAGACCTAGGGGAATCCAAGATGGGGTGATTTGTGTGGCTCGGACCAGGTTCTGTTACCCAGAATCCTTTGCAAAGCTCAAAAATTGGCTAAAAAAACACATGTTCCTCACATTTCTGTGGCAGAAAGTTCTGGAATCTGAGAGGAGCCACAAATTTCCTTCCACCCAGCGTTCCCCCACGTCTCCCGATAAAAATGATACCTCACTTGTGTGGGTAGGCCTAGCGCCCGCGACAGGAAACACCCCAAAGCGCAATGTGGACACATCACAGAAAACAGACCTGTTTTTAGCAAAGTGCCTACCTGTAGATTTTGGCCTCTAGCTCAGCCGCCACCTAGGGAAACCTACCAAACCTGTGCATTTCTGAAAACTAGAGACCTAGGGGAATCCAAGATGGGGTGATTTGTGTGGCTCGGACCAGGTTCTGTTACCCAGAATCCTTTGCAAAGCTCAAAAATTGGCTAAAAAAACACGTTCCTCACATTTCTGTGGCAGAAAGTGCTGGAATCTGAGAGGAGCCACAAATGTCCTTCCACCCAGCGTTCCCCCACGTCTCCCGATAAAAATGATACCTCACATGTGTGGGTAGGCCTAGCGCCCGCGACAGGAAACGCCCCAAAGCGCAACGTGGACACATCACAGAAAACAGACCTGTTTTTAGCAAAGTGCCTACCTGTAGATTTTGGCCTGTAGCTCAGCCGCCACCTAGGGAAACCTACCAAACCTGTGCATTTCTGAAAACTAGAGACCTAGGGGAATCCAAGATGGGGTGATTTGTGTGGCTCGGACCAGGTTCTGTTACCCAGAATCCTTTGCAAAGCTCAAAAATTGGCTAAAAAAACACATGTTCCTCACATTTCTGTGGCAGAAAGTTCTGGAATCTGAGAGGAGCCACAAATTTCCTTCCACCCAGCGTTCCCCCACGTCTCCCGATAAAAATGATACCTCACTTGTGTGGGTAGGCCTAGCGCCCGCGACAGGAAACGCCCCAAAGCGCAACGTGGACACATCACAGAAAACAGACCTGTTTTTAGCAAAGTGCCTACCTGTAGATTTTGGCCTCTAGCTCAGCCGCCACCTAGGGAAACCTACCAAACCTGTGCATTTCTGAAAACTAGAGACCTAGGGGAATCCAAGGAGGGGTGACTGGTGGGGCTCGGACCAGGTTCTGTTACCCAGAATCCTTTGCAAACCTCATATTTTGGCTAAAAAAACGCATTTTCCTCACATTTGAGTGACAGAAAGTTCTGGAATCTGAGAGGAGCCACAAATTTCCTTCCACCCAGCGTTCCCCCAAGTCTCCCGATAAAAATGATACCTCACTTGAGTGGGTAGGCCTAGCGCCCGCGACAGGAAACGCCCCAAAGCGCAACGTGGACACCACCAAAATTTTGGAAGAAAACAGAGGTGTTTTTTGCGAAGTGACTACCTGCAGATTTTGGCCTCTAGCTCAGCCGGCACCTAGGGAAACCTACCAAACCTGTACATTTCTGAAAACTAGAGACCTAGGGGAATCCAAGGAGGGGTGACTGGCGGGGCTCGGACCAGGTTCTGTTACCCAGAATCCTTAGCAAAGCTCAAAAATTGGCTAAAAAAACACATGTTCCTCACATTTCTGTGGCAGAAAGTTCTGGAATCTGAGAGGAGCCACAAATTTCCTTCCACCCAGCGTTCCCCCACGTCTCCCGATAAAAATGATACCTCACTTGTGTGGGTAGGCCTAGCGCCCGCGACAGGAAACGCCCCAAAGCGCAACGTGGACACATCACAGAAAACAGACCTGTTTTTAGCAAAGTGCCTACCTGTAGATTTTGGCCTCTAGCTCAGCCGCCACCTAGGGAAACCTACCAAACCTGTGCATTTCTGAAAACTAGAGACCTAGGGGAATCCAAGGAGGGGTGACTGGCGGGGCTCGGACCAGGTTCTGTTACCCAGAATCCTTTGCAAAGCTCAAAAATTGGCTAAAAAAACACATGTTCCTCACATTTCTGTGGCAGAAAGTTCTGGAATCTGAGAGGAGCCACAAATTTCCTTCCACCCAGCGTTCCCCCACGTCTCCCGATAAAAATGATACCTCACTTGTGTGGGTAGGCCTAGCGCCCGCGACAGGAAACGCCCCAAAGCGCAACGTGGACACATCACAGAAAACAGACCTGTTTTTAGCAAAGTGCCTACCTGTAGATTTTGGCCTCTAGCTCAGCCGCCACCTAGGGAAACCTACCAAACCTGTGCATTTCTGAAAACTAGAGACCTAGGGGAATCCAAGGAGGGGTGACTGGCGGGGCTCGGACCAGGTTCTGTTACCCAGAATCCTTTGCAAAGCTCAAAAATTGGCTAAAAAAACACATGTTCCTCACATTTCTGTGGCAGAAAGTTCTGGAATCTGAGAGGAGCCACAAATTTCCTTCCACCCAGCGTTCCCCCACGTCTCCCGATAAAAATGATACCTCACTTGTGTGGGTAGGCCTAGCGCCCGCGACAGGAAACGCCCCAAAGCGCAACGTGGACACATCACAGAAAACAGACCTGTTTTTAGCAAAGTGCCTACCTGTAGATTTTGGCCTCTAGCTCAGCCGCCACCTAGGGAAACCTACCAAACCTGTGCATTTCTGAAAACTAGAGACCTAGGGGAATCCAAGGAGGGGTGACTGGCGGGGCTCGGACCAGGTTCTGTTACCCAGAATCCTTTGCAAAGCTCAAAAATTGGCTAAAAAAACACATGTTCCTCACATTTCTGTGGCAGAAAGTTCTGGAATCTGGGAGGAGCCACAAATTTCCTTCCACCCAGCGTTCCCCCAAGTCTCCCGATAAAAATGATACCTCATTTGCGTGGGTAGGCCTAGCGCCCGCGACAGGAAACGCCCCAAAGCGCAACGTGGACACCACCAAAATTTTGGAAGAAAACAGACCTGTTTTTAGCGAAGTGCCTATCTGTAGATTTTGGCCTGTAGCTCAGCCGCCACCTAGGGAAACCTACCAAACCTGTGCATTTCTGAAAACTAGAGACCTAGGGGAATCCAAGGAGGGGTGACTGGCGGGGCTCGGACCAGGTTCTGTTACCCAGAATCCTTTGCAAAGCTCAAAAATTGGCTAAAAAAACACATGTTCCTCACATTTCTGTGGCAGAAAGTTCTGGAATCTGAGAGGAGCCACAAATTTCCTTCCACCCAGCGTTCCCCCACGTCTCCCGATAAAAATGATACCTCACTTGTGTGGGTAGGCCTAGTGCCCGCGACAGGAAACGCCCCAAAGCGCAACGTGGACACATCACAGAAAACAGACCTGTTTTTAGCAAAGTGCCTACCTGTAGATTTTGGCCTGTAGCTCAGCCGCCACCTAGGGAAACCTACCAAACCTGTGCATTTCTGAAAACTAGAGACCTAGGGGAAGTACTCTCATCATGGATGGTACTTAGCATGTAGACATCCCTCTTGTCTGAAAATTTCAAAGCTAGCAGCTCCTCGTTCCGCAAGGCACAGCACTGTCCCCTCTCAAGTTTTTTACAGACAAGCTCCCTTGGATAGCCTTTCCGGTTAGAACGGATTGTGCCACAAGCAACTGTGTCCACTCTAAACAATTCCTTGAACAACTGCACACCAGTGTAGAAGTTATCTACATACAAATGGTGACCTTTGTTGAACAGTCGTCTACCAAGATCCCACACTATTTTCTCAGTAACTCCAAAAGTGGGAGGACAACCAGGGGGGTCAATATTGGAATCCCTACCAGTGTACACACGGAAACTATACACATATCCTGTCCTACTTTCAGACAGCATATACAATTTAATTCCATATCGTGCCCTTTTGCTAGGAATGTACTGCCTAAAAACCAAACGACCCTTGAAGAGGACCAAAGACTCGTCCACACTTATCTCTTTGCCTGGAACATAGACCTCCGAAAACCGATCTACAAAATGATCAAGGACAGGCCTAATCTTAAAAAGACGGTCAGAATCTGGGTGATCTCGTGGCAAGGCTAATGCATTGTCAACAAAATGCAGCATCCTAAGAAGAAGCAAATACCGATTACGACTCATGGTAGCTGGAAATATAGCTGTTGCCATCAAGGGACTAGTAGACCAATAAGAAGCCAGTGACGGCTTCCTTATCAACCCCATCAAAAAAGTCAAACCCAAAAACTTTTTTAGCTCCTCCAAATTTGTGGGAATCCACTGGGCAGCTCTAGAGTGTGGCCTAAGTCTAGCAGCGTTGTCCCTCAAATGCTGCTCCGCATACAAATTAGTCTGCTCAACAATCTCTTCCAAAAACACATCATCCATGAATAACTCAAAGAAATTGATAGGCATAAAGTTCTCTGTATTGGCGTTACACCCCGGGAGACCAGTAAAGGCAGGCAACTCTGGCTGCTCCATGTTTGGGGCAACCCAGACATCAGGTCTTCTAACGGGAAACCTTTCAGCCCCAGGTTGCTGCACTATTGGCACATCAATGTCCTCCTCTAAAACAGAACCTTCATCTGCACTGAGTGTGGCTTCATCATCAGAAGATTCCCCTCCAACAGAAACATCACTGCCAGAATCTCTGACTTCCTCCTCTGCCTCAGATGCAGAGTCCGTCTCATAGTCATGATCAGACTGTGACTCAAAAAGCATACCAACCACCTGCTGAGCGGTCATCCTGCGGCTAGCCATGATCTCTCCTGCTAAAATTAACTGGACAAATTCACCACCAACAACCAGCACTGTGTAAGACAAGTAACAAAGTGTAGCTTTGTTAGTAAGAGTTACAAACTCAAAAACTATACCGCTCACTTGCCTGAAAAAGCTTGATTCACCAGCAACTACACAGCAATCACCAATGATATCCCACTAAAAAGAAAGAAAGAAAGGCAAATTAGAAATAAGACACAACAAATATCATTGTGCACAAACCTAAGGACAATTTCACACACAATCCTGCATTTAGTACACCCCCTACAAACATGTCATTCATGCATGGCAACAATACTCCTTTGGAGTAAATTGTTTTTACTTACCTAAAACATGCAACTGTGCAAACTGCAGGTCAACCACCGCCAAAACCGCAAGGAGCCACAGCAAATAAAGCAAAATCTTTGAACTAGAACAAAAAGGAGGAAAAATTCTTTTATCACAAATGCAAAGACTTCTTCAGTTGACAAACACCCCACCATCAAACATTTTAGAAATTGGTGCCTAAGTGGATTCTGTCATAGGGGCAGATGGGCCTACTAAAAAAATAGGCCTGTCTGCCCCAAGGAAGCCAGAAAATACCTTTAGTACTGTGTCCCCATGGAGAGCGACCCTTGCCAAAGGGGACAGCCCTCAAACAAAAAAAAACAAAAAAAACACACACAACACTATCCCTGGTGCCTAAGTGGCTTCTGCCCCCTTGGGGGCAGGTGGGCCTAAGAAAATAGGCCCATCTGCCCCCAGGGGGTGTAGAAATGGCCAACAGGTCAATGCCCCCCTTGGGGGGGCGCCCCGTGACCAAGGGGACGCCCCCCCCCACAAAAATAAACACATAAAAAAAAATCCCTGGCGTTCTAGTGGTTTCTGCCCCCCTTGGGGGCAGATCAGCCTAAAAATAATAGGCTGATCTGTCTCCAAGGGGTGCAGAAATGGCCTGGGTACATGTGCCCCCAAAGTGGGGGGCGACCCTTGCCCAAGCCCCCCCCCATCCACTAACACACACACACACACACACTATCCCTGGTGTCTACGTGGCTTCTGCCCCCCTTGGGGGCAGGTGGGTCTAGAAAAATAGGCCCATCTGCCCCCAGGGGGGGCAGAAATGGCCAACAGGTCAATGCCCCCCTTGGGGGGGCGCCCCGTGCCCGAGGGGACGCCCCCCCACAAAAAGAAACACATAAAAAAAAATCCCTGGCGTTCTAGTGGTTTCTGCCCCCCTTGGGGGCAGATCAGCCTAAAAATAATAGGCTGATCTGTCTCCAAGGGGTGCAGAAATGGCCTGGGTACATGTGCCCCCAAAGTGGGGGGCGACCCTTGCCCAAACCCCCCCCCCATCCACTAACACACACACACACACACACTATCCCTGGTGTCTACGTGGCTTCTGCCCCCCTTGGGGGCAGGTGGGTCTAGAAAAATAGGCCCATCTGCCCCCAGGGGGGGCAGAAATGGCCAACAGGTCAATGCCCCCCTTGGGGGGGCGCCCCGTGCCCGAGGGGACGCCCCCCCACAAAAATAAACACATAAAAAAAAATCCCTGGCGTTCTAGTGGTTTCTGCCCCCCTTGGGGGCAGATCAGCCTAAAAATAATAGGCTGATCTGTCTCCAAGGGGTGCAGAAATGGCCTGGGTACATGTGCCCCCAAAGTGGGGGGCGACCCTTGCCCAAGCCCCCCCCCATCCACTAACACACACACACACACACACTATCCCTGGTGTCTACGTGGCTTCTGCCCCCCTTGGGGGCAGGTGGGTCTAGAAAAATAGGCCCATCTGCCCCCAGGGGGGGCAGAAATGGCCAACAGGTCAATGCCCCCCTTGGGGGGGCGCCCCGTGCCCGCGGGGACGCCCCCCCACAAAAATAAACACATTTAAAAAAATCCCTGGCGTTCTAGTGGTTTCTGCCCCCCTTGGGGGCAGATCAGCCTAAAAATAATAGGCTAATCTGTCTCCAAGGGGTGCAGAAATGGCCTGGGTACATGTGCCCCCAAAGTGGGGGGCGACCCTTGCCCAAGCCCCCCCCCATCCACTAACACACACACACACACACACTATCCCTGGTGTCTACGTGGCTTCTGCCCCCCTTGGGGGCAGGTGGGTCTAGAAAAATAGGCCCATCTGCCCCCAGGGGGGGCAGAAATGGCCAACAGGTTTCCTACAGAAAATAGCAACTGAAAAAGAAAAATATTGAAATTGAGGTGAAAAAAACATCAATTTTTCTCTAAGTTTTACTCTGTAACTTTTTCCTGCAATGTCAGATTTTCGAAAGCAATATACCGTTACGTCTGCTGGACTCTTCTGGTTGCGGGGATATATAGGGCTTGTAGGTTCATCAAGAACTCTAGGTACCCAGAGCCAATAAATGACCTGCACCCTGCAGTGGGTTTTCATTCTATGCCGGGTATACAGCAATTCATTTGCTGAAATATAAAGAGTAAAAAATAGCTATCAAGAAAACCTTTGTATTTCCAAAATGGGCACAAGATAAGGTGTTGAGAAGCAGTGGTTATTTGCACATCTCTGAATTCCGGGCTGCCCATACTAGCATGTGAATTACCGGGCATTTCTCAAATAGACGTCTTTTTTACACACTGTCTTACATTTGGAAGGGAAAAATGTAGAGAAAGACAAGGGGCAATAACACTTGTTTTGCTATTCTATGTTCCCCCAAGTCTCCCGATAAAAATGATACCTCACTTGTGTGGGTAGGCCTAGCGCCCGCGACAGGAAACGCACCAAAGCGCAACGTGGACACATCACAGAAAACAGACCTGTTTTTAGCAAAGTGCCTACCTGTAGATTTTGGCCTCTAGCTCAGCCGCCACCTAGGGAAACCTACCAAACCTGTGCATTTCTGAAAACTAGAGACCTAGGGGAATCCAAGATGGGGTGATTTGTGTGGCTCGGACCAGGTTCTGTTACCCAGAATCCTTTGCAAAGCTCAAAAATTGGCTAAAAAAACACATGTTCCTCACATTTCTGTGGCAGAAAGTTCTGGAATCTGAGAGGAGCCACAAATTTCCTTCCACCCAGCGTTCCCCCAAGTCTCCCGATAAAAATGATACCTCACTTGAGTGGGTAGGCCTAGCGCCCGCGACAGGAAACGCCCCAAAGCGCAACGTGGACACCACCAAAATTTTGGAAGAAAACAGAGGTGTTTTTTGCGAAGTGACTACCTGCAGATTTTGGCCTCTAGCTCAGCCGGCACCTAGGGAAACCTACCAAACCTGTACATTTCTGAAAACTAGAGACCTAGGGGAATCCAAGGAGGGGTGACTGGCGGGGCTCGGACCAGGTTCTGTTACCCAGAATCCTTAGCAAAGCTCAAAAATTGGCTAAAAAAACACATGTTCCTCACATTTCTGTGGCAGAAAGTTCTGGAATCTGAGAGGAGCCACAAATTTCCTTCCACCCAGCGTTCCCCCACGTCTCCCGATAAAAATGATACCTCACTTGTGTGGGTAGGCCTAGCGCCCGCGACAGGAAACGCCCCAAAGCGCAACGTGGACACATCACAGAAAACAGACCTGTTTTTAGCAAAGTGCCTACCTGTAGATTTTGGCCTCTAGCTCAGCCGCCACCTAGGGAAACCTACCAAACCTGTGCATTTCTGAAAACTAGAGACCTAGGGGAATCCAAGGAGGGGTGACTGGCGGGGCTCGGACCAGGTTCTGTTACCCAGAATCCTTTGCAAAGCTCAAAAATTGGCTAAAAAAACACATGTTCCTCACATTTCTGTGGCAGAAAGTTCTGGAATCTGAGAGGAGCCACAAATTTCCTTCCACCCAGCGTTCCCCCACGTCTCCCGATAAAAATGATACCTCACTTGTGTGGGTAGGCCTAGCGCCCGCGACAGGAAACGCCCCAAAGCGCAACGTGGACACATCACAGAAAACAGACCTGTTTTTAGCAAAGTGCCTACCTGTAGATTTTGGCCTCTAGCTCAGCCGCCACCTAGGGAAACCTACCAAACCTGTGCATTTCTGAAAACTAGAGACCTAGGGGAATCCAAGGAGGGGTGACTGGCGGGGCTCGGACAGGTTCTGTTACCCAGAATCCTTTGCAAAGCTCAAAAATTGGCTAAAAAAACACATGTTCCTCACATTTCTGTGGCAGAAAGTTCTGGAATCTGAGAGGAGCCACAAATTTCCTTCCACCCAGCGTTCCCCCACGTCTCCCGATAAAAATGATACCTCACTTGTGTGGGTAGGCCTAGCGCCCGCGACAGGAAACGCCCCAAAGCGCAACGTGGACACATCACAGAAAACAGACCTGTTTTTAGCAAAGTGCCTACCTGTAGATTTTGGCCTGTAGCTCAGCCGCCACCTAGGGAAACCTACCAAACCTGTGCATTTCTGAAAACTAGAGACCTAGGGGAATCCAAGGAGGGGTGACTGGCGGGGCTCGGACCAGGTTCTGTTACCCAGAATCCTTTGCAAAGCTCAAAAATTGGCTAAAAAAACACATGTTCCTCACATTTCTGTGGCAGAAAGTTCTGGAATCTGGGAGGAGCCACAAATTTCCTTCCACCCAGCGTTTCCCCAAGTCTCCCGATAAAAATGATACCTCACTTGCGTGGGTAGGCCTAGCGCCCGCGACAGGAAACGCCCCAAAGCGCAACGTGGACACCACCAAAATTTTGGAAGAAAACAGACCTGTTTTTAGCGAAGTGCCTACCTGTAGATTTTGGCCTGTAGCTCAGCCGCCACCTAGGGAAACCTACCAAACCTGTGCATTTCTGAAAACTAGAGACCTAGGGGAATCCAAGGAGGGGTGACTGGCGGGGCTCGGACCAGGTTCTGTTACCCAGAATCCTTTGCAAAGCTCAAAAATTGGCTAAAAAAACACATGTTCCTCACATTTCTGTGGCAGAAAGTTCTGGAATCTGAGAGGAGCCACAAATTTCCTTCCACCCAGCCTTCCCCCACGTCTCCCGATAAAAATGATACCTCACTTGTGTGGGTAGGCCTAGCGCCCGCGACAGGAAACGCCCCAAAGCGCAACGTGGACACATCACAGAAAACAGAACTGTTTTTAGCAAAGTGCCTACCTGTAGATTTTGGCCTGTAGCTCAGCCGCCACCTAGGGAAACCTACCAAACCTGTGCATTTCTGAAAACTAGAGACCTAGGGGAATCCAAGGAGGGGTGACTGGCGGGGCTCGGACCAGGTTCTGTTACCCAGAATCCTTTGCAAAGCTCAAAAATTGGCTAAAAAAACACATGTTCCTCACATTTCTGTGGCAGAAAGTTCTGGAATCTGGGAGGAGCCACAAATTTCCTTCCACCCAGCGTTCCCCCAAGTCTCCCGATAAAAATGATACCTCACTTGCGTGGGTAGGCCTAGCGCCCGCGACAGGAAACGCCCCAAAGCGCAACGTGGACACCACCAAAATTTTGGAAGAAAACAGACCTGTTTTTAGCGAAGTGCCTACCTGTAGATTTTGGCCTGTAGCTCAGCCGCCACCTAGGGAAACCTACCAAACCTGTGCATTTCTGAAAACTAGAGACCTAGGGGAATCCAAGGAGGGGTGACTGGCGGGGCTCGGACCAGGTTCTGTTACCCAGAATCCTTTGCAAAGCTCAAAAATTGGCTTAAAAAACACATGTTCCTCACATTTCTGTGGCAGAAAGTTCTGGAATCTGAGAGGAGCCACAAATTTGATTCCACCCAGCGTTCCCCCACGTCTCCCGATAAAAATGATACCTCACTTGTGTGGGTAGGCCTAGCGCCCGCGACAGAAAACGCCCCAAAGCGCAACGTGGACACATCACATTTTTTCATTGAAAACAGTGCCTACCTGTAGTTTTTGGCCTGTAGCTCAGCCAGCACCTAGGGAAACCTACCAAACCTGTGCATTTCTGAAAACTAGAGACCTAGGGGAATCCAAGATGGGGTGACTTGAGGGGCTCTGACCAGGTTCTGTTACCCAGAATCCTTTCCAAACCTCAAATATTGGCTAAAACAACGCATTTTTCACACATTTCGGTGACAGAAAGTTCTGGAATCTGAGTGGAGCCACAAATTTCCTTCCACCCAGCGTTCCCCCAAGTCTCCCGATAAAAATGATACCTCAGTTGTGTGGGTGGGCCAGGTGCCTCCAACAGAATAAGGCCCAAAACTTGTAGAGATACAGGGGATAGTAATGCGAGTTTATAAGGACATATTCTTTTATACATCTTTAGACTGACTCTGCTTTGGGGACCCACATACGTGAGGTGTCATTTTATTTGGGAGACTGAGGGGAACACTGGGGAGTAGGAATTTTGTGCTGGAGTGGTGATCGTACGAAGAAAAGTCAGGAAAATATGTTTTTTTTAAGCACATTTTGAGGTTTACAGAGGAGTCTGGGTAAGAAAATGTTGGGGGATCCACGCAAGCCACTCCTCCCTAGACTCCTTGGGGTGTCTAGTTTTAAAAAATGTCTGGGTTTGGTAGGTTTCCCTAGATGAAGGCCGCACACAGGACCAAAAACATAGGTGCCCTCTCCCCCCCCAAACACAGGTAGTTTTGTAATATATCGTTTTGATGTGCCCACATACGTCCGTGATGTGCCAAACACTAAAATTTTGAAAAGAAACACACTTAGGTTATGTGAAAAAGACCCCTCACCCACCAACCAAGTTGGTGGCATGCTTCATCATCGGGGTCCCACCTGAGGCACCTAGCGTGTCATAGGTGTGCTGCGACGCCTGATTACAGCGGAGCAGGTTTGGTCATTTTTACCACACATACTGGTTGGATTTGGCACGAGGGTGAGTGATGGTTCAGTGGATCAAATTTTACTAACAAGAGCTTTCACAAAAATGAAAAGCACTGTTAGTAACTGAAAGGCAAAAAACTGAACCAATGACTCACAGCTCGTGAGCTGTAAAGCCGCGACAAGGCACCAACCGCTTTACAGTCCATTCACACAACTTTCATACATGACACACACAAGGCCATTCACACCGCCAGCCACGGGCCCAGCACATTACAACACTCACATCGACAGACAGCGCCACTCAAGGGCCCATCACTTACATACGCCCACATGCCTGATACAACAATCACACCAGCTGATGGGAGTGTGTGGACTGGTGTTTGGCTTGCAGTGTGTTGCAGTAGCCAACATCAAGTCAATATGTACAGTCTCAGCCAAGCCCCACTCCACACACAATGGCATCATATTTTTTTTTTTTTTAACAGAGGAACCCCTAACTAAGTAGAAAGAATTACAAAACAACAAACACAAAAGCTCTAACTAACAACATGACAGAAATGCTAACCATGAAACTAAACACATGAAAATACAAAACAGACATGAGTTTACACTCATGGTTGTTCCCAGAAATTCTTCTGGGTGTGGTAATTCTTAAAACAAGCACCGACACACAGCCCAGGCTTTGAAGGACAATCTGGGCAGTACATTCGAGACTCCCTCCGGATACCTCTTCGAAAACACACTCTACATTTCTTAGCTGGAAAGTCTTTTTTGGGTGTGGGAGGAATGTGCTCAGCAAAGTGGCGATCTTTCAATCTAGCCACATCCTCCACCACTGCTTCTCTAGGAACTCTGGCCTGTTCCACCACAATAAGGCTCTCTATCACTGACTCCTGAAATTTCACAAATGTCATCTTTGAGTCTGGAGACCTATCCCTAAACACAATAAAAGCATTGAAGGTTGCTAAGTGGAAGAGGTGAAGTGCTAACTTCTTATACCAAACATAAGACTTACGAATAGCAGTATAAGGTTCCAACCTCTGGTCAACTCTATCTACACCTCCCATGTGCTTATTATAATCTAAAATGCACACAGGTTTGCGCACTTCAGCAACCTGGCCCCAAACAGTCACAGGGGAAGTACTCTCATCATGGATGGTACTTAGCATGTAGACATCCCTCTTGTCTGAAAATTTCAAAGCTAGCAGCTCCTCGTTCCGCAAGGCACAGCACTGTCCCCTCTCAAGTTTTTTACAGACAAGCTCCCTTGGATAGCCTTTCCGGTTAGAACGGATTGTGCCACAAGCAACTGTGTCCACTCTAAACAATTCCTTGAACAACTGCACACCAGTGTAGAAGTTATCTACATACAAATGGTGACCTTTGTTGAACAGTCGTCTACCAAGATCCCACACTATTTTCTCAGTAACTCCAAAAGTGGGAGGACAACCAGGGGGGTCAATATTGGAATCCCTACCAGTGTACACACGGAAACTATACACATATCCTGTCCTACTTTCAGACAGCATATACAATTTAATTCCATATCGTGCCCTTTTGCTAGGAATGTACTGCCTAAAAACCAAACGACCCTTGAAGAGGACCAAAGACTCGTCCACACTTATCTCTTTGCCTGGAACATAGACCTCCGAAAACCGATCTACAAAATGATCAAGGACAGGCCTAATCTTAAAAAGACGGTCAGAATCTGGGTGATCTCGTGGCAAGGCTAATGCATTGTCAACAAAATGCAGCATCCTAAGAAGAAGCAAATACCGATTACGACTCATGGTAGCTGGAAATATAGCTGTTGCCATCAAGGGACTAGTAGACCAATAAGAAGCCAGTGACGGCTTCCTTATCAACCCCATCAAAAAAGTCAAACCCAAAAACTTTTTTAGCTCCTCCAAATTTGTGGGAATCCACTGGGCAGCTCTAGAGTGTGGCCTAAGTCTAGCAGCGTTGTCCCTCAAATGCTGCTCCGCATACAAATTAGTCTGCTCAACAATCTCTTCCAAAAACACATCATCCATGAATAACTCAAAGAAATTGATAGGCATAAAGTTCTCTGTATTGGCGTTACACCCCGGGAGACCAGTAAAGGCAGGCAACTCTGGCTGCTCCATGTTTGGGGCAACCCAGACATCAGGTCTTCTAACGGGAAACCTTTCAGCCCCAGGTTGCTGCACTATTGGCACATCAATGTCCTCCTCTAAAACAGAACCTTCATCTGCACTGAGTGTGGCTTCATCATCAGGAGATTCCCCTCCAACAGAAACATCACTGCCAGAATCTCTGACTTCCTCCTCTGCCTCAGATGCAGAGTCCGTCTCATAGTCATGATCAGACTGTGACTCAAAAAGCATACCAACCACCTGCTGAGCGGTCATCCTGCGGCTAGCCATGATCTCTCCTGCTAAAATTAACTGGACAAATTCACCACCAACAACCAGCACTGTGTAAGACAAGTAACAAAGTGTAGCTTTGTTAGTAAGAGTTACAAACTCAAAAACTATACCGCTCACTTGCCTGAAAAAGCTTGATTCACCAGCAACTACACAGCAATCACCAATGATATCCCACTAAAAAGAAAGAAAGAAAGGCAAATTAGAAATAAGACACAACAAATATCATTGTGCACAAACCTAAGGACAATTTCACACACAATCCTGCATTTAGTACACCCCCTACAAACATGTCATTCATGCATGGCAACAATACTCCTTTGGAGTAAATTGTTTTTACTTACCTAAAACATGCAACTGTGCAAACTGCAGGTCAACCACCGCCAAAACCGCAAGGAGCCACAGCAAATAAAGCAAAATCTTTGAACTAGAACAAAAAGGAGGAAAAATTCTTTTATCACAAATGCAAAGACTTCTTCAGTTGACAAACACCCCACCATCAAACATTTTAGAAATTGGTGCCTAAGTGGATTCTGTCATAGGGGCAGATGGGCCTACTAAAAAAATAGGCCTGTCTGCCCCAAGGAAGCCAGAAAATACCTTTAGTACTGTGTCCCCATGGAGAGCGACCCTTGCCAAAGGGGACAGCCCTCAAACAAAAAAAAACAAAAAAAACACACACAACACTATCCCTGGTGCCTAAGTGGCTTCTGCCCCCTTGGGGGCAGGTGGGCCTAAGAAAATAGGCCCATCTGCCCCCAGGGGGTGTAGAAATGGCCAACAGGTCAATGCCCCCCTTGGGGGGGCGCCCCGTGACCAAGGGGACGCCCCCCCCACAAAAATAAACACATAAAAAAAAATCCCTGGCGTTCTAGTGGTTTCTGCCCCCCTTGGGGGCAGATCAGCCTAAAAATAATAGGCTGATCTGTCTCCAAGGGGTGCAGAAATGGCCTGGGTACATGTGCCCCCAAAGTGGGGGGCGACCCTTGCCCAAGCCCCCCCCCATCCACTAACACACACACACACACACACTATCCCTGGTGTCTACGTGGCTTCTGCCCCCCTTGGGGGCAGGTGGGTCTAGAAAAATAGGCCCATCTGCCCCCAGGGGGGGCAGAAATGGCCAACAGGTCAATGCCCCCCTTGGGGGGGCGCCCCGTGCCCGAGGGGACGCCCCCCCACAAAAATAAACACATAAAAAAAAATCCCTGGCGTTCTAGTGGTTTCTGCCCCCCTTGGGGGCAGATCAGCCTAAAAATAATAGGCTGATCTGTCTCCAAGGGGTGCAGAAATGGCCTGGGTACATGTGCCCCCAAAGTGGGGGGCGACCCTTGCCCAAACCCCCCCCCCATCCACTAACACACACACACACACACACTATCCCTGGTGTCTACGTGGCTTCTGCCCCCCTTGGGGGCAGGTGGGTCTAGAAAAATAGGCCCATCTGCCCCCAGGGGGGGCAGAAATGGCCAACAGGTCAATGCCCCCCTTGGGGGGGCGCCCCGTGCCCGAGGGGACGCCCCCCCACAAAAATAAACACATAAAAAAAAATCCCTGGCGTTCTAGTGGTTTCTGCCCCCCTTGGGGGCAGATCAGCCTAAAAATAATAGGCTGATCTGTCTCCAAGGGGTGCAGAAATGGCCTGGGTACATGTGCCCCCAAAGTGGGGGGCGACCCTTGCCCAAACCCCCCCCCCATCCACTAACACACACACACACACACACTATCCCTGGTGTCTACGTGGCTTCTGCCCCCCTTGGGGGCAGGTGGGTCTAGAAAAATAGGCCCATCTGCCCCCAGGGGGGGCAGAAATGGCCAACAGGTCAATGCCCCCCTTGGGGGGGCGCCCCGTGCCCGAGGGGACGCCCCCCCACAAAAATAAACACATAAAAAAAAATCCCTGGCGTTCTAGTGGTTTCTGCCCCCCTTGGGGGCAGATCAGCCTAAAAATAATAGGCTGATCTGTCTCCAAGGGGTGCAGAAATGGCCTGGGTACATGTGCCCCCAAAGTGGGGGGCGACCCTTGCCCAAGCCCCCCCCCATCCACTAACACACACACACACACACACTATCCCTGGTGTCTACGTGGCTTCTGCCCCCCTTGGGGGCAGGTGGGTCTAGAAAAATAGGCCCATCTGCCCCCAGGGGGGGCAGAAATGGCCAACAGGTCAATGCCCCCCACAAAAATAAACACATTTAAAAAAATCCCTGGCGTTCTAGTGGTTTCTGCCCCCCTTGGGGGCAGATCAGCCTAAAAATAATAGGCTAATCTGTCTCCAAGGGGTGCAGAAATGGCCTGGGTACATGTGCCCCCAAAGTGGGGGGCGACCCTTGCCCAAGCCCCCCCCCATCCACTAACACACACACACACACACACTATCCCTGGTGTCTACGTGGCTTCTGCCCCCCTTGGGGGCAGGTGGGTCTAGAAAAATAGGCCCATCTGCCCCCAGGGGGGGCAGAAATGGCCAACAGGTCAATGCCCCCCTTGGGGGGGCGCCCCGTGCCCGAGCGGACGCCCCCCCACAAAAATAAACACATAAAAAAAAATCCCTGGCGTTCTAGTGGTTTCTGCCCCCCTTGGGGGCAGATCAGCCTAAAAATAATAGGCTGATCTGTCTCCAAGGGGTGCAGAAATGGCCTGGGTACATGTGCCCCCAAAGTGGGGGGCGACCCTTGCCCAAGCCCCCCCCCATCCACTAATACACACACACACACACACACACACTATCCCTGGTGTCTACGTGGCTTCTGCCCCCCTTGGGGGCAGGTGGGTCTAGAAAAATAGGCCCATCTGCCCCCAGGGGGGGCAGAAATGGCCAACAGGTCAATGCCCCCCTTGGGGGGGCGCCCCGTGCCCAAGGGGACGCCCCCCCACAAAAATAAACACATAAAAAAAAAACCCTGGCGTTCTAGTGGTTTCTGCCCCCCTTAGGGGCAGATCAGCCTAAAAATAATAGGCTGATCTGTCTCCAAGGGGTGCAGAAATGGCCTGGGTACATGTGCCCCCAAAGTGGGGGGCGACCCTTGCCCAAGCCCCCCCCCCATCCACTAACACACACACACACACACACTATCCCTGGTGTCTACGTGGCTTCTGCCCCCCTTGGGGGCAGGTGGGTCTAGAAAAATAGGCCCATCTGCCCCCAGGGGGGGCAGAAATGGCCAACAGGTCAATGCCCCCCTTGGGGGGGCGCCCCGTGCCCAAGGGGACACCCCCCCACAAAAATAAACACATAAAAAAAAATCCCTGGCGTTCTAGTGGTTTCTGCCCCCCTTGGGGGCAGATCAGCCTAAAAATAATAGGCTGATCTGTCTCCAAGGGGTGCAGAAATGGCCTGGGTACATGTGCCCCCAAAGTGGGGGGCGACCCTTGCCCAAGCCCCCCCCCATCCACTAACACACACACACACACACACTATCCCTGGTGTCTACGTGGCTTCTGCCCCCCTTGGGGGCAGGTGGGTCTAGAAAAATAGGCCCATCTGCCCCCAGGGGGGGCAGAACTGGCCAACAGGTCAATGCCCCCCTTGGGGGGGCGCCCCGTGCCCATGGGGACGCCCCCCCACAAAAATAAACACATAAAAAAACATCCCTGGCGTTCTAGTGGTTTCTGCCCCCCTTGGGGCAGATCAACCTAAAAATAATAGGCTGATCTGCCCTCAAGGGGGGCAGAAATGGCCCTAAAAGACATGCCCCCCAAAGGGGAGCGACCCTTGCCCAAGGGGGCGCCCCCCCATCCACTACACACACAATCCCTGGTGCCTAAGTAGCTTCTGCCCCCCTTGGGGGCAGATGGACCTAAAAAAAATAGGCCGATCTGCCCCCAAGGGGGGCAGAAATGGCCAACAGTTCTCTGCCCCCTTGGGGGGGGCGCCCCTTGCCCAAGGGGGCACCCCCTCCCAACATACCTGCACAGAAAATATAATTCCCTGGTGATCCAGTGGTTTCTGCCCCCCTTGGGGGCAGATCCGCCTAAAAAGTAGGCCAATCTGCCCCCAAGGGGGGCAGAAATGGCCGTAACAAATTGCCCCCACAAGGGGAGCGACCCTTGCCCAAGGGGCCGCTCCCCGCAAACAAGAAACAGTAAAGAACAAAAAAAAAAACAAATCCCTGGTGTCTAGTGGGCATTCCTGCTGCCCGATCGCAATGCGATCGGGCAGCAGGAATGCTCAAAGAGACACCGGGGGAAAGGAAAAGCCTTTCCTTACCCCCGGTGCCTCTTTAGCCCAAACCCCCCACCCACCGGGAAGAGGAACTCACCTCTTTCCTCGTCGCCGCACAGGAAGCAAATGGCTTCCTGTGCGGCGAAATCCCCATAATGAAGTCAGCGCGCGATCGCGCGCTGACGTCATTATGGGGGGGTGGGGGGGGTCGGGGGTGGAAGGGGAAGGGCTTCCCCTTCCATCCCTGACTTTGGGGGGGTGGGGGGAAGCACACAGAGGGAGCGAGAGCGCTCCCTCTGGGCTGTGTGCCGAGGACGTAGTGGTTACGTCCTCGGCACAGCAGCACTGTGCCGCGGGACGTAACCACTACGTCCGCGGCACAGAAGGGGTTAAGAGATCAAAAGGTGTAAGAAAAAGTGCAGCCTACTGGACTTGAAATTTTCAAAACCATTTGGTATGTACTGCCAATTGCAAGAACTAGAATTGGGGAGGTTTAAGAAAATGTTTAATTCTTTACCAGGCTTTGTTTTCTATTTTCTGCGGTTCACAGGGCCCATTCCAAATTGTGGGTTCATTTTACTCCTGATTGCCAGCCTGAGTCTCCAGTGGCACTTTGTTTATACATCCTGGTATCTAAAGATGTGCTTTTTCTGGAGATCATGGTTATATTGTGACAAATGTGTCCTCTGCCTGAGTCCTGGTGCACTTCTCCTGCTCCTGTGGGCAAGTCACGCCACCGAGCCAAGTCCTCAGAGGTCTTAGGGCAACCATCAAGGATTCTCCAGCAGGTTAGTTCCCTCAACGGTTCTGTAGGGGACATAACAGGGCCAGTGCCACTGCCCCCTAGAGAGACCCGTTCTAGTCCTATTGGTCATCTGGAGTTCAGTTCCTTCAGTCCACCCTTGCAGTGGCCTCAGGTGGCTTCTCCTTCCACTTGGCCTTCTTTTGCCTTTCTAACTGCCAGTTCCAATGTCTCCTCATCAGTATCTCCCTTGGGCAGGGGTTTTTAAATGGGGATGGAAAGTTCTAAAAGCCAGGCACCCCTGTCCAATACGAGGGAGCTGCACCATCACTCCTCACCTGTCCCAACCCTCTTGCACAACAGTTTGTGACAATTCATTATGGCAACTTCATGTTGTTTTTGGAAAGAGTTTCCAAGAGCTTCAGCTCCTCCCACCAGCTGACATAGCTGACTGAACCTTTCCCACCAAAACCTTAAAGACAAGCCCCTCCTATGCTGGTTTCAGAGGTTAGGCTCTCCTCCTTTATTTCTGGGGTCCTGAGATGTCCAAGCCCAAATGCAGTGTGTCAAGTTAATTAACAGATGCAGATTTCCTACCCAAACCTTCCTTTCCCAGGTACTGGGTCAAGCACTGTTAATGCTCTATTGTGCAGAGAGGCTTTTTATCTTCCTGCTGGAGAGCAGAGTAATTCACTTAGTCCAGTAAGTGGGGCAACGATCTGGAATCTCTTTATGAGCTGAGCCAGGAAAATATGATACTTCCTAAACTGTCATAAGGAGAATGTTATGAGTATTGAAATTGTAAGTATATACTTGGAATGGATGTTCACCACTAGATTGATACCTCGCTCAACCTCCTGCTGAAAATCGGAGTAATTAACGTATCCCTGAAGGTGAGACAAAGGCCTTGAACTGTATAAAGCACTGTTATTGCTCTATTGTATAGGGAGACCTTTAATCTGCCTGCTTGAGAGCATAGTAATTAACTTGGCCCAGTAGGTGGGACAAAGACCTTGAATCTGATTAAACCAGGGAATTCTGATAGTTCTTAAACTGTCAGAAGGAGGAAAGTAATGATGTTAGGCATTGTAAGTTTAGACTCGGGATGCATGTTTACTCCTGGATTGTTACCTCGCTGGACCATGTAGGCCTAAATGGGGGTGAAACTGTACTTGAGGGCACATTTCAACTCTAATTTATAATACATTTTAGGATGCATCTATTCATCTACTTCAGGTGCCTCACTCAGGAAGAGGAGAGTGTTGAACAAAAGGTTTCACTGTAAGGGAAGTGCATGATTGCCATTCAACAAGGGGATGTTCATGAGCTATCAATACACATGTATGCATGAGTCAACAGATTTTACAGCAGCTTTGACTATGTCGAACCAATCCTTACATTCCAGTTTCCTCTTCAATCAAAGAGAGAAATGTACCTTATCTTATTATATTGTAGATAAGTGTACCTATACATGATCCAATCTAGTAGTCTCTCAATCTCTCCTCAAGAGGTCTACTGCTTCGTAGAACAAGAAAAGAAGCACTTTGTCCTCCATTGTGGGGGTAGCACAACAGCCTCTTATTCTTTGTGGAGAAATCCCACCAGTGTACTACTCATTGTTTTTTTCAGATTTGTACAGTAGTATGGTCTTAAGCCTAGTACAAAGGACTTTTGATGAAAAGGAATGAGGAATCCCAGAATGTATTTTAAAGCATCAGCAGTTAGAGTCCAAAATGTAATAAACTTGATGCATCCCCACCAGACATTAAATGTATCTTCAACCAGGCCATAGTTGCTCCAGTCAGAATTCAAAGCCGTCAGCAGGATTCTGTGTATTTCAACTGAAGTATAATACCATTCGTAGAGGAGTTTAAACTATATTGTTTAATTTTCTTTTCTGTGGAGCTTTTGTGCATGTTTCTTCTTTGTATGTCCCATTGTTTCTGTTCAAGTTGTGCAATGTGATGTTAACACCATCTTCTCATGTGTGCCACTCATTTACCTGGACATACTCTAACAACAAAGTAAAAAGCTTTGCTATCATTTCTTTTTAAACAGTCTGCCTATCATTTTTTAAAGTAGGGCTTTTTATGAGGTTGCAGCTCCTTCATGTTAGGATGCAAGACCCTGTAATGAGGTTGAGAATAATGGAGCCTTTCTGATTCACCCAGCCCGAAATCTTGTTTATAGTGAATAAAGGAGTTTATATTAAGGCCATAGAATAAATCAGATATCATTTGGAAACCTATCTCTCCCCTGTGTGTAAGAGAACCTGATAGCATTGCAGGGGAGGAACTAGAATTGAAGTAAATTGTTGTGCAAGGTGAGGGGAAGGATGCAAGCCCCAGTTGCATTGCTCTATTATCCCAAACTATGAAAGTCTTATTTACTAGGGGTGGAGTTAACTTGCTTAATTTTGTGCAGCATAATTGGGTGAAATTATTGCAAAATGTACACAAAAGTATACAAGATGCACCTTGCAAGAAAAAAATGACCCGAATGGTCCAGTCAGATGTAAATTCAAATTGAAAGTGTAATTTCCAGTTGATTTCCTATAGCTTGCATTTAAAGTGCAGCACTCACGCTTGAATGTGTAATTTTGTGCTAAAACATTACCTGAACTCCCCATTGTGGTAGGAAAAATCTACCTGAAATGTTTATTGATGCCCAGGTTAACGGACACTATTTGCCTTAAAAACACTGCCATTCCAGTTCAGAGTTGTAATTTTATACTCAAAAATTATCCCAAAGGTCCACTTGTTAAAATTCCGCTTGCATTAGAAAATTACCTGTATAGTACTGTAGGAGGCTGTCCTCGCTTGTATTGGGTACCAGAGGTACTTACACCTTGTGCCAGGTCCAGTTATCCCTTATTAGTGTAGATGAGGTGTTTCTAGCAGCTTAAGCTGATAGAAGGTAGCTATGGCAAAGCAGCTTAGGCTGAACTAGGAGACATGTAAAGCTCCTACTATACCACTGGTGTCATATGCACAATATCATAAGAAAACAAAATACACAGAGTTACTATAAAATAAAGGTACTTTATTTGTATGTCAATATGCCAAAAGTATCTCAGTGAGTACCCTCAGTATGAGGATAAGTTATATACACAAAATATATGTACACAAACCAAAATTAGGTAAGTAATAGCAAGAAAAGTAATGCAAACAGTGTAGAATCACAATAGGTTGCAATAAGAACACATAGGTATAGGGGCTACACAAACCATATACTCCAAAAGTGGAATGCGAACCACGAATGGACCCCAAACCTATGTGAGCTTGTAGAGGGTCGCTGGGACTGTAAGAAAACAGTGAGGGTTAGAAAAATAGCCCACCCCAAGACCCTGTAAGGTAGGTGTAAAGTGCACCTACTACCCCCAGAGAGCACAGAAGTCGTGATAGGGGGATTCTGCAGGAAGAACAAACACTAGCAATGCAACAACAGTGGATTTCCGGACCTGAGTACCTGTAAGACAAGGAGACCAAGTCCAATAGTCGCGACAGTGTCGAGAGTGGACAGGAGCCCAGGAAATGCCAGCTGAGGGTGCAAGGAAGCTGCCACTGGTTGGAAGAAGCTTGGAGTTCTGCAAGAAAGAAGAGGACTAGGAACTTTCCCTTTGGAGGATGGATGTCCCACGTCGTGATAAAGCTTGTAGAGGTGTTCCCACGCAGAAAAACCGCAAACAAGCCTTGCTAGCTGAAAGGGTTGCAGTAGAGGTTTTTGGGGGCTGCTGTGGCCCAGGAGGGATCAGAATGTCGCCACTTGGAGGAGGAGGCAGAGGGGGCACCCAGCAACTCAGGGAGCTCTCACAAAAGCAGGCAGCACATGCAAAAGTACCTGAACAGGCACTTGGAAGGAAAGTGAACTGTAGTCCATGTGAAGTCACAAAAGGGAGTCCCACGACGCTGGAGGACAACTCAGAAGGTTGTGCACTGCAGGATAGAGTGTCGGGGACCCAGGCTTGGCTGTGCATGAAGGAAATCCTGAAAGAGTGCACAGGAGCCGGAGCAGCTGCAAATCACGCGGTACCCAGCAATGCAGTCTAGCGTGGGGAGGCAAGGACTTACCTCCACCAAACTTGGACTGAGGAGTCACTGGACAGTGGGAGTCACTTGGACAGAGTTGCTGAATTCCAGGGACCACGCTCATCAGGATGAGAGGGGACCCAGAGGACCTGTGATGCAGTCTTTTGGTGCCTGCGTTAGCAGGGGGAAGATTCCGTCGAACCACAGCAGATTTCTTCTGAGCTTCTGGTGCAGGGTGAAGACAGGCTACCCCCAGAGCATGCACCACCTGGAAACAGTCGAGAAATCCGGCAGGATGAGGCGCTACAATGTTGCTAGTAGTCATCTGGTTACTTTGTTGCGGTTTTGCATGCATCCTGAGCAGTCAGCGGTCGATCCTTTGGTAGAAGGTGAAGAGGGAGATGCAGAGGAACTCTGATGAGCTCTTGCATTCGTTATCTGAAGAATTCCCCAAAGCAGAGACCCTAAATACCCAGAAAAGGAGGTTTGGCTACCAACAAAGGAGGATTGGCTACGAAGACAGGTAAGAGCCTATCAGAAGGAGTCTCTGATGTCACCTGCTGGCACTGGCCACTCAGAGCAGTCCAGTGTGCCCCCAGCACCTCTAAATCCAAGATGGCAGAGGTCTGGGACACACTGGAGAGCTCCCCTGGGAGGTGCAGGTCAGGGGAGTGGTCACTCCCCTTCCCTTTGTCCAGTTTTGCGCCTGAACAGGGCTGGGGGATTCCTGAACCAGTGTAGACTGGCTTATGCAGAGATGGGCACCATCTGTGCCCATCAAAGCATTTCCAGAGGCTTGGGGAGGCTACTCCTCCCGAGCCTTCCCACCTATTTCCAAAGGGAGAGGGTGTAACACCCTCTCTCAGAGGAAATCCTTTGTTCTGCCTTCCTGGGCCAGGGCTGCCTGGACCCCAGGAGGGCAGAAACCTGTCTGAGGGGTTGGCAGCAGCAGCAGCTGCAGTGGAGACCCCGGAAAGGCAGTTTGGCAGTACCTGGGTACTGTGCTAGAGACCCGGGGGATCATGGAATTGTCCCCCCAATGCCAGAATGGCATTGGGGGGGCAATTCCATGATCTTAGACATGTTACATGGCCATGATAGAGTTACCATTGTGACGCTATACATAGGTAGTGACCTATGTATAGTGCACGCGTGTAATGGTGTCCCCGCACTCACAAAGTCCGGGGAATTTGCCCTGAACGATGTGGGGGCACCTTGGCTAGTGCCAGGATGCCCACACACTAAGTAACCTTGCACCCAACCTTCACCAGGTGAAGGTTAGACATATAGGTGACTTATAAGTTACTTAAGTGCAGTGGTAATTGGCTGTGAAATAACGTGGATGTTATTTCACTCGGACTGCACTGGCAGGCCTGTGTAAGAATTGTCAGAGCTCCCTATGGGTGGCAAAAGAAATGCTGCAGCCCATAGGGATCTCCTGGAACCCCAATACCCTGGTTACCTCAGTTCCATATACTAGGGAATTATATGGGTGTACCAGTATGCCAATGTGAATTGGTAAATTTAGTCACTAGCCTGTTAGTGACAAATTTGGAAAGCAGAGAGAGCATAACCACTGAGGTTCTGGTTAGCAGAGCCTCAGTGAGACAGTTAGGCACCACACAGGGAACACATATAGGTCACAAACTTATGAGCACTGGGGTCCTGGCTAGCAGGATCCCAGTGACACATAACAAACATACTGACAACATAGGGTTTTCACTATGAGCACTGGGCCCTGGCTAGCAGGATCCCAGTGAGACAGTGAAAACACCCTGACATATACTCACAAACAGGCCAAAAGTGGGGGTAACAAGGCTAGAAAGAGGCTACTTTCTCACAGGTACATCTTGTGTTAAAACTTATCCCACAAATTATGCAATGAGGTGTTATGACATTATCTTAGTAATTTGAGGCAAACTTTATTAAGTGAAATCACCAAAACTATGGCAATTACTCCAGCATAGTTAAAATTTCTCCCAGGCCTGGTATTTACTGGTGGTGAGCGGCAAGCATTAAGAGGTCTCTTCTTTCTGTGTAATCAGATCATGCCACACAACAGTCATTCTACTGGTGCATGGTCAGTGGTTGCCTATAGCATGTCTTATTCTGCTTGGGGTCTTTAAGCTACAATCATGAATTGAGCAGCCACAAAATACAAGTAGACATCCTCAAGGGCTCTGCCCCCTTAGGACTCATACTGCTGCAAGAGTTGAGTTGGTAGAGTACGATAAACCTATCAACCTTCTGTGTTAACCTCCCCATTGCCTTGTCCAGTTTGTAAAAGAAGTTCAGTTCTATCTATTTTGCTAGTACCTGGGACATATATAAATCTTGCAGAGGAATATTAATTGAGAGCGTGTTAATATATGTGGTTCAGGATCAGTATGGCGGGACCCCATAGGGAGTAAAGGTAGATTTGCAAAGCTGATGAATCTTCAACATTATTCAGATACCCAGGTGTTTAATGTGTTTGGTGGCCCAGTGATATAGAATGTCATTCACCAGTGTTTGCAATGTCTGGGACAACAGTGTACATCTCAGAAGCTTTGATTTGTCAATATTAATTTTAAAATCAGATAAAAATTGAAATTTGAGTAATGGATAAATTAGAGCTGGAAGAGACATCTCTGGAACTCTAAAGTAAGCAGCACATTGTCAGCATGTAGGGACCTCATATTCTTCTGCCCCAAAAGCTATGGCTTCGGATCTCCTGCATGTCGTATGTGCTTCGAATTTATGACGGAACAACAAATGCCTTTACCACACACGCCGGAACCATGCTGTCTAAACCACAAATATGTCTTAACTATGCCTGTCTTTACAATGAGTACCATTACCTCGCATACAGATAGACTATCATTAAAACTACGATTACCATACATACCTTTACCACACAAACCTTTACTACATGTAATTTATGGGGTCTTTGGATTGCAGTCAGGTTACCCCCTGTTCGAGCAAGGACCCTTACTGTAGTCAGGGTAAGTCACACACAATCGAAATGATCTTGTGCCCACCCTCTGGTAGCATGGCAGTGAGCAGTCAGGCTTAACTTAGAAGGCAATGTGTAAAGTATTTGTGCAATAAATCATGCAATAACACAGTAGAACACCACAAAAATACACCACACTGTGTTTAGAAAAATATATAATATTTATCTGAGTAAATGCAGGTCAAAACAATTAAGATGCAATAAGTATATATTGAAAATATCACAGTTGAAATAATATAAAGTGTCCTTAGTCTCTTAAAAGCAATAAATGTGTCTTGCAAGCACAAAGTACCTGGTTTGCTTTAAAAATCTCTGCAAGGAACCACAGAGGAGGAGATGTGTGGAAAACAGGGAGGTGTGCGTCGATTTCTCAGGCTGCACACGGCGATGTGTCATGTATTTTTCACTCAGGAAAGGCTTTGCGTCAATTTCCAGGGCTCGGTCTTGGATCCTCTTCGGGTTGCAGGGTTTTTGGATGCCCCGGGGATGATGCGTTGAAATCCGGTGCTGACAGGAGGAAGTCACAGGGGCTGCTAAGATCCATTCGGTGTTGCGTGGAAATTTCTACCGCACGGCAGGCGCTGTGTAGACTCCTCTCTAGAAATCGGGCTGTGACATTCCGGCTCGGCTGTGTGTCGATCCAGTGGGCCGTGCGTCAAATTTCCGGTCACTACGCTGGCTCTGTGTCGATCTTCTTGTTGCGAAGTTGGGCTGCATCATTCTGGTTCAGCCTGCGGTGAATTTTTCACCACGGTGCAAGCTGTGCGTCGTTTCTGACAGGCTGTGTGTCGATTTTCACTGCACAGGGAGTTCTTTTTGCAAGAATGAAGTCTTTTTGGTCCGGAGACTTCAGGGAACAGGAGCAAGCTCTATCCAAGCCCTTGGACAGCACTTCTCAGCACAGCCAGAGAGCAGCAAGACAGCAGGGTAACAGCAAGGCAGCAGTCCTTTTCAGAAAAGCAGTCTAGGTGAGTCCTCTGGGCAGCCAGGCAGTTCTTCTTGGCAGGTTGCAGGTTCTTGTTCAGGGTTTCCTCTTCAGTGGTATCTTGTCCAGAAGTGCCTAAGTTGGTAGGGTCAGAGACACTGCTTAAATACCCAAATGTGCCTTTGAAGTGGGGGAGGCTTCAAAGAGTGGCTTAAAAGTGCCCAAGGTCCCTTTTCAGTTCAGTCCTGTCTGCCAGGGTCCCAGTAGGGGGTGTGGCAGTCCTTTGTATGAGGGCAGGCTATTGTCCTTTGACACGTAAGTGTCCACCCTCCCAGCCCAGGAAGACCCATTCAAAATACAGATGTATGCAAGTGAGGCTGAGCATCCTGTGTTTGGGGTTTGTCTGAGTGAATGCACAAGGGAGCTGTCAACTGAACATAGCCAGATGTGGATTGTAAAGCGCAGAAAGATGTAAGTGCAGAGAAATGCTCACTTTCTAAAAGTGGCATTTCTATAATATTTCTATTAAATCCAACTTCACCAGTCAACAGGATTTTGTATTACTATTCTGGCCATACTAAATATGACCTTCCTACTCCTTTCAGATCAGCAGCTACCACTCAAACATTATATGATGGTAGCCCTAATGTTAGCCTATGAAAGGAGCAGACCTCACAGCAGTGTAAAAACAAATTTAGGAGTTTTACACTTCCAGGACATGTAAACTACACAGGTACCTGTCCTGCCTTTTGTCTACACAGCACCCTGCCCTATTGGTTACCTAGGGCCTACCATAGGAGTGACTTATATGTAGAAAAAGGGGAGTTTTAGGCTTCGCAAGTACTTTTAAATGCCATTCGAATTGGCAGTGAAACTGCACACACAGGCCTTGCAATGGCAGGCCTGAGACAAGGTTAAGGGGCTACTTAAGTGGGTGGTACAATCAGTGCTGCAGGCCCACTAGTAGCATTTAATATACAGGCCCTGGGCACATATAGTGCACTTTACTAGGGACTTATAAGTAAATTAAATAATCCAATTGGGTATAATCAAATGCCATCATGTTTAAAGGTAGAGAGCATATAGTGCACTTTACTAGGGACTTATAAGTAAATTAAATATTTCAATTGGGTATAATCAAATGCCATCAAGTTTAAAGGGAGAGAGCATATGCACTTTAGCACTGGCTAGCAGTGGTAAAGTGTGCAGAGTCCTAAACCCACCAAACCAGTATCTAAAAAAAGGAGGGAGGCAGGCAAAAAGTTAGGGGTGACCACCTTAAGGCTGTCAGGTCTAACACCACACATAACATTAGAATGCAATATTTTAAAACACATATGTATTTATAATAATATATATATTTAAATAATACTCTTTCCAAATAATTACAATTTCATTTTTTAAATTAAAAAACAACATCAATGCTGTATTAATAAGCTAAAAAACAAATAGTACAAACGTTATTTAAATAAACTTTAAACAATACTTGTATACCTTTAAGAAACATTTTTATATCATTCCCCGTTCCACAATAGTCCTTTCTTTGCGTTAACAATAAAAATACAATGTGACTATTACTAAAATGGCCAACGCACAATGTGATGAAAAACAGATTTACTAACACCAAGGGCCTCATTACGAGTTTGGCGGTCAGAATGCCAAACCTCTATGTTGACAGTCCTAGAAATACCACCATGATGGCGGTCTTTCAGAACGCCCTATTACGGGTCATACAGGCAGGACCACTGACAGCCAACCAAATAAGGCAGACTGCCACTGGCGCGGAGGCCTGGGAATAGGCGGTCTGACTTTCAGTGCTGACAGAACCATGACCAACCACTGACCATATTACAAGCACACAGCCGCTGTAACTGACCCCCACAGTGATCAGCCAATGGTGGTCCGAACCAAAGCAGTCCGCGGTCACAAAAGTAACACACAACTGCACATTTGATGAAGTTGAAAACAACACAGCTGGCACACATTGCCACATTGGACACACCTGCAAAGGACACTATAAAACACATCCTTTCACACAACACAATCCTTTGCATTCACAACACCAAACACAGAAGCCAGAGCACCTTATTTTGTAGAAGACATAGATTAGGCACTCTTTTATTTTCACCATCCCATTGAACACCCTGCACAAACATTTGTCCAGTCACACCCTTTTGCACTTCCCCTGTTTAATAAGTCACACGTTTTGTTTTCCACCATGGCACATTTAAAAAATCCACGTTTCTCAGAAGATGAGTTAAGAGTCGTGGTGGTTGGAATCATAAGAGTAGAGGCAATTGTTTGGAGCACAAGTCCAGCATACTTCCCTCAGCAGGAACATGGAAATGTGGGACATGATCATCGATAGAGTAAATGCTGTAGGCACCACCTTGCGCACAAGGGAAGACATTAGATGGAGGTGGAATGACCCCAATGGAAAAGTCGATTCCCTGGTCTCCAGTCTCCAGCTTCAGGCCAAGAAGACTGGTGACGGCCCTTCCAGTGCCCCATTACATCTATTCCCCTGGGAGGAGAAGGTCTTTGCCAACCTGCATCCTAAGGGCCTGACAGGAATAACTGGAAGAATGGAGTCTGGTAAGTCACTGCACTAAGAATGTCACCAAAACGCCAGGTCATACAAGCCCACAGCTCACCTTTTGCCACTTTTACCGTCACTCCACTCACCAGCCCAATGTCCACCTGTCCATAGACTTCAATTGTGCAAGTTACATTTGAAGTGTACTTACTTGGGGAGATGACGTTTGTATAGTGTGTGTAGTACAGAGACTGACATGGCTACAACTCTCAGAAGGCACTACTTTAAAACTCCAAACAGCAGACCAGTGGTCACCTCTCCAAACACCCCTGATTGGTACATCCAATTTAAGGGTATATAGCTGGAGATATAACATTTGTCAAGTGTGTGTAGCACAGGCACTGACATGAGTACAGCTCCCAGCAGGCAGTATTCATGTAACTATAAACACTAGCACAGTGGTCACATGTTACAATACATCTGTTATTGATCTCACAAATAAGGTGTACTCACCTGGAGGGAGAAGATTGGTCAAGTGTATGCACTAGAGAGAGTGACATGACTGCAACTCACAGGAGGCACTCTTTTAGCAATTCCAAACACCAGAACAGTGTTCACTTGTCTAAAAAGCACTGTCTGGAAACTCACTGTTTAAGTTTACTCACATTGCAAATGTGGGAAGCATAGTGAGTGACATGACTATTAAGGCCAGGAAGGCCCTGTGTCTGTAAAACCAAACATCAGCCTAGTGTTCTCTTGTCCAAATACCATTGTTTGGTAACTCTCAATTGAAGTGAACTTACCTGCGAGGACAACATTTGTATAGTCATTTGTATAGTCTATGTCGTACAGGGAGTTACTTGACTGCAACTCCCAGGAGGCCCTGTACCTGTAACTCCAAACACCAGACCTGTGTACTCTTGTACAAGAACCACTTTGTCTTAACTGTCAATTAAATGTGTACTCACCTGGGAGAATGCAATATGTATCATGTGTGTAGTACATGGACTTACATGACTCCAATTCCCTGCAGGTCCTGTTTCCCTAACTCCGAAAACTAGGACAGTGGTCATTTGCCCATATCCCTGTTTGCCCACTCACAAATGAAGTATATTAACTGGGGGAGAACATTGGAAAAGTGTGTGAACAAGATGAAATAACTTGACTGCAACTCACAGAAGGAACTGTTTCAGCAACTCCAAACAACAGAACAGTGTTCATTCGGCGAATGACCCCTGCTTGTCAACTCTCAATGTAAGGTTACTCAGCTGGAAGGATACCATTTGTTAGTGTGTGTACTACAGGGAGTTACATGACTGCACCTCCCAGGAGACTCTCTTACTGCCACTCCAACCACCAGCCAGCCAGGCTGGCGGTGAGGACTGCCACATTATGAGAGTGGTGGGTTGCCAGCTGCCAACCCGCAACATCTTCACCCATACTGCCATGACGGTATAAACTACCGGACTGAAGATGTTCAATTTGACCCAGCGGTCCACAGAGGACCACCAGTAGTATTAGGAGATGGCCCACTGCCATGGTTTATGCGGCGAAAGCACAGCCACAAAAACCATGGTGGTAGGGCTTCCAGTGACAGGGAATTCCTTCCCTGTCACCGGTAGACAGCTCCCCCCCAGCAAGCACCTGACCCCCAACTCCCCCTACAATCACAGCACCCCCACCCCAACTCACATAGTGCCCCCCACACCCTCTACTCACACAGTACCCCCTACTCACATAGCACCCTCACCCCTGTACCTGCATACATGTACACACACACCCACATGCACCACGCATATACGCACTCACCTACACTTCCAGACACACATCCACTCACACTCATCCATCCACACATTCACTTACACATACTCACACGCATTCAGGCATGCATACACACTGACATGCAGACACGCACTCACGCACTCACTTCAACAAGCAGATATGCATTAATTTCAAAATTCATACACGCATTCATTCACATGCATACAACCACGCATACACCATAACACTCACAGTCGCATTCATGCACACACATGCAGACACCACACACAGAGACACGCACACACAACACCCTCCACCCTCCCACCCCCCTCCCCAGTTGGACACCTGAGTTACCTTGTCCAGCGAAGAGGTTGTCACCACCAGGCCGTATTAATGGTCTTAATACGGCTTTTGGTGTCCTTCTGGCGGGGCGGTGCAGGTCGTAGCAATGCCAGTGTGCCACCGCCCGCCAGCTTGGCTACTGCGTGATATCCACCCAAAGTGTGGCGGAAATCCGACAGTACCCATTACATGGTGGCGCAAGACCGCCAGCACTGGTGGTCTTCTGGCACCCGTGGCTTTGGTGGTCTAGCTCAGAGACTGCCAAAGTCATAATGAGGGCCATGATGACTCCATCCACATATACAACAAGCTCCTGGGTCTACCTGCATAAGTAAATCAACTAGGCCTCAAAATTACCAAATCCATATCTTGCCTAGCCACGGTTTTGCCTGCAGTGGTGGCATCCTCCCAAGGGGTAATGATCTGCACATTTTAACAGCTGTTTGACTCAGATGAGATTGGTATGCTTCATACATGCCAGGTCAATGCAACCAACACCTTGGGCACTTGCCACAATAAGATTAATTGTAAAATAACTTTGAACAAGGTCTATGCTTTATATAACACTAAATTGTTGGAGATAGATGTCACAATACAACCAGTAACATTGTATCTTTCAGATCAACATGTTGAGCTGCCATTAGGCACAGAGAGGCCACAGAAGAGACTGCCACGACCCCCCTGGATGAAGCCCTCAGTGTAAAAGACACTCCTGGACATAAGCATGTGGAGGATGATTCTGGCCCATCTCAGCTACCTGGTCAGACTGCGGCCACATCAGCATCTCCCAGCCAGGTTGCCTCTACATCACAGGCAACCATTCGCCCCCCAATCTCTATTCCGAGCACATTGTCTACCATCTTGTACCCCCAGTCCTGGATCCTGAGTTGCTGCAACATGTCCATCAATGTTGGGCCAGGAACCAATGGGAGAGGGCAACCTGTGGCAAGGGCACAGGACAGTAGGGTGGGTTGTGAGAGAGGGATGCTGTGGGCCAAGGGGTGAGAACCCTGGTGGTGCACCAGACCATGACACCATCAGTCATGTCTTGGGGGTCTATCAGGAGTCCCAAGGGTTAATGGGCCAGGTCTTGACCGAACTCAAAGCAGCTACAGAGGGACATCCATAGGGATATATGTGAACAGTGCAAGGCTCGCAGTACAAATGTGGCCTCCCTAACATTGGTGATGAGGTACATTAACACTACCCTGAGCAGGGCTCTACAGCACCACTCTACCCCTTCCATGGACTAATCAACACCAGGCCCTTCTTCATTTGTGCCAGCCACTGGAAGATAGGCCCAGCCAGAGGAACAAGCACCGGACACCCCTGCCTCTGTAGCAGATCCCGTCTACCATGCAAGCGGGGACGTCTGGTGAAGAATCCAGGAGGTGCGGATGTCAAGACACCACCACTGCCAGCAAGTGACCTCTTCCTAAAGGAACTCCTTTGTGTGCCACACATTCACTCTGTGGTCTGATCCTGAACTACCCATTAGTTCCAATGGGAGGAGTACTCTGGACTTTGGACTTCCAATGGTGTGGCATCTATTCCAATATTTTCATTCACCATGACTGACACATTCACCTTATTATTTTTCTTCTTTTCTGTCAACATTTTATGTACTGCATCAGCACTGTAAGCATTTTACCCACCACAAACTCATTGCCCGCCTGCTTATTTTCAACATTTTGCTATGTAGAGATGTAAGACCATGTAAAACATACAATGAAGACATAACTTATTTGTGCAAGGAGGGATGTGTTATAGATACACAGTGCCGTGCTCATGATTACAACCATTATACACAAAGACATCATTATAAGTATCTGGTCACACCAAACATTTTATTCAAGTGTACTACACATAGGCTGTCCATATGTCTGGGCCTTTGTGACATAAGACTGTGTGACTCATACTGAGTCAACGTACATATTCCAGGGTTCAGCCCCCAGACCACAGAAGGGAGGGATTTGTCAGACAGTGTCCTGTACAATAGGCAAACATTAAAGTGGTTGATATCACCAGCTGAGACTTATCACCTACCACATCAAAGTACTCCAACATCACATAATCTAAGATACAGAAAGATGGCAGTGCAACAGTGCCTGATCACTGACCCATCATAATCCAATAACCATGCTTCTGGTGGTATGACCAAACATATGTCAGTGTTGTTGCACAGGGACTTTAGCCTGCAATGATGAAACACATCTACAGCCACATACAGGTCATACAAGAGTGTTTAGTCAATGTGAAGGGTGAATGACTTGCTCACAATCAGTACCTACATATTGTGTGCCCACATGATGACACACATGATGCAATCGGCCCAACACAGCACACAAAACAAGTCCAATCTGTACTTCAGACCTTCCACCCAAACACTGTGCAAGCCACCTTGAACAGGTCTCACACCCCAAATCTGTGACCTACATTACAGAACAGCATCAGATACCTTCCAATGTCACAACTCTGAAATGTCTACATGAGGATATCATGGTGAATGTACCTGTACAAAGACAAAACAAGGAGTATAGGCTTGTAAACCTACCTAGTATGAAATCACATAGCAAGGTACAAGAAGTGTAATTATATTGCAAATAAACTGACGCAGACAATGCAATGTCATTAAGGTAGGGATGTATCAAAAGTTTTCTTATCAAGCAGCCTTTGGGTGAGCATTGCAGAGGATTGGCACCTTAGTTGATTCTAAAACACTCAACTCTACAAAATTCTCACTACAGTTAATTATACAGTCACAGTCATGGCATCACATGACATACTTACACTCAAGAAAAGGAGCTGTTGATGAGATCTTCTCACAAGTCAGCTCCTTCCTCTTCAACACTGTCATCTTCCCTTGACATTTCAGGATTCTCACCCAGTGGCACTGCAGGCTCACCCTCCGCTGGGATGTACAGGATATTTCTCCACAGGGTGATATTGTGGAGCATGCAGCATGCCACGGTGATATGACACACTTTTCTGGGTGAGTAGAGGAGAGCTCTACCAGTCAGGTAGACACCTAAATCTGGCCTTCAGGATCCCAAAAGCCCGCTCCACTACCCGCTTTGTTCTTCCATGAGCCTCATAGAAATAGACTTCCCCTGGCATAGGTGGTTTCCTTAGTAGCGTCAACAACAAAGGATGGTTTGGACATGCGGAACCTCCTGTTAAAGAATGGTACATATGTGCAATAATGAGTCACACACTTCATGATTGTAGTGCCACACATTGCACACACACAAACAGGACAGATGTAACTTACCAACCAGCCAGACCCTCTCTAGGAACAGTTGTGACATCTTCTGGGGTATTGTTCTGTTCTGCATTATGAAGACATCATGGCTTGAACCCAGAGAAATGGCACCCATGTGAAATGTAGAGATCCACCAAACAGACAACTTGGACATTGATGGAATGGAAGTTCTTTCTGTTGCGATATACTTGTTCATTGGCCTGCGGTGGGACCAAGCCAATATGTGTGCTATCAATGGCAAACACGACATGTGGGATGCATGTAAAATCATAAAAGTTAGCCTTCACATGGGGTAAATCCACATGTTGGGGAAACTGGATTTAGCTATTCAGGTGTTTTAACATTGCTGAGAGGACATCCTTCAACACCATACTGAACATAGGTTGGGAGATACCAGCAGCTAGGGTAACTGCAGGTTGGAAGGACCCTGTGGCTAGGAAGTGCAATACTGACATGACTTGTACATTGGGTGGTATGCTGGTTGGATAACTAATAGCTGGCACCAGATCTATCTCCAGCTGACAACATAAGTCCATTATTGTTTGCCTATTCAGATGGTAAAACAATATGGACAGTAGAGAGGAGTCTGTCTCATTTTCCCTCTCTCTGGGTACCTATGTATGACAAGATATGATTTCTAACATTAGTCAGTGTGTCCACAGCAATATAAATGATGCATGTCAGTAATGTCATGTGACAAGGCATTTCTGAATGGATATACATGTCAACTAGTACACATCACAGCTACAAATAACACAAGAGTCTCATATGGCCACAATGGTTTTCCACACATGTGATCATAACATGTATATGGACCAAACTCAAAGATGTGCAACACAATTGCCCAACACAAATGTGACTGGATAGCCCAACCACCAAAATGAATGTTGGCCATAGAGGACTGCGCCCCACTGTTGAATGCCATTTGTGCCCTGCAACATACTACAATTGTCTTTCAGTAGTAGAATCTACATGACAAGACAGGATAAGCATGTTTGTGAGGTCAAAACTCCATGTTCACAGGTGTAACACAGTTTAAATAGCCCAATACAGAATTCCAGGTGGCTGCCTGACCTGCTCCACTGGACCTTAGGAACCGCCCGCGATCGCAGGCAGAAGTCATCATGGAATATAGGTGGTTGCAACTGCAGCGGACACAGCCACATGCTTATGTTGTTGCCAGTGGTGGTTGCGGGCCAATGGCTGTGTCCGCTGGTGGTGACAACGACCTATGTGGGGGACGTGACCGCCATGTTCTGCAGATTCACTGACTTGACTCCTGACACTGTTGCCAGCAACACCTCCACAACCTGAGCTGCTGTGTGTCACCTCTGGGAGCAATCATGCCACATCCAGCAGGTGATAGGGTCTCTGCCTTTTCTCCAAATGAGCTGGAGAGGCTAGTTAATGAGATCCTACCCATGTTTGGACAGTTCTATGACTCACCAGAGGAGCAATCAATCAATCAATCAATTTGTAAAGCGCGCTACATACCCGTGAGGATTTCAAGGCGCTGGGGGGGGAGAGTGCTGCTAGTGCTCAAAGAGCCAAGTCTTGAGGAGTTTTCTGAAGGAAAGAAGGTCCTGGGTCTGTAGTAGATCCGGTGGGAGGGTGTTCCAGGTCTTGGCGGCGAGGTACGAGAATGATCTGCTGCTGGAAGATTTGCGTCAGATGCGGGAGATGGAGGCGAGGGCGAGGTTAGCGGAGCGGAGATGCTGGGTGGGGGTGTAGAAGCTGAGTCTGTTGTTCAGGTATGATGGTCCGGTGTTGTGGAGTGCCTTGTGTGCGTGGGTGAGGAGCTTGAAGGTGATCCTCTTGTTGACGGGGAGCCAGTGAAGGTCTCTTAGGTGGAGGGTGATGTGGCAGTGGTGACGGATGTTGAGGATGAGTCAGGCGGAGGCGTTTTGGATGCGTTGGAGGAGTTTGGATGAGAAACCGGTGTAGAGGGCGTTGCCGTAGTCGAGTCTGCTGCTGACGAGGGCCTGGGTTACTGTTATTCTTGTTTCTGTTGGGATCCATTTGTAAACTCTGCAAAGCATGCAGAGGGGGTTGTAGTAGGAGGAGGAGATGGCGCTGACCTGCTTTGACATGGAGAGTGAGGAGTCGTGGGTGAAGCCGAGGTTTTGTGCGCTGTCGGTGGGTGTCGGTGGGTAACCCAGCGAGGACAGCCACCATGAGTTGTCCCAGGTGGAGGGGGTGCGCCCAAGGGCGAGGACCTCTGTTTTATCCGAGTTCAGTTTTAGCTGGCTGTTTCTCATCCAGTCGGTGATGGCTTTTAGTCCCTCGTGGAGGTTGGTTTTGGCGGTGTGCGGGTCCTTGGTGAGGGAGAGGATGAGTTGGGTGTTGTCGGCATAGGAGATGATGTTGAGATTGTGCTAGCGGGCCACTTGTTCGAGGGGGGCCATGTAGATGTTGAACAGCATCGGGCTGAGGGATGAGCCCTGGGGTATGCCGCAGATGATGTTGAAGGCTTTGGATTGGTACGGGGAGGGGGACTCTTTGGGTTCTGCCAACGAGGAAGGATGCGGTCCATTCGAGTGCCTGGTCCTGGATTCCTGCTGCGTGGAGGCGGGATTTTAGGGTGAGGTGACAGACGGTGTCAAAGGCGGCTGATAGGTCTAGGAGGATGAGGGCTGATGTTTCTCAATTGTCGAGGTGGCTTCTGATGTCGTCTGTGGCGGCGAGGAGGGCGGTTTTGGTGCTGTGGTTGCGTCTGAAGCCAGACTGGGAGGGGTCAAGGATGTTGTTGTCTTCGAGGTACCAAGTGTTGATGATTTTCTCGATGACCCTCGCCGGGAAAGGGAGCAGAGAGATGGGCCGGAAGTTCTTCAGGTCCTTGGGGTCCGCCTTTGGTTTCTTGAGAAGGGCGTTGATTTCAGCGTGTTTCCAGCTTTCCGGGAATCTTGCAATTTCGAAGGAGATGTTGATGGCTTTCCGTAGGTGTGGTGCAATGGCTGTGTCTGCTTTGTTGAAGATGTGGTGCTGGCAGGGGTCTGATGGTGATCCGGAGTGGATGGAGTTCATGGTTTTGTGGGTTTCGTTGTCGCTGTTGTTGGTCCAGGAGGTCAGTCGGCTGGAGTGGGTGGAGTTTGTGGTGGGTGGGGTAGGAGCGTCCGGAGTGTGAGGGGAGTTGAAGCTGTCGTGGATGTCCGTGATTTTTTGGTGGAAGGCGGTTGCTAGGGCGTCGCATAGCTCTTGGGAGGGTGTGATGTCGTTGACGGTGGCGTTTGGGTTGGAGAGTTCTTTTATGATACTGAAAAGTTATTTGCGGTCGTGGGCGTTGTTTTCTAGGTGGGTTTGAAGGAGGATCTTTTTGCCAGCCTGATGAGTTAGTGGTGTTTGCGTGTGGCATCCTTGAGTGCCGTGTGGTTGTCTAGAGTGCGTTCGAGTAGCCATATTTGCTTGATTTTTCGGCAGTGGAGTTTGGAGGCTTGGAGGTCGTCGGTGAACCAGGTGCCTTTTTTGTTGATGTGGTTGTTGGAGGGTTTTCTGAGTGGAGCAAGGCGGTCGGCGCAGTCGTTGATCCATATCTTGAGGTTGTGTGCCGCGATGTCGGGGTCGGTGGGGTTGACGGGTGGTTTCTGGGCCAGGGCGTTGGTTAATTGAAATTCAGTGACTTTGCCCCATCAACGGCATGGTGGTTGTTCGGTGAGGTGGTGTTCTGTGTGTTTCTTGAAGGTGAATTAGATGCAGTGGTGGTCAGTCCAGTAGAGTTCAGAGGTATGGTTCAAGGTGACGTGGTTGCTTGTGAAGAAGATGGGGTCAAGGGTGTGACCGGCTGTGTGTTGACGAGCTGTGTAAAGCCGAGGTTGGTGAGGGTTTTGGTCAGGGTGGTGGAGTTGGTGTCATTGTTGTTTTTGAGGTGAAAGTTCAGGTCCCCGAGGAGGATGTAGTCCGTGGAGGCGAGTGCGTGGGTGCTGGCCAGGTCGGCGATGGCGTTGCTGAAAGGTACCCTGGGTCCTGGGGGGTCTATAGATGAGTGTTCCTCTGAGCGTGGTGTTGGGGTCGGTGTGGACTTGGAAGTGAAGGAGTTCAGCGGCACTGGAGTCGTCCAGGGTGGTTTTGACTTTGAGGGTGGCTTTGTGGACGATGGCTATGCCTCCTCCGGTTCTGTTGGTGCGGTCTCGGCACGCGACTTTGTATCCGTTCGGGATGGCTATGGTGATGTCGGGTGCTGAGGAGTCGTTCTACCAAGTTTTGGTTAGAAAGGCCACGTCCGGGGAGGTGGAGTCGAGCAGGTCCCAGACTTCGATGGCGTGCTTGCGTGCTGAGCGGGTGCTGAAGAGTATGCAATGGAGGTGGTTGGTCTTAATCCTAGGAGGTATGTGGGCTCTGTTGCAGGTGAAGCTGCAGTTGTGGCAGGAGAAGGGTCCGTGCGTGCTCTTTGTAGAGGAGCAGGTAAGTAGCTCATGTACACACTTTTATTTGTACTCACTATCCTTTCCCTCCTCTCAGGTTAGAGTGTGCCCTTGTGTGCTAGTTTGACTACTCGTGTGCCGTTGTTCCAGTCTGTGTGGAATCAATGGGATGGACAATCTTCTGGTATTGGTGGCCAGTGCCAAATCACTTGGTGAAGCATGCACTGTGGAACTTCTTCCAGTGTGACATGAGTATTTCCATGTCACCTTCTCCAGGCTATTGCAATTATATGAGCAAAATGCAGGATTTTGGAGCATCATTTCTTATTGTTGGGCCATTATGTAGGTGACAAACAGATGTGTGCATGACCTTGTGTGTGATATGTGGGAATGCAGTTGTCATTGGCCTGCTATTGCATGACAACAGGTATTAGAGGTATGCTCCATGGAGCAAAGCTTTGAGGGTGATGAGGTCTCCTATTAGTTCAATGGTTACTGTGATTACACAACGTTACCCATGTAATTGTAGTTGTCTAAGATCCTGATTTTCCTGTGGGCAACTGTTAACATTTCAGATAACATGCATGCATATGGTGTGAAATGTATGGGCCACTTAGGTGGTGTTTGTTGCTGGGGCCTACTTGACATAATGGTAATATGTTGACCCAGTTTCTCTTTGTATTTGCAGCATCAGCACCAGCAAGTGAAGAAAACAGGGCAAAGTCGAGTGGGGACGCATCTGGCCACAGGACCTCAGGTCAAGACACCACAAACACAGAGGGACCGAGTGGCCTGAAGGGCAATGGGAGTGCCACAGGGGAGACCGGAACATCATCATCAGAATCTTCCTCAAGTGGACACTATCTAGTGGTGGTGGACCCATCAGGGCATACCTCAGTACAACCTTTGGCTGCCATCCACCCCAGTTTTATCACAACCCTCCCTGTTGCTTCCCTCCCAGTTGACAGTGCCCGCTCACCCAAGATGGTGAGCATCTCCTTTGCTTCAGGCACCTCCACCCCACCCCTGTTACACCTGTTGCCCTCAGTGAGGAGGCTATTGACCTCCTGAGAAGTATCCCTGTGGGTCAGACAGCCATTGGGAATGCCATCCAAGGATTGGCAACTCAACTCCAGCAGACTAATGCATTACTGGAAGGCATTCATGGTGCAATATCCAGCCTACAGAGATATTTTCAGGCTCTGACCTCCACACTGACGACAGCAAGTCCCCCCTCCACCTTTCGCCCCCCTCCACCTCCCTCTTCCCAATACAACTCCCATATTCCCCTATCTACACAAAGCACACACACCGATCTGCACGCACCCACCTCAACACACAGGAGCAGCACAAACAGATACAAGCACCACAAAACACACCAGCACGCAAGCCAACAACAGATACAGCATCAGTCACCACATACGCAGATACCCCCACCACTCCTATCATAACACACTTGACATCAAGCATACCCACAGGCACCACCACAATAGTCAGTGACACACACAGCATACCTGCACATACCACCCCAGCAGACACACAGACATCCACCACACCCACCATACGTGCAGACACCACCCGAACAGACACACAGATATACACCACATCAAGCACGCCCTCAGACACCACCCGAACAAACACACACACATCCACCAATCCATCCCTGAGCACCTTCACCTCCCAGCCCCAAAACACACAAATACACAAACTCACCAATGCAACAGACACCACCCAAATGAAAGCATACCTCCCACCCCGCACAATGACATCCACAATGACACAGCAGACAACCACTCCCTCAACCTCCAAATCTACACCCGCTTCTGGTGACCGTCCCAAAGAACTTTTTTTGTTTGACCTTTCCCATGCTCCCTCTACCCCTGTTCCCAACCCAAGAGGCACCAACTGACATCCCAAGTCCTCCTCTGTCACACCTGGCCCCCTCCAAGCACACAGTCCCCCCAAGAAGAAGACAACCCCTCCAAAGAAAAAGACCCCCCTGGCATGCTTGGCGTGGTCCTCACTGTCATTTTTTCCTCTGCTTCCCATGTTTTGACTGTGTACTGGACTCTGTTTTTGCTGGTTTTGTTACTCTGGGCACTTTACCACTGCTGATCAGTGCTAAAGTGAAAGTGCTCCCTGTGTAAATTGTAAGTGTAATTGGCTTTTCCATGATTGGCACATGTTATTTATCAGTAAGCCCCTAGTAAAGTGCACCAGAAGTGCAGAGGGCCTGTAAATCAAATGCTACTAGTGGGCCTGCAGCACTGGTTGTGCCACCCACATGAGTAGCCCTGTAAACATGTCTTGCACTTCCAATTCGACTTGGCAATTGTGGGTACACTTATCAGGTTCAAACCTTCCCCTTTGTACATGTAAGGCACCCCTAAGGTAGGTCCTAGGAACCCCTATGGGCAGGGCGCAGTGTCCGTTAAAGGTGAACATGCACTGATGTGTTTTTCATCTCCTAACAGTGAAATACTGCCAAATTTGGGTTTCACTGTCGCAAGACCTCATAGGTTGATATGGGAGCAGATAGAGATGTGGAGTTTGGGCCTCTGAACTCACAACTTAAAAATAGATCTTTTGGTAAATTTGTTTGTAAATTGTCAGTTTCAAAAATGCCACTTTTAGAAAGTTGGCGTGTTCTTGCTTAAACCATTCTGTGTCTGTCTGCTTGTGTATTTCCTGTCTGGGTCAGACTGACAGTTGGGCTGTCTGTGAATCCCCTCTAGACAGTGACACAAAGGGAGCTGGGGTGTAGCCTATTTTGCATATCTTGATGAGCCATCTGGGCTAGAGTGGCGGGAGGAGTGGTCACTTATACCAGAATGGGTTGTGCCAGCACTCACACAATGCAGTCTACACCCCCCTGGTATGAGCCTGGATTGTGGCCTGGGCAAGGCATGATCTTGTGAACAACAGAGACGTTCTTTTGAAGTTTGCCTACTTCAAAGGCAGAAAGGGGTATAAGTAGTGGACCGAAAACCCCAGACTTTTGGATTACTTCTAGAACCAAGGGGAACCTCTGAAAAGGAGAGGATCTGAAGAGCTGGAGAAGTACTGTCCCCTTGCCTGTGACTGTGCTGTGCTGGGTTGGCCTACAGTTGTTACTTCTGCCTGAAAGAGGACAAAGACTGGACCTTGTGATATATTCCTACTTGTGAAGTGTCTCCAAGGGCTTGGATTGAGCTTGGCTTCTGTTTTGAAATCTCGGGCCATCAAAGACTTCCTCTGCCAGCATCTGGACTCTCTGGTAAGACTCCTGCCCTGCCAAGTGGTGCCCTATGCAGTCTCTGGGCCCATGAAATGTGCAGCTGGTAGAACAAGGACTGAAGAAATCCATGCACAGGAAACTGTGCGAGGAAAATTTTGACGCAATACCTGCTTGCAGCTGTTAAAATCGACACGAACCCCACAAGGTGTGGTTTTTCATCGCCGTGCAGCTGTAATTCTCATGCATTATTGCTGGGTGTCAAATTCAATGTGAACCTGCACGGATCCGAGGTGCTCTGTCCAGAAATCAACGCATTGCTCTCTTGCTGGAGAGAAAAACGACGCATCGCCTACCCAACCAGAGAAGAAACGACTCACAGCCTCACTTGTGAGTAAGGAATTGACGCATCGCTGACTTTTTAGACGCACACTTGCCTGTGTGGCTTTATTTTTGAGGTAACAAGATACTATGTGCTACAACGTTTCCAGTGTTTTCTATGGAGTAAGACTCTTTTTTTTTCTTTAAAAATTCACAACTTGACTTTTGTATGTTGGATTTTTGTCATTTCTGCCTTTTTTGATTTAGATAAATAATGCCTATTTCCTAAACTAGTGTGGTATCCATGTTATAGATTTTTCACTCTATTACTGTATATGTGTTGGTACAAATACTTTACATGTTGCCTTTGAGATAAGCCTGACTGCTTGTGCCAAGCTACCAAGGCGGTGAGCAGAGGTTATCTTACGAGTGTAGTCCCCTTACACTTACTAGAGTGAGAGTCCCGGCTTGGATAGAGTGCAAACTGAATGGCAACTAGAAAACCTATTTCTAACACTGGTGTGCAGAGGTGAGGATAGAACTTGTATTTGTACTTGATATACAGTGATTAAGTGTATACTACTGTTTTCAGTGCAGACCATTATGTGACCACATACTACTTGTTTTTGCGTTTTCTCTTTTTGGACTTTTCCTGCTTCCATTTTGTTTGTGATTGTTGAACTTTTCTTGGGAACTCTCAATTCTTGGACCTTTGCATTTTTTTTAGTAAACCTCACCAGCATGTCTCAATCTGGGGATGCACCAGCTTTGGCTACAAAGGCTGTTTTTGAGTTGGAGTAACTGGAGGAATATACAGTGGCTCGACTGAAGCAGTTTTGTAATGATCTTTCCTGCTCAATCAAGATCTCTGCCAGTAAAGAGGAGCTGCAAAAGGCGTTGAGGGCCTGGGTGGTAGCCAAGGAGGTTAGGGGGCACACAGAGGAGGAGGATGAGGGTGAGGAGATGCAAAGTCTTCATAATGTAGTAGATGTACCTGTTCCACCTGGGGGGAGGGTCTCCAGGGCAGCCAGCAGTGTATCAGCTAAGTGTCTGACTCCTGAGAAATTGCGTGACAGAGAAGCAGAGAGGGTTTGCCAGTTGGAGTTAGAGAAGCTTAAAATTGAGATGGAAGACAGAAGGTTGGCCATAGAGGAGAAAAAGATGGTCTTGGCTCATGAGCTCAGTTTGAAAGAGCTGGACCAAAAGAGCCAGTCTAGCAGAGATGGTGGCAGTAGTACTTCAGTGCAGCCTGAGAGGAGGGTGCATATTTCTAACGATGAGGTGAAGGATTATAAAAGGGAGGATGACATTTATCTGTGGTTTAAGGGGTATGGGTCAGCTCTCCACATGAACATGGTCCCTGAAGGACACTGGGGGGTGGGTTGGTGGAAGCACTTTGAGGTAGAGGGGAGGGACAGTCTGACATCTTTAGGGGATCCTCAAGGACTCGCCTACTCTATCATAAAGGACACCCTATTCACCAGATATAGGGCGTCATTACAACCCTGGCGGACGGTGTTAAAGCGGCGGTAAGACCACAGACAGGCCGCAAAAAAAAAAAGAGAATTATGACCGTGGCGGAAACCGCCAGCAAAGAAAGCCATTTTAAAACTCCGACTGCCACGGCGGTACAGACAAACAGCTTGGCGGTCACCGCCAACAGACAGGCGGGAGACAAAGTACCGCCCACAGTATCACAACCTACCAATCTGCCACCCTTTCCGTGGCGGATTCACCGTGGGTAAAAACACGGCGGAAACAGCCATTTCAATGGGAAAAAGTTCACCTCTACACACTCCACGAGGAAGGAGGGCACCATGGAGCCGGAACTCCAAATACTCCCTGCGATAGTCTTCCTGCTCCTGTACGATCATCATCAACGCCGGCGCCGAAGACAACGGTGAGTACTGCACCTCCGACATAAGGGAGGAGGGAGGCAAAAGTGAGGGACACACACACGCAACACCCCCACCCCCACCGACCCTCACCCACTACAACACACACACCAATGCATATCCAAACATAACAGTAACAACCCCAAAACCCCCCGGAAGAATGCAAAGACAAAAGGAAATTAGTGCAACCATTGTAATGTAGCAAAATACAGTAAGCAAATATATACAAATATATACACACATTCAACAAAATATACACCACGATTAGTAGTGCAGGTATGCACCATTCAATGTCCGTGGTCCACTGGGCCCAAAATGCATGGGCGAGGCCCACACACGATACCTGAGCAAAACGGAGAGAACACTGCAGGGGCATCAGATAGAAATACAACAGGCACCTCAGGGGGAAGGGAAGGGGGGCACCTCAGCCGGATGACAGCACCATGCCAGATCCACGAGGGGGCTCCATGCCCATTGAGGTATCCTGGGGAGTGCAAAGCCACAGTCTCTCAAGTCTCTACAGTGGGTGGGTTGCCCACTGTACCATCCCGGGGAGTGCAAAGCCACAGTCTCTCAAGTCTCTACAATGGGTGGGTTGCCCACTGTTCAATCCTGGGGAGTGCAAAGCCACAGTCTCTCAAGTCTCTACAGTGGGTGGGTTGCCTACTGTACCATCCTGGGGAGTGCAAAGCCACAGTCTCACAAGTCTCTACAGTGGGTGGGTTGCCCACTGTACCATCCTGAGGAGAGCAAAGCCACAGTCTCTCAAGTCTCTACATGGGTGGTATGCCCACTGTTCAATCCTGGGGAGTGCAAAGCCACAGTCTCTCAAGTGGATGACAGTTTCCACAGGTTATGGAGGGGGACTAGTGCCCAGAGTGCTTCATCCTGTTAAGGACTGAGGTAGGGAATGCTGTTCTCCACAGGTTCTGGAGGGGGACTGGTGCCCAGAGTGCTTCATCCTGTTAAGGACTGAGGTAGTGGATGCTGTTCTCCACTGGTTCTGGAGGGCGACTGGTGCCCAGAGTGCATCACTCTCCCTGTGACGTCCCAGTTCCGTCACTGCCCCTGCCGCACATGGGCTAGTGGTGCTTGAGTTGACGGTGCTTGCCCTGTTCAGCGGTGCTTGCCCTGTTCAGCGGTGCTTGACTTTGCAGTTTCTGACCTGTTCAGCGGTGCTTGCCATGGCGGTCTTTGCCCTGTTCAGCGGTGCTTGCCCTGTTCAGCTGTGCTTGACTTTGCTGTCTCTGACCTGTGCAGCGGTGTTTGCCATGGCGGTCCCTCATTGCCCAGCGGGGCTGTGGCTGCCGGGGCCCTCCTGGGCACTGACTGTGGCGGTGGTCTCCTGACCAGTGACGATGGGACTGACCTCCTGGGCACTGACTCTGGCGGTGGTCTCCTGACCACTGACGATGGGACTGCCCTCCTGGGCACTCACACTGGCGGTGGTCTCCTGGCCAGTGACGATCGGGCTGGCGGTGGCCTCCTGGGCAGCGGGGATGATGGCGGCCTTCTCTGCCGTGCTGCTCTTCCCAGACTTTGGCACTTTCTTCTGCCCCTTCCCCACCTTGGGAGGAGTCACAGCTGAGTGGACACTCCCCCCGGGACCCTTGTGAGCGGCTTTGCCGGCTGGAGTCTTCCCCCTATCCCGTCGGTCACTGTCCAACTTCTGGTGCTTCACAGAGGGGGACTGGCTGTGCTTTGGCTCTGTGTCACACTGTCTGCCCTGGTGCCCGGTGCACTCCACATACCTCTAACAGGCACCACTGGTACCAGAGATTTTTGGCTGAGGTGCTAGTACGGGACTTATGAATTGGAGGGGGGTGGTGGGAAAGAGTTCAAGGTTGCTCAGGAAAAGTTTCTTAGGAACACTGGTACGGGTAGCTGCAGGGGGTCTGGGAGTGGAGGAAGAGGAGGTGGTTGTAGGAGGTGTAACCTTTGATGATTTGGGTGCAGGTGCATGTGTTGGAGGCTGTCTTGAGGTGGATGGATGTTGGGTGTGTGTGTGCCCGCGTTTGTGTACTTTGGGAGGGGGCGTCACAGACACACTGGGAGAGGAAACAGGGGATGTGTAAATGGTAGTGGGGGTGGTGAGTGCAGGGAGCGGGGTGTGGTGGTGGGTGTGCTGGTGCGGGTCCTAGTGGCTGTAGTGGTAGTGCATGCAGGTGAAAGTGTAGACGACACTGGGAGTGAGGAGGGACACGACGAGGAGGGGGACATAGTGGAGGTAGTGGATGTTCCTGTGTCTCTATGTGTGTGATGCTTGTGTGAGTGCCTGCGGGATGTGTGGTGCCTATGTTTGCCTGAGCTTCCCTTGTGTGTTTACGTGTGTGCAGGCTGGTTTGATGGTGTGCTTGGGATAGGCAGAGGTACAGGGGATTGGGTCTGGGTGGAGGAAGTTGGAGGGGGGAGGCTAGAGACAGGGACAATGGCTGCCATCAGTGCTGGGACCAGCCAGAGATTGCAGGGTTCAATGATGGGCAGCCTGACCAGAAAGAATGCCCTTCAGGAATGCATTAGAGTGTTGCAACTCCCTTTCTACACCCTGGATGGCATTCACAACGGTAGACTGCCCAACAGTGAGTGACCTGAGGAGGTCAATGGCCTCCTCACTGAGGGCAGCAGAGGTGACAGGGGCAGGGGCTGAGGTGCCTGTGGCGAAGGTGAGGCCCACCCTCCTGGGTGAGCGGGCACGGGGCGAAGGCTGAGGGGCTGCTGGGAGGGCGGTGCTGGTAGGGGGGGTGGCGGCTGTACCTGTAGAAGTGGGGAGCACAGATTTTGCCGACACCACAAGGGTGCTCCCATTGGAGGACGAGTCCGTGTCGCTGGTTGCTGATTCGGTGACCGCCGTGAAGCTCCCCTCGCCCTCCGTCCCACTGGTGTATTCCGAGTCCGTGGTGTGGCCCTCCATGGCCATGTGGGATGCAGCTCCCTCGTGCTCCGGTGCCACTGTACCTCCGTCTGATGATGCTGATGCACAAAAGAACAGGGAGAGCACAAAAAGGGGGGGGGGACGACAGAAGAAAGACAGTTTGAGTGCATGGCTTACCGCTACCGTTGGCGGACAATACAAACACAGCAGCCCCCTGCACTATGCCGCGCTGTTGGGCTCTACAGATGCAGTTCCTGGGATATGGCCTACATGGCTATGGTGGACATCAGCACACATAGATGACACAGGGGCATGTATACCTGTACTTGGCACTCTACAGAGGTGGGGTAGAGTGCCAGATGGCCTGCATTACGGAGGGGCCTAGCCTACGGAAGTCACCCTGGCCTAGGGAAACCCACAGCCCTCCTCCCCCACCCAGACACCTTCACTGCGCGCAAAGTCCACAGAATGATGTTGTACTCACCCCCTTGTGTCTGCTGTGATGCCCTCAAGTGCCCATCCAACTCAGGGTAGGCCACCACCAGGATCCGGAACATCAGGGGGGTCATGGTGCGACGGGCACCCCTCCCACGTTGGGATGCCATCCCCAGCTGAGCCTCCGCTGTCTTCTTGCTCCAGCAGCGAATGTCCTCCCATCTTTTATGGCAGTGGGTGCTCCGTCTCTGGTGGACCCCCAGGGTCCGGACGTCCTTTGCGATGGCACGCCAAATATCCTTCTTCTGGTGGGCGCTGACCTACATGACATGTACAGGGGAAAAAGATGAGTCATTACCAACTGCACCGTCGAAGTGAGTGGCCCACATCCCTGCCCTTGCCATGTGGCACATGCATTCACAGTCCTTCATGCTCCCAGAACTCTGCCCCCTTCCTTCTTACAACCAGCCCTCTCCACCAAGGCATAGCCCATACAACTTGCACCCTATGTACTCACCTGTTGGTCTGGAGGACCGTAGAGTAGCGTGTACTGGGGGAGGACCCCGTCCACGAGCTTCTTCAACTCCTGTGCAGTGAAGGCAGGGGCCCTTTACCCAGACGCGCGAGCCATTGTCTCTTCCAGACCGAGGTCACAGCAGCATTTGCAGTATAGGTCCTCTCCTGTCGAAGATCAGGTATCGAGTGATTGAACAGATAGAAAATGTCGGTCACGTCCGCGGCTGTGACGTCTGCGGCGGTGCGTATCATCACTGCCAGCGCACTTTGTCATTGGCTCCTGGGACCCATAGGGTCCAATGTTAACCAATGCAGCATTGCGCAGCGGTCTTCAACCGCCTACCGCGACGCCAGCGCAGTTACCTCACATCCCATTGTCCCACTTTAGAGGTCAGGCAGCCACCATTTCAGGGGCCCACATGGCTTCATTTTCAACTGCGTCACACATACCTAGGCCTGGACTCAACACACTTACAGACAACTTTTTGGATTATGTTTCGTGTTCTGTGTAGCTGTGGGTACATTTCTCTAAGTTGCTTGACTCTGTGGTCGCTGTTGTCCTTCCTAGGCACCGTCAGCTGGGACATGTGAGGAGATGGCGGAATCCTCCGGTGTACCGACCGCTGGTGGACCTGTTGACAATGGAGGAGGGACATTTAATCATCACCTACAGGTTTGAAAATGCTACAATCCAGGAACGGTGTACCCAGTTGGAGCCTGACCTGATGTCACCAATCCGCCATCCCACAGGAATCCCCCCTCAAGTGCAGGTGCTATCAGTGCTCCATTTCCTTGTAAGTGGGTCATTTCAAACAACAGTGGCCATGGCATCAGGGATGTGCCAGCCTATGTTTTCCAACATGTTGTCCAAGGTGTTGTCTGCCCTGCTGAAACACATGCGGAGCTACATCGTTTTCCCTCAGGTGGAGGATTTGCCTACTGTTAAAGGTGACTTCTATGTCCTTGGACATATCCCTAACATCATAGGTGCCATTGATGGGACCCATGTAGCTCTGGTCCCCCCCCACAGGAGTGAACAGGTGTACAGGAACTGGAAGAGTTATCATTCCATGAATGTACAGATGGTATGTTTGGCAGACCAGTACATCTCCCAGGTAAATGCTATGTTGCCTGGCTCTGTGCATGACGCCTACATCCTGCAGAATAGCAGCATCCCTTATGTAATGGGTCAACTCCAGAGGCACCGGGTGTGGCTATTAGGGGACTCTGGTTACCCCAACCTGTCATGGTTACTGACCCCAGTGAGGAATCCCAGGACCAGGGCAGAGGAACGCTACAATGAGGCCCATGGGCGGACTAGGAGGGTGATCGAACGCACCTTCGGCCTCATGAAGGCCAGGTTCAGTTGCCTCCATATGACAGGTGGTTCCCTATTCTACTCAACAAGGAAGGTGTGCCAGATCATCATCGCCTGCTGTATGCTTCACAATCTTGCTTTGAGACACCAGGTGCCTTTTCTTCAGGAGGATGGTCCAGATGACGGTGTTGTGGCAGCTGTGGAGCCTGTGGACAGTAATGAGGAGGAAGCAGACGAAGAAGACATTGACAACAGGTATTCAGTCATCCAGCAATATTTCCAGTGGCACACAGGTGAGATCACTTTCTTGCCTTCTACAAGTACTTTCACATTTCTACCTTTATCCTGTCTGTCAATTTCAAGCAGTATTTGGTAACTGAGTTGTACATTACCATTACGGTTTCACAGGTGTGGTTACCAATGTGTGCCATCTGCTTGCATCCTTCATGGACTTGTGATGTGTGACATAGGTATGTTGACATTACATTTGAGAACGGATTTTGTCACTGTCATAGCTAATACACATTTTCTAAATCACAGACTGACTCCAGATTGTTTTGTGCTTTAAGGGTGTTGATTGAAGTGCTAAATATTGGAGGGGGTGATAAAATGGTGAGGGGTGATGGTGGAGGAATGTCCATGGCAGAGTCCAGTCTATTAGTCTCACAGGTGCACTGCCCATAAGGGCATAGGAAGTGGAGCTGGGGCAGTTCCAATATGGACAGGGTTACAATGTGGGACAGTGGGATGACAATCAGGGTGGTCTCATTTCTTGGCGGGGGTCTTGCCATCGTGCTCTGTCCTGTTCCTGGATCTCAGGGACCGCTTGCGGGTTGGTTCTCCCACTGCAGGGGGTGGGGTGCTGGTGTGGTGGTCCTGTGGCGGGCGTCCTGTCCACTAGCGCCGGCGGAGGCGGGGGGCAGTTCATTGTCCATGCTAGTGTCAGGGGCCCCTTGGAGTGCCACAGTGTCCCTCATGGTGTTTTGTATGTCCTTCAGCACCCCTACGATGGTGCCCAAGGCGGAGTTGATGGTTCTGAGTTCCTCCCTGAACCCCAAATACTGTTCCTCCTGCAGGCGCTGGGTCTCCTGAAACTTGGCCAGGACCGTAGCCATCGTCTCCTGGGAGTGGTGGTATGCTCCCATGATGGAGGAGAGGGCCTCGTGGAGAGTGGGTTCCCTTGGCCTGTCCACCCCCTGTCGCACAGCAGCCCTCCAAGTTCCCCTGTGTTCCTGGGCCTCCGTCCCCTTGACCGTGTGCCCACTACCACTGCCCCCAGGTCCCTGTGGTTGTTGGGGTGGTGGGTTATCCTGGGTCCCCTGTAGTGGTGGACACACAGCTATTGACGTGTCCTGGGGCCGGAGGTATGGGACCGCTGGGTGGGTGCTGTGCTGGTGTTTCCAGAGGGTGGAAGGTCTGTGTTGGGCTGTGCCTGTGCGAGGGGAACCGACTGTCCCGAGGCCCACGATGGTCTGGGCTGGTCATCTGGATCCAGTTGGCCAGAGCTGCTGTCATCACTGTGGGCCTCTTCTGTTGGTGGGGTGGAGATGTATGGACCCTCCTGTCTGGTGACGTTAGGTAGTGGTCCTGCAGCGGTTTAAAAGCATGATTATTGCATCTGTGTGTGTCATGGTGTGCAGTGGGTGGGTGAGCGTGTACCCCAGTGCTAGCATTCCTGTGTGAAGGCTTGTGTGATGATGGTTGGGGGGGTGTTATGGGTATGTGCATGGGGCATGCTTTAGTGAGGGGTGTCCATGCTTTGTTGTGTCATGCAGGGCTTGGTTTTGGGATGGGTGGTTTGTGTTATTAGTACATTAGTGAGGAGTTGGAGTGATAGGGGAGGGGGTGAGGGTGGGGGGGTGATGGCATGCAGGTAGGGTGGGGGGTATGATAGTTAAGATTTGACTTACCAGTGTTCATTCCTCCACCGACTCCTCTGAGGCCCTCAGGATGCATAATGTTCAAGACCTGCTCCTCCTGTGTTGTTAGTTGTGGGGAAGGAGGTGGGGGTCCACCACCAGTACGCTGAACCGCGATGTTGTGCCTGGAGACCATGGAACGCACCTTCCCCCGTAGGTCCGTTCCACCTCTTCCTGATGTCCTCCCGATTTCTTGGGTGCTGTCCCACTGCGTTGACCCTGTCGACTATTCTTCGCCATAGCTCCATCTTCCTAGCTATGGAGGTGTGCTGCACCTGCGATCCAAATAGCTGTGGCTCCACCCGTACGATTTCCTCCACCATGACCTTCAGCTCCTCCTCGGAGAACCTGGGGTGTCTTTGCGGTGCCATGGGGTGGTGTAGGTGATGTGTGGGGTGGTGTATGTGGTGATGAGTGTGGTAATGTGTAGTGGTGTGGGGTGTTTTGTGCGTGGATGTTGTGTGGGTGATGGTGTTGTGTGCCTCTGTGTGGTGGGGTTGTCTATGCTGTGCTCTCTCTCTGGCCTTCGTCAATAATGTTTGGTCATAGGGGTTTGTGGGTGATGTGGGTGGGTGTTTTATTTTGTCTTGGATGTGTGGGAGTGGTGTTTGTATGTGTATCAGGTGTGTGTACTTTGAATTGTCCAATGTGGCGGTGTTTTGGAGATGTGTGTGTATTTTGAGTGCGGCGCGTGTGTACCGCCAATGGAATACCGCGGTTGAAAGACCGCTGCGTGGATTCGTGGGTCGTGATAGCATGGGCATGTTTCTGTTGGCGTGACGGTGGAGGATTTTTTTTCGCCAGTTTATCACTGACCTTTGGTGTGGCGGTCTTGTGTGGGTGTCTGAATTTCGGCAGATTCCGAGAAGTGGGTAATAATAGCTGTGGCAGATTTCCGCGGCGGTGTATTGGCGGTCTTCTGCACGGCGGTAAGCGCCTTTTACCGCCAATGTTGTAATGACCTTCATAGTCATACTCCTGAGCAGTATAAGGAAAAGTTTAGATCTTATTAGAAGAAGAAATCCCAAACTTGGTTGAGTGTGTACACTCTTTTTTGAAGGTCACTGGATTGTTGGGTGAAGGGCAGTAAGGTAACAACTTATGGGGGGCTTTAAAACATATTGCCCGGGAGCACTTACACAGTATTTGTTTTCCACAGCTAAGCCAGAATCTAATTGACAGCGAGCTGTCTGACTCCAGAAAGCTTGCTCAGGAAGTGGACCGGTGGGAAAGCACCAGGGTCCAAAAGAGGTATGGGGGACCATGCCAAGGGTGAGAAGTGTCCCCAACAGAAGAAGTGAGGGGGTAAGGGTAAAAAGAGGGAGTTCTATAAAGGGCCCCAATCTAGTTCCCAGAGTAAAGATTCCCAACCCCAAGATGAAAAGAAACCATGGATCTCTACAGGGAAACCTGCAGAGAGGGGTCTCTGCAAACACTATTCATGTGATCAGCTGGGTCACATGAGGGGGGGATTCCAAATGTCCCAAGGGGGCACAGGCACCCAGTTGTGCCCAGTCACAGGGCTTGGCCAATGTAGCTCTTGGGGAGGAGTTGGTTCAAGGTGGATGGGAATCAGCTGAGATGACCCTTTTCTCACTAGGGGACAGTGAGATGGTCCAGAGGACCCTCATGCCTGAGAACACTAAGAGGTACAGGCAAAGGGTGACCATCAATAAACAGAGGGTAGAGGCTTTGAGAGACACAGAAGCCAGTGTGACTACTGTGAGAAGTCCCCTGGTGTCTGAAGAGCAGGTAGTTCCCCATACACTTCACCAAGTAGTTACGGTAGACAACTCAGAGCACCTGAGTAGAGCGGCTCATGTTCCCTTTGAATGGGGGGGGTCTCAGGTTCCTTAAGAGTAGCTGTGAGTTCAACCATGCCTGTGGATTGTCTGCTTGGCAATGACATAGAGGATTCCCCTTGGAAGGAGGTGGAACACAGGTCTCACTTGGAGATGTTGGGTCTGACTGGGTGTGTGGGTGTGTGTGTGTCCACCCAGTCAATGGCAGCCCTTCAGGGAGATCATGAGGCCCTGGAGCTGAAAGAGTGGCCCAGGTGTCTGCTAGAAGAATGAAGGGCAAGGGGCGCAGGAGACCCACCCCAGAAGTTCCCAAGGTCCAAAAGGAAGGTGGGACCCACAAGGGAAGCATTCTGTGAGGTACAGAAGACATGCCCTACTCTGGAGGGTTTGGGGCAGCAGGCTTTAGATCAGGCATCTGACAAGGAGTCTGATTCACACTTGTTGTATTGGGAGGATGGCCTCCTATATTACGAGCCTAAGGGGCAGCCCATGTGCTGGTGGCTCCCCAGTGCTTCAGGGCCTTCTTACTGTGTTTGGCTCATGATGTGCCTTTAGCTGGACATTTGGGGCAGGACAAGACCTTTGAGAGGCTTGTCACTCACGTTTACTGGCCCCAAATGCGCAGGCACTCAGATGCACACTGTAGGTCTTGCCATACTTGTCAGGCAAGTGGCAAGAGTGGGGGAAATGTAAGACTCCCCTCCAACCTTTTCCTGTTGTCAGCACCCCATTGAAAGGGTTGGTATTGACATTGTGGGGCATCTGCATCCCAAGACAGCCATGGTCAACAGGTTTATCCTGGTCTCAGTGGACCATACCACCAGGTACCCAGAAGCCATTCCTTGAGATCAATCACTGCCCCTGTGATGAGACATACATTGATGGAGGATTTTACCCACAAGGGGTTCCCCAAGGAGGTGGTATATGACAGAGGTACCAACTTCATATCTATATATATGAAGTCTCTATGGAAGGAGTATGGCGTAACCTACAAGTTTACCTCTCCTTACCATCCACAAGGAAATGGTCTGGTTGAGAGATTCAACCGCACCTTGAAGGGCAAGATTATGGGCCTGTCAAAGCCCTTTAGGAGTAAGTGGGATATCCTCTTGCCACCCACAGGAAGGTGCCACAAAAGGGTCTTGGATTTATCACTTTTGAGTAGTTGTATGGACACCCTGTGAGAGGACCTTTGGGTCTGGTTAGGGAAGGCTTGGAGAATGCCTCCAGTAACCCCACCAGGATGTATTCAGTTAAATGCTGGCTTTTAGGAACCAGACTGCGTGCTTCAGGAAGGTCGCTCGAGAGAACTTGGAAGGAATCCAGGAAGATATGAAATGATGGTAAGACTAGAATGCCACTCTGGTTGAGTTTCATCCTGGACAAAAAGTGTAGGTGATGGCCCAAGTGGAGCCTCGAGCTCTCCAAGATAGCTGGACTAGGCCTTTTGAGGTGGTTGAGTGCAAGAGTGATGTCACCTATCTGTTGAACTGGCAGACACCTAGGAACACTATGAGGGTCCTACATGAGAATCATCTCACTGTTAGACCTGGCATCTTTGGCGTGGTCTCCCCTGTCTTTTTTGCCTCTGGTTCCTGTGTTTTGACTGTGTGCTGGACTCTGTTTTTCCTGTTTTTGATACTCTGGGCACTTTACCACTGCTGACCAGTGCTAAAGTGCAAGTGCTCTTGTATAAATTGTATGTATAATTGGCTTTTCCATGATTGACATATTTGATTTACTAGTAAGTCCCTAGTAAAGTGCACTAGAGGTGCCCAGGGCGTGTAAATCAAATGCTACTGGTTGGCCTGCAGCACTGGTTGTGCTACCACCATAAGTAGCCCTGTAAACATGGTTCAGACCTGCCACTGCAGTGTCTGTGTGTGCAGCATTAAACTGCCAATTCAACCTGGCAAATGAACCCACTTGCCAGGCCCAAACCTTCCCTTTTTTATACATATAGGGCACCCCAAAGGTAGGCTCTAGGAAGCCCCAGAGGCAGGGTGCAGTGTATGTTAAAGGTGGGACATGTACTGTTGTGGTTTACATGTCTTAACAGTGAAATACTGCCAAATTAGTTTTTCACTGTTGCAAGGCCTATCTCTCTCATAGGTTAACATGGGGGATGCCTTTAAATAACTTTTAAGTGCAATTTTCTTTGGGAGCAAATGGAAGAATGGAGTTTAGTGTCTCTGGACACGCAATTTAAAAAAACAAATTTTGGTACAGTTGCTTTTTTAATTATCAGTTTGAAAATGCCACTTTTAGAAAGTTGGCATTTTTGTGCTTAAACCATTCTGTGACTCTGCCTGCTTGCGTATTCCCTGTCTGGGTCAGACTGACAGTTGGGCTATTTGTAAATCTCCACTAGACAGTGACACAAAGGGAGCTGAGTTGTAGCCTGCATATCCTGATGGGTCATCTGGGCTAGAGTAGATGGAGGAGCTGATACTTACACCTGAATGGGCTGTGCCTGCCCTCATACAATTCAATCTCTAACCCCCTGGTGTGTATCTGGGACAGGCCTGGGCAAAGCAGGAGCTTGTGAACAACAGAGACTTTCCTTTGAAGTTTGCCCACTTCAAAGGCAGACAGGGGTATAAGTAGAGGACCCAAAACCCCAGATGTTCAGATTTCTTCTGGACTCAAGAGGAACCTCTGCCAAGGAGAAGAGATGAAGAGCTGGAGGAGGAGTACTGCCCCTTTGCCTGTTACTGTGCTTTGCTGAGTTGGCCTGTGGCTGCTGGTTCTGTCTGAAAAATGACAAAGACTGGACTCTGTGCTATATTCCTGCTTGAGAAGAATCTTCAAGGGCTTGGGCTGAGCTTGCCTCCTGTTTCAAAGCCTCAGGGCCATCAAAGACTTCCTCTGCCAGCACCTGGACTCTCTGCTGAGACTCCTGCCCTTCCAAGTGGTGCCCTATCCAGTCCCTGAGCCCTTGAAAGATGAGGCTGGTAGAAGAAAGACTGAAATCCACCTACAGGAAGCCTTGAGGGGAACATTTTGACACACCACCTGCAAAACGGTTGTTAAAATGACGTCCCTCCCACCTCACAGCTGAAATCGATGCACCACCTGCTTCGCGGCTGGGAAATGGACAAATCTGCTGGAGAAACAATGCAACACCTGCTTGTGGCTGCTGAAATTGACGCAAACCCCTTGCAGTGCAGTTTTTCCATCACCGTGCGGCCTGATTTCACACGTATCATCACTGGCCATCAACATCAATGTGAACCTGCGCAAACCTGAGGTGCCCCATCTGGGAAACAACTCACTGCCTCACTTGCAAGTGAGAAAACAATGCATTGCTGGCTTTTTTGATGCATTCTCCCCATGCGGCTTTATTTTTTACGCAAACCAGGTACTTTGTGTAACAACAACGTTTGCATTGTTTTCTATCTATTAATTTAAAAATTCATAACTTTTTATTTTGGTCTTGTTTGATTTAGATAAATTGTGGCTATTTTTCTAAACTGGCATGGTGTCCATTTTATAGTGCTTTCACTGTATTACTGTGTGTTTTTGAACAAATACTTTACATATTGCCTGTGAGATAAGCCTGACTGCTTGTGCCAAGCTACCAAGGGGGTGAGCGGGGGTTGCCTTAGAAGTGTAACTCCCTTATGTGGACTAGAGTGAGGGTCCCTGCTTGGACAGAGTGCATACTAGCTGCCAACCAGAGACCTCATTTCTAGCTTTCACATGACATATGTGCACTCAAGAAAAGTAGCTATTGATGAGATCCTCTCCTTGCTCTTCACTACTGTCATCCTCACCTTGCTATTTCAGGAGGATAAACCAGTGGCACTGCAGGCTCCCCCTCCTCTGAATGTATGGGATATAACACCACAGGGCAATGTTGTGCAGCATGCAGTTTACCACAATGATTTGACACACTTTTCCGGTTGAGTAGAGGAGGGCTTCATCAGTGTAGTCTAGACACCTAAATCTGGCCTTCAGGAGCCCAGAAGCCTGCTCCACCACCCACTGTGTTCTTCCTGGGGCCTCACTAAAACAGACTCCCCCTCGGGTAGTTGAATTCCTTAGTGGCCTCATCAACTAAGGACGGGACATATGTGCAACAATGAGTCCCTCTCATCAGAATTGTGGCCCCAGACATTGTGCACACACAACAGGACAGATGTGACTTACTAACCAGAAAGGCCTCACTGGGTACAGTCGTGACATCAGCTGGGGGATAGTGCTGTTCTGCATTATGAAGGAATCGTGAGCTGAACCCGGATAATGGGCACAGACCTGTGATACGTATAGATCCGCCAAACATACAACTTGGATTTTGATGGAATGGAAGTTCTTTCTGTTGCAGTATACTTGTTCATTGGCATGCGGTTGTACCAAGCCAACAGGTGGGCCATCAATGGCCCCTGCCACATGTGGGATGATTCTAAAACCATAAAAGTCAGCCTTCACATGGGCTACATCCTCACATTGGGGAAACTGGATGTAGGTGACAATGTGTTTCAACATTGCTGAGACAACATCCTTCAACACCAGAAACAACAAAGATTGGAACATACCAGCAGCTAAGGCCACTGTATGTTAGAAGGACCCTTTGGCTAGGAAGTGCAACATTGACATAACTTGTACAATGGATGGTATATTGGTTGGATTACTAATATCTAGCATTAGATCAGGCTCCAACTGATGACATAAGTTGACTATTGTTTGCTGATTCAAAAGGTAAAGAAGGATTATGTGGCATTCTTCCACGGTCTGTAGGTCTGGCAGTGGACGGTAGACAGGTGGTTGTCTCATCCTTCATCTCTGTTGGTACCTATAGATGAGAAGAAATAAGTTCTGACATTAGTTATTGTGTCCCCAGCTACATACATGATGCATCTAAATGATAACATGCAACAAGACAATTAAGAAGGGATGGACATGGCGAACAGTACACACCGCAGCTGCTAATGATACAAGGGTCACATGTGACCCCTTAGTTTGCCACAGCTTGTATCTGGACCTAAATAAAAAATGTGCATCACAAATGTCCCTTCGGATGTAACTGGATTTCCCGACCACAAAAATGACCTTTGACTCGGGTGGACTTTGCCACACTTTAAATTGCCATCCGTGCCCTGCAACATACTACAATGGTGTTTGAGTTGTAGGACCTACATTTCAAGAAATGATAGGCATGTGTTCATGCTCAAAACAACATTTTTGGAGGTGTGTTGCAGTTTTTGAAGCCCAATTCAGCATTTCAGGCCTCTAAAATAGCGGCTGCCTGACCTACTCTACTGGACATTAGGAACCACCCGCGACTGCTGGCGGAAATCATTATGGTGGTTGCAAACCACAGCAGACACTACCATAGGCTAATGTTGTTGCCTGTGGCAGACGCGGGCCAATGGCTTTGTCCGCGGGCGGTGACGACCGCGTATGTGGCAGATGTAACTGCCATGTTCTGCAGATTCCCTCACTTGACTTCTGACACTGCTACCAGCAACACTTCCACTATGAGCTGTTGTGTACTACCTCTGGGAGCAACCATGCCATGTCTAGCAGGTGATAGGGCCATAGCCTTTTCTCCAAAGGATCAGTAGAGGCTGTTGGAGTGTGACTTTTAGAATTAATATTAACATGAAAAGCTTGCAATATGATGTGTACTGAAACTGCATGTGTTAATGTAGAAATAATGTATGCGTTTGAAATGTGCCCATGGGGAGTGGCCACCAATGTATAAGATGATTAATGAAACTGACTAATAATGAATTAACAATGTACTAATGTATGATTTTGTTTTAGCATTAAGAGTTATGTATTAGGGTTTTGCCAAGTTAATCACTAGGCCTTAGTTAGCAAGGGTCTGGGCCTAGAAGCCTGGTCTCATATTAACTGTGTTTTCTAACGTGCAATTTGTTACTTTCCTGAAGGACACAAAGCTGTACTTTTCCAGAAGCTAGAGAAATGTGTGTAGCTGTAGTAAATTCTTTCTCATGGGACCCAGCTTGCTCAAGGAGACATTCTTGCCGAATGAACAGTGTAATTCGCAACAGGTGCAAGGTCGCCTGGACAATGGAACTTCTGACTGGAGCGACAAGTGTAACTTTTCTTACCTGACTTTCCACCCGTTGAAGACATCAATCACAGGAGCCAATCATGGTGAAAATTCTAGTAAGGCGTGTGACGGATTATCAGAGATAACGATGCACCAAATATTGCCCAATGGGAAATTAGAGACTTGCTCGACAGCTTTGATACAACGGCGAGTCCCGATGAGAAATCAGCCATTCCTAGCCATTACTTTGCCACTCTTGAAGCCATTCTTTGCCATATTGAGAGACTTTGTCTTTGGTTGTCTTATACTTTAAGCCATCCTCATCCTACCCCCTTGTCCGTTATGCCCTTCTCCTCCTTATGAGGGAAGAGTCTTTTCTTACTAAGCTCTGCTGAGACTTACCTGTCTGCCCTGGCTGATGGCGAATCGACTGATGTCCTTAGGACGAAGACTGACGCTGCTTGCTGACTCATTCGGATGGGTAACTATCTGATGAAATTGTAATTGTCTGTTTGCCTTTTCTTTCTAGGTACCAACTGCTCTTTTGATAGAGGCTATGGTTAGATGTTTTCTAAATTTGTGTTTGCCAAATTGTTTTGCATGAAGCCCAAAATGCTGATGCTAATTCGAGGTTAGTTAAGGAGTTCACTAATATCGGATTCAAATAGACAAATTACTGAATTCTTGCTTTGTTGAATAATGTACTAATGATGCTCTGCTAAAGTTGACTCATGTTAACGTCGTGCTTTGTTGCCAAATTAGAGTGGTTTTGATGATCTTGCCATTGTTGAGACAAATAAACGTGATATTAGATTGTAACTAATAGGGAATACATATACTAACTCTTACTAGATTTGGTGTGGTTATTCATGGCCGAAAGGTCATGGTGCGTTCGTGGTATTGATTCATATTAAATGGTATTGATTAGCTTGATTGATTAGAATTGTGCATATTGATAGAGTTATTGATTTTTTGATTGTGATGCCAAAAGATATCTCGTCCTGGGAAGCCCCCAAACGTAGTCAAAAGGTTAATTGGCCTAGACGTGTCTCCTTGTAAGTTTACTTATCAAGGTTCTGACACGTTATCAAGGCTAGTTAACGAGGCCCCAACCCCTGTGTGAACAGCTCAATGGTGCAGCAGAGGAGCAGGTAAGTGCCTCATGTACACATTTTTCTATGTACTTCCCCATCCTTTCCTTCATCACAGGCTATATTGTGCCCAGGTGTGCCAGAGTGACTACTCATGTGCCTGTAGGTACAGTCTGTGTGGCTTCAATGGGAGAGTCAATGTGTAGGTATTGGTGGCCAGTGTCATATGCTGAGTTAATTCACAATGTGGTGTGTATGTTTTTGTGTAACTAGATCTACCTTGTGTTGGAATCACATAACTAGGTGAGGTGACATTACAGTTATCCAAAGACATCTTTTTTTCATGATTGTTGTATATGTGAGACAACATGTATGTGCATGGCAGCATGAGCTGAGTATGCATGTTTTATGTGTCAGTTGTGAATAATGTGTGTGTTGCCACAGAGATTTCTTCACACATCTGCCCTTGCTAATCTGTGATTTGTAAGAGATGTCATCACTCTCTCTTCCCTTCAGTTTGCCGCACACACCACATGCCAATTAGCTGTTGGCTCCATGATGTCCTGTCATGCATGGGAATGTAGTGCCATATAGGTTCTGTCTGCTCAGCCTGCAGAGACTATGGCCTGTCTCCAAGTATGGGTCCTAATCTAGGCTGGGTGGTGTCACTGTGGCTATGCAACTGTTGCATTGTGCCCACTCCCTGTACCCCAGCAGATCCTGTCATGTGGCCAATATGATGCTCTTGTATAATATGCTGCCCAGAATGCCTCATTCCTTTGATCAAATTAGGAATGAGTAAAGGAGTGAGTTACCGATCTATCACACATAGGCACTTAGCATCAATGTCAATGTGTGTCTCTGACTCATGACAGGTCCCTTACTTCCACAGCTTCTAGTCACCTTCACACATGTCATATTTGTCCTATGCAGGCTTATTGCACAACTGGCATTTCCACAGTGCAGGCAGTCTGTTGATTCTTGGAAGACAGTGATATGTGACTCTGTAGCTTGGTCACAAAGCAGAACAAGGACAATGCATGCGGAGTGTGAATGTGTTGGTTTGTTCATTCTTTAGGAGTTTCCCTTTCAGAAGCCACAGAGGTGTGATTTGACTCATAGTGGCTCACATATCAGTCAGGTTGCTAGAGCATGTCCCACAGAATGTCAGTAAGCTTGCTTAGCCATTGTAGGGACTGAGCAGGGTGGTGGGTTGTTCTGCAGATTGGGAAATGTATGTCTGTAGTCATGGCCTTGTACTCATTTGCCTGTATGTGTCAAACATGGGAGTATTGAAAATAGGAAAGTTGTAGCTTGATGTTTCTGACATGTATGTGACTCAATCATTTGTGACGAAACTTGTGAACATGATCTCTTGATTTGTTATTTGCAACCATGCAGGTCAACACCCATCGAAAGAAAGGGATATGGAGAGCCATCGCCAAGAAGGTGTGGACCCTGGGGGTCCACAGCCGGTGAAGCACCCACTGCAAAAAAAGGTGGGAGGACCTGAGATGCTGGCACAGAAGATCGCAGAGGCCCAGTTGGGGCTGTCCTCCCAATGTGGGTGGGGTGCCTGTCGGATCATGACCCCCCCAATGGAGCACATTCTGATGGGGGCCTATCTGCACCTTGATGGGAGATTGAAGACAGCACAGCAGCCTCAAGGGGGTGGTACAGGGCATGTTCCTGCCAGTCCCATTGCCTAGTGATTGAGTGAGGCTCTGACAGCTCTCCCTGACAATTAGGGATGAGCCATGTGTCACAAAGTAGATGAGAGATTGTTATTTTTAACATGCCATGTGTTGTATACTGATATGACTTGACTATTGGACCAGGGACCTAGGAAAAACCTGAATGGAATCCACAAACCACTTGCTCTGCAAAGACCACCTATGGCTGGGTACATTGATCAATCATGTACTGTTTGTTGTTGTACTGTGTGCAATTTCTGTGCAACAGACCACTACTTCTCTGTGTTCCAGGCCAAAGGTGAGTAGGCGATGAATCACTGTCCTCAGTCATGTGCCTGGGTAAATTTGTATGTTGGCATCTGCCACCCACCCAGAGGCCACTTGTCTTCAGTGAGTGATGGGTGCTGGTGCCTCACTGTAGTCAGGAATGTGAAGATGGAAATCATATATGTGACAGGGCTTACATTGTTCTTTGGATGCAGCTATAAATCACTGCTTTCCCTTGATAAGTGGGGAATGTTCATTGACATGATTTATGTGCTGTCAACATTTCTTGTGCCTACATGTCAGCATGTGTACCTTTCTATTCAGAAAACATTTGTAAGCTGTAGTTTCATGCATGGTCTACCTATGCTGATGTGATGATGTCTGTATTCCCTTACACATATGTGCATGGCAAACTGTTTGTGGATTAGTACATGTACAATGAGGATATATTTCATGTTGGGCTACATATAGGAGTGTGTCACCATTGTTTATAGTCTGACACATTCTCTCCTGCGTCATAGCATGTCATTTGGCATGTACAACGGCAGTAGCAATGAGGGACATGACAGGTAGGCCAATTGTTTTGAGCCACATTGTGACTATCTATGTCCTTGGTGTGGCATCAGGTAGAAAAGTGCACTGCATATGTGTAATGGTTAAGGTTTGTGCCCTGACTGTTGGCATGCATCATGGAGTGACTTGCAGTTATGTTTAAAGCACATGTGTTTGGGCAGAGGTATTCATCCACAGACAGACATCTGGGTTTGCATGAGCAAAATGGGGAAAGTGAGGTATCTTCCCATTGGCCAACCTGTTGAGAGCCTTCTACAAGTCCTTGCAATTTCTGTGTCTCTCCTACATGCAAAGGGCTAATGGCTTCTACTGAAATACTCATAGTATGTCATTGTAAGGGGTGACAGACATTAGTGGTGATTCATTATGTTGTGTATTTTGGGGACATCTCTCTCTGACATCTTGCACATGATGTCTACAGTGTTCATTTCCATGCCACATATGTGGCCTACGTGAGCAACATTAATACTACCTTATTGACTCTATTGGGACAAATGTCACTTGGTGAAGTGTACATTGTTGATATGTTTCAAGTCTGACATGAGTATTTTCATGTCACATTCTTCAGTCTATTGTACTTTTGCCGTCAACATTGCAGGATTTTGGAGCATAATTTCTTATTGTAGGTTCATTATATATGTGACAAAAAAATGTGTACATGACCTTGAGTGGGGTCTATGTGAATGCAGTTGGCATTGGCCTACTAATGTATGACAAAAGGTAACTGAGGTCTGCTCCCTGGGGCAAAGCTTTAAGGATGATGCGGTCTCCTACTTGTTGAATAGTAATTGTGAGTGCACAACTGCAGCCATGCAATTGTAGTTGTCTGAGATCCTGATTTTCCTGTGATCAACTGTTGACAGTTAAGGTGGTATGCATACATTTGGTATGGCACATGCACTGGCCATTTAGGTGGAGATTGTTGCTGGGGCCTACTTGACACAATGGCAATGTTTGCTAATCAGAGCTGTTGTTCAAGTGTGATCATAAACATGTGATGACCCTATTTCTCTTTGCAGCATCTGCTTCGGCAAGTATAGATGGGGCACAGCCAATTGGGGAAGCATCTGGCCATGGAACCTCAGGTCAAGACACAACTGGCACAGAGGAGCCCAGTGGTTAAAAGGGCGAGGGTAGTGCAAAGGGCGAGAGCAGAAAGTCCTCCTCCTCTTCATCTGGTTCCTCCCCCAGTGGATACTCCCTAGTGGTGGCAGACCCATCTGGGCATACCTCAGTACTATCTTTGTCTGCCACCCCCGTTCTAACACGGCCCTCTCTGTTGCTCTCCACCTAGTTGGCCGTGCCTGCTCACCCAAGAGGATGGGCATCTCCTTCGCTGCAGACACCTTCTCCCCAGCCCCTGTTATGCCTGCTGCCCTCAGTGAGGAGGCCACTGACCTCCTGACAAGTATCTCTGTGGGTTAATCAGCTATTGTGAATGTCATCCAGGAACTGGTGACCCAACTGCAACAAACCAACACATTCCTGGAAGGCATTCATGGTGCAATGGCTGGCCTATAGAGATCTTTTCAGGCTCTGACCTCCACACTGATGGCAGACAGTCACAACCCACCTTCTGTCTCCCTTCAACTCCCTCTTCCCGATCCAAATCCCACATTCCCCTACCTACCAAAAGCACACAGACAGATCTGCATGCATCCACCTCAAAAACCCAAAGCAGCATACACAAACACGGGCACCATAAAACACACCTTCATGCACACAAACAACAGACATCTACAGACACAACAACATTCACAACTTCTGTGGGCACCCCCGCCATCCCCAGCATCACACACACCACATCCAGCATAGCCACAGGCACCACACCAACAGTCACTGACACACCCACTGAACACATCATACCCACCGACACCACCCAGCAGACCCCTAGACATCCACCACAAGCACCACACCCAGACACCACAACTACAGACACACAGACACCCACCACATCCAGCCAACCTGCATTCACCAACCCACAGCCACACACAGATCCAGCTCTCCGCCCTCAGCACCTTAACCTTCAATACCCCCAAGACACACAAAAGCACTAACTCATCCACCCAAAAGACACCCACCCCTCATCAGCATAAATCCTATAAGCAGGTCCCTATGGCATCTACACTGACATAGCATACAATCACTCTCTCCACTTCCAAATCCTGATCCCTTTCTGATGACTATCTGTCCATGGCCCTAAAAAGTTTTTTTGTTAGACTTTGACCTTACCCCTGTTCCCTCCACCCCCTGTCCCAAACCCAAGAGTTGGCCAAACCTTGTTTTTGTTAGGAATACATTTGTCCTGCAATTCCTTTTCCACCATTATGTTGTTCCTGAGAAACTTGTGGTGTCTGCCTACCGTTGTGTGTGTTTCAGCCTGCTTGATACTCCTTTATCCACTGTTTGCATCATCTGACCTTGATGGCAGTGCTAGTGTCCTCTAAGACAAAGGAGTATGTTCAGTGTCTGGATATGTGGCTATAAACGCAATAGAGGTGTTATGGCATTGTATAGTGTTTGTTATGGTGAGTATTTTATCTTGTGTTGTCCAATGTGAGCATGTATGGTGTTAGATGTGTCATCCTGATATGGCTTATATATTCGTCTGATGTGTGGCAGCTTGAGTTTTGTTTGTGCAGACATAGAGTGTGTTCAGTTGCGCTAGCTTTATTTGCATTTGACTGTGCATGTGCCCATTTATCTGTGTGTCTCTTGCAGCTAGTTCCTGTAGAGGTGTGGCCCATGCAGTTGGAGTTGTATGTGCTTATTGACTTGCACTTCCATATTGTGCAGATGGGCATGACATTTGGGTCTATACTGTTTGTCCCTGAGACACATGAAGGACTCTTTCCTATGCACATGTTGTTTTAGGGGCGTGTGCAAAGTGATTTCTGTCCTAGTGCAGCTTCTTCCCTGAGTATTACTGATGCCCCCATCCCAATGGTGCAGGTATTGTTAGCATAGTGCTCTTTGTCTATTTGTCTCCCTGTCTAATGTGCATGCCATTGTCCTTCCATTGTGCTGTGATTTGTGAGATGTGTGACACCACTGCAGGGCTGTTTACTGGGAGTGTTGTTTGTCTTCCATGCCGCATAGATACATATGTGTGTTGTATGTGACGACAGTCCCTGGCCTGTGTGGAATGTGAGTGTGTGAGTTGTTTGTAGATGTGATGTTTGTGTGTTGTTAGTGATGTGGGAGACAATGTTGTGTAGCCTTCACTATCCCTGTGCCTGAGATGTGTGGCAATGTGTTTTTGTGTAGTGTTGCTGTGCAGTGGGAGTGAGCTGCCCAAAGGGGGCTTATTGTGACTGGGAATGTGTCTGTCTTCATGTATGATTTGGACTGTGTACAGGATGAGACAAGTAGTTGGTGCCCGTAGCGTGACCCCCATATGATGTGCAACAATCTATTTTTAAGGTTTATGATACAGGTAGGTGTGTGTACTTATGGTCGGTGGCATCCACAGCTACATGAATTTTGTGCACCTTTGATGATCAGCAGCAGTGGTAGGACGTGTGTCATGGGCACCATGGTGGCAGCAGACATGTGAGGCTGCCTGCAGGTGAGTGTCTCACTTTATAATGTCCATATCCGCCTGTTGAGATGTGGTGGTTGGACTGCCATGTTCACACTGGCGGTGTGCAACCTCCAATGTTTCCAGCAGAAATACTGTCTCCGCTGGCCTGTTGGCCAGCCTCTGGACTGTGGCTGTCTGTGCTGCCTGGCAGAGCAAGCGGAGCCGCTCTGGCCTTTGCTCCATAGGCCGACCTCCATCCGGATGGCGGTTGGACCACCACCGACGCCATGGTGGTTGACAGACCGCCAAACTCATAATGAGGCCCCAGGTGTTCCTAGTTGTGTGTTTTTTTTTTTCCAGCATTTCACCAACACCTTTGCAATCTTCCAATACTTTTCATTTGAAAAAGTTCATCAGTGAATTATTTATTATCATTCCTGGAAATAGGTTTACAATTAATGATGGGAGCAGAAGCATTGAGGGCTTCTGTGACTTTCAATTTAACATGTGTGAGGGCCCTGAGGAAGTTATCTAGGTTTAGTTCACCACTCTTTTATGAGTTAGTGCTACCCTCTCATTGCAAGGTTGTTCATACACTCTTGATTGCCCTTTCACCTCCATTTAAGGCATGCGCTGAGCATGATGATATCACCTAATATAAACAAATTTTAATTGCGATGTATAATTTAAAATTCATTCCACAATGTTTAATTTGTTGACTTTCACTCTTCATACTTCCTATGTGCTTATGTACACAGGACATTCCTTATAACTGATTATTCAATTTTAACTGCATTTTAGGTTTTAGTATTGCTGTTTTCAGAAGAAATCATGATGAAAATTAATTTAATCAAGGAAACAAAATAAAACATCAAAAACATAAATCAAGTATGTTAAAAGATGTTGGAATTAGTACAAAGCTGATCAGTGAATTTCCTTGGATATGAAAAATTTGGAGTAAACCCCACCTACTTTACCTGCCTTCCTATTTTTGGTCAGGATAATATGGTTATCTGGCTGGAGTTCAGCACGTCAAGTGACGATACATCAATGAAACATGACCCAGTATCCACTGACAAGTGTAAGGTTTGGTTTAACACAAAATCATGGATAAAAATGATTTTGTATTGAAGTGGGAATCAACAAAGCATTTGAATTGAGTTAAAGTGGCACTTGATGCATTGTTTGGGAACCTTACATTTAGGTTTTAGTAAGGAGTCAGGGAATTATTGACAGGTGAGACTAGTGTGAGGGTGCTGTAAATGTACCAAGGAATCTATGGTATGGTAAATTTCGCACAGTATTTCAGTGGTATTATGGGAAGTTTGTGCAGGTGAATATTAAAGGCAGTGAAGGGCAGTTAAGGGCCAACCCATTTTAAGCTCTACAAATTTGCATTACTTGGACTGCTACTGTACCAGTAATGTAACTGTTGACACACATCCAAACAATACAATAAAGTTCTGAGAGTAAATACTTCCACTCGCATTAGAGAAAGTGGTATTAAACTATTAGAAACCTTTCTACCATGGATGTCAACATGAAATGGTTGAGAATGATTTCAGCCAGATCTCACAATCAAAATACAGATGGAACCCCACACATTTAATTGATAGGCTGTTCAACAGCACATAACATAACAACAAAACAATATTTTACATCTGTGGGTCGGTTTATTCATAAGCTTGGTGATATAAGCACAATTCATGCTAGAAGTCCATTAATGCTACAGAAGTGAAATCAAGTGAGCAATATTCCAGTTGTTAGTATATGTACCCACATTTTAGCAGCTCGCTAACGTGTTTTGTCCCCTTGGGGACCTTCAAGGCTGTAGGATCAGGAGCTTTATGGATTCACTACTTCTGGGCTTGAATCAGCAGTTTATAACAGCACCTCAGAAGCTGAGTTCTTCCTTCCTTTCCTGGGACACTGTGCCGTCTTTCTATTTGGGGAGACATAAGCTTTTATTCTGTATTATACACATATATTGTAGCTATGTTAAAAACAAGCAAATATGACACACCAACACTATTCCCAGGTAAGTGTATTCAAATTTGCATTGCCAAAAGACAAATTGATAACCGTGATGATCCTTGTTTTCAAACACACGCTACAATGCTGTGCATATTTAACTTAAAATGCACAAATGTTTATGTTATCTCTTACCATCCACAGTCAGAATGCTGTATCAGTTCTAAATCAAACTATATGTAGTTGTTGAAATTATATTTATTGATTCCCTTGACATTTCTCGTATGTGTTAAATGGGATAATTTTATTGAGATAAGTTAAATACTAAACCCCTACTCTGATACAACAATCTTCTCTATACAAAGAAAGGTATGCCAACATCTTGCATTAAAATGTGTTTACATCTAACACAATACTCCTCCCTTGGTATGTTTGTATACATTGTATTGTTTCATTTGTATATATATATATATATATATATATATATCATTCACTACAGAACTCTCTCACTACTTGAGTTTTGCTCAAAATTTGGGAGCCAACAGTGGTTATTATCATCACCTATTGTTTCTAACCTATAACGTGGCCCCCAATCTTATGGAAACTATTTGGAGCTTTAATACGGGCTACATACCTGATGTCTTTTATGCGTACTACTTTTTTACGTGCCATATGAACACTGGTGCTTTATTTATTTGCATTTCTCAGTCATACAGAACATTCAGGCATCTAGTGCACTTTCTAACAACTTCGATCCTCTTTCTCTCCTAGAGGACACTATTGTAGCACCATCTCATATTAGGTGTATTAGATAATAGTTATTTATTTTTTCGCACTTCAATTCCTATTCCACTATATCAACAAACTCATACCAATCCTGATTAGCACTACTAAAATATGCTTCATTTTGCAGCCTGTCATTGTGCACCTTATTTTTTTCTGTTCAATTACATATTACCAGTGCTTTAAGTGGGCAGATACTGTCCGGTACTGAGCACTTTACCTTTTTTTAATTTGAAAGAGGGAGTACGTGCACTTCTCAGCACAGCTGCAAAGCATTTAATGGGAGAGTAGCAGCACTTCTCAGGAGCAAACAGATACTCTATATAGTGAGTACCTGCACTTCTATACTGCTTTCTGCACACACCTTATCCATGGTGTTTCCTATGCAGCAAACCTTTGTACCCACTCCTCGGAAAGTATTCTCACCACCCAGACCGATGTCTCTAACTTATACTCTTTATACTAGGATATGAGTTCAACCTACTGCATGGCCTTCTTTGGTCTTTCCCATAGATCTACAATGCAGATCTTTGTCCACGTTCAATTTACAACCTAAACTGTTTCCCAAATATATAATAATATTTAATATCATCAATACTTAGAGCTAACTTTTTGATAATTATTTAGGTCATAGACTATGTTCACAGATCATCAACCTGGTGATTTCCTACAATTTTACTTTTATTACCTAATTACTCTTCAAAACTATTTTGCTTCTTTACCTAAGTAGTCTTTGACACCCCCTCAATTATATGCAATCCCTTCTGTTACTGCTACTTTTTCTCGTTTTTTAAACTCTTATTATTTGATGGAATAGAAGGCAAAAAGAATACTGTAATCACAACACCCACAAGTGTGATCCTTTACCTCACCACTGACTTTATCTTTATATCTACAGAGATCTTACTCTCTACTTATCCTATACTGATTTTCTGTCCTATATTCATGTTCTTATTCCATTCACTGTTTCCCATTCTTTCTTTTTGAGTTTATTGTTACACATCGGTCCTCTTCTTACCACTGCACCATCATTTGGTTTAAACCATTAGTGCTTACAGACATTCTTGGCCTCTTGTAGGCATTGTTAATACCACTCCTTTCGAAGGTGTTGCCTGACTTTTGGCCTCAAAGTTGAATTTCAGCAAACTCCCAAAGAGTACACAAACATGTATATTAAAGCTTGTCAATAAGCAATGAGGTTAGACAATGCAGCCTGGTAAAATAATACACATTTGTAAAATGGGAGTTAAGGCCCAGAAGCATTGACACCATACTGCACTTGATCCTACAGCCTTGAAGAAGTCTCTAAGAGGATGAAACATTTGTAAGATGACTGCGATATTGCAGTTACCTACATGAATTTGACATATTGTTCACATGATATCACTTCTACATTCGGCTTGCTATGTGGCTTGTGGTTATATGTCCAAGGTTAGGAATAAATCCACATTCTGATGGAAAAAAAATGTTTTGGTGTATGTATCATTAAATAGCCTGTCAATTCTGTGTGTGTACTTGCAGTATTTTAACATGCGTTATTTATCAAGGGGAAACTTAGGAACTGATGGCCCAATGAACAAACAAGCATGAAACGATAACCAGATATTTTGGCCCTCATTATGACCCTGCCGCGGTGGTGGTTTTACTGCCAACGGGCCGTTGGTGATGAGACTGCCACATTATGAATGTGGCGGTTTGGCCCTCTCCAAACTGACAAATCTCCACTGGTACTGCCAGGGCGGTAGGACAGCCAGGCCAGAGGACAGCACCTCCGGGCCACCTGTCCACTGCAGACTGCGGGCATTATAATGAGTTGGCTTTGCATCAGGGTTTCCGCGGCAGTAGCACCAATACAAAAACCCTGGCGGAAAGGCTGCCGGCGACAGGAAATCCCTTCCCTGACACTGGCAGGCGACTCCCCCAACTCCCCCTGCAATTACAATACCCCCCACTCCCCCTTCAATAACAGCACTCCCCTCCCCATGCTACCCTCCCTGCATACACACACACGCGCACCCACATGCACCCCGCATACACGCATTCACCAACACTTACATACATACATGCATACATACACTCATTCACTCACACCAACAGACACGCATTCACATAAACATTCCAATACACACTCACTTTAACAATCACACATACATACACGCATGCAGACATACACCTACTCACATACGCACACTCAACACTTCTCACCCTCCCACCCCCTTCCCCTGTCGTACGATCGACTTACCATGTCTGGGGAGGAGGTCATCTGCCAGGGTACAGGACCCATCACTTCTACCACCACCAGCGACCCGCCATCAAGACACTGCCACGCCGTATTACTGCTCATAACAAGGAGGGCGGAGTCCTTTTTGCGTTGCGGTGATGGTGGTGAAAGCGCCCCTGCGCCTCCAGCACGACTGCTGATGGATTTCCACCCAAATTGTGGCAGAAATACGTCAGTACTCATAATATGGCAGTCGGAAGACTGGCGGTCTTATGGCACCCGTGGCTTCGGCAGACTACCAAAGTCATAATGAGGGCCTTTGTCTTGTTCATTGGTGTAGCTTTATTCATTTTATAAATGTTGAAAACTTTACTAGTCTAAAATATTACTCATTTTATTAATTCACAACATTTTCCTAGATTTTTAATTCTGATATTGGCACATTCCCAATGCATAATTGTTTGTATGCATTATACATTCATGCATTGTGGAAAGCTAGTACCTTTGTGAAATGGTAGATTTCAAAATATGTTTTCCCAAGAGGTATTCTCTTTTCCAACATCCTACTAAGCTTGAGGCTGTTGGTTTTACCATCCTTAATTGAAAGGGATTTACTTTTGTGAATAGCCAGAAACTCACATGTTTATGGGTGTTCACAATTGTTTAGGGCTAACCTTGCCTAGACCCCTACCCCCCTCCGATAAACCCCTCTCCTGTTTTTGGTAATTACTCTTCTGAAATATTAAACTGTTGTGGCCAGTGTTGGAAATGGAAGAAAATTACTCCAGGAACCCATTTATTTTGGGCCAAGGTGTGGCAGTGGAAAGGGAGTGGAATTATGAGGGTGGAGTCATGAAAGCCGAGACTGACTGTTAACTACCACAAATAAATTACTAGAAAAGAGAAAGGTGGCAGTATGTCTGTTCTGTTGTATTTTTTAAGATGTTACCGTGCTATTGTGTGTCCTGTGAATGTTAGAAGATAGTAGTGATTCTAGGATAACCTATGGATAACACACTTTTGTTTTGCACACAGGCTTTATTAGTTTTAGCATTCATTCAAATGAGAGCAGTACAGGTCGCATATATAACAGAAATCTATCCACACTGTATGCTTTAGGAGTTTCTGTGACTATTATTAATGTATGTTTGGGATAGTGTTATAGGTGTAATGTTAAGAGGTATTCATGTGACCTGTGCTATCCCTATAATTGCCCTCTACCCACCCCACCCTATCTTTCTCTCCCCTCCTGCCATAGTCAGTACTCCATTTATCCACAGAGGTGGAAACACATGCCACTGAGTAACCCCCTCAGGTTTCAATTTAAGAAGTTAGGGTATCTTCACGTTTTGTGTCATGCAAAGATATGATGGAGCTGTCAGGGGAAACAAGGTTGGGTTCCTTTATGCAGTTGACTAAGTGGTCCCTTGCTCTATCTTTATCCACAGTAATTTGCCCTTTTGTTACCTCTCAAAATAGAGTCTGCCCCTCCAGTCCGCCCATAGTGTCAGAGTTTCTTTCCACCTAGCTAGCCGGGAACTGCTGGGTGCTTTCCAGCATTACATAATCTCCCACTTTAGTAGTAATAGGTCTAAATGTATGAATTTGGTGGTGATCTTAAGGGCCATATTTATACTTGTTGACGCAGTTGTGCGTCAAAAAATTTACCGCCGGCTAACGCCATTCCAACGCGCCATGAGGGCGCCTTATTTATGGAATGATGTTAGCCAGCGCTGCGGACTGGTCTGTGTAAAAAAAAAAGACTCACACCAGGCAGCGCCGTTGTATGGGACAATGGGGGTTGTCCGTCAAAAAATGGTGCAAGTCAGGTCTGAGGCAAAAATCAGGCCTCAAACCGGGCTTGCGCCATTATTTTTGCCGCCCAACCCCCATTGACATGACTCCTGTCTTAGCAAAGACAGGAGTCATGCCCCCTTACCCAATGGCCAATGGGCATGGTCATTGGGCATAGTGCCATGTAGGGGGGCCCGAATCAGGCCTCCCTATGCCACTTTAAAAAAACGGAAATAAATACTTACCAGAACTTACCTTTCCTTCCCTGGGATGGGTCCCTCCATCCTTGGGTGTCCTCCTGGGGTGGGCAAGGGTGACAGGGTGTGTCCCTGGGGGCAAGGGAGGGCACCTCTGGGCTCCTTCCGAGCCCACAGGTCCCTTAACGCCTGCCCTGAACCAGGCGTTAAAAAACGATGCCCATCAGGCTGTGCACCATTTTTTAAGGCCCACCCCCTCCTGTGCGTCAAAATGACGCCAGAGTATAAATAAGGCGCACAGGCCTTAAAGTCATATTTTGGAAGGGAACGCCTACCTTGCATATCATTAACGCAAGGCAGGTTCCCCCTTGCAAAAAATGGCGCACATGGTTGGATTTTGACGTCCGCGGAGTCGGGTGTCAAAGTATAAATATGGGGCAGGGTGTGCGCCGGATGTGAGTCAACATTTTTGATGCACATTCGGCACAAGCAGAGTATAAATATGCCCCTAAGTTTTCTTGGGGGAGGGGATTCTCCTTCAAGAGCTGCGAGGGGACCCTGGGAGATTGTTCTGTAAAGCAATCAAATATCCATTCCCAGAATTCGAGCAAGGCCGGGCAGGACCACAGCATATTGAACAGTTCTGCTTCTTGGTCTCCACATTGGGGACAATGGGTTTCAGCCACCCCACACATTCTGTTTATTTTACCCTGGTCAGATATATCCTGTCCAGGACATAGACACTTATCATCCTAAAAGTGGCATTCCTTGAGCCTGTGTAGGTGTGGGACAGAATAGATGTCCATTGCGCTTCAGTTATAGGAGAACCTATGTCTTCCTTCCACTAACCATGCAGTCTCCCTGGGAATTATCATGGATGCTTGAATTATAGTAAAGTGAAAGTTTTAATTCTGGCATTCATAGTACAATGCACTCAACAGCTTTGGTAAACAGCGAGCTCCACTATGTCCCCAAAGATCACAAGCTCTCCATCTCTATCAGATCTCCCATTTTGTGAGTCTGTATATTGCCCATCTTATCAGTCCCTGTAAGGCTCCTCTGTCAGGTAGTAGGGTCAGGCATTTCAGTTGAAGGTCCGGTGAGTAAGTCGAGGTGGTTCAGGTGCGCTGCACGCTGCGTGGCCAGCAGCGTCATATAACCTTCAAGGCCATGGGTCCTCCTGTAGGTGACCTCCTGGGACCTACTAGGATACGAAACATGGCATCAAAAGCAAGGGTTCTGTCAGGGACCTCTTCCATAGGGTGGATTCATGAGTTAAGCCATTGGGTAAACCACTGAAGTTTAGCAGCCAAGTAATAGGCCTCCTTGTCTTGGGCTGCAAATCCTCTCTCCAAGGTTGGGCTCTGTAGCTTGGTTAGTGCTACGCTTTATCAACATGCCCCCCAGATAAGCTCTATTAAGAGGGAATCCAGTTCCCAAAATATAGATTGAGGAATATAGATTGGAAGGATAAAAAATAAAATAAAGCAAGCTTGATGAAGCCACCATTTTGGCAACTGCTACTCGGCCTGCTACTGAGATTGAGATAGATTTCCAAAATGCCACATCGGTACAAAGTCCTCTGATTGCCGTTCCAACATTACCCTTCAAGAGATCTCGAGGATCATGATATATCTGTACCCAAGGGTACTTGAGGGTGCAAACCTCCCAGGTGAGGCCATGTAGATTTCAGGGTAGGGTGCCTCCGGTCGCATAGGGAAAATGTGGGATTTCTGCCAATTCATATAGAAGCTGGATACTGTCCTGAAGTGCTCTAGGAGGGATCTGGCTCCCCGCAAATCATTCTCGGCATCTCAGAGGAAAAGGATCATATAATCTGCATACAAACCAATTCCATGAGTCCTGCTCTGATAGTCCAACCCCCTGTAGTATGCACCCACCTTTGCTTTACTCATCAGGGGCTCCTGCTATGGCCAGTAGTAGTGAGGAAAAGGGGAAGCCCTGCCTGGTCCCTCTTCCCACCATGTAGGAGTCCGATATTGTCCTGCCTGTCTTCACATATGCACCGGGTGTGGCATAGTGGAGCTTAGTCCAACGGATAATCCAGGTCCAAGTCCCAAACTTGATATAACCTGATAAATATAGACTGTTTTCAGGCTATCAAAGGCTTTTTCAATGTCAATTGCTATGGTGAGTGCTCTCTCCTCTTCTGGACAGGGAAATCCAGAAGAGTCAAGAACCATCTTATGGTAATGGCCACATTACTGCCTGGAATGAAACATGTTTGATCAGAGTGGGTAAGTGTAGTCATGAATGGAAAGAGGCGAGAAGCAAAGATTCTGCTATGGATCTTGTAGTCCATGTTTAAAATTAACAATGCACGATATGCATGGACATTCTCAGGAGGAAGTCTCTGTTACAGTAACAGGGCCACAAGAGCTTCAATAGTGGTGGGGGAGTTGCCCCCCTTGAATGCTGCTGCTTATAGTTCAATTACCTTTGTAGCAAGCTCTTCTGTATATGTCATATAGAACTCTACCGGGAAGCCATCTACTGTGGGTACTTTTCCCCTTGCCATCTCTTTACTAGCCACTCATACTTCTTGTAGCATGATTGGACCACCCAGGTCCTCTGTGGCTAACTCCTCTAATCGAAGAAGATCCATTTCCTCAATGGAATCCATTTGGGTAGGAGGAGATATGCTTTGGGGAGGTGCATATATTGAGTCATAATATTCCTCACACCGAGCATTGATGGCTTTTTGATAATAGAGTCACTCCCCAGCGGCAGACTGTATTTCTAGTAGCATTGAGTTACAGGATGTGGGGCTAAGAAGCCGTGCTGGCAGAGACCCTGATTTATCATGTCCAGCATGCGCGTGCACCATATAAGTCTAGTAATGAAAGCACCACAACTTCTCTGTGCAGACCAGCATCTATTCTTTGGCCCCCAAGAGGGGTTGCGCTGAGTCTGAGTTAGTTGGCCTTTCTACGTCTAGGGCCCATAGGGCCTTCTCTTTGTCCTCAATGTCCTGCAGCAGAGTTTGTCAGATACATACTATCTCTGTAATTCATCTCCCAGGGATCACTGTCTTAAAGACCTCCTATTCTACTAATAATGAGGTAGTGAAGACAGCATTGTCTAAGAAGTAGTTTCGGATGGCCTCCCCAAAGAAGTGGAGGAAGGCAGGGTCTTCTACAGCCTCTACTTTCAGATGCCAGTCCGGGATGCGGGGGCATTCCCTATGGCAATCTAGGGACACTAATATAGGGTTATGGTCTGACATCATGCAGGAGAGGAATTCTGCATGCCGGATGGATCTATATACATCTGGTGAGGTTAGGAATGTATCTAGGTGAACATGTAAGTCATGCATCCCAGAGTAGAAGGAATAGTCTCTGACATCTGGGTGCAAACATCTTCAGGAATCTAAAAGGCCCGATGAGGTGTCCAGTCCAGTAAGGTTGTGCAATCCATACTACTTGGGAGTCACCCAGTGGTAGATGTGACCGGCTAATGAGACGGTCTGAAATACAATTATAGTCTCCTCCTACCAGGATGTGCTTGTTAGAAACCACATCACTCAAGGCAACAGTTAGAAATGGGGTCTCTGGTTGGCAGTCAGTTTGCATTCTGTCCAACCAGGGGCCTTCTGTCACAGTGCCCTTTCCTCAGGATCTGCACGCTGCTGAACAAAAGGCCCACCTCCCGGCATCACCAACTCAGAAAGCTATCAAAGCACAGAGTTATGATGAAGCCAGGCGGGGGAAGGGAATTAGGGTAGGGAACTGCAGGCAGAGAGATCTGAAAAGAAACGGTTAGAACAAATATGCATATACTCATTCATAACAGTATAAACTCAATAATAGACTCTTGAATAAAGGTGCTTCCGTGATATCAGATTGAGACCCTTTGCGGCTTGGGCATAGCCCCTTCTTTGAATCATGGAACAAGAACAAACTAAAACCTCTGAACCTAGAGATGGCAAGAGCTTTGGACTATGGTCATATTCTAAATATCAATCATGTAACAACTATGCATTCATAACATAAACGTTTGATCTCAGCCTAGAAATTCTCAAAAACTTAAATATGCATCTCATATACAAAAACAATGAAAACTATAATTTGCTTATCTCCTAAAACGTTTTCTTTTCACATTTACTACTAAGGCCTGAAAGTTTTACTCATTGAACTTGAAGTGCTTGGTTTGTTGGGCAGAAGCGCCTTGTTTGTTGTTCATGATGCTTTTTGATTATCATACATGAAGCGCTTTGTTCATTATGCCAGAGAGCGCTTTTACTTGCTTTGTCTGAAGCTCTACGCTCGTTGTGCTCAGGGACACTTTACTCATGTGGCCTGAAGCGTTTCGATCCTCAAGCCAAGACCGCTTTACTCATGTGGCCTGAAACGCTTTGATTGTCGTGCTAAGGGCGCTTTACTCTTGTGACCTGAAGCGCTTTGCTCGTTGTACTAAGGGGGCGCTTTACTCATGTGGCATGAAGCGCTTTGATCGTCGTGCCAAGTTCGCTTTACTCGTGTGGCCTGAAACACTTTTGATTAGCATGCCAAGGGCACTTTACTCGTGTGGCCTGAAGTGCCTTTGATTGCCTTGCCAAGGGTGTTTTACTCGAGTGAATTGAAGCGCTTTGATTATCATGCCAAGGGCGCTTTACTCATGTGGCCTGAAGCGCATTGCTCGTTGTGCTAAGGGGCGCTTTACTCATCTGGTCCGAAGCGCTTTGATCGTCGCGCCAAGGCCCCTTTACTCGTTTGGCCTGAAGCGCTTTTATTGTTGTGCCAGGAGCGCTTTACTCTTTGGACTGAAAGCGATTTGCTTGTTGTGCTAAGGGGCGCTTTACTTTTGGGAGTAACAAATCCCTTCAAGATTGGGCTCATCAAGACCTTACCACTACGAGTACGACCTACTTGTATCTGAATTCACCATGGAAACAAGGATACTCCAATTTGCAGCCCATCTGCCATGCAGGAAATCTGCTCTTCTTCAGAGTAACCACCACGTTGTCTGACTGCATCGAAGTCTTCAAAATAGTGAGCAATGTGCTTGAGTGTGGCCGGTGCTTTATAGGCCTGCCAAATCCCAAGATGGCTGCTGCCTCTAGAAACCTGGGAATTGTAGTCCATTTATAGAATAGCACTAAGGGCATCTTGTCCACCAATGTCCTGACCCTGCAGCTACATGAGTTTACTACAGGGCAGGCAACGCTGATGACCACTTCTAGAACAAGAGGGGATGACCAGTGGTGCGCAAGAAGTGCCACAAATACACGCAGCGGAGTTTCGGGCGGGACCTGGACCGCGCACAGCCTTATTCCTGACACCTTCACTCTAGCCTGGGCAATGGAAATAAAAACTTAGATCACCTCTGCTCTCTCCCTTGGTAGCTTGGCACAAGCAGTCAGGCTTATCTCAAAAGCAATGTGTAAAGTATTTGTACCAACACACACAGTAATACAGTGAAAACACTACAAAATGGGCACCACACCAGTTTAGAGAAATAGGCAATATTTATCTAAATCAAACTAGACCAAAAATGACAAAAATTCAACATACACAAGTCAAGATATGAATTTTCAAAAGAATAAGAGTCTTACTCCACAGGAAACAATAGAAACATTGATTTTACACAAAGTGCCTGGTTTGCGTCAAAAATGAAGCCTCACGGGCAAGCGTGCATCCGAAAAGTGAGCTATGTGTCTATTCCTTACTTGCAAGTGAGGCTGTGCATCGTTTCTTCTCCGGTAGGGCAGGTGCTGCGTAATTTTTAACCCCCCACAGGAGAGCGAAGCATCGATTTCCACACAGGGAACCTTAGATCCGTGCAGGTTCACAATGACTTTGATGCCCCGCAATGATGCACGAGAAATCCGGCCGCACTGTGTCGGAAAACTGCGCTGCGTAGGGTTTTTGTCATTACCGGCAACTGCAAGCGGGTGTTGCGTTGTTTCTCCAGCCACAATGCGTCAATTTCCCAGCTGCATTGCAGGTGGTGCATCAAAATATTCCTCACACTGTGTGCTGTGCATGGATTTCAGTCCTTGTTCTGCCAACTTCATCTCTCAAGGGCCCTGGGACTGGATGGGCACCACTTGGCAGGGATCTCAGCAGAGAGTCCAGGTGCTAGCAGAGGAAGATTTTGATGGCCCTGAGACTTCAAAACAGGAGGCAAGCTCAGCTGAAGCCGTTGGTGATTTTTCACAAGCAGGAATATACCACAAAATCCAGACTTTGTCCTCTTTCAGGCAGAAGCAGCAACTACAGGGAAACCGAACCGAGCACAATCACAGGCAAAGGGACATTACTCCTGCTCCAGCTCTTCAGCTCTTTTCCTTGGTTCTAGAAGAGATCTAAAAATCTGGAGTTTTGGGTCCACTACTTATACCCCTTTCTGCCTCTGAAGTAGGCAAACTTCAAAGGAAAGTCTCTGTTGTTCACAAGATTCTGTCTTGCCCAGGTCTGGCCCCAGATACACACCAGCGGATTGGAGACTGCACTGTGTGAGGGCAGGCACAGCCCATTCAGGTGTGAGTGACCATTCCTCCCTTTATTCAAGCTCAGATGGCTCATCAGGATATGCAAGCTGCTCCCCAGCTCCCTTTGTGTCACTGTCTAGAGGGGATTCACAAACAGCCCAGCTGTCAGTCTGACCTAGACAGGGAATACACAAGGAGGCAGAGTCACAGAATGGTTTAAGCAAGACAATGCTCACTTTCTAAAAGTGCAAAGCACACAATGTTCAATGAGGAATCATTTGCATACAAATATTTTAGTGATATTAAATACTATTAAGGTGGTAATTAACCATAGGTCAAATTCCATAAATTAATGAATGTTCAAATAGCGTGTAATTTGTTTCTGGGAAAATGAAGAATTTTTATATATTCAATAATAATATATACATCAACATAGCAAAGCAATAAAGAGATTTTTTGTGTCTTTATACAAATGGACTATTGACCCTTCCTGTCCACAATCCGTTTACATCCAAGAGACAGAAGGAGAGCACCAACCCTCCTGACTCTCCAACCACAAAACGTTGGAGGCCTATATGCAGTCTTTCAAACAATCAGAAAATCACTCCTAAGGGACTCCAGCAGCTTATGCGAAGAATTGCGTCATGGAGAGTATAAGGTCGATGTTTCAGTCTCCCAAGGTTCAAACCATCCATGTGACCATCCTCAGGACAATGTGTCAAAGTGGATTAAATCTCAATAATTGTTGCTCTACAACATAATAAATAACCCACATTAATAAACTGCTAAACAACACTAAAAGGCAGCAGAATACCAAACCACGCTGTACATGCAAGTGAATCACCCACTTACAAGGCTCCCCAAAAAATAGCCTACATAAACCTCAGTGTAAAACATGCCTTTTCACATCGGCATAACATGCAACACCAAATGTATATACATATATATTTACATGCATACATATATATACTAGCATATTTATGGTCAGCAGTGGTAAAGTGCCCAGATTACCAAGTTCCAGCACACAGCAACAACCTGGGAAGCAGAGGCAAAAAGTTAGGGGGACCACACCAAGGATGCCAACAACTCAGGTACAAACCCTCCCTGATTGGAGTTGTAGCATATAACCTTGCTATAGTCAGGTCTTGCCCTGCCAGTCACCCCAACACTAGAATAAAATGCTCATTAGGATCTATGAGTTCTCTTGTAGCCTGAAATAAGACTCCAGGATGAATCCATACCAGAACCCCTCTAGCAAAATCAGACCATGTCATTATGTAGACCTGGCAGCACCATCTGTTCTTCTGAGCATCACACTCTGGGGCTGTAAGGTGAGATTCTGGAAGTAAGGCCACATGTACTTCTCTCCTCTTCTAGTAGGTATAGATGTTACATTGTTTGTTCATATTGTTAAGTCTCCTGACGTTCCAGCTGAGAATGTTATAGGTCTTGGGGGACGCCCTTGTGAGGCACCGAAGGAGGAGGTCAGGCTATTTGGCATGTGAGCACAGGACCATTCTGAACCAAGGAGAAAACATGTATTTTCAAGTGGCAGTAAGCTGGTGGAGGTGAGGCAATATAACTTCCCAACAAAACCATAGCAAACAACCCAACTCCCTAGCCCCAGGACAAGGAAATAACACCTTCCCATCCACACTATAAAGCAAACTTGCAACATGCGTGTACTTAAGGAATGTAGAACGATTGGGAGGAAGTGGGGGAATGCGCTTCACGAAGTTCCTCCCGGCATTACTTCACAGCATCTGCAATATCAGCACAGGAATATGGACACAATTCTGCCTCCCCGGGCCTCCCCCAGGTGGGAATCACACAAGGGAGTTATAGGACAGCTGGTAGGTCAGAGACATTCCCTCTTCACTCTCTATAATATATATGAGTCAAGTGCAATTTAGCTGAATTAGTTCTGTACACTTCTCCTGCAATCAGCTAGCGCACAGGTCAAAAATAATTAGTCATAGTTTACCTGCTATATCATATATCTGAAAGCAAATACCAGATTATATGATGCCATCAAACGTACCAGGAGTTACCACCGGGGATGAGCCTGCAGAGAAAAGGAGGAGATTGATACACTGTCTGAGTCCAAGTCTTTTCCTGTGTCTTCCTTGATGTTTGAGGGCGGGGTCGACTGTGCCCTGCTAAGGGCTAGCACAGCGTTCACTGCTAGTTGGAATTCTTTTATAGCCTGGACGCAGGATGGAGCAGCCCTAGTTCTTTGATGGGAAGCTTTTGTCCGCTGTTTCGGTAAGTTGTGCTGGGGATTGTCCATTCCTTAATCTTCCCTTTGAGGAAGTGTTTCAATCCAGTCCCACAGTTGTGGGGTAGTTGTTAAAAAAGGCTCTCTGTCATTATGTGTGACTCTGAATTTGGCAGGGAAGAGCATAGTATATTTTATCCCTAGGGTTCTCAGCCTCTTTTTAGCATCTGTGAAGGTGACCCTCTGCTTCCGAACCTCCCGGGTAAAGTCAGGGAATATCATAATACGGTGGTTATTCACCATTATGTCATCTCTAATCCTTGTCTCGGTGAGGATGTGATAATGGTCTTTGAAGTGTAATAGTTTGTCCACCACTGGTTGAGGAACTGTGCCTGGCAAGGGGGGTTTGGCCAGCACTCAGTGGGTGCGTTCCAGTGCATGGTATGGAGTGGGACCCTCTGGGGCCATGTTATCGCACAGCCATTGCTCTAGAAAATCAGTCATGTTGACCCTAGGGCCTTGCAATCATTCTGGAAGCCCAATAATCTGGATGTTACTCCTCCTTGCTATGTTTTGCGCATCCTAAGCTCTGGTTTCCAATGTCTCTGCACCATGGCCTCCATGGCAGACATCTGCTCACACATCTGTGATAATTCCGGGGATACCTCTTCAAGGGTCCGTTCAGTAGTGATAACTTAGTACGCTAACCTAGGGTGATCATCCCTCAGTAAACCCAAATCTGTCACCATCATGTCTATCTTGAACTCAAGGACTTTACAGGATGCTGCAATGACCTGTAGGACAGTGGCCAATGTTGCCTCTTGGTGGATACTAGGATAATCGTTGGCTAGGTTGTGCTCCAGTAGTGGTGGGTTCCTTTTTCTTTGTCATTTTATCCATGCGCCAACATGGAAGCCATATACTTAGTGCAGAAAGAGATTGAGAAGCACCCCAGTGGTAGGTCCATCAATCAGGGTCTTCACAGGGATGCTCCAAGAGATACTCCAGTGTCGCTGAGGGACACCAAGAATAGTGTTGTGCAATGCTTGCAGCGAATAAAGGTGACCAAATAAGAGAGATAGCCTCAGGGACCGAGTCTAATAAGCTTCAATTATGAGACAATAAGTGCCTGTTGCAATGATATCAGCATATTACTGTTGTCCTTTACTAATGTGACATTCTGCGTGAGTTCTAAGGGCACATAAGCATTCCCAGGGGTTTAAGGTGGTGCAGTGTCCTGTTTTTTGTCCCAAAGTGTTTCTTCCCCCACTAATTAGTATGTCCTATTATATATCCAGCAGTCTCTGCAGGCCTTCGTCACACGTAGCGAGGCTCTTGATTCCACTAGGGAGTAATAGAGTGCCCAATGAGGTGGAAGGGAGTACTCCTCCATGCCCAAAACAGTTGCGGCCTGTTAGTGAGGGCAGGTCTTGGTCCTATGCAGCACTGTCCTCATGGAGGACCACACCTCCTGGCCCGAAGGAATCAGGAGCCACCGGCAGTGCAATCTCATTGAACCGCCTATGATTCTCCCCCTCTGCCCAGCATCCACAGCTCCACCAACACTACAATGGGGATTCTCCTCTTCAAGCCAGCAATCTTACCTCCGCTCCGGGGGAGCCTCTGTCTTGACAGTGCCACTTAGTCTCGCCATTCCAGAGCTCCAGTTTTCTCTGATGTTGGCTCTGTCTGTAGGCCTTTTGCACTATGGGTGGATCCCTCACCACCGCCAGGTGTCATATGGCACTGATTGCACCACAGGTGCTCCTCCGCTTTAAATGATTGCTAGGGCTTAGGGACCTCTTTCCAGTGTTCCTCATTGTGTCTGCAGTCCTCATATACAGATTTTGGCACGGGTCTCTGAGGCAGTGAGGTCCGGATGTGCTGGGAGCCGCCATCTTATGCGTAGTTCTGTCAGGATGCTGCCTCAGCCATGATAGGTCAGCTCAGCCTGGGGGGGCACCGATGAATCAGAGATGCCCCCAGTGTGAGGGTCCTTGTCAAGGGACCCCAATGGAGGTGTCTGAGGGGTCCCGGCAATGGAGCAGGTCACAGGATGGGTGTAGATGGTGAAGTTTATGCTAGGAGCTCAGACACTCGTGTGTTAATCCATTGGTTCCAAGCAACGCCCTCCCAACTCATGAATAACACACTTGCTTGAGAAATCTGTGTTTTTTTCTAGTAACACTTTGACTCATAAAATAGCACAGAGAGTTATTGTGTCTCCTCCAAAGCACATCATGTAACATGCAGATCACAGATGTGTATTTTATGTAAATAAGTAAGTGGGTTATTGTTTTTGGTACAGATATAATTTTGTTACTTGCAGTTCAAAAGTTGAAATCCTTCTAATATAGTACAATGAGAGCAGGTGTTAGAAGGAGACTTCCATTGGTTACAATTGGCCTCTGGGTGCTTTGCAGAACTAGTGGCAAATTTTTTACGCTAATCCGTAAAGCGCCAGGCTAGCGCCGAAAATTCAGACCCTAGTCCCATAACTACCACTAATTTAAATATGCTGCACACATGGTGGCATTAGGGGGGGCCCTAAGGGGTGGCCGCACACATGGTGGTATTAGGGGTGGTGCTAAGGGGTGCAAAAAAAGTGGCGCTGCACTTTGTGCAGCGCCACTTTTCTTAAATTTGTCCCATAGGTTTTCTCCTCTGTCTTTATTCTAGGGTTGCTGAGAGGAGTTTCTTTGGGTAGTAATGAACAATAATAACCACTGCATTACATTTTAAAGGCTGACTTTGTATGTCTCCTTAACAAGCTCTCTTAACATGTAACACCTGCTATAAATTATGGTTTGTGGCTCCTACACATTGTAGCCCTCCTTATCTTACATCATGTACATTCTATTATTGCCTTAGAACCCGCCGTAGCGGGCTCTACCGGCTATTAAAGGCCTGCTCCCGCGTTAGTGGCCTGCGCCGGGTTCTAAGGCTATTAGAACATGCTGCCATTAGAGGGCAGAATGTTCTCATAAATAAAACAAAGGCTTCATGGAACCAGAGTGAATTAAAATCCCTTCAGGCTCCATGAGGCTTTGTTCACAGCTGTTGCTGTGAAAAAAGAAGATTGGAATGGAGCGCAAGCATTCCAATGTTCTAATATTGATTTACACACTTGTATGATTGTATGATTTATGTTATTTGAAAAATGTGTGCATCTCACGTAAAGCATACTGACACTCTACATTGGGATGAGTAGAGCTGCAAAAGAAAAATATAATTTAGTATTGTTTAAAACGATACAACTGACATTTTTACACTACATACAGATCTTGTATACAGAGGTTGAACAAAGTCAAAAGCCTTTCTCCAAATCATGGTTTTTCGGAAGTACTTGTGAAGTAAGTGTGCCTTGTTTTTTTCCTTTGTATTGACATCTATGTGTTATACTCCAGGTAACTCCCATCTAAGATAGTAGTCGAACCCAAAGAAAGCTGATTACTCATTCAATCAGGCGTTTGTTTTTGGCCCAACTGGAGATGAAAATAAAAAGCACTTTCACCACCTGTAGGTTGTTCCTCTGAAATGAAAGCGGATACCTATGGGCGTTGCTGAGTGTGCTTGTGTTGGTAAATTACACCAGGATATATTGAAAATATTACCTTTCCTGCTCAATAATAGATGCCAGTTCTAGGATGCAGATGCACCCCCTCATTTCCAGCACTGATCGTGGCATTAATCGCACTGAGTTACTAAAAGCAACTGCAAGGTCAACTTTTGTGAATTTCTTGCAGTCAACAGCTAGGAAATTCGCCCATGTAACTCATACTTACACACGAAGATAGGTTTGTCAATCAGAACTTACCTTTTTTTCTCTTCATTTTACTTTTATATCATCACATTCATGCCACAAGTTATGCATTTCTAAAGTGAAGCATTTGTTTACCTTAACTGAACGTTTTAGCAATGAGACAAAGTTTACCTTAGGACCTGAGACATCGATTAAAGTAATAAAAAGAAGCAAAATTACTGTATGAAAGATTGAAAGCTTCTCTATTCAACTACCTGAAACTTGAAAGGTTGTTATTCCATTTTACCCATGAGAATAGGATGACTTTTAAAGCTTCTCAGAAAGCCAATAATTACAAACAATTGCAATTGTAGTTTTCAAGGGTAGTAATTGGCCACACAAGTATATGTTTACCGATTTAGTTTTGACAGCTACAGCACTGGAAAATATTTTGCTAAAGCAGCAACAACTTCATAAAAAAGGTGCAATCATTCAATCTCAGGTGTCAATCAATCACATGTGTTTTACAAACTGGAAAATTAGCATTCTGCCCCAAATTCGTGTAAGAAAAAGGTTACAGTATACAAGGATTTAAGACACACAATACCTTTTGTTGGATTTTTTTCAATATAAGTGTGATTGGTTGTACTACTGAATATTGACCCTCCGAATATGGTGGTATAAGAATATCTTGCACAGAATATTGAAAGATAAGTGCACAATGGGAGGCATAGAATTACTATTTGAAACTCCCCAGCTACGTATCTTGAAGCAATACATATCACATAGACATCTATATGTTGAGTGAGATATAAAAAGTCTATTCTTACCTGTTGTTATTTTGGACTCCACATGTTGTCCTCAATATTCTTCATCATCAGTATTCTGGTTTAGATATTCAGACTGCACTCTGTGTAATTCTATGTGAAGGAATATATGGATTCTTTAAGGTACATGAACCTCACGCAATCATCCTACAACAATTCAACTTTAAATTCTAACAATTAGATGAAAATGAAAGTAGAGGGGTGTAAAGTAGTAAAGTCAGCTAACTTGCAACTTTGTATATTCTTTGAACCTTTCAAGCTTTGTAAAATGTAAAGATTATGAAGTTATGTTTAAAAATAAAAAATTAGCTAGCCTCAGCTCAGAGACCTCCTTCCCAAAACTCCTCTTGTCATGGGTGGTGGATGGCCATCCTCCACACTCAATATTTTTGGCTAGAGGATGCATTTACTGGAGCATTTTGCACCAGGGAAGGACCATACCTGGAAGGGTCTAAGGAATAAACCTTAACTTACGTAAAATCCGGAAGCTTGATCCGCTTTGTTAAATGTAGAGTTTTTTAATTCCACCCAATTTTGAAAGTGACGTTTTAATTTCTCTCACCACTAATTTAAAATGACTTTACAGAAAGCTGTGACTAGAGCCATAAAAGACATTTTGGGAAAATTAGTGTGAATAGTGTTTTTTAAACATGTTAGGGCTTCAACAACAGTGAAAATTAAATGGGATTTAAAGTCAATTTACAGGGGAAGGTTCCATAATGAATTTCACTAGAATGCAGTGACAAAAACATGGATAGTTCAATTACATTTAATCAAAAACACGAGCCAAACTGCATGGACTTGAAGCAGGCTTCAACAATTGTGTACACTTGTCATAGTTACACAAAAGTGAAGTGAAAGGTGCTGTACAAAAGATCTTTGTCATACAATGAATAGCTAGACAGGTAGGCATAGGAAAGTATAGGTGATTGTGTGAGTATTGGATGAATCAATTTGAGACTTGTGGCCTGGTTGAGGAGACTAGATACATTTCTGGTTAGATGAGGCGTATATGGGCAAGCAACAGCACTGCCTTTAAGGCTCTGAGTGGTGGTTTCACAGCTTGTATCTAGGCTCCTGATCTATGATAACCTCTGTCATTGATCCTTCATGCATTGTAACTCACTTTTGAGTGCTACAGAGTCATCCACTTCTGGAATTATGGACATCCTCCTCTGTTTCAAATGGACTCCTTGCATAGAAACCTGAAGGAGGCTCCTTCTATATGCCTAACATTGCTTGGAAGGGCATGCACTTTTTTGAGTGTCGAATGTACAAAGCATTGAACCCTGCCATGTGTCCTAGAAATTAGAAATATTTACTTATGGAGAAATTATTTGGCATTGTTACAGATGCAGAAAGATGTCAAGTTCTATATTATGTTAAGGGTCTGCCCGATTTAAATGTACACTAGCAAATTTCCTCCCTAATAGAACTTGGCTTCTCAGCAAGTAGGTTGTACTACCCAGTGACTAACCAGCAAATGCAGACATGAATGAAAAAGGAAGCCATCTACTCTTCTCACCCATAGCATGTAGTAGCAAATAAAAATGAGATGTGGTTGTTAAGCAATTGCAAAAAGCAATATGGAACATGTAGCAATGGTTAAAACTTAATATGACTTCAAAAAGCACTATACAAGGCCATTTTTGGATTTTAAACCAAGATCCTTTTTTAGCAATTAAGTGCAAAATTGTTCATTGAAATCACATTGGCCGGATGTATTAGAAAAAAACATGATCAGCTAATAATTCCACTTAAAATCTGAAAACACCTTTTCTCCATATGTATCTAGCTATCATTGTGCTCCTTTAGGCTCTTTTTTACTTTCTCTTGTCTATCTTCCTCTTCTAATCTCTGTCCCCACTGCCTCTTACTCTTTTACCCACTGACTCTTTCTGTTTGCCACTGCATCTGTCTAATTTCCCCTCCCTGTCTCTCTGCTCTCTCTTGCTTTGACTATGCATTACCACTGAACTTTTCTCTTGACTGTGTATGGCTGTAAGCAGCAGCTACCATCCTTCTTTGGCCACTGTGGTTTTCACTGTTCCCCAGTCCCAGAAGTTTACCTTCTTTGGGGCCTAGTGGAACTGGAACAAAGAAGTTAGTGCCATGTGGCCATCATATGCCTGGTTGACCATTCCGTAAGCCAGAACACCAGGCTGCATGAATTTGGTGGGTTATTACTGTTTTAAGGGAGAGAACAACTTGTTGATAGGCACAGAACTACTTTTACAGTGAAGTGGACTATAATGGGTTCTCCACAGTGGTAGAATGGAAAGTGTATCTAGTACAAACACCCCAAAATTTTATTTTCCAAAATCAAAGTCAAGAAACATAGGAAATGCTTCCCTCCAGTCAGATTTATTTTTTGTTTTGCTGTATTGCGTAGCAAGAGCTGCGTGCTGATGTCCCAGCAAAGAAAGGCGAAAGGAGACTGTGCTAATGAAATTTGGAAGGGATGCACAAATGTCCTACTACACAGGGTTTCTACACTTCTACACTTCTCCCAATAATTACAGTACCCTACTTGTGAGGCTGGGCTGTCATCCGTAAAAGCAAAGGTCCCAAATGCAACAAGGAAACATCAAGAGTTTGCAAATTGACCCATGCAGATTATGTGGGTAATGCGGGTATTTAGGCTACAGGTTTCTATGGCTCCCAGGGAAACCTGTCAGGCCCAGACATTTCTGAAATTAAGGTACCTATGGTAGTCAGGGGTGATGTGACTTGCGTGGATCTCAAAACATTTTCTTACCCAGAATGCCCTACAAACACCAAACTTTGACTAAATCACAGGTTTTCCTCATATTTCTGTGAAGGAAAATGTTTAAATTGTCAAGGCTTCATAAAATTACTACAACCCAGTGTTCCCACACTCTCCCAATAAAAACGGTACCCCAAATCTGCACCAAGTATTACCCATTGGGTACATGAGTTACACAGGACTTCATTGCATCAATTTATTTGTTATGACAATATATTACATACATATAAAGCAGAATTTCAGAGGAGTCAATAAATTGCTAAAAGCAGATACTTACTGCACAGATATGAGATTAAAAAATATAAAAATCAGAAAATGTTAGTCAATATTTTACCGGAATGTCCAAAGTGGTCAATTATAATACAACTGCTTTCTGCATCTGATGGCCTGATTATGTTTTTCACAATATGTGGTTCAAGAAGATGAATTCTCAGTGTTTTGACACTGGCAGGGTTATCTAGGTTTATTGCTAGATCTCACAGCCCTTAGGGTGATCTTTTCCCAAACCCTTTTGCTTACTCCCCTTCGGTTTCCTGAAATTTGTTTTCGTTGTCTTTAGGACTTTGTGCACTTTACTACTGGTAACCAGTGTTAAAGTGCTTGTGCTCACATCAAGTGGTGCAACATGTACCCAAGACCTGTAAATTAAATGCTACTAGTGGATCTGCAGAAGTTATTATGCCATCTACTTACATAGCTTTTTAGAACATGACTCAGCCTTGCCATGGCAGCCTGTGTGCAATTTAATACTGATAATTTGATCTGGCCAAATAAACCTTTTGCCAGGCCTGAGACTCCCTTTTTAATACATATTTCTCACCCCTAAGGTAGGCCATAAACAACCCATGGATCAGGTCATACTGTAAATAAAAGGTCGGACGTGTGCTTTTACATTGTACATGTCCTAGTAGCAAAAATTCCCACATTCGTTTCCCACCTACCTCCCCTATAGGATTAAATGTGGTTACAGTATTACATCTACTAAGTGATAACGTTTGATTGAGATTAAATAGGCGTGTCATGTTTATGCTCAAAGCAATTGCAATTTAAAATCCTTTTTAATCGTAAAGTGGAATTTTAAGTTACAATTCTGAAATTGACACTTTAGGAAACTTCAAATGTTCTTGTCCAAATCATTTGGTGCCTGCAGCCTGTGTCCTGGGTCACATGATTAAGTGAAGTTGGCGGTTGACCTTTATGTATTCTTCCCAGTCAGTGAGACAAAGGGGGGCTATGTTTTTCCAGGATGGGCCATTCTGCCATGATGAGAGGATCGGAGCTGTTCCCTGCCCCAATTACATTTCAAAAGGGCTGAGTCCAGCATACTAACCGAGAACTTGTCACCAGCCTACTGTCACCTCACGCCATTTGTACTCTAGGCAGGGGAGGGAGGGAAATTCAGGAACAATATGTTGAGGGAGGTCTAGAGGTTTTTCCCACTTCAACACTGGCAACAGGTATAAATACATGGCCCTCAGACCAACTCTCAGTATACTCCTAGACGTGGACATTACAGAAAAATGACTGCCATGCTGACAGAAGACTGTCCTGCTGCTTGAGGCTTGCCCTGCTTTATGAGAAGGGAATCTGGACCTGAACCTTCATCCCGGGCTAACCTGAGTGACTCTAAGGGTCAGTTGGCTCACCTTCTGTTTTGAGCTATAGGGATGCAAGCTTCAGAGGCCTCCCTGCAACTACTTAGCTAACCTGATTAAACTGGACATGCACAAACCTGCAACTGGACCTGCCTGAGCCCTGTTGGCCTCTTTTAGAGTGAGTCCCTGATGACCAAGATGTGCCTTACCAGGTCCTGTACCCTTGGCTGGTATCAGATTGCACTTCTCTTAAGAAAGGGGAGAAATCTGGATGCTTTGGGCTCTTCACCATGCAAACTGGTCCACCGTGCCGAGATCTTGCCACCTGTGACAACCGCCAATATGAAGTTTGGGTGAACCTAACTCTTCGTGCTACAGCAGCCGCCAGTGGTAACTGGCAATGCAAGATCTGCACTTTGCGCTACAGTGCTTACAGCCCGTGGTGACCACCAACATGACACTCCAGCAAAGACCGTCAACCCTAGATAGGATCTTCATGCAGGTTAATTTAGCTACTTTTGTGGCTCACCCTGACAGGGTTAGAGTTGTTGCTTGAGGAGGGTATTCAATCCCCTCAGTCAAAAACCCAGTGTCCTACAGTAATCTAGATATTAAATACTATTTGAAAGATAGCTAGTCTGTTAAAGCAGTCGTTTGTGGCATGGCAGGCCATATGGGGTCATTTGAGATTCACATTACTGCTAGTTGGGGTATTTGCAGCTCTCTGCAACAGACACATTAACCCAACAAAACTCTCTGGCTCCTGCAAATAAAATAATTATCTCTAGAATGGATACATTATCTCACCAGGCTATATTTGACAAGAGCACCCCTAGAAAGGCGGGAGGATAGAGCAATGTCAGTCAAATGTAAGTCATTCCTGATGCTTCAGCAAAGACCTTTCATGACCCCTAACAGAATCTTCATTCTACAGCGACACCAAATGCAATGCCAGATCTGCTGTTCGCGCTACAGTGACAGGCATCCGTGACACTCTCTTTGCTCCTCCCAACCTCCTGCACTATGAACTGGACTCTTCACGCTGGATGTTTCAGAAAGTACATTTTTCAGTGGGACTAACTTGGTCCCTGAATCTGACCCATGCTCGCCTGCAGTCGGCCTGAACTTGTGACTTTACCCCAGTCTAGCACGACCAGATTACAGTGAGTGGTGCTTTGTACTTTTAGGCTCTATACTTACCTAAACTTTGTAATTGCATAGCACTGGTTCTACTGATCATATGTTTGTTGTTTTGGTCTCACATTTTTTATTACATTTGACTCTATTTATTTAAATTGGTGTGGGGGATTTTTCTTGTGTTGCATTCTCACTTTATTACTGCTGGTGTGCTGCATACATTCTTAACACATTGCCTCCATGTTAAGCTTGACTTATTTTTTTGTCAAGCTACCAGAGGGTTAAGTAAAGGTTAATTTATCAGCTTTTGTGGTTCACCCTGACAAGGATTAGGGCTGTTGTTTGAGAAGGTTTTTTAATCACTTCAGTCATAAACCAATTTTCTACAGTCATCTAGATATTAAACTTGTTTTGAAAGCTAGCTAATCCATTATAGCAGCCCTTTGTAACATGCTATCTATATTGGGTCATTTAGGATTCATACTACTGCTAGTTAGGGTATTTGCAGAGCTCTCCATCAGGCACATTAATCTAACAAAACTATCTGGCTCCGGCAAACAAAATAACTGTCTCAAGAGTAGATACAATATCTCACCAGACTTTATTTGACAACAGGCCAGTGCCCCTAGAAAGGCTGTAGTATGATGCAATGTCAGTCAAATGTAAGTCGTCCTGGCTTGTGATGTCTCAAAACACTATGTCATATTGGAAATCTGGAGATTATTTTTGGTCTGGAGATTTCCTTATTGGACATTGCTTCTGAATGGCTGTTCAGTTTAGGCAGTGACAACCACTTATATGTCAGGAATAGGAAAGGCTGTTAATGTTACTGGCTTAAAATAAAATGACTCAATGTCCAGCACAGCTGTGCAATCTTTTCCCACACCAATTTCTTTTTTGACATACCATATGTGAAACGTGAGGAAGGAGTTCTGCTAATGCCTCTTAACTTCTTGGCTTCTCAGCTGTGACTGTGAACTGGTGGTATCAGCTTTCACGTCAGCTTCTCACACCCACACTGTGGCATCCCTTAGGGGTCCAGCATAAGGATTTCCCCTTTATTATTATATAATTATCAAACCTCCCCCTTACCAAACCTCATCAAATCATTTAACTTCAACTGTTACAACTATGCAAATGAAACTCAAATCCTTTTGAAAATGGGTGGCCTGGAAGGCCTCTATAATTTAAAACTTGATGACTGACTTTGGGCCAGAAATACATGGATGATGAATATCTACTGTTCAATAGCAAAGACAGAGATTATGACCTGTAGACAATAGCAAAGTACCAGCCTGCTGCCATATGCCTGAGGAGCATAAGCCTGGGAAAACAATATAAAAAAAGTAAGACACCAAGAGCAACCGTGGATTCAGTTCTGTATTGGATACCACTGCTTACAAATGTCACACAAAGTGCCTTCTTCACAATGAAAACACTATGTTGTATCTTACTAAACCTTTGATACCACAGAAACTGTAAGCCATCCTCGTACTCATAATCTCCAAGGTTGACTGTGTCAACAACCTACACCTTCTAACACCCACATTCATTTAAAATAAAATACAGCTCATCCAAAATGCTGCTGCAAGTCTTCTTCTCTGCCTTCACCAAAGAGGACACAAGGCTCCAGTCTTCCAATCTGTCCACTGGCTACCTGTAGCTAGAAGGGTACTGCTCAAGGCACTTTGATTTGCCCACAGAGCACAAGAACCACAATGCCTACATGTTAAATTAAAGAAATACAAACAAAATAGGGCACTGCGCTCCAAGCTTCCACCACTTATCATATCACCCTAACATAAAAAATCTGAAGGAGGCACTGCTTTCTCAGTACAAGTCACCACACTCTGGAAATCACTACCAGCCAGCATTTGAAGCATCTAAGAGCATATGCACTTCAGAAGACATGGCTATTTTCAAGACAACTGCACCAACCCACATCCCAACAACAAACCTGGAAAGACAGTTGCACCATGAAGCTCCATCTTCAGCTTACAATCCACAGAGTCGACATAAACAACCAGCAACTACTTTCAATGGCAGGTAAGTTAAGGAGGGCTGACCTATGGTTTGCCAGGGTACTATATAGTCATGTAATTTCATATATAACAATGCTGGTCCACACTAGTACCATAACACTCAGTGGTCAGCTACCAATTGTAATGTACACCTCTCACGATGTATATGTTACAAGAGTTGCCCATTACTAGTACTGTGCAGCCAATAGGCCAACCACCACCAAATCAACAGGCATGGAATAACTGAAGAATTTTGTCACACATTGCTGGTCAATAGAAGAACTTTAATGTGATCCACCACTGCAGGACTCAAATATTTATACACAATGGCTGCTTCTTTACATTTCACAATGACACTCATTTATGGGATGATAGTAACAATGCCTTATCCCAGCAGATGTCTCCACTTCTCTCCCTCCAACCATACTAGCTGAAGCCTACATCTATAAACAACATCTGTGACTGGATAACCCAGTGTAGTGACCAGCTAGGCAGACTAGAATCATAAGAAATACCATAAAGGACCTACAGAGCTGTTGAAACCTGACACCATACTGTAAAACCATATACTGTGCAGCTGTGCCTCTCACACCTCATCATCCACTGCACTGCTGTACGCTGTGTCTCATACCATGATAACCGCACGTCTGTGGCCATCACACATGACATGGGAACACCACATAGGATCACAAACTAAACACAACCCTCTTCCAACCACAAACCCTATATGGTGTAGCTTGCTGCCCATGTAGATAAGTGCAAGTGCTATACAATTGATGCAATGCAATAAAATACACTACAATATTTATCATGTGTGCATCACCAAGATATGTTTTTATCCTATTTAAATCTTTGTTTCCATCACACTTCAGAATTACTCGACAAAATCTGCTTCATTTGAGCTTTCACAACTGCTGATATTTTTTTTAACAAATGTGCACAGTTCATTTGCAAGTACTTAAAATTTGTTATGTATTAGAAAAAATGACATCCTACATTCTTTCTGTTATCACTCTCTGTACCATAAGCAAGATTGTCATATAGTTCAGTTTACACAGCTAACTCACTTTACAGTCAAAGAAAGAAAAGTAAACAACACCTTGCTAAAAGAATAAGAAGTAATTTGTCAGAAGGCATAGCCTGACATTTGACCTCTGCGTTGAGGGCACAGTAAATGTGATAAGATATAAACACAGATTTAAGACATTTTATTGTTCATTCAACTTCTGAACTCAGGCATAGGTATTTTGGGGATGCTGCAGTATCCTCAACCCCACACCTTCAGATTTTAGCACAATTAGATTGTGAATTTAGCTTGTTTAACTAAACCTACTTTTTGATGAATGCTGTGCTAACTGCCTGGCTCATTTGGGTATGCCGAGGAGTAACATGGGCTAGCCTGGACCTTAAACTCCCCTGCCCCCGAGAGGCTACTTCCCTGCTTCATTAGCCACTTTTCTTTGCTATTGACTTACATTTTTTTCGATGAGAACTTTAGTTTTATACTGTTCTGTAATGTTTTTGATGATAGCATTTTGAGAAATGGAAAGTTGTATGTTAAAACTCTCCACAAATGGTCTGAAAATTGCATTGTTCTTCATGTGATTCCACTAACGAATTATATACATTTTCTAGGGTGAAATCACACACCAAAACAAACTTTTTCAAGAGAGTGGACAGACCTATGCAGACGTTGACTCACATGGATGTCTACTAGGGGGAGTCATCTTGTCTTTCATTTCCACTGGCTCTGAAATTGATAAACCTGGCATATGGAGACATGAAAGAAAGAGGTCCCAAGAACTTCCATCACTCACTGAACTGTATATGGGACATTGTTGATGAGCCAAAAATGGAACTAGGGGTCAACATTGTGATGTCACTGGTGAGCAAAGGGTGAGTGGCATCACTTACTGTACCTTCGGCATTTTCATGAATTAGGTGCTATGTTCATTATGCGGAATTTGAGAATGGGAGACCATTTGGTTAACAAATATCTGGTAACCCGCTCTCTTTCGATTCTAAATTGAAGCTTGGGATTTGGGGCATATTTATACTTTGTTTGCGCCACATTTGTGTTATTGTTTTGCACATATACGGCACAAAATGAACTCCATATTTATATTTTGAAGCTAGACACATCTATCATCAAAATATTGGAGTTAGCACCATTTTTTCGATGCGCCAACACACCTTGCATCAATGAGATGCAAGGTAGATGTTCCCATCCAAAAAATGACTTTATATCCTGAACGTGAAAATATGTATCCCCCCTGTGCTAAAATGATGCAGTGTGGGAGGCGGACCCATATATTGACACTAAGCTTGTTTAGCACCATTATTTAATACCTGGGTCAGACCAGGCCTTATGGGGACTGGTGGACCCATTTCCATGGCCAAACACCATGGAATGGGCCCAAAGGTGCCCACCCCAAGCCCCAGGAACACCCCACCCACACCAGAGGGACACCAGAGGACGAGGGACACCATTCTAGGTAAGTATGGGTAAGTAGTATAGAATGTTATTTAAAGTGCCATTGGGGGCCCTAACATGGGGACCTCTGCATTGCACTGGGTGCAGTGGCTAAGCCCAGGGAACACTGGTCCCCTTTGTTGGCTATTGGGGTGGTGGGCATGACTCCTGTCTTTGCTAAGACTACTAGACTGAGGGAAATAATTTTTGCATTGTTGATGACTCTAGTCATGTTCACTAAAAGGTGAAGAGGAAAATGATGGTGTTGCATGTTGGAAACAAATTGGAAGCTAGCACCATTGTTTGCAACATGCAGAGGAGGTACATGAAGCAAGCCTTGCTCCATATCAAACAAGGACATAGGTTTAGTTGTTAGTTTGAGGCAAACTTGAAATTTGAAGATCTGTTCTTCAAGGCAACTTGCGTGTAGACGACATGGTGGGGAATGGAAAGCTCTTCTGTCACAGGAGAGATAGGGGACCCCAAAAGTGTTTTTGAGAATTCCATTAAAACATTTTATGATGTTAATCACGCTGGAAGGTTTCAGACATCAATTCATTCTTAAGCTCCTCTGTAACAAGATAAAAGGACAGGCAGTCAAATGTGTAGAAGTTGATTTATTGCCTTGTTTCGAGAATAATTCCGACTTCTCCAAAAATTCCAGGGCTGCTTTATGAAATCTGTGACAGATCCCCAGCAACACAGATTAAATTTCCAACACAATGATGGACAACAATGCATTTATGTATGTCATTATGAAATACCAAGGTGCAGTTGTACTAAGGGGAATATTTGAGAGACCCTAGTGCCACTTTCCGTGACGCTCCAGTGGCACAATGACCTGTGCCGTATTTACAAGGTGGCGTTAAGCCACTTTTTTGTTATTTAACACACCTTGTAAATACGGCCGCTTCACACGCAGCCCTTGGAGTGGAAGGGGCATGCAATGGGTGTTGCTGGGGGTGTGCTACAGCAACACCCATTGCATATTGACGCTACCTCAGATTTATGAGTTTTCGTAAACCTGAGGCAGCACCAAAATTGAATGCCACCCCAGCGGTGATGTTAACAAGGCACAATGAGGAGGAATACTTGAATTCCTCCTTGTTTTTGCTTTTTCTATGTGTGCTGCATTCTGCAGCATGCATAGAAAGAGCAAAGTGCCAGAAATTATTGTTTATGTGCCGGAACGTGTCCCTTCCTGCACACAAACAATCATTTCAAAATGACACTTTGGCACTTCTGTGTATGCTGCTTCTGCAGCACACACAGAAGTGCCAAATCACTGTTAATGATTGTTTATGTGCAGGAAGGGACACCTTCCCGCACATAAACAATCAATCCCCTCAACGCAGACATACTTGCACAATGGTGCAAGGATACGTGCGTTAGCGCAAGGCAGCTCAATTTAGTACCAGCGCAGGGGGAAACGCAGGGGTGCGCCATATTTACTAGAATCTCTGTGTTTCTAAAGTGACGCAGCGCAGCGCTGGCAACCTTTGCGCAGCACCGTGCTGTGCCACTTTTTAGTAAATCTGGCCCTAAGTGCGCATGTGAGGCTTTCTTGGAAACTGCACAGGCCCCACGGTTGTGTTTGAGCGGCAGTCGGAGCCGCTGAGACCAATCCTGAGGTTGCCTTCATGATAGGTTTAGCATAAAAGCAGCACCAGGATTGCTAGGGATCCTGTTCTGGTGTCCCAGTGATTGCTGGGACACCAGAGCAGGAAAGGAGTGACGAGCGATGCAGCAGGGGACGGCGGCCCCTCCCCTTGATATGTGCGGCTGCTGACTTATATGCACATAACAAGATTAACAATGAAAGAGCACTGTTGTCATTTCAGATATTCAAAAGTGGTATATGTATCGAATAAATACTATGTTGTACAAGGACACCTAGAATACAGTTTAGTAACTGTCCAAGCCTATGGCAACTCAGACATCAAACACCGATGCATTAATCCAAAATAAAGTGCTAATTGACTTAAGCAATTGTTTCAGTTGAACATGGAGAGTAAAACCAATTATATAACGACAATAAACATTGCTGTTTCTTAAATATCATCTATATAAATATGTGCGCAAAATCTAGAACTGCCTTTTCTAATTAAATTTTGTTTATATAGTAGTGTTGTTAAAAGTCAAACACATTTTCACAAGACACTGGGTTGGTAATTTAGAGTTCGGTAGACTGCAAGTGCGGACAAACACTGAAAGAGCTGAATGCACAGTTTTTCTGCCCCATTGAAATGCAGAGGAACTGCCAGATAATTTGTTCCTAGTCTACAAACCTCCCTGACATTTTCTTCTAGGAAGGCTCTTAGGGATCTGAATGAAACAACTCCTTTCTTGTATCTCGCCCAACTATCTATCAGAACCATATTGTCACCCTCACATTTCCCAGTCTGTGGAACCCACAACATTCTATGATACCTCACAGTTAGTCAACTGCTCTGGCAGGAGATAGAATGGTTCTCTGAATAAAACCTCGTGCATTAATTCAGATAGATAGATCAAAACTCGTAATATGACAATCAGGATTCTGCGTTGAAAGCATACTCAGAATTAAGCCATGACACTGGCCAAGGTGTATCATATTCATCTCTCCTAAGCAGCTCACAAACACAATTACACTGAAGCCCAGATTAATACTCTGTTTGCACCGAATTTGCATCATTTTTTAATGCAAATTCAGTGCAAACCTAATGCCATATTTATACTTTGGTGCCAGACCCATCTAGCCCCAATGTTTTGGAGTTAAAGTAATTTTTTGCTTGCGGGAAACTACCTTGCGTCAATAAGATGCAAGGTAGGCGTTCCCATGCAAAAAATGATGATATGACCTGAGTGCCATATTTATCCCCTGTGATAAAATAATGGCACTAAGCTTGCTTAGCGCCATTATAAGCTTAGCGCCATTATTTAACACCTGGTTCAGGGCAAGCGTTTGGGTACCTGTGGGCCTATATCCATGGTCAGAGACCATGGAATGAGCCCAGAGGTGCCCTTCTCTAGCCCTAGGACCACCCCCACCCACACCAGAGGGACACCAGAGGATGGAGGTACCCCATCCCAGGTACGTAAGGTAAGTACAGGTAAGCATTTTCATTTAATTTGTTTAAGTGCCATAGGGGGGCCTAACTTGGGCCCCCCTACATGGCACTGGGCCCAATGGCCATGCCCAGGGGACATATGATCCCTAGGCTTGGCCATTGGGGTGGTGGAAAAATGACACTGGTCTTTTTAAAGCGTCATCCTTTGACGCACAACCTCCTGTTTTCCCTACGCCTACCCCACCCGGCTAGCGTCCGTTTTTTAGGACACTAGCCAGGCCTTACCACCGGCTACTGTCATTCCATAAATATGACACCCAGTCAGCATCTTGGAATGGCGCTAGCCGTTATACTTTTTCGCGCAAAGCTGTGTTAGCACAGTTTTACGTGAAAAAGTATAACTCTGGGCCTAAATGTACACCTTGAGTGCACCTCGTAAATAGGAAAATATAGAGTTTGATGAGTAATTGACTTCATTTTTTACGTCTTATCTAATGTAATGTCATGCCACTCTACCCAAATAAAATGAAACATAGTTTCACCAACAAAAGCAAACAACTCACTTGCCTACGCATATAAACACTTTTTCTTGAAGTGACTGGATATCTGCGTGATAAACAAGTGGCCAGGGGCCATCCAATGCATTCTTCTCACTAAGCTAAAAAAGTGACATTTTCAACTTAGTCCAAAACATGACAACAACATTATTCCACGTACAGCACTAAGGCCCATATTTATACTTTTTTAGTGCCGCATTTGCATCATTTTTTTACACAAAAGCAGCGCAAACTTACAAAATACAATTGTGTGCTAAAAAAGTATAAATATGGGCCTAAGTGACGTACTTCTAAAAAAAGGTATTGAAGATGTGTCTAAGTGTCAGTAGATATATCATTGTATATGCTAACATGCTTTCGGGAAACAAGGGAATGGTTCTTGCTTGTAACTGTTTCTATCTTATGTTTAATTAAACCGTTTCTCCAGCACTCTCATATAATGTCTGCTGCAATTCCCAATGGGTTTTGAATGATGAAGAAATATTACTACCACTAATAAGGGCACTGATTGAGGCTTTGCCACTGGCCCAGCAGTGTCAGAACAAACATCTCCACATTAGTGCTTAATTTGTAAATAAAAACGTGCTGGTGCCCAAAGCCCTCCTCTGAAACACGAGGCTGCTGCAATTAAATGAGCTAGCACTGAATACTGAGGCAGTGTAACCCTGAAGCCATGTCGGGCCTCCTCAATCCCATTTAAAGCGACTTCCTGCCCCTTCAACTGACTCTTGCAGTTTTCTGCTTTCTCCCTTTGTGAAGCTTTTTCGTTTTTCTCTTCCTCCATCTTTCCCATATGCATCTTTTGCTCGCAGTAAATGCTCGAGGCAGCGGAAACATCAAGCGCAAATTAAGCACTGCTTCACATGCCTCACTATCATGCATGTAGATAGTGAGTTCACCTGTGTTCACAGAAATAGACAGCATGCTTATTTTATTGTATAGAACCACCGTAATTCCACATATTTGTGAACATATGATGTTTGTTCGAGGAAATGCTCGAGGAGGCCAGCTATGAATGCAGAAGACACTAACGCCAAGGAAGCGTTGGCAAAAGAGCCATTTCTTGATGTTCTTGACCCCGGACAGAAGCACTTTTATCTGGCAGATCTTTCCGATCTGACCGTTTAACAACTCATTTTACTGTTTATCAGAAATTAAAAAGTGCTAAAGACAAAGGGAAAACAAGTTTACAGGACGTGTAGTGGACATACTGACTGAAGAATGTGTTAAAGGAGACGATTAGCTTCATTGAATGACAAAAGACAATAGGCCTGATTTAGAGTTTGCCTGGTGGCGGTATGTCTGTCGGTTTGGCAAAGCACTTAACCCCCACCATACCAAGGGTCTTCTGTCTGCCAAATTGAGAGTTATCTGTTCGACATGCAGACATGTCTAAACATTGGCAGGAACCGCCAACACTGAGGTTCCTGTCACTGTATTAAAAATTGACAGAGGGTTCTGTGAAATGTGATGGTTGCCCATCAAACCTTTAACTTATTTTTGTTTTTTCAAAAACTAAATTGCAAAACGGGATTTTTCTTTTTGAAAAGAATAAAACAAATGATCCCCCATGATGGGAATTATAGTCAACAGTGTCAGGGTTATTTAAACATTTCCACTGTCCCTCACCTCCAGGTTTTCCATGGCAGGAAGGGAGAGACAAAACAGAACATCTGACTGTCCGCTTTAAATTAAATTGATAGGGCTGAGAAGTGGAGGAGTATGAACGCTGCGTCTGTGGTCTAGGAGTAATCGGATGTCGTCGGTGGCTGCCAGGAGGGCTGTTTCCATACTGTGGTTGCTGCAGAAGTCGGACTGGTAGCTGTCCAGGAAGTTGTTGGCCTCTATGTAATTCCGTAGTTGTGCGCTGATTGCTTTCTCCAGTACTTTGGTGGGGTAGGGTAGCAGCAAGATGGGCTGGAAATTCTTTATTTCTGATGGTTCGGCCAAAGGTTTCTTCAGGAGTGAACAGGTCCTTTTTCGCCTGTGTCACTGGTGTGAACACTGCAGGTTTACACCTTGAAAGATAAGCTGCTGTGTGTTTAACTCACGCTTGGCTTACATCTGCTTTTTGTGAAGTGCTGTGCATCGCACGAATGGTGCATCTGCACTGGGCGTATGTATGCCTGGGAAGGGTATACTACAGGGATAATGCAGGGATGTGCAGTGCATGCATGGTAAATGCATGTGCCTGGTTTATGTGTACCTGTGAATGGTACAATGCCTGAAGGATGTAGTGCTATGCAGTGTGTGCAGGGTAAATGCATGTGCTGGATGTATGTGTGCCTGTGAGTGGTACAATACATGAAGTGTATAGCACTGCACAGTATATGAATGGGAAATGTATGTACTGGTAGGATGTGTGCCTGTGAGTGGTACAGTCCATGAAGGATACAGTGCTTTGCAGTGTGTATAATAAATGTATATATTGTGTGTATGTGTGCTTGTGAAAGGCACAGTACATGGCAGACTATAAGTTTCATTATGGGAGACCCAGGCCTGCATTGTGAAACATGAGAAAGTGTAGGGATCCTAACAGACAGGTTTATGTACTGCTGCATTCCTGAAAGTTGGGTGAGACACATTGGAGAGGGGAGAGCCAAACTTGGAGAGCCAGACTTTCCCCGCATACTTCAGTTGGTGCTCTTTGATTCAGAAAGAGGTCACAATGAAGGGACCTGGGGACATCACAGGCAGGAGATGGGGCTGATAAGGGTATCATGAAGAGTGGGGCTGAGACCCTGAGCTAACCTTTTCATACTCATATGACTGTGTCTGACAACCAAGTTTGAATTCTAGTCACTCCCAAGGCCTGTGTTGTGAAGCTACAACTTTGGAGTTGCTCCTGCTGTGACAGACTTCTTTCAAGAGGAAGAGAGGGCAGAGGAGTGGGCACTTCAAATGAAAGAGACCCCCAACATAAATTTCAATGACTCAGACCCCAAATCAAAAATGAAGTTTGGAAAAGGACTATAAGAAGGAAGTGTGAGACCCCAAAAATTGTCCACTGTCAAGCTGCTCGTCAGGCTGTGTAAGGAAGAGAACCTCTGCAAGACTTCCTCCTGTGACCATGACTGGAACCAATGGCTGGATGTCTCTATGTTGGATGTGGCAACATCACCTAGAGATTGCTAGACCACCTGCCATGGAGCCTGGAACATCAGTACCTATCTGCTTGCCAAGATCAGTGTACCCTGTACGGAAGAGGAGAGTGTTGACGGGAAAGAATTCCAGTGGGGAATCTTGTCAAGTAGATTTCCTGAAGGAAGCGTGATTAACAGCTGCTGCACCTATCGGATTGTTGCACTTGTGCAAGATGAAATTAGAACCCATGTATTCCGAGGATTTGCTGCCATGAAGTGAAGTATGCATATCGTTGTACTGATTGGACTTGGGCTCATGTGCCATGAGGCGTCAGTCACCCCATATGCCAGGAGGGGCTCTCACAAAGTGAACTACCCTTTTATCTGTGCCAATACAGGCCAGAGCCCATGTGCAGGCAGGATTTGGTGACCTGGTATGACAGGAATGGCCACTGTGGATGGACAGTCATGTGGAGTAGGCTGTAGCCTTAGGAAGGTGAAGAGCCAGTGACTCCGTAAGCCAGGAGGGGCTAGTGAGTAGGCCTCTGTTGTGCAAATCAGGTCAGTGCCCATTTATATCAGAGGTAAGGTAACCCTAGCAAGAAGTGAGACCTGAACAGGAGCCTCTCCAGAGAAGTGAGGCCATCATAGGATCCCTCATGCACCTACATTGGGATGCTGGACCAGTACCAGGCACTTCCCATCACCTTCTCTCCATCGAGGGATGGACTGAAATGCTTATCCTGCCATGAGGAACTGTGATGATCCTCTGGTCACAGCAGGAGGTCAACTGTGCATGAGGAACTTATGGATCGCTGGGTGCAGCCAGCCTGAGCTGCTTGAAGTTAACTCACCGGAACCAGATGTTGCCAATCCAGCGCTGACAATGAGCACTCAGGAACTCAGGATACTCTGATCCTGCAGGTGTGGGTAAGAATGAATTGGGGCCAAGTCAGGTTAAATAGGTTGCTAGATGGCATTTTGGCACCTGAATGCTTTTGACATTGCCATAGAAATGAAGTGGACTTTTGAGATTCTGAATACTAGCAGGGCTTACCTTGGATGGTGCCTAAAGTGAATGCCCTAGTCCAAAGAGGGAGTGGGGCACCTGGATCTTACTACGAAACAGTAGAGCACTGATCTCAGAGGGACTGTGTAGCTGTGTGTTAATATCGTATTTACTGTTATATTGTTAGCAGTAAAATAAAATAAAGATACTTTGCTTTTTCATCAAAATTAGTATTTTGTTGGACAACATTTATTGGTGCTGCTTCGCATATTTTAAGTTGTTAGTCTGTGTTAACTCCTTGTATCTATCTCTCCCCAAAGGGGCATTGGACTGGTCGGCCCACTCTCACCCTAAGAGAGCTGAGGGGGTACTTGGCCAGTTGCTTGGAATCCACAGTAGGACAGGCCCCAATAACATCTGGGGTAAAATACCTCAACCCCCATGGTTGGGCCCAGTAACCTCTGCTTGCCACTCTGAAAATTAGTTCTGACAGTGTAAAATAAAAGAAAATGTTTATCCAAGAAACAGGAAGGCTTGCTTTAACCCCAAAGAAGAAAAGGGAAGAACCATTGCCTCGTTTTCTGGTAATGTAGTAGCCCTTTTGTAGCGGTCTTTTTCGAAAGGAGTCATCAACATCACAGCACAATTAGAATTTCAGGAGAATTAAACATGTCTTCTTTCTTGGGCCTCCAATAATGCCCTAACTAGTGTGTGCTTGGGGCACAAGCATGACCTAAGTCTGGCCACCACGTAATAATTGTGGTCCAACTTTCATGGTTAGTTTTGTGTTCTCATGGGACAGCTACCAAGCACATGCATCTTTTGAACAACATGCATGTGATTGTCATTTTTTAAAGGGAGTTTTCTAGTTTTCATCACTGACCATGAACGAATCAGATGTCCCCTTTCTATGTCTATAGCTGGATGGCATTTAGAAAAAGGGTCTGCTGATACAGTAGTCAACTAAATCCTTAGAGCTCCCTTGCCTTTCTGGGGCTGTGACCGTCAATCTACGAGAGGGGGCCATGCCACACCTCTTATATTTTTACTTAGGAACTGTGCACTATTGAGACGGTCCGAGCTTCTGAAGTTGGGCACACAGCCCTGGTTCTGCTTAGATGAAGAGGGGTTAATTGTCAGTGTCAGACAGAGGTAAAAGATTGACGTTTTTTAAAAAATTCCCAAAAGTAATTACTAGTTTTAAAGTCTTGAACCCAACAAAGGAACCTATTGACAATGAAGTATTAATAGGCAATGTTTGATAAAAAAAAAGATTAGAATTACGATCGAGAATATTTCTTGTGAAACAATAATCATCCAGTCATGAGCAATGGGATGATCCAGCCCCGACTAAAAGCCTACCTTTGGCTGAGACCTAAATAGGTTGAAGATGTCATCGTGGGCAATCTGCATGGGAGCACGACTTTATATTCTAGATATCTGTAATGTGTGTCAAGCTTTTTTAGGTGTCAGCTACATGAGGCATACCTTTTTCCAATGCATAACATATACTTATAGCGGGGTTTGGATCTGCTCCTTGATGGTGATTGGATGGTTTTGTTGTCTTTCTCAGTTGCCATCTTTTGTTTTGATGAATTGTGTTTAACTCACCCAGGAGCATACACTATTATGTTTTGATGAATTATATCCTACCACTCTATACTTCATGGATCTCTTTTTTAATTTTATTGTTTATTGAGGATGCCACAAGAGAGCATGTGTATCCTTACTTTCTCGCTCTTTTTCCCACACTTACATACCATCCTTTATTGCTACATTCTCGCTCCCCTGTGCTCCTGGCCACAGGAGCTTCCTCGCTCTCCATTCCTCTGGCTATGTATTTTTTTAAATTTATTATATTTATTTATTTTTTACTATGGCCCGGTGGCTGTAAAGTGCTGCAGATTCACTAGCTGCAGTTTTTCCCTTCCCACAATTTTTTTCCCTTTTTGAAAAATGTAGTTCATTTTTGTGACATGGTTGTCCACATTGTTAGAATGGTAAATAAAAAATACCCGCCATACATCATGAAGCATATGCTTCACAACATACACATGACCATCTCGGAATGTGTTCCCTTTAATATTAACCCAGTTCTAAGATTGCAGACCACTCGTCATGCGTCTTTATGCATGCTCTTACGTGTAAGTACCAACAAGCACTGCCAAGGCCAATCGCTAAACCTTTAAAACCAAGGCTTATTGACTTTGCCAATGATTTTGATAATTATTCAGTGCCAATCAAACATCAATAATCCTAATCTTCTTCCATTTAATTGAGGCATTTTACTGGACATTGAGGGGCACATTTATCAAAACATCACCCAGCGCAGTGCAGCAAGTCAGCTCGCTGCACTGAGTGACAGGGAAAGGGGAGGAATGCACCATATCTAACTTTGCAGAGCACATACCTGCTCTTTACCAGAGCTAAAGCACGATGTGCAGCCGAGTGCCAACACAGGCACTCTTGCAGCATGGTGCAAGTGGGCCTTCGTTGTAAGCAGAATTTTTTGGTGGACGAAAGGGCACCTTCCTGCACAAAAACAATCCTCTGAGGTATTTGCATCTTTCTATGTGTGCTGCAGAATGCAGCACACACAAAAAGAGGAAAAATGAGGAAAAATAAATATATTTCTCCTTGTTACGCCTCACCTGGGAGGTGTAGCAGTTTTGTGCATTCCAAGGTCTACCACTTACAGTAAATCGGGGAATGCATCAAAATATATGGACATTGGGTGGGAACACACATGCAACACCAATAAAATGCCTCCCTGGGGCAGAGTAACGCAACATAGTGTTTTGCACTGTGTTGTATTACTCTGGATTTACCAAGCCACTCAGGGCCTAGCAAGATGGCCTTGAGTGGCTTGATTAATCGCACTTTAAAGGTTGTGTTGCACAAGCACCATGTTATGTGGTGCAAAAGCGATGCAACCCTTTAATAAATCTGCCCCTGAGTGATTTGAGTGCTATTTTAGCAGTCACACATTGCACAGTGCACAGTTCGCCTGGTATTGGTTCACGCAAACTAAAATTGCAAGAGTGTATTTAAAAAAAATGTGTTAAACGTGTCTATTTTTACTTCACAAATAGCTGTGTTTAAAAAATGTATACATTAGAAGAACTATTTTTTCCAATTAGTATTATTACTATCATTCTTATTTTTAGTCATCATCATCATGATCTTAATCACAATCTTAATCATAATTTTAATAGACTTGCAAAGTTCACTGTTACCCTCAAGACGTTACCCTTCCACAGCAGGATTAAAGGATGAACAAAATACTGGCAACAATGGGACAAGATTTTGCTGGAACAGGCCTGTTTTTTCTGGTTTTAAAAAGGGACGGATGAACAGAGATTAAGTGAATATTTTTAGGCAGGGAGGACCAATTGCTGACAGAAAGATGAAGACAGAACAACTTTTAATTGAAGATACTATCAATGCATGTGCATTTAAATATTCTTTTACATGTGATAATATAAAGTGGCATCACCTAAATTGCATTAGGAATAATGGTAGGTTGTCAGCAACAACAAAGAGGTAAAGAGGCATACTATATGCTTCTTACACCCTTTTTTATATTTAGGTATTCTCTCTCCACATCATTTGATTCAAATGTGGTTCCTTTCAATTTCAATTATTCTTGGTAACTCGTGCTTCTGATCTATCAAAGGAACTTGTGTGAGACATTGGCAAACTGCCAGTGCTGCTGCTCCCCCTTTTATATTTTCTAAAATAATTGAGAACACTCTGACAAAAGTGCCAATTAATTTCATCCCCAGGTCAAGGGCAGGGACAGCCTTGAATTCATTTTGTATGTGTTTTAACACCTCTGGTGAAACACCAAGAGATTGTGTACCATAGGTATGGTATATATTGCAGCTAAAACTGTGCCTCAAGTGGCACAATCATCAATAGATTGTATCATCCTAAGTGGTTAGCACATTGTGAGAATTCAATGTTTATCTTGGGGTCTTACATGGGGAAAATGCTTTCAGCTGATTTGTTTGTTGACAAATCCAGAATGGAATTTCCTCCCGTCTCATGGGTACTGTACCTATATTAGCATTAATAGTCACTGGGCTAATCCTAGGCATAGTCAAAACAAAAAATTAAGAGGGCCTAAATATTGGGAGGTTATGTAAGAGAAAAGGAAAAGAACTGGCCCTTGCATAGTACTCCGATATAAATCACAAAAACAATGACTGCACAGTTCCACAAAAAGAAGGATCAAATCCCAGTCAGGGAAAGATCAACAGGTTCCTGTGGGTATCCTTAAACAGGAACAGGAGCCCTCACTCACTGCATAGTGACATGCTTCATCATCAGGCTTTGCTCCTCGTCAGTCCGGCGCTGCAATGCCTGACAGGCCCCACGAGGGGGTCCTTACCGGAAATCTTTTATTAAAGGTATTTGCTGGTGGGTGAGTGCAGTTATGTGGGATTGGTGACTAATACTGTTAAAATTGACTAGAGGGAACAATAACAATAGGAGAGTTTATTAGGAGAATGTGTCTCTGTCAAGATTAAAAAACAATAAGTAAGGGGAAAATCTGAATAATGTCTATTTTACCTTATACAATATGAGTGTTTGGTGGCTTCAAACGCTATAAACTCGGGATTTGATAGGGGCAGGATTGGAAATCCCTATACTGCCGAAATGAAAATGGTCAACATGTTTTTCGCTAAAATAAATCAACAAAGATAGGAGGGCGATTTGGTAGGACCTAAAAAAACCATACCCAATCCTCACTTGTGTAGTAAATTAAACAGAACATATACGGCAGGAACCTGACACAGAGAACAAAAATTGAAGTACATTATAATAATTACACTGGGTGCACTGAAGGTGCAAATCAAAACACACTGGTGAAAGCCCCTGTTAGAAATGGGGTCTTTGGTTGACAGTCAGGTTACCCCCTTTTCAAGCAAGGACCCTCACTCTAGTCAGGGTAAAAGATAATCACCCTCAGCTAACCCCTGCTTACCCCCTTGGTAGCTTGGCAGAGCAGTAGGCTTAATCTCAGAGTGCTAGGTGTAAAGTATTTGTACCAACACACACAGTAACTTAATGAAAACCCTACAAAGTGACACAACACCAGTTTAGAAAAATAGGAAATATTTATCTAAACAAAACAAGACCAAAACGACAAAAATCCTACGTACACAAGTCAAGTTATGAATTTTTAGAGATTAAACTCAAAAATATTGCTTAGAAACAAAAATGCTTCAATGAGATGTTAACACGGCGTCGTGATGGAGTCGTTCCCAACAAGCCGACACCAGCGACACCGGACACGGAGTCGTGTAGACCCCCAAGTACAGTACCTTTGGTGAAGAGTGAAAACAAGCCGATGCGCGAAGTCGGGGATCACGGCGTCTGTGCGAAACATTGAATCCGTGCACTTCGAGCAGCGTCGGTCACGACGTGGTGCGGTGACTTCCACGGAGTCACGGACTTCCGCGGGCTGCAGCGGCGCCGGGCCTGCGAAGAGCGTCGCGTTCCAGCGAAGGTCACGGCGTCGAGTGCAGGCGGCGTCACCGGATTCAGCAGCGGCATCGGTCCGGAGTCGTCCAAAGTCGATTTCCTTGGATTTCCACCAGCTTTCCTTTCAAGGGCCCAGGAACTGGATAGGGCACCACTTGTCACAGCAGGAGTCTCTCCAGAGACTCCAGGTGCTGGCAGAGAGAAGTCTTTGCTGTCCCTGAGACTTCAAACAACAGGAGGCAAGCTCTAACTCAAGCCCTTGGAGATTTCTTCACAAGATGGAAGGCACACAAAGTCCAGTCTTTGCCCTCTTACTCTGGCAGAAGCAGCACTGCAGGAAAGCTCCACAAAGCACAGTCACAGGCAGGGAAGCACTTCTTCCTCAGCTATCAGCTCTTCTCCAGGCAGAGGTTCCTCTTGGTTCCAGAAGTATTTCTAAAGTCTGTAGATTTGGGTGCCCTCCTTATACCCATTTTAGTCTTTGAAGTCACCTTTCTTCAAAGGGGACTCACACCTACTTGTGAAATCCTGCCTTGCCCAGGCAAGGCCTCAGACACACAGCAGGGGGTTGGAGCCGGCATTGTCAGAGGCAGGCACAGTCCTTTCAGATGAGAGTGACCACTCCACCCCTCCATCCTAGCAGAGATGGCTAATCAGGAATTGCAGGTTACACCCCAGCCCCCTTTGTGTCACTGTCTAGTGCGAGGTGAAAAACAACCCAGCTGTCAAACTGACCCAGACAGGGAATCCACAAACAAGGCAGAGTCACAGAATGGTTTAAGCAAGAAAATGCTCACTTTCTAAAAGTGGCATTTTCAAACGCACAATCTTAAAATCAACTTTACTAAAAGATGTATTTTTAAATTGTGAGTTCAGGGACCCCAAACTCCACATGTCCATCTACTCTCTAGGGGAATCTACACTTAAATCATATTTAAAGGTAGCCCCCATGTTATCCTATGAAAGAGACAGGCCTTGCAACAGTGAAAAACGAAGTTGGCAGTATTTCACTGTCAGGACATATAAACCACATTACTATATGTCCTACCTTATCCATACACTGCACCCTGCCCTTGGGGCTACCTAGGACCTACCTTAGGGGTGCGTTACATGTAAGAAAAGGGAAGGTTTAGGCCTGGCAAGTGGGTACACTTGCCAAGTCGAATTTACAGTGTAAAACTGCACACACAGACACTGCAGTGGCAGGTCTGAGACATGATTACAGAGCTACTTATGTGGGTGGCACAGCCAGTGCTGCAGGCCCACTAGTAGTATTTGATTTACAGGCCCTGGCACCTCTACTGTACTTTACTTGGGACATACTAGTAAATCAAATATGCCAATCACGGATAAACCAATCACATACACATTTTACAGAGAGAGCAGATGCACTTTACCACTGGTTAGCAGTGGTAAAGTGCTCAGAGTTCAAAAGCCAACAGCAACAGGTCAGAACAAAATAAGAGGCAGGAGGCAAAAAGATTGAGGATGACCCTGCATAAGCAAAAAAGTCCAACAGCCCCTCATAGTGTTCTCAACAAATCGTGCATGTAGGTGAAAATTCACATCTAATAATTAGACAATTAGCATGTTACTGTCCTTACGCTCCTCATATTCAAGGATGGGCCCCATAGGGATGGCGTCCGGCTTACATAGTCCAATCGGTATGAAAAGCTACATGTATAGTGATGTAAGGTATATACTTAATGGGTCTGAAAATAGATGACTCTCTCATGGTACCAGAACGTATGTGCTGCAGAGTCTGGACTAATCCAGGCATAGCCAATTGTTGTTGGACACCCGGAGCAGTCCTAGCTGGTGGAGTGCTTAGGGTAAGCAGAATGAATTTTGTTAGGCGTCTACATAGTCTAACTAGGTTATCATATAATGGGCACAGATCAGCTGTTGGTAAATTTTGTACATTTGGATATGGTGTGTAGGCAGCTAGGTCTGACCATGTTACCCATTATCACTGAGGGGACCCAATCTAACGTGCTCAACAACGTGTGGTAGGGCACCTTGGAACCAATTTTGATGTTCCTGATAAGTCAATAGTTGTATGCTCTGTACTGTTGTATAGCATTGGCTACTGCACATGTATGAAATTTATTTGTATTGGCATCGACTGCTGGAAAGTTGACCCATGACTAAAACGTTTCAGTTACGTACACTTTGGGCCATATTTATACTTTTTGACGCAAAACTGCGCTAACGCAGTTTTGCGTCCAAAAAATTAGCGCCGGCTAACGCCATTCTGAAGTGCCATGCGGGCGCCGTATTTATTCAATGACGTTAGCCGGCGTTAGCCGCCGGCGCTGCCTGGTGTGCGTGAAAAAAAATGACGTACACCAGGCAGCGCCGGCGTAGGGGAATATGGAGCTTGGGCGCCAAAAAATGGGGCAAGTCAGGCTGAGGCAAATTATTCGCCTCAACCCGATTTGCGCCATTTTGTTCGACTCCAAACCCCCATTGAAATGACTCCTGTCTTAGCAAAGACAGGAGTCATGCCCCCTTGCCCAATGTCCATGCCCAGGGGACTTTTGTCCCCTGGGCATGGTCATTGGGCATAGTGGCATGTAGGGGGGCACAAATCAGGCCCCCCTATGCCACAAAAAAAAATTAAAAAAAATACTTACCTGAACTTACCTTAAGTTCCCTGGGATGGGTCCCTCCATCCTTGGGTGTCCTCCTGGGGTGGGCAAGGGTGGCAGGGGGTGTCCCTGGGGGCATGGGAGGGCACCTCTGGGCTCCTTCCGAGCCCACAGGTCCCTTAACGCCTGCCTTGTCCAGGCGCTAAAAAACGGCGCAAAAGCGGCTGGATGTCATTTTTTTTGACCCGCCCACTCCCGGGCGTGAATTTTGCCCGGGAGTGTAAATACGGCGCACATGCCTCGGAGTCACTTTTTTAGACAGGAACGCCTACCTTGCATATCATTAACGCAAAGTAGGTGTCCACGCTAAAAAATGACGCAAACTCCATGGACTTTGGCGCTAGGCGCGTCTAACGCCAAAGTATAAATATGGAGTTAGTTTTGCGTCGGAATTGCGTAAAAAAAAACGACGCAATTCCGGCGCAAACAGAGTATAAATATGCCCCTGAGTGTATCTCAACCACAAATGCAACATCTCAACCTACATTTACTAGCCCATTTTGTAGTAAATGTGGTATGACAGCATGCCTACAATTCATTGGAATAACTACTAGATTTGCCATTTTAAAATAGTGAAATTCAGAGAAGGAATTAAATGGGTTATCCTTTTAAACGTTCAAGCTTGAACAACCCACAGATAAATATAGGTGCTACCTATACTGCTGAGGAATATGTTTCCCTAGCACCACAAAAGTCTCCTTATAACGATGAATAGGGCACCTATGGCACACAAAAGAAGACTACTCAGGAACCTGTTAAATAAGTATCTGACCCTAATAAGTTGGTGCCACCATATTATACAGTTCCTACTCAGATAATAGCCTGCATATTTAGCATGGTAGAACTTCAGAATGTTGGAGACTGAGTCCATCCACACCATCAGTAACTGTCGGCCCAATTCCTTGCTAGCTCACAGTATGTCATCCAAACTCATAAATCTACCAGTGTGGAAGATGATTATGGAAACATGAACATTACACTCAGACTCCTCAAGGAAGTCATGGAAGCAAATCTTGCCCTTTTGTGATATTGCTCATGCATGCCAAGGCGACACACAAAGAGATGCAAGATAAGTTTTCAATACATTTATTGAAACAAACGTAATTTGGAATACAAAGAGTGAGCTGCGATAATTAGGCAGGTGAAACAAGGCAAAATAATCAGCATTACAAACATGGTAAGAAGATAAACAATCCAAATATGGTGAATGTGGTTCTAGATGTTCTGGAGGTTTCTTCCTAACCCTAAGTCTATGCTGAGTGCATAGCTGGTGTACCCTTCTACCTGGCCTGATCTAAGGGATTAGCCCCAGCCCCATACCTGAAGACAGTGTCAGGAGTCGGCCTATTGTATAGATGGCAATCCCCTCAGGAAGCTGGCAGGTTAGCACCAGAAAGCTGCATGGCTTACAGCATTCATCCCAGGAGATCGTGGATGGAATCCCCCTGCCCTTTCTGGGCCAGTGCATTGTTTATAAAATAAAGCCATACTCTGATGGAAGCACAGCTCTGATGCAATGCTGTCTATATGTTAGAAGCTGTCTCCTGATGAAGTAAATAAGAACGAGGACATGGTGTGCAGTGTTCCTAGCCTTGAACAGAAAACACAAATTACATGTCGTGCAAAGACTAACTAACCAAGCAATTCGTACCACAGAATCCTTGAAAACTATCATGCAACAAATACATATAATGTCATTGCTAAAAGCAGCTTTAGCTAAAAGGGATAAAATATGAAAATTTTAAATAGAGGGATCCAACTCAGGTCCAAGAGGTCCTCACAACAAAATAGCTTTATTTCTCCTTGTTATGTCCTTTTCTTCATTAATAATAATAATAATAGTAATCATTTCTAGAGTGCATAGCTACTCATATGAGATGACCCAGCGCTAAGTACAGGTATCCACAAGCCTCCACAAGCCTCCCGACAGTTTAAAGTCCCCTTTCAACCTGAAGCAAAGAGACAAGCTTTAAGATTTTTCGTGAAAAGACATTCGGACTGGGCTTGCCAACTGTTAGGGGAAGCGCATTCCACAGTTTCAGTGCTAGGTCACAAAACAAGCTCCCACCCATATGCATTTTCTTAACTCTGAGAACACAAGCCCTGTAGCACCATTTGCTTCAGTTAGAACACCTTTGACTGGAGGGGTTTTTGTGACACCTGAAAGGTGTGACCCTGCAGAAAAGAGACAACCCATTACAGTGCTTTCTGTCCCAATCTGCAGATCCAAAGACTCTCTATCAAGATACTATGGGACACAGGGGGTCATTATGACCCTGGCGGAAGGCGGAGAAGCGGCGGTAAGACCGCCAACAGGCTGCCGATTTTTTTTTGGATTATGACCATGGCGGTTACCACCATGGTCATCCGCCGGCTCTCCGTTCCGCCCGCCAGGGTGGAGACGACCGCCGGGCTGGAGACCTGGGTCTCCAGCCCGGCGGCCGTCACTATACCGCCGGCGGTATTTTGACCCAGCTTACCGCCGTGGATATCCTGCGGTTGGAACCGCCATGAAATCCATGGCGGTAAGCACTATCAGTGCCAGGGAATTCTTTCCCTGGCACTGATAGGGGTCTCCCCCACCGCCCACCCCCACCCGGACTCCCTCCCCGACACCCCCCACCACCTCTGCCACCCCCCAAAGGTGGCAGGGCCCCCCTCCCCACCCAACATCACAGAACTCACACACACACGACACGCACGCAGGCACCACCAACACACACACGCACACACACCGTCATACATGCCTACATCCACACACACAGTCAGACACGCACACCCACATACAAACATACACGCACACATCCATACAGACATACCCACAGACATACACACACTCATTCCCAAAACACGCAACACCCCCGCAAGCATACACGCACTCACACACCCCCTCTACATACACAGACGCACACCCCCATGCACCCACTCAAAACACAACACCCCACCCCCCCTCCCCTAACAGACGTTTGACTTACCTGTTCTGTCGATCCTCTGGGAGGGGATGGGAGCCTTGGGGGCTGCTCCGCCAATGCCACACCGCCAACAGAACACCGCCACACTGAATCACAGGACGTGATTCGGTGGGCGGTGTTCTGTTGGTGTGGCGGTGAAGGTGGAGCAACCTCCACTTCCCCGCCGCCCGCCAGTATGGCTGTTGGCGGCTCTCCATCGGAAAAAGGACGGAGAGCAGCCAACAGTCATAATAAGCCGAGCGGCAAACCGCCACTACTGGCGATCTTCTGCACGGCGGTCCCTCAGCGGTCTTGTAAAAAGACCGCTGAGGTTGTAATGACCACCTACATTCTTCCTCTGTTGGTGTGATCAAAGCTGAGACTCAAGAGAAGGATAGCAGTAACTTCACCACCAAGAATAGCTCACAAGAAGAATTTTGGGCAGCTCGAATTGTACTAGTATAGTATTTCCACTGAGATTTGTTTTCTGCAGCAGTGATAGATTTTCATTGCTGTCTTATACTCCATTTTGCAAGTGAGATGATACTTTCTGCGCCAAAGGCACTCCAGGGGCTTTCACTTATTTTTTAATGCTCACAACTCCTCATTAAACTATTGCCCTGATGTTTTTTGCCCATGAAAGATCTGATTCTCTACAGGGGCAATTTGATCTAATTCTCCATTGTCTACTTGTGCATCAGCTATGTCAACACAACTATCCAACATAGGGTGACAGGCGGCCAGTGTGCCACAAAGTTACAAAGGAGTAACTTTTGCCCACTGCCTATCCCATAACACAATGGCAGATGTGTGACTATTTGGCCCTTTCTCATAGAAAACCATAAAAGGAACAGCAAAGTGATCGGACCATAAAAGTGGAATCAGCTGCTTAATACCTATAACTGCCCTTTTAGAAAAGTATGATCCAGGATATGCCCCAGCTTGTGTGTTGGGGCTGCCACATATTGATGAAGCTGCAAACCCTACAGCTCTGTGATCACAGTTGTAGCTGCGAGACAAGTGCTGTCATCAACATTTTGGTTCAGATCTTCAACCACAGTAAACTTTCTACGTGTGATGTACTCCACATCACACACAGAAAATGATAAACGCCTTTAAGAATTGATTTGTGTAGAAAGGTACCACTTGTGGCACAAAAACAATCATGCTCTTAATGCAGGAACCGGTGCAGAAGTATGCCATATCTTAGTGGATATGGCACATTTTTTCTCTCTCTGTTTCACACAGCATAGCAGCTTTGCATACTGTTTTGCGTTGCGTTATAAGTTAGTAAATACGCCCCTTTGTTGTCTTGGGCAATGGTGCAGACCCTGCATATTAATTGAATAATGAAAATAATAGAATGGACTCTTTTTTGCACATTGCATATATCCCATTTTCCATGAGGTCTTTAAAGAGGAACCCAACACTGCAAAGAATTGTGGGCATTCCATTCATTCTTTAAAGCATTCAAGACTTTCAGCAAACCTCAATGTAAAGTGAATGTTCCCATTGTTCTCTCAGTGAAATCCTTCACAGAAGACAGAAACCTAGATAAGGAATGCTGGAATGGGTGTTCGAAAAACTACACAGCGCTCAACCACTGTGTGATGCAGGCAAATGTGAGGTGCATAGGTCTTCATGAAATTGAGTTAGTTAAGTGGCTACATAATCACCAGCTTAGACAGCCTTATTCTGCACACTGTTATTTTCAATTTAAATTGACTCTTACATACAAACTTAAAAAAGCATTTCAGTTATTTAATTGCTTGATACACATTTTGATTCCATTAGAGTATACAAAGTAGAACTCATCAGTTACCCTGCCGCCTTCTGCTATTTCATCCACTTATTCATCTATGCTGCATACACATCTGAATGAGATTGTCAAATGATTTATTAGCAGAACATGTAAGGATGCTTATTTTCAAACAAAAAGTATGCATGTAGGCATACACTTAAATGATCAGATTTGCTTTTAGTACAGAACATTGGTGACACCACATTGGGTAGGAGCATAAAATGGAGTCGTTCTTTCCTGCCGCATTCAGAGGATGATGTGAAAAATGCAAGCTGTGGATTTTATAACAATGATTGCAGACAATTGATGGAAAGGTCTGAGTTTGAAGTTAATTGAACTGATGAAGGGAATGTCCTTTTCTTCCCTTATACTCTTTCTTCTTCCTCTTCTGCTGTCGCCACCACCTTACCGCCAATAAACAAACATCATCCTTGACTCCGGTAGACATTGAAGACAACTCTTTGTTACTCAGTTTATTTCTCTTGTTACACCTTAAAGGCTTCAATTGAATTCATACATTTGTCACCAAATATGAAGCCTTTTATTTAGAAGAAAAGCTGAGCAACTACTGTAAAGGCAAGCACAAGAGTAGAAAAACTAGTAGAGCAGTACATAAATAACAAAGTACAGTTGGCTATGGATGAAGAGCAATTGCCCTCCTGGAACAAAACAATGTATAGGTGGGAGCAATTGTGTTGCTGAGCTATCTAGTACTTGCCATGACTAACAATAAACAATTCTTCTGCATGTGCTTTCAGGACAGCTCAACATGTTGTAAAGAACAATGAGACCAGGCTATCATTTTCAAATGTTAAAAGTCTGACAGCAGTCACTCAAAACTGTATAAGTAGTGTTAGACCTGTCAGCCTTAGGTTAGTCTTTTGCCCTGATCCTCCTATTTTTCTGAATTTGTTTTTGTTGGCCGGAGTACTTTTCCACTGCTAACCAGTGCTAATGTCCTTCTGTTCACTTCCACAAACATGGTAAAACTGGATTACACCTGACTGGCACATGTAATTTACTTATAAGTCCGCTAGTAAAGTGGTATACCACATGCCCAGACCTGGCAAATTAAATGGTACTAGCGGGTCTGCAGGACTAATTGTGACACTCACTTAAATAGCCCCTTGTTAGACCTGTCTGCCTTAGGGTGGTCTTCTCCCCAACCTTTTGCCATCCTCGTCCATTTTTCTGAACTTTATTTTGCTGGTATTAAGACTCTGCACACTTTACCACTGCTAACCAGCCCTAAGGTGCTTGTGCTATAGACGAAGAGTGTTCCAAAAGAATTGGATCCCACATGGAAATGTGGGCTATTCCAATAAATCTGGGGAAGATCACATGTTACATGCAAAGCATATGAGACCTTGCAGGCGGCAGGTGCAAATGTAATTGGCAATATTTAACAATTATATGGAAGCCCAACTGCATGATGATGCAATTCAATAGGTCATAGTGGATGACGTAACTTGTCCTAACAGACATGTGATAATCAGCAGGTGCAAAACAGACTAAACTTGTTGAGCAACAGGAAGGAGGGTCAAAGGTTCAATCTTCCTGGGATGGGAACCATGGAGTCCTCAAGACCGGAAGGTGCCACAAGGGAAGGATGACTTGCAGAGCTCAGGATAGTGAGGCATAACAAGTGAAGGGTGGCATGAGCTCAGTGAGTGAAACCCACAGCACACAACATACAAGATGGTGTTGTGACAGTTCCCTCCCTCCCAGTTAAGAACCACCTACTGGGCATGAAATGAACAAACCAGACGAGGGGCCTAAGGATTACTAGCTGGCTCTCGGGAGTTTTCCACAGGACCATATTGTTTCCATGCACTTAGGTGAAACAAACAACCCTTAACACTTTGTGAATCTAGAATCCTTTGGACTTCAAACTCTAGGTGACCATCAAGGGTTACAGGTGGGGGAGGAGGAGCAGTACGGGTTTGGGTATGATACGGTTTGAGGAGGGAAACATGAAACACAGGGTGAACTGGCAAATCATCTGGCACTTGTAGCTGGACTGCTATAATTATATTCAATGAAGATCAACCACATTGCTTGTCTAGTGGTTAGTACTTTTAATGATCGCAAGAACTGGAGATTCTTATGACCAGTATATATTGTAATGGTATGTTGATCCCCAAACATGTATTTCCAGCCTTCTTGGCAACATAATTTAATTGCCAATAGTTCTTGTTCAGGAACTGTATAATTCTGTTCAGCTGGCAACAACTATTTATAAAAGAATGCCATGGGGTGCATGTGTCCTGTGGTACTCTTGCATTGCAAAAGAATACCACCTATGGCAACCTGAGAGGCGTCTGCCTCTACAAAGTATGGTAAGTTGGGATCTGGATGTCTGACTACCAGAGCTGTGGTAAGATTTTCCTTCACTAATTTAAATGCATCATTGGCCTCCTGGGACCAGACTATGGGGGCCATTACAACCCTGGCGGATGGTGTTAAAGCGGCGGCGGTAAGACCGCCAACAGGCCGGCGGTAAAAAAAGGGGAATTATGACCGTAGAGAAAACTGCCAACAAAGGCAGCCACTTTAACTTTCCGACCGCCACGGCGGTACAGACAAACAGCGCGCCGGTCACTGCCAACAGACAGACGGAAGACAATGTACCACCCACAGTATCACAACCTACCAATCTGCCACCTTTTCCGGGGCAGATTCACCATGGATAAAAACACGCGGTGGAAACAGTCATTTCAAAGGGAAAACGCTCACCTCAACACACTCCACGAGGAACGACGATACCATGGAGCCGGAACTCCATATTCTTCCTGCACTAGTCTTCCTGCTCCTATACAACGATCATCAACACCAGCGGCAAAGACAACGGTGAGTACTGCACCTACGACATAGGGGAGGGGGAGGCAAAAGACAGGGACACACACACGCAACACCCCCACCCCCACCCCCACCCCGACCCTCACCCACTAAAACACACACACCAATGCATATCCAAACATTACAGTAACAACCCCCAATCCGCCCAGGAAGAATGCAAAGACCAAAGGAAATGAGTTGAACCGTTGTAATATATCAAAATACAGTAAGCAAATAAATACATACTGTATATACACATTAAACAAAGTATACACCACGATTAGTAGCGCAGGTAATGCACCATTCATTGTACGTGGACCACTGGGCCCAAAATGCATGGGCGAGGCCCACACTATATACCTGATCAAAACTGAGAGAACACTGATGCAGGGGCATCAGATAGAAATACAACAGGCACCTCAGGGGGAAGTGAAGGGGGGGCACCTCAGCCGGATGAGTGCACCACGCCAGATCCACGAGGGGGCTCCATGCCCATTGATGTATCCTGGGGAGTGCAAAGCCACAATCTCTCAAGTCTCTACAGTGGATGGTTTGCCCACTGTAACATCCTGGGGAGTGCAAAGCCACAGTCTCTCAAGTCTCTACAGTGGGTGGGTTGCCCACTGTAACATCCTGGGGAGTGCAAAGCCACAGTCTCTCAAGTCTCTACAGTGGGTGGGTTGCCCACTGTACCATCCTGGGGAGTACAAAGCCACAGTCTCTCAAGTCTCTACAGTAGGTGGGTTGCCCACTGCTGTATCCTGGGGAGTGCAAAGCCACAGTCTCTCAAGTCTCTACAGTGTGTGGTTTGCCCACTGTAACATCCTGGGGAGTGCAAAGCCACAGTCTCTCAAGTCTCTACAGTGGTGGGTGTTTTGCCCACTGTAACATCATGGGGAGTGCAAAGCCACAGTCTCTCAAGTCCCTTCAGTGGGTAGGTTGCCCACTGTACCATCCTGGGGAGTGCAAAGCCACAGTCTCTCAAGTCTCTACAGTGGGTGGGTTACCCACTGTACCATCCTGGAGAGTGCAAAGCCACAGTCTCTCAAGTCTCTACAGTGGGTGGGTTGCCCACTGTAACATCCTGGGGAGTGCAAAGCCACAGTCTCTCAAGTGGATAACAGCCTCCACAGGTTCTGGAGGGGGATTGGTGCCCAGTGTGCTTCATCCTGTAAAGGACAGAGGTAGTGGATGCATGTCTCCACTGGTTCTGGAGGGGGACTGGTGCCCAGAGTGCTTTATCCTATGAAGGACAGAGGTAGTGGATGCATGTCTCCACTGGTTCTGGAGGGGGACTGGTGCCCAGAGTGCATTATTCACCCCGTGACGGTCCCTGTTGCGTTAGTGCCCCTGCCGCCCATGGGCTAGTGGGGCTTGAGTTGGCGGTTTTTGCCCTGTTCAGCGGGGCTTGAGTTGGCGGTCTTTGCCCTGTTCTGCGGAGCTTGCCATGGCAGTCTTTGCCCTGTTCAGCGGGGCTTGAGTTGGCGGTCTTTGCCCTGATCAGCGGAGCTTGCCATGGCGGTCTTTGCCCTGTTCAGCGGTGCTTGAGTTTGCAGTTCCTGACCTGTTCAGCGGTGCTTGCCCAGTTCAGCGGTGCCTGCCATGGCGGTCCTTCATTGCCCAGCTGGGCTGGGGCTGGCGGTGTTTGCCCTGTTCAGCGGTGCTTGCCATGGCAGTCCTTCATTGCCCAGCTGGGCTGGGGCTGGCGGTCCTTCATTGCCCAGCTGGGCTGTGGCTGCCGCGGCCTCCTGGGCAGCTGGGCTGTGTCTGGCGGTGGCCTCCTGGCCAGTGACGATCGGGCTGCCTTCCTGGGCACTGACTCTGGCGGTGGCCTCCTGGCCAGTGACGATCGGGCTGCCCTCCTGGGCAATGACTCTGGCCGTGGCCTCATGGCTAGTGACGATTGGGCTGGCGGTGGCCTACTGGGCAGCGGGGATGATGGCGGTCTTCTCCGCCGTGCTGCTTCTCCCCGACTTTGGTGATTTCTTCTGCCCCTTCCCCACCTTGGGAGGAGTCACAGCTGAGTCGACACTCCCCCCCGGACCCTTGTGAGCGGTTTTGCTGCCTGGAGTCTTCCCCCTGTCCCGCCGGGCACTGTCCAACTTCTGGTGTTTCACAGGGGGGGGACTGGCTGTGCTGTGGCTCCGTGTCACACTGGCTGCCCTGGTGCCCGGTGCACTCCACATACCTGTAACAACAGGCACCACTAGTCCCAGAGATTTTTTGGCTGAGGTGCTAGTACGGGACCTATGAATTGGAGGGGGGGTGGGAAAGAGGTCAAGCTTGGTCAGGAAAAGTTTCTTAGGAACACTGGGACGGGTAGCTGGAGGGGGTTTGGGAGTGGAGGAAGAGGTAGTGGTTGTAGGAGGTGTACGTTTGGTGACTTTGGGTGAAGGTGCATGCACTGGAGGCTGTCGTGAGGTGGATGGCTGTTGGGTGGGTGTGTTCCTGCGTTTGTGTACTTTGGGAGGGGGCGTCACAGACATACTGGGAGAAGACACAGGGGACGTGTAAATGGTAGTGGGGTGGTGAGTGCACGTGAGCAGGGTGTGGTGGTGGGTTTGCTGGTGCGGGACGTAGTAGCTGTAGTGGTAGTGCATGCAGAAGAGAGTGTAGACAAGACTGGGAGGGAGGAGGGAGACGACGAGGAGGGGGACACAGTGGAGGCAGTGGATGTTGCTGCGTCTGTATGTGTGTGATGCTTGTGTGAGTGCCTGTGGGATGTGTGGTGCTTATGTTTGCCTGAGCTTCCCTTGTGTGGTGAGGTGTGCGCATGCTGGTCTGATAGTGTGCTTGGGATAGGCTGGGGGACAGGAGATTGGGTCTGGGTGGAGGAAGTTGGAGGGGGGAGGCTAGAGACTGGGACAATGGCTGCCATCAGTGCTGAGGCCAGAGTTTGCAGGGTTCGATGAAGGGCAGCCTGTCTAGAATGAATGCCCTCCAGGAATGCATGTGTGTGTTGCAATTCTCTTTCTACACCCTGGAAGGCATTCAAAATGGTAGACTGCCCAACAGTGAGGGACCTGAGGAGGTCAATGGCCTCCTCACTGAGGGCAGCAGAGGTGACAGGGGCAGGGGCAGGGGCTGAGGTGCCTGGGGCGAAGGTGATGCCCACCCTCCTGGGTGAGCGGGCATGGGGCGAAGGCTGAGGGGCTGCTGGGAGGGCGGTGCTGGTAGGGGGGGTGGCGGCTGTACCTGTAGAAGTGGGGGCACAGATTTTGCCGACACCACAGGGGAGCTCCCATCGGCGGACGAGTCCGTGTCGCTGGTTGGTGATCCGGTGGCCGACGTGAAGCTCCCCTCGCCCTCCGTCCCACTGGTGTATTCAGGGTCCGTGGTGTGGCCCTCCATGGCCATGTGGGATGCAGCTCCCTCGTGCTCCGGTGCCACTGTACCTCTGCCTGATGATGCTGATGTACACAAGAACAGGGAGCCCACAAAAAGGGGGACGACGACAGAAGAAAGACAGGTTGAGTGCATGGCTTACCGCTACCTTTGGCGGACAATACAGACACAGCAGCCCCCTGCACTACGCCCCGCTGTTGGGCTCTACAGATGCAATTCCTGGGATATGGCCTACATGGCTATGGACGACATATGCACACATAGATGACACAGGGGCATGTATACCTGTACTTGGCACTCTACAGAGGTGGGGTGGGGTGCCACATGGCCTGCATTATGGAGGGGCCTAGCCTACGGAACTCGCCCTGGCCTGGAGAAACCCACAGCCCTCCTCCCCCACTCAGACACCTTCACTGCGCAAAGTCCGCTGAATGATGTTGTACTCACCCCCTTGTGTCTGCTGTGATGCCCTCAAATGCCCATCCAACTCAGGGTAGGCCACCACCAGGATCCGGAACATCAGAGGAGTCATGGTTCGATGGGCACCCCTCCCACGTTGGGAGGCCACCCCCAGCTGAGCCTCCGCCGTCTTCTTGCTCCAGCGGCGAATGTCCTCCCATCTTTTCTGGCAGTGGGTGCTCCGTCTGTGGTGGAACCCCAGGGTCCGGACGTCCTTGGCGATGGCACGCCAAATATCCTTCTTCTGGTGGGCACTGACCTACATGACATGTACAGGGGAAGAAGAGAAGTCATTAACAACTGCACCGTCAAAGTGAGTGGCCCCCATCCCTACCCTTGCCATGTGGCACATGCATTCACCGTCTTTCATGCACTCAGAACTCTGCCCCCTTCCTTCTTACAACCAGCCCTCTCCACACAGGCATAGCCCATACAACGTGCTCCCTGTGTACTTACCTGTTGGCCTGGAGGACCGTAGAGTAGCGTGTACTGGGGGAGTTCCCCGTCCACGAGCTTCTCCAACTCCTCTGCAGTGAAGGCAGGGGCCCTTTCCCCAGACTCACAAGCCATTGTCTCTTCCAGACGGAGGTCACAGCAGCACTTGCAGTGTAGGTCCTCTCCTGTCGAAGATCAGGTATCGAGTGATTGAACAGCTAGAAAATGGCGGTCACGTCCGCGGCGGTTACGTCCGCGGCGGTGCTTAGCATAACCACCGGCATACATCGTCATTGGCTCCTGGGACCCATAGGGTCCAATGTTAACCAATGCAGCATTGCTGTGCGGTCTTCGACCGCCTACCGCGACGGTGTACAACTCCAGCGCAGTTACCTCACATCCCATTGTCCCACTTTAAAGATCAGGCAGCCACCATTTCAGGGGCCCACATGGCCTAGTTACCAACTGCGTCACACAGACCTAGGCCTTGTCGCACAACACAAATACAGGCCACATTTTGTGTATGAATGGTGTTCTATGTAGACTGTGGGTACATACCTCTGAGTTGTTTGACTCTGTGGTCGCTGTTGTCCTTCAAAGGCACCGTCCGCTGGGACATGTGAGGAGATGGCAGAATCCTCCGGTGTACCAACCGCGGTGGACCTGTTGACAATGGAGGAGCGACATTTGATCATCACCTACAGGTTTGACCGTGCCACAATCCAGGAACTGTGTACTCAGTTGGAGCCAGACCTGATGTCAGCAATCCGCCATCCCACAGGGATCCCCCCTCAAGTGCAGGTGCTATCAGTGCTCCATTTCCTTGCAAGTGGGTCATTTCAAACAACAGTGGCCATGGCATCAGGGATGTCCCAGCCTATGTTTTCCAACGTGTTGTCCAGAGTGTTGTCTGCCCTTCTGAAACACATGCAGAGCTACATTGTTTTCCCTCAGGTGGAGGATTTGCCTACAGTTAAAGGTGACTTCTATGCCCTTGGACATATCCCTAACATCATAGGTGCCATTGATGGGACCCAAGTAGCTCTGGTCCCCCCCACAGGAGTGAACAGGTGTACAGGAACCGGAAGAGTTATCATTCGATGAATGTACAGATGGTATGTTTGGCAGACCAGTACATCTCCCAGGTAAATGCTATGTTCCCTGGCTCTGTGTATGACGCCTACATCCTGCGGAATAGCAGCATCCCTTATGTGATGGGTCAACTCCAGAGGCACCAGGTGTTGCTATTAGGGGACTCTGGTTACCCCAACCTGTCATGGCCACTGACCCCAGTGAGGAATCCCAGGACCACGGCAGAGGAACGCTACAATGAGGCCCATGGGTGGACTAGGAGGGTGATCGAACGCACCTTCGGCCTCCTGAAGGCCAGGTTCAGGTGCCTCCATATGAGAGGTGGTTCCCTATTCTACTCACCAAGGAAGGTGTGCCAGATCATCGTGGCCTGCTGTATGCTTCACAATTTGGCTTTGCGACGACAGGTGCCTTTTCTGCAGGAGGATGGTCCAGAATACGGTGTTGTGGCAGCTGTGGAGCCTGTGGACAGTGATGCGGAGCAAGCAGAGGAAGAAGACATTGACAACAGGCACTCAGTTATCCAGCAATATTTCTAGTGACACACAGGTGAGAATACATTCCTGCCTACTACAAGTACTTTGACACTTCTACCTCTATCATGTCTGTCGATTTCAACCAGTATATGGTAACTGAGTTGTACATTTTCATTACGGTTTCACAGGTGTGGTTTCCAACGTGTGTTATCTGCTTAGATTCCTCATGGACTTGAGATGTGTGACATAGGTATGTTGACATTACAATTGAGAACGCATTTTGTCACTGTCATTGCCAATACAAATGTTCAAAATCACAGACTGACTCCAGATTGTTTTGTGCTTCAAGGGTGTTTATTTAAGTGCTCAATATTGGAGGGGGGTTGTAAAATGGTGAGGGAGGATGGTGGAGGAATGTCCATGGCAGAGTCCAGTCTATTAGTCTCACAGGTGCATTGCCCATATGGGCATAGGAAGTGGCGCTGGGGCAGTTCCAATATGGACAGGGTGACAAAGTGGGACAGTGGGATGACAATCAGGGTGGTCTCATTTCTTGGCGGGGGTCTTGGCATCATGCTCTGTCTTGTTCCTGGATCTCAGGGACCGTTTGCAGAGTGGTTCTCCGTCTGCAGGGGGTGGGGTGCTGGTGTGGTGGTCCTGTGGCGGTGCCTCCTGTCCACTAGCGCAGGCGGAGGTGGTGGGCAATTCATCATCCATGTTAGTGTCAGGGTCCCCTTGGAGTGCCACAGTGTCCCTCCTGGTGTTAAGTATCTCCTTCAGCACCCCTACGATGGTGCCCAGGGCGGTGCTGATGGTTCTGAGTTCCTCCCTGAACCCCAAATACTGTTCCTCCTGCAGCCGCTGGGTCTCCTGAAACTTGGCCAGTACCGTTGCCATCTTCTCCTGGGAGTGGTGTTATGCTCCCATGATGGAGGAGAGGGCCTCGTGGAGAGTGGGTTCCCGAGGCCTGTCCGCCCCCGTCGCACAGCAGCCCTCCCAGTTCCCCTGTGTTCCTGGGCTTCTGTCCACTGGACCGTGTGCCCACTACCACTGCCCCCAGGTCCCTGTTGTTGTTGGGGTGGTGGGTTATCCTGGGTTCCCTGTAGTGGTGGACACACAGCCGATTGACATGTCCTGGGAAAGAGGTATGGGCCCGCTGGGTGGGTGCTGTGCTGGTGTTACCAGAGGGTGGAAGGTCTGTGGTGGCCTGTGACTGGGTTTGGGGAACCGACTGTCCCGAGGCCCACGATGGTCCGGGCTGGTTATCTGGATCCAGTTGGACAGAGCTGCTGTCATCACTGTGGGCCTCTTCTGTGGGTGGGGTGGAGATGTCTGGACCCTCCTGTCTGGTGACGTTGGGTAGTGGTCCTGCAGGGGTATAAAGGCATGAATATTGCATCTGTGTGTGCCATTGTGTGCAATGGGTGGGTGACCGTGTACCCCAGTGCTGGCACTCCTGTGTGGGACCTTGTGTGATGATGGTTTCGGGGGTTGTGTGGGTATGTGCAGTGGCCATGCTTTAGTGATGGGTGTCCATGCTTTGTTGCTGCATGCAGGGCTTGGTGTTGGGATGTGTGGTTTGTGATGTTGGGACATTTGTGAGGAGTTGGAGTGATAGGGGAGAGGGCAAGGGTGGGGGTCTGTGATAGCATGCAGGTAGGTTGAGGGATATGGTAGTTAAAGGTTTGACTTACCAGAGTCCATTCCTCCACCGACTCCTGCGAGGCCCTCAGGATGCAGAATAGTCAAGACCTGCTCCTCCCATGTTGTTAGTTGTGGGGGAGGAGGTGGGGGTCCGCCGCCAGTCCGCTGTACCGCTATGTTGTGTCTTGAGACCACGGAAAGCACCTTCCCCGTAGGTCGTTCCACCTCTTCCTGATGTCGTCCCTATTTCTTGGGTGCTGTCCCACTGTGTTGACCCTGTCGACTATTCTTCGCCATAGCTCCATCTTCCTTGCTATTGAGGTGTGCTGCACCTGTGATCCAAATAGCTGTGGCTCTACCCGTACGATTTTCTCCACCATGACCCTGAGTTCCTCCTCCAAGAACCTGGGGTGTCTTTGCCGTGCCATGGGGTGGTGTAGGTGATGTGTGGGGTGGTGTATGTGGTGATAAGTGTGGTGATATGTAGTGGTGTGTGGTGTTTTGTGCGTGGAAGTATTGTGGGTGATGGTGTTGAGTGCCTGTGAATGCTACTTTGTGGATGCTGGTGTCTCTCTCTGGCCTTCTCTCTGTAATTTTGGTCGTTGGGGTTTGTGGGTGATGTGGGTGTGTGTTTTATATTTTAATGGGTGTGTGGGAGTGGTGTGTGTATGTGTATCAGGTGTGTGTATTTCGAATTGTCCAATGTGGTGGTGTTTTGTAGGAGTGTGTGTATTTTGAGCGCGGCGGTGTGTACCGCCAATGGAATACCACAGTTGAAAGACCGCCGAGTGGATTCGTGGGTCGTGATAGCATGGGCGTATTTCTGTTGGCGTGACAGTGGAGGTTTTGTTTTCGCCAGTTTATCACTGACCTTCGATGTGGCAGACTTGTGTGGGTGTCTGAATTTTGTCGGATTTCGGAATGTGGGTCATAATAGCTGTGGCGGATTTCCGCGGCCACAGCGGTGTGTTGGCGGTCTTCTGCATGGCGGTAAGCGGCTTTTACCGCCAATGTTGTAATGAGGGCCTATAAGCACCTTTTTTCGTAACAGTCTGGTAACTGGGCTTACTGTGTTGGAGAAATAGGTGATAAAGTGTTTATAAAAATGTGAAAATCCCATGAAACATTGTACGTCTTTGATTAACTATCTAACTAACTCATCCTAAAGCAACACATTTTCCAATCACAAGAATTTAACTTCACCTTATACATCAGATAATGCCTGAGCTAAATCGTCAAAATATAATTGATTATCCATATCTTCTGAGCGGTAGAAAGATCAAGACCAGGCCTTCTGTCACGCACTCACGTGGTTGCAACTGTGGAGACAAAGCTAGTCCTCCAATTCCAGCTGGGGTGGCTTAGTGAAACAGGTAACATCTGTCTGGTTCCACAAACTGCCCTAAGAGGGGAAAGGGGGATGGGATAAAACAAAAAAAATGTAATTCAGTCACAGAGGTAACTGCTCTGCTGTCTTGTGCACTGCTTAGTAGGATTGGCACTCCCTCTACCTCGTTATCCTCAATGCAAAACCACCAGAGGCAATGTTACTCATAGGTTCCAAACTCAAAATGATCTATTAATTGTTTGTACTATATGTACACTTACATACTTCATCATAAATATTGTATAAGAGAGAGCAGAGACCATTTCAAGAATGAACTGGAGATTTTCAGGCACTCCAGAACATACATGGTTCAGATTCAAACTCAAATATAACTTAAAGATCTAAATGTTTCTCCCAAAATACCAGATACAACTTGTCAAGAAACACAGTGGCAGCAAACTTTCAATTCTGGTACAATAGAGTTCAGAGTGCTGCAATGAAAGAGTCCAGGGTGCTGGGCCCCATGGGGGTAAGAGTCAAACAGTGTCCATTGTCTGAAAACATGCTCACGCCTTTATAGGAATCAGTCTTTGAATTATTTCCTAACCTATGGATTAGTGTGCACTAACCTAAGGGGAAAGTGCTTAGCAATGTCTAGTACTTTAACTGGAATCTAAAGACAACAGGGGTCTCCGTGCAAGAAGCTCAAGAGGAGACAGAATTGTAGATCATGAAGGAAGACACTGAAAATATCACTAACGCAAGGATCACAAGATCATCAGGAAGACTTAGAAGTCTAGAGTGCTGGAAGTTCTAGCAAATCAGGAGGTGAGTGCAAGGATGAAGATTGCGCAGGACTGGAATAAGGCCGGGTGCCGATACAGGTTCAGAGGGTGGTATTATGCTGGAAGAAAAGGGTGTTCCAGAAGGCAGGTGTCCCACATGGAAGGGTTGAATATTCCAATGACCCTGGGGAAGAGTCAGGGGGCATAGTTAGGGAAAGTGGTTCAGCACCCTATGCAGCACCACTTTTCTTGCACCCCTTAGTGCCCCCTCACGTCACCATGTGTGCACCATATATTAAATACGGTGCACATTGGGAGTAGTTAGAGGACTAGTGACTGAATCGTTTAAGCTAGTCTGGCACTTTGCAGGATTAGCATAAACAATTCTGATGCTAATCCTGCAAAGCACCTAGAGGCACATTGTGAGCAATGGAAGCCTCCTTTTAACGCCTGCTTTGATCAGGCGTTAAAAGTGCTGAAAAAATGCAGCAATGAAATCTCTTAGATTTCCTTGAGCCATTTCTTTGACCCCCCCTAATGTGGGAATTCCCCCTTTGCATACATTATGTCTGGCGAAGGCATAATGTAGCGCAAAGGGTTAGAAAGTGGTGCAATGCATGCATTGTGCCACTTTGTAAATATAGTGCAGCGCCTTTGGCCTTCTAACACTACATTAGGATAAAAAGATGAAGTTAATGTGGCATTGGAATGGCATAAGTGGCTCCTAAATACGCCCCCATGTGTTACCTACAGTGGATATGAGGTCATGCAGGTGTAAAAGGGAATTGGCAACAATTAAAAAGTATAATAAAACTGCAAGTACAGGATGGTACAATTCAATGGGTCACAGCTGATAATGTAACTTGTCTTAGCAGACATTTGATAATTTGCAGGTCCAAAACAGACTAAACTTGCTTAGCAACAGAATAGGAGAGTCAATGGTTCAGGCTTCTTGGGAGGATGACTTGAAGTGCTCGGGATAGGGAGGCACCACAAGGGAAAGGTGACATGAGCCCAGCGTGTAAAACCCACAGCACATAGGACACAAAATTGAGTTGTGTCATGAAAAACTCTTAAATTCATTTTTCATTACAGCAAGGCCTCTCTCTCCCATAGGATAACATTGAAGTTACATTATTAAATTTTTTAAGCATACTTTACAAATGTGAAGAGATAATTCCATCAAGTTTGGTGTCTTTGGAATCAAAATTAAAAATCATAGCTTATGTTGAAGTCAGATTGTAAATTGCAGTTCTGAAAATGCCACTTTCAGAAAGATGGCATTTTGCTTGCCTTAACCATTTGGTACCTGCAGCCTGTCTCTGGACACATGACTGATCACATGACTCGGTGTAGCTGGCAGATAGACAAAGCCTCACTTACACCTCAATAGGCTATGTCCTATCCCCACACAAAGGGCTGCCTATTGCCTGAATTTAGTCTGGAGCCAGATCAGGGAGGGTAGGACATCTGAGCATTTCAAAGGCATGTCTTTGAAGTCTCACCCACTTCAAAGGCTCCACTCGGTAGAAGAACTGGACCTCAGACACCACCACTTTAGTATATTCTGCCAGGAAGAAGGACTGCTGTGTTGCTGAAGGACTGCCACTCTGCTGGACCTCTGTTTTGCTCTGCTGACCTGTAGCCTGCTGCCCTTTTGCCTGGATGAGAAGGACTGGACGTGCATCACTTGAACCCTGAGTTACTCCAAGGGCTAGTTGGCTGGCCTCCTGATCTGAAGTCTCAGGGACATAAAACACTTCTAACCACCTTGCTTCTGCAACTGGACTCTGCCATCTGTGAGTCTACCCTGCCAAGTGGTGCCTCCCAGTCCTCAACCCTTAGAAATGGGCCTAAGGTGCTTTCCAGTGGAACTGATGCTGCCCCATTGCTGGGCAGTGTATCCCTTTGCAGAACAGCTGTATTTCCTTGCCTCAGAGGTGCATCCTGAAGCAGAACTGTCACACCGTCTCTACTGCGTGGATTGGACCCATTGCAAAAGGCTTGCATTACCACTGCATCCCACATCTTCAGTTTGCTGCATCGCATTTGGAACCCACGCTGCACGATGCTTCTCTGAAGTAGCTCCCTGCATCTCTCATTGATGGCAGCCTCAATGCCAAAGCCGAAAGCTTCACAATGCAGCTTTACCACTCATTGGAACCGATGCATTGCCTCAACTGCACAACGCATCCCCAATTCTGGCCATCACATCTCAGGCCCCATTAAGGGGAATCTTTGACCTCACACCACAGCCTTATTGCACCTCAGGACGAACGCATCACATTGGCTCCATTATGCATCTTCATCTTGGATCCATGCAACGCTCTGCAACCAAGTTTTAAGGTACTTTGTTTAGCGGGCCTAACCAGGTCCCTGTAGCCGACCCACACTGCATCGCAGTCATCCTGAATGCGTAACTTTGTCCCGGTCTGGCACAACCAGATATCCCCAATTTTGCTTCTTGCTTCTTAGAGCTAGTTTCACTTAAAACTTTAGAATTCAACATCTTCTGGTCTACTAATTGGATTTTTGTTGATTTGGTCTTACTTTATTATAAAAATCTACTCTATTTTTCTAACTCTGGTATGGGCTCCTTTGGTGGTGCACAAATATTTTTCACATTGCCTTTATGTTAAGCCTGCCAGTTCTGTCTTACGTTACCAGGAGTTGAGCACAGGTTGATTTGGTGTTTGGTTGTGTCTTATCCTGACAAGAACTGTGGTTGCTGCTTGACTAGGGTTCACACCCCAGTCAACCAACAACCCACGTTTTAACACTGGTAGCAAAGGTGGGATTGGACTTGTATTTGTGCAATGCCATACAGTAATTTTGTTCTGCAATATCAGCCCACATAAATTATTTAAGACCAATTCATTATTTAATTCTCCCTGATTGACCTTTTTATTTTTTTCTAAATCTTTTCTCTGACTGTAGTGCTTGAGACCACACCTGCAAGAATGGAATTTGAGATAGCCAACATGGAGGTGTAGACTGTGGCTCAGCTCAGGGATTTCTGCAAAGAGTTTAGACTTCCTGGCAAGAGCACCACCAGGAAGGTGGAAATTCAAACTGCACTGAGGACCTGGGTAGAGGTCCACTTCACACTGGCTGAAGCCACAGGAGAGGAGGATGAGATGGAGGGGCCTGAGGAAGACCCTTCTAAAAAGCCACCTTCAGTGGAACAGGAGGATGTGACACCCAAATTGGAAATTCCTGACAGTGCGGGGGCAGTGTCTCTTCATGCTTCCTTTCCCCAGAGCAACTGACAGAAAAGAGGGAGGAGAAGGAGTTCAAGCTGCAAATGGCCAAATTAAAGATGAAGACAGAAGAGAAATAGGTAGAAAGAACCTTAGAGGAAAATTTAATCTTGCTGCCTCATGAACTGAGTCTGAAAGAGCTGGACACCAAGGTCAGGCAGGCATGTTCCAGCAGTGATGGTGGCAGCATATCCACAGTGTCTGAAGGAGACAAAAGGGTTCACATTCCCAAGGATCTGGTGCCCAATTATGTGGTGGGAGACAAAATTGACAAATGGTTTTCTGCCTACAAGGTAGGCATGAGGGTTCACAAGATACAAGAAGAGCACTGGGGCATGGCCCGTGGAAACACATGCTTACTGTGGAGCGGTACACACTTCTCACTTTAATTGTTGCGGTCCAAACCAGGTATACTCAAATGAAAGCCATTATTATTGCTAAATTTGGGCCGACCACTGCAAAGTACAGCTAAAGGTTCAGGGATAGACAGAAGTTCCCCAACCAGTCCTGGGTAGATTTTGTGGCTGCTCCAGCAAGGCGCTGAATGATTGGGTGCAGGGCAGCAAAGCTATTGACTACGGGCCTGATTTAGATCTTGGCGGTAATGATCCTACAAGGTGGTCTGCCTGCCCGATTTAAATATTGATGGGACTATAGGTGAAAGACCACTGAGGAGTCCCGCTGACTCTGCCAAGAATCACAAGCTGCCTTGATGGCAGCATTTGGAATAAGGGCTGATGGCAGGACTCCAGCCACCTTTATGGCCGAGTAGATTTGAATGAGCCTTACCACCAGCCCAACTGTGGTGTTGCGACCTTCACACCTGAGTTGGCAGATTAGAGGGGAAATGGGGTACAAACCCTATCTTTTTCTCCATTCCACTTCTGTTTTTGACTGGACATGACTGGACAAGACCTTCCATCGCTGCTGCTGCTGCTGGACATGGATAAAACACAACCCCCCCCGTCACCGGACTTGAAGGTGGGTAATCCACATTTGTTGTAAACGTTGTGTGGTTACTGTAAATGAGGCTCGAGCCACTGCAGTCATATATATGTCGGGATTTTTTAGGATTTACTGTGGCATGCATATGTTGGGAGCACATTTGTGTGTGACATGGATGGGGAAACACTGGTACATGGCACATATCGCACACATACACAACTGTCCCTTTGGCGTCAGTATTCATTACCATATTAATGCTGGTATCGCAGTGACCCTTGACGACTATGTCCATGTGTGCACATTGCAAGGGGACCTGAAACTGTGAAGTTGTGCTTCCAGTTGTGTATGTGAGTCAATATGTCTATGTGCAATTCAATGGGCTGATTGAGGTAGAGGGAGCTGGAGTAGGTGATGTGGTTTTGTGTGTATGTATGCCATTTACATGTGGGTTCATTGTTGTTGTGTATGTTTTATTGTGTGTTGTGTTGTTCTGTACAACATTCAGGTGAGTGTTGTTGTGTGGTTGTCGTTGTCGTTATGTGTGCTGTCACCCATGTGAGTGCTTTGTGTTGATGAGTGTGTAGTTGTTTTTGTTGTTGTGTTGTGTGTGGGTGCCATGCCAATATGTGTGTTGTGTCATGGATATATGCCAATGCATGTTTTCAGCATGTACGTGTTGTGTGGTTTTAGAATGGCAATGGGTTATTGTTTGTATGTAGTGTGTTGTGTAGTGTGTTATACAGGTGGACATATATGGCTAAGGTACAGTGTGTGTGTGTGTGTGACTTACGTCTATTCCATTGTCACTGTCATTGTACGATGTCCATTGGGTCCAGCGACGAGCTCCCTCCCTCAGCAATCTGCCACCAGTACACCGCCTTCAGGACTGTAACATCTAAATATGGTCAGCGGGAACCTGCTAGCCTGATGTGTAGAAGAGCACTGTGTCATGGCAGTCTGCGGCCCAGCCGCAATACATCTAAATACAGCAGGCGCAACACTGTCGACTTAATGGTGTTTTGGGGTCCCCGGTGGCGGCAGATTGGCTGTTAGATTACCAAGATCTAAATCAGGCCCTTTGTTTGGTAGTACTATTTAATCACAAGTGAGCACATGTTAATTGTTTGATTTGTAAATTTACGCCAGCACCTAGTTGACAGTGAGCTGACTACCCCCCCAGGAAGCTTGCTTAGGAGGTGGACCTCTGGGCCTGTACCAGCGTGTCCAAAAGTGTTTTGGGGAGGACCCTTACAAGGATGGTCAGGGTTCCCATATGAAGAAAGAGTGAGGGAGAAAAACATAACAATAATGAATTCTCTAAAGGTCCCCAAAATAACTTTCAGTGGAGCAGTGGTAACCAGCCCCTATCTCACCCTGAGAAGAAGGGGTTCTTTGATAAGCAGACAGGGAGGTTTGTACCTCAATATGCCAAGTGCTACAAATTTGGACGCTCTAAGGGTGACATCAAATGTCCCTAGAGGGTACTGCCCCTACTGGTTGCCAGAAATCTGGGTTGGCAAGTGGAGCTCTCGGGGAGAAGATAGTCCCAGTTAACTTTAGGGAGCAGACACGGGTGACCCTAGTTACCCTGGGGAATAAGGAGATAGCGACAAAAGCCTGCATACCTGCCAGTACTTCTAGAACAGGAAGTGGTCAAAATCAATGGCCATTGAGTGGAGGCTCTGAGAGACACAGGAGACCGCATGACTACTGTGACGTGTCAGCTGGTGTCCTCAGAGGAGGCCCTCCCTAACACATTCTACCAAGTCATAGTCACGAGCAAACGATAGGGCCATCTATGCTGGATCTGGTTCTCTTTGAGTGTTGGGGGGTCCTTCAGTTCTCTGAAAATAGCAGTGAGCCTTGCCATGCCTGCAAATTGTCTGTTGGGCAATGACCCAGAACACATTATCTAGAGGGATACACACTTGGAGATGTTGAAATGCGTGAATGGATCTGTATGACCACAAGGTTCATGGCTGCCCAGCAAGGGAGTCAAAAGCGTCTGGAGCTTGGAACAATGGCCCAGACAACTACCAAGACAGAGAAGGGCAAGGGGCATGGGAAACCAATCCCTGAAGTTACCACAGTCAAGGTTGACAGGGCACCTGAGGAGCATGCCCCTAAACCAACTACGAAGGAGATTGCTACCCGCGTGACCTGCCTGAGCTTGCTAGTTGGCAAGCTGAGGGTGGGCCCACCAGGGAGGAATTTTGCAGGGTGCAGAAGGAGTGCCCCACTCTAGATGGCTTGAGCAGCAAGTTGAAGGCCGGGCAGTAGGTGACAGCGATAGGAATCACCTGATTACTGGGAGAATGACCTCCTATAAGCGAGCCTAAGGTATGTGGCTCTAGGGCAGCCTATGTACTGGTGGTCCCCCAGTGTTACAGGGAGTCTTCCTGCTGGACTTGATTCATTATATACCCCTGGAAGGACATCTCTGGCTAGACAAAACCTTTGCCAGGCTTGTTGTTCACTTTTATTAGCCCCAGATGAAGGTATCCTCAGATGCAGTCTGTAGGTTCTGCCCTACCTGTCAGGCCAGTGGGAAGTGAGAAAAAAAACTCAAGGCTCACTTGACCCCTTTACCTGTCGTTGGCACTCCCTTTGAGAGGATAGGCATCAACTTCATTGGACCCTGGGACTCATTGAAACCTTGGAACCCAACACAGCCTTAGGCAACAGGTTCATCCAGGGTTTGGTGAACCACACCACTGGCTACCAAGAGACCATTCGTCGGAGGTTTGTGACTGCACCCATGGTGTCCATGGCACTGATGGGAATTTTAATATAGGGTTCCCCAAAGAGCTAGTATCTGACAGAGGCATTAACGTCATGTCAGCGAACATGAAGTCCTTTTGGGATGAGTGAGCGGTAATTCATAAGTTCCCTACACCCTATCACCCCCAAACAAACATTCTTGTGGAGAGATTCAACAAGACCTTAAAAGGCATGATAACCTACCTGAGTCCATGAGGCATAAGTCGGGCATCCTCCTGCCATACCTTCTTTTTTCCATCAGGTAGGTACCCCAGAAAGGAATGTGGTTTAGTCTCTTTGAACTTCTCTATAGACACCCTGTATATAAATCTCATAGGGAAGCGGTGGGAGAAAGCTCCCAGGAAACCACCTCAAGATTTGGTCAGCTACATTCTGGCCTTTCACAACCAGATGCACAGCTTCCTAAAAAAGGCTAAATGTAGCCATGTAGCCAATCAAGAGGTTATGCAGCTCTGGTATGATCAGAAGGCCACTACGGTGGCGTTTCTGTCTGGCCAGAAAGTGTGAGTTATAGAGCCTGTGGAGCCTAGAGCTCTCCAGGATTGCTGGACAGGCCCATATGATGTGAAGGAACAGGAGGCGGAGTCCACTTCCCTATCGGATCTCAAGACATCTAGAAACCCCTTAAGGGTGCTCCACTTGAACCACCTCAAACCATACTTTGAGAGGTCTGAAATAAACTTGAGCCTGGAGAGAGGGGAGGTAGTGGAAGATGAGAGCAAGCCTCTCCCTGACCTCCTGTCTTCCCAGGAACATGATGGGTTAGTGGACGGTGTCAACCTTTCCCCTACTCAGACCCTAGAACAGCAAAGTGTCTGTTGCCAGTTACTGGAGTAGTTTGCTTCTCATTTCTCCCTCACCCATGAACTCACACAACTGTGTGTCCACGAGTCCACAGTGGAGACAGTCCACCTGTTAAAAATAAGATTTATTGGCTGTCAGATATGGTTAGGGTCAAGATCAAGGTGGAGGTGTCCAACCTGCTGGTGTTAGGGGTGATTGAGCCTTCCAACAGTCCCTGGTCCAGCCCTGTGGCGCTGGTATCCAAGGCTGCCCCACCAGGTGCCACTCCAGAAATTAGGTTCTGCATGGACTACCGGGATCTCAGTTCCATCACAAACACTGACACACACCCCATTCCTCCAGCTGATGAGCTCATTGACGAGCTGGGTGCTGCCAAGTCCCTGAGTACCTTTGACTTTACATCAGGGTACTGGCAGATTGCTCTGACTGAGAAGGCAAAAGAGAGGTCAGCATTCTCAATCCAAGAGGGCCACATCCAGTTCCAAGTGATGCCCTTTTATTTGAAGAATACCACTGCCACCTTTCAGAGGTTGGTCAACAACATCCTGGCTGGGAAGGAGGCATTCTGTGCCACCTATCTGGATGACATGGCTGCCTAAAACTTCATTTTGAAAGAACACCTGTACCACCGCCAGGGGGTGCTTCAGGGCCTGCAGCTGGTGAGTCCTGCTATCAAGGCCAGGAAGTGCCAGATGGGGCACTAGTCCGGGGTTTATCTGGACCACACGTTGGGTGGGGACAAGATGAAGCCCCTCCAAGCCAAGATTGAAAGTATCCTGGCCTGGCAACCCCCTAAACCTTAGACAGAAGTGAAGACCTTACTGGGCCTCACAGATTAATATAGGAGGTTTGTGAAGGCCTACGGCACCATTGTTGCCTCCTTGACAGAACTGACTTAGAAGAAGCAACTCACACCGTTGATCTGGACAGAGGCCTGTCAGAATTCCTTTGATACCTTCATGGAGGCTATGAGCACAGCACCTGTACTCAAGGATCCTGACTTCTCTAACAAGTTCATAATGCTGGTAGAAGCTTCTGAGCATGGCATAGGGATGATCTTAGCATTTTAAATGAGAAGGGGGGACTAGACTAACCAGTAGCCTTTATAAGCAAGAGGCTAGTTCCATGAGAAAAGAGGAGGAGTGCTATTGAAAGGGAGGCCTGTGCTGTGGTCTGGGCACTGAAGAAGCTGAGACCATACCTGTTTGGGACTCACTTGTGGGTTCAGACAGATCACTGGCCCCTCAGATGGCTCATTAAAATGAGGGGTGAAAATAAAATACTATTGAGGTGGAATATCTAGCTACAGGCATTGGACTTTACATTGGAATACTGCTGTAGGTTAGACCACGCCAATGCTGATGGTCTATCAAGGTTCTTTCACCTTAGTGAAGAGAACTTCCAAGGGGTTTGGTAGTTCCCCCCACTTTCAGCTGGGGGCACACATGTTAGACCTGTCAGCCTTAGGGTGGTCTTTCCCCTAGCTTTGTGCCTTCCTCCTCTATTTTTCTGACCTTATTTTGCTAATATTAGGGCTCTGAACAATGTACCACTGCTAACTAGTGCTAAAGTGCTTGTGCTCTTTCCTCTAAAATATGGTAATATTGGCTTATCGACCACTGGCATGCTTAATTTACTCATAAGCCCCTAGTAAAGTGCACTACTTGTGCCCAGGGCCTGTAAATTAAATGCTACTCGTGGGCTTGAAGCACTGATTGCGACACCCACTTGCATAGCCCTTTAAACATGTCTCAGGCCTGTAATTGCATAGCCCCTGTGCAGTTCGCACTTGGATGTAGACCTGGCAAAATAAACATTTTGCCAGACCGAAGGCTTACTTTTTAACACATATGTCACCCTTAGGGTAGGGCCTGGACAGCCCAGAGGGCAGGGTGTAATGTATTTAAAAAGTAGAACATGAACTTTTAAGTCTACGGTCCTGGTAGTGAAAAACATTTACATTTGCAGTTCACTCCTGCAAAACCTATCTCTCGCATAGGATAGCATTGAAGTTGCCTTATTACATTTTATAAGCATAATTTCCAAATGGGAAGTGTATGAAAATGGCCCTCTCAGAAGGCTCACTCCAAACTCTTTGTCTTTCTCCTTCTAATTTTCTGCCCTCGCTTTTGTTGTGCTACCAACCCAAGTAGCCAATGCAGAGCCTGTTTGTGCAGTTTACATTATCATGTTGAGTTGGCACTTAAAACCCCTTGCCAGGGCTTAATTCCCCTTTTATTACATATCAGTCACTCCTAAGGTAGGCCTCAGGTGGCCCATAGGGCACGGTGCTATAGAATTAAAAGGCAGGGCATATACTTTTAAGTTTTCCATGTCCTGGTAGAGAAAAACTCTGGAAAACATTAGAAAGTTGGCATTTTCCTGCTCTTAGCCCTAAGTGACTGCAGCCTGTCTCCAATACATGTTGCAGCTGAGGTGACAGCTAGTTTCCTGGATTCCCTCTAGGCACCCTTACACAAATGAAGGGTAGGTGTGACTGAGTAGCCATACGCATGGTGATGGACCATTCTGGGCAGGATGGGAGGGAGGAGCTGACAAACCTGAATAGGCAGTGTCCTGCTCCCACAAAAAGGACTATTTACCTCCCTGCAGGGAGTTAGAGCAGGAAGGGAAGACCTCTGTGCACTTCAAAGACCTGTCTTTGAAGTCACCCTCACTTCAAAGGTACCACGGGGTATGAGAATTGGATCTCTGACCCTAGCAATACAGTTCACTACTGGACCTATGAAGAACTCCGCCAGGAAAAGGACTGCTGTGTTGCTACGAGGACTGCCACTCTGGACCATTGTTCTGTAAGAACTGCTTTTCTGCTGTGCTGCACTGTTGTCTGATGCCCTCTGTCCTGCAGAGGAAGGACTGGACTCATCTCACTTGAACCCAGAGTGACTCCAAGGGCTTACTTCCTGTTCTATTGATTTCTCAGGGACACAAAAGACTTTTCTTCATCTTGCAACAGCACCTGGGCTTTGCTTGCTGCAAGTGTTGACCTGTCAAGTGGTGCCAATACAGTCCTGGGCCTTTTGAAGTGGGTATAAAGTGCTGTAACTGCCAGAACCTGTGCATCAATGCCATTGCAGTAATCAGATGCAGCTCATCTCCACCAACACTGATGCATCACCCCTGCTGCGAGGATCGAGGACTTCACATTGCCTTTGACTCTGCTGCTGCGCTGCTGCTGTGTGGATTGGGAGCATCGCATTGCCAAGTGCATGATGCATTGTCTCCACTACAATGCATACCTGACTTTGTGTGACTCTGACCCCACCCATCGCCTGCATCTTTGGAATTAATACCAACGCATCGCTTCTCTTGCTCCTCGCGTATTGTTCTCAATGTTGACACACCTCCGAACCAAAGTACTGTTTCAGCGGACCAAAGCTGGTTTCTGTATCTGTCAATCATGCAATCAATCAATCAGGATTTATAAAGTGTGTCTAATCACCCAACAGGTCATTCTGGTACTTGCAGGTCCTGGAGAAAGCACTGAAAACAAGGGAAAAGCAAGGCAAAGGCACACCAAAAACAGGGGGACAAGCAAGGAGCAAACAGTGAAAATTGAAGGAAAAACAAGTAGAAGGTACACCAAAACAGGGGAAAACATGAAGAAAGCAGGAAAATGAGGGAAACTCTTGGAGAGGCCATACAAAAATGCGGGGAAAAGCAAGGAGAAAGCAGTGAAAAAGAGGAAAAAGCAAGTAGAAGACAGGAACAAGAGTGTTGCAGCAGCACAGGGAGAGCTGGACCTGGGACCTGTATCAGACCAGCGCTCCATCATGGTTGGCTTGACTTTTCAGATTTGACCTAGTCTAGCACGACCAGATAGCTCTGGTTGGTACTTTAAGCTTTTAAACACTATAGTTTTATTTATTATTTAAAAATTCATGTCTGGACCTCTACTTATTGGATTTTTATAATTTTGTTCTTGTTTCATTCATAAAAGTGTAATATATTTTTTTAACTTGATGTGAATGTATGGTGCTGTTTTAAGTGTTGCACAAATACTTTATACATTGCCTCCTATGTTAAGCCTATGCTAAGTGCCGAGCTACCAGAGAGTAAGCACAGGTTTATTTATGGAGTGTAACTGACTTACCCCGACTAGGACTGTGGTCCCTACTTGGACAAGTTGCATACCTCTGCCAACTAGAGACCCCCTTTTTAACAGAAAGAGATAAATGTTGATGTCTCTGAAATCACAATTTAATATACTAACTTATGGGGAAGTCGGATTTTAAATTGCAGTTCTGAAAATACCACTTTTAGAAAGTTGGAATTTTCTTGCCTTAGCCATTTGGTGCCTGCAGCTTGTCTGTGGTCACATGACTGGGTGCAGTTGGCAGCTGTGCTTTGTGTATTCCTCCTAGAAAGCCACTCACAATGGGAGCTTAGGTGTAACTTGATAGGCCATCCTGGTCAGAATGAGTGGGAGAAGCTGGACACAGCCTTTCTTACACCCGAACACGCTGTGTCCTGTCCCCACACAAAGGGGTGCATTTCACCTGTTGTTTGTCTGGAACCAGAGCAGAGGGGGACAGAAAATGGAAGCAAGTCAAAGACATGTCTTTGAAATCCCCCTGACTTCAAAGGCACCACTGCATATAAGAACTGGACTTCAAACACCACCACATCAATACACTTCTGGGCCTGTGGATACTCTGCCAGGAAGAAGGACTGCTGTTCTGCTGTAGCACTGCCACTCTGCTGAACTGCACTCTGTTGGGCCTCTACTTTGCTATGGTGACCTGCAGCCTGCTGGACTCTTGCGTGGAGGAGAAGGACTGGACCTGCATCACTTGAAACCAAAATCCAAGGCCTATTTGACTGGCCTCTTGATTTGAAGTCTCAGGGAGATAAAAGACCTCCAACCACCCGGCTTCTGCAACTGGACTCTGCCATCTGTGAGTCTACACTGTCAAGTGGTGCCACCCCAGCCCTGGATCCTTGGAAGTGGGTCTAAGGTGCTTGCCAACGGAACCAATGCATCCTCTGTTCTGAGCAATGCTTTGTTGAGCAGAAGCAAAGCATCTCCTGGACTGAGCGACGCATCCTTAATCAGAACCAACCTTATCACTGCTGCTGCGTGGATTTGACCAGTTGCAAAAGACTTGCATCCCAGTTGCATCCCACATCTTGGGTTTGATGGGTCAACTTAGGAACCACAGCTGTGCAATGATTCTCTGGAGTGGCTCCTCACATATTTTGTCGATGACATTCTCGACACTGAAAGCTCTGTTTTGCAGCTTCACCTCTTATAGTAACTGAAGCATCACCTCGACTGCACAACGCATCACAAACACCTGCCTTTGTATTGCAGTTCCCATCAATGGGATCTTCGATGCTGAGCCAACAGGACTGCACCGCAGCCTAGCCTCACACCTCAGAACCAATTAATTGCCTCAGCTGCACAACGCATCTTCGACTCGGATCCACACAGCACTCTGCAACCACGATTTAGGGTACTCTGTTCAGTAGGCCTAACTGGGTCCTTGTGGCTGGCCTGAGTTCCATCACAGTTGGCCTAAACTTGGGACTTCCCGGTCCAGCCTGATCAGAAACCCCCAATAGCGCCTCTTCCCTTTTGGCACTATTTTTACTTAAAAGTTTAAAATGCAATATCTCCTGTTCTTCAAATTGCTTTTTGTCATTTTGGTCTTGCGTGATTTATTAAAATCTACTCTATTTTTCTAACTATGCTGTGGCCTTTTTTGTGGTGTGTTTCACTGTGTTACTGTTTGAGGTTCTACACAAATAGTTTACAGATTGCCCCTAAGTTAAGCCTGCAACAGTAAATTTAGAACTGCAAAATCCACAAAGGGCAGCTCATAAGCAGCTTCGCCCAGATAAGCTACAAGGGGTTGAACACAGGTTAATTTGGGGCATCCTTGTGTGTTAACCTGACAAGAATTATGGTTGCTGCTTGACCAGGGTTCACACCCCATTACCCCAACAACCCAATTATCTACACCCCTAAAAACATGACTCAGGTCTGCCATTGCAGCCTGTTAACAGTTTTAAACTGCCAGTTTGGCTTGCCAAAATTAGCCCCTTGCCAAGCCTTAAACTCCCTTTTCATTACTTAAAAGTTACCACTAAGGTAAGCACTAAACAGCCTATAGGACAGGTTGAATTGTAATTAAAAGTTGGACAGGTATTTTTAAGTTTTAAAGTTCTTAGTAGTGAACAAAATCCCAAATGTAATGTTCACTACTGTGAGGCCTACCCCTCCAATAGGATAACATTGGGTTACTTTATTAAATTTACTAAGTGCTAACTATTTATTGAGCAGGTAGGAAAGTCAGGTTTGGTGTCTGAGAAATTGTAATTTAAAATCCTCTTTAAAGGTAAAGGCGGATTTTAAGTCACAATTCAGAAAATGACACTTTTAGAAAGCTCAAATTTGTTGTCCAAACCATTTGGTGGCTGCAGCATGTTCCTGGGCCACATGACTAGGTGTATGCAGCAGTTTGCCTTTGCGTATTCCTCCCAGACAGAAATAGAGGGTCTTGGAGTTGACAAGATGGGCCATCGCTGACTTGATAGGTGGCGGAGCTCTCATCTACCACACTTGCACTTCAAAGGTCCTGGGTCAGCTCACACACAAAGGACTTCACACTAGACTGTAGTGCCTCCCAGACAGACTGGGACCAGCGTAGGGAGGCAGGATACTGTTGTGTAGGTTACAAATTTGGCATAGCTCTACAAGGTGTGCTTTCCATGGGTGACAAGTGAACTTCGTTCAATGCACAGTAATTGTCATTGAGGTATTGATTTTGGGTTACTAACAATCCCATATTGGGATCAAGGTTACTGTGGAAAAAGCAACAAACATTTATTCATTATTCATAGTATCACTCACACTGTACCAAGAAGAATTAACACTTTTACATTAAAAATAGTTATTACTACAGGAGCAATCTGTTTCTCAGTACATCTAAATGAACTACACAGAATTTTATAAAAACAACAAGACATGTTATAAATAACGAGAACAAAATTAACATTTCCAGCATTGCTAAAATGTCACTTAAAATATTATCTAAAACCTAACACCCTAACATCTACTTCCATGAACCATACTATGAGAGCACGAAAGGCAGAGCAACTTGTAACCTAGAGGGGCATAGTTAAGAGCCGCTAGCGCTACTGGAGCATCACTTTTCATGACGCTCCAGTGGCGCCAAGCACTGCTCCATATTTACAAGGAAGTGTAACGCCACTTTGTTGTGGCGTTACTCCTCATTGTAAATATGGGCCCCTCTGATGCAGTATCCTGCATCAGAGGGGTGTGCAATGGGTGTTGCAGTGGGGGTTCCACACAACACCCATTGATTTTGACGCTGCCTTACATTTGCGAGTTGTTGTAAACCTGAGGCAGCCCCAAAAACTTACACCACCCCAGGGTGGCGTTAGCATGGCAAAACATGGAGGAATGCTTTTATTCCTCCTCATATTTTGCTTTTTCTATGTGTACTGCATTCTGAAGCACACATAGAAGAAGCAAAATGCCATGAACAATTGTTTACGTGCATGAAAGAACACCTTAAAAATGACGCTTTGGTACTTCTATGTGTTCTGCATTTTGCAGCACAAATAGAAGTGCCAAATTGCCATTATAGATTGCTTATGTGCAGGAAGGGACACCTTTCTGCACATAAACAATCTATCCCCTCAACACAGACATCCGTGCACTATGGTGCAAGGATCCCTGTGTTGGCGCCATGCAGCTTGATTCAGTGCCAACGCAGGAGGAAACGCAGGGGTGCACCGTATTCCTCTAAATACTGTGCACATTTGTGTTTCTAAAGTGGCTGTGCCACTTTCACATAAATCTGGGCCAGAGTTTCTTATGGAGAAGAGATGCACTGCATACCTTTTTGACAGCAAAGGCTGTCTTTATCAACAGAGGCATGAAGACAGGGTTCCCCGCAAAAATACCCACTATGGTAGCAGTAAGTTGGTCTTCACAGAGATTTAGCTTTATCAGAAACAGTCTTCAGGTGAGATGCATCATCTTTCATGTGTGAAGTGTGCTGGAAGCAGGTGAGACTGTCTGTGGCAGAATCTTAGGCAATAATCTGTGCGAAGGACCTCTCCTGACAAGTGGTCAAGTGGCAGTCATTATATACTAAGGGGCATATTTATACACCACATTTTCAGCATTTATTCTGACCACTTTGTGTACTCGTTCGCCACATTATGCTGTTGAATAGGTTTTCATTACCCTAATGAGAATATTGGATTCGGGTGGAAGAATCACTTGTACTGTGGGGGGACTGAGTCTGAACCCATTACAAGTGACACCTGTCGGCCTAATCAAGGTTTTGTTCCAGCTAACTAGCAGTGCCTCATTTCTACCCAAGAGCAGGGATGATTGGGCATCCGAGCGCATGACACAACTGACTCCTCAAGGGAATTGTGGTCTCTCAGATCACATCTGTTTCTCTCTGTTACATTAGTCTCACATACGCAAGGACAATCAGAGGCAGAGTATAGTTCAATAAGGTTTTGTTGAAGTAGCTGCATCTTAGATAATAAAGCGTGAATTTGTAACTAGGACAATGAAGCATAACAGGATTAAAATTGTGACAAGGAACATAAAAATAACGCTACCATATGGTCACTAAGGGGCATATTTATACTCTGTTTGACCCAAATTAGCGTAATTTTTTGTTACCTCTACTTTGGTGCAAAACTAACTCCATATTTATACTTTGGCACTAGACCCATCTAGAGCCACATTTATGGAGTTAAAGTCATTTTTTGGAAGTGGAAAACTACCTTGCCCTAATGAGATGTAAGGTAGGCGTTTCCCTGCAAAAAATGACTCTATGGCCTTAATTCCATATTTATAGTCCTGTTAAAAAATGGTGCACGGGAGGGAGGAGGGGTCAAAAATGGTGCAAAGCTTGTTTTGCCCTATTTTATGCTTGGATCAGGGCAGGCGTGGAACACCATGGAATAAGCTCACAGGTGCCTTCCCCAGGGACACCCCCACACCAGAGGGTCTGCAGAGGATGGGGGACCCCATCCCAGGTAAGTACAGGTACGTATTACATTTTATTTTTTGAAGTGCCATAGGGGGCCCCAAAATGGGTCTCCCTACATGGCATTGGGTGCCCTGTGCTGGCCATTGGGGTGGTGGCCATGATCCTGTCTTTTTCAAGACAGGAGTCATGTGGTATGGCTGGTTTTGTGTCAGAAAATGACTCTAGGCAGGTCAGAGTCATTTTCTTTTACTCTAACCTACCTAACATCATTTTTTAGGTGCACAAATCCCTTCTTCCACAGCACCAGCTCCACCCGACTAACATCATTTTTTTTACGCTAGCTTACCCTTTGCACTGGCTTGCACCATTCCATAAATATGGTGCACAGAAATAGTGCAAGCCGGTGCTAAACCTTTTGGTGCAAAACTGCGTTAGTGCAGTTTTGCACCAAAAAGTATAAATCAGGGCCTAAAATTGTTAGGAATAGTTCCTAACTAGGTTATGTTAGAGCACAGCATGTTAAGCTCTAATTCTGCCCTTCAGGTTTCCCTGGGAAGACATCATCCCTCATACCTGAGCAAGAGGTCTGTAGTCTATATAAGCAGCTGCAGCCAAGCACTCAGCAATCAGAAAACAGTCGTGGTCATCTGGCTGGAATCTCCCTCTAATGTACACGGGTCTAAGTAGTGTTTTTATAATAAAACAGCTGATGTTCCAAGAAAGAATCCCCACGTAGGAGTGTGTATGTTTCTGTGAACATTAGAGACACAGCGTACCCCTTTTGCCGGTAACCTATCTTACTACAGCCTTGAGAAAATCACTGAGTGAAAGAAATGTCTTGCTTAAGAATGCAGTGCTGGCCTGGGCAAAGAACAGCTAGATAGCAAAAATAAAACAAGACCGCAAATGTGGCTATTTTTAAAATAATAAAAACGAAGCTTAAATAAAATATATCTAGGTTAAAGTGCACTGTGGCAGGCCTAGTTTTCTAAAAAAAAAATGTGTATAAAACTATAGCTAAAATGGCTACACAACACCTCCCCTTGCCGGTTCAAAGGTGGTTCAAAGCCTATTTATGTTTAAAAGCTACAAAAATTCAACCTAAGGCATGTATATATCTGAGAGTGTCAATAATGACAAGTTAAAAAGACACTTGAGCATGTAATAGAAGGACAATTTAAAATGTTAAGGGTGGCATAAAAAAAGGAGAATTTCAAAAGTCTGAGTCATTTTCGAAGTTGCCCATTGAATCTGGGATAATTGAAGACACAGCAAATCTTCTACTTCGGCAGGTAGTAAAGTAGGAAGTTGATCGCCAAGGTAAACCAAGGAGCACTCGTGTTCCGAAACCTGAGCTCCAGCCAAGGAAGCAGCATTCCGTAGTGTGCCCAACAGTAAGTTTAGAGCTGCATACTCCACAAAGGGCAACTCATAAGCAGCTTGCCCTAGCAAACGCATCCTCAACACGCATGTCTGGTGATGAGCCCTCAGCAAGAACATCAACAGATCAGCAATTTCTGTGTTACTTGTTACAATTGATGTTAGTAGAACTAAAGCAAGATCATTTTCCACCCTCCCCAAGCTCGGAGTGGTGTCAGCGTTGCTGCTTAAGACTTGTAGAGGGACATCTTGACCAGTAGTGAGAGGGATTTGGGTACTACTGGTTGTTCCTCTTACTCTGCTGTGCAGGATCAGCCACATGGTGTAACTTGCCATTGTCAATAGAGACAAAGCAGTTTTCTTTAGAACCAGGCAGCGGTGGTAGTATGACAGTTCTGGTACCTTGTATTCCGAGGACTGGGACCAGTGCACGATAATAAGGACCAAACTCCTTTTTCACAGCAACTTTTTTATGTATGCGATCCCCAACCTTTGTAATCCAGCCTGTAGGTGTTATTCGTACATCATTAATACCTAAGGATGCAGCACTAGCAGAAGGGTCGTTGTCATAGAACTGTTGTAATTCCTGCAAGACAGTGACACGTTTGTTTATCTCAAAAGGCGTTTCTGCTGCCTTCACGTCTGGATCATCAAAATCTGGAACATACATTTGAGTTCCAAACAGGCACTCGTATGAAATACAACCCCCCAGGGACCTTCTAGGCAGATTATTAAGTGCTCTCTGGACTCCATACAGGTGATTGACCAACTACCACCCGTACCTACTACTCTGGCTGTTAGGGATTGCTTTAGCTCTCGGTTTCGTCGCTCCACAACACTATTTCCCTCGGGATGGAATGGAGATGAGTAGTGGAGTTGGACACTTAATGAAGCCATGGTGTCTCTGAATGCACTTGAGGCGAAAGCAGGACCCTGGTCGAGTGGAAAGCCGCAACTGCATATGTGCTAATAAAGACTTGCACATCTTTAATAACAGTCTGAGTGTCAGCCGAGCGTTGTGGCCACACCCATAGAAATCTGGAGCAGGAGTCAACAGTGACTACAATGTATTTGCATGTACTCTCTGGTGTTAGGGGACCACAATGGTCCAAGTTCACACATTGTAATGGCTTGTTAGAAATTAGAACAGGTGTCCGTGGTAGGCGTTTGACAGTGGACCCCTTAATTTGTTGGCAGATATCACAACAAAGGACATACTGCTTGGTCTGTTTATATAGACCTGGCCACCAATGACAAGCTTGCAATAATGATATTGTAACCAGCATGAGCAGAGGCAACCCCCTCATGCTCTGCTTTGATCAACTCTGGTCTTAGGTCTTTATTGGAAATTACTCGAACTCCCATGCCTGTATTTCTACTTATGTGTCAAGAAAGCCTCCCATGCGGTAGGAATACTTAGAAGGAAATTATTTTGGAAAAGGCGTACCTTCAGCTGTGGCTTTCACGGCAGCCCATATGTCATTGTCCGGTTTCGTTCTAGAACGAGTTACTGCAGCAAAAGAAGCCGTGGCAACTTCTGATTTGGCTGCTTCATCAGCCAATGTATTCCCAGCAACGTGTATTCTAATGCGCTGGTGTCCAAGTGTATGTACAACATGGACATTTGGTAGCGTTTCCTTTAGATCCGCTACTTTCCCCCACAGAAGTCTGTGTTTGATGGTGTTACCTTTGAAATATCTGAACCCATTCTTTCACCAGTAATGCAGATATTCATTGAAGGACTGGACACAATAGTATGAATTACAGACAATCAGTGTTAGTTGTGTGGGATCAGTATGTTCCAGTGCCATCACCAGAGCCTTTAGCTCTGCCAGTTGTGCAGTGCAATCCCCTAAGGTTTGCATGAAAGTATGTTGTGGATAGAATTTATTATGGTCCATATAGCTGCTTACGAATGTGAAAGCAGCAGAGTATTGATGCCTTGTGCCTATTGCAGGTTGTACTGAGCCATCGATGTGCATGACTCTTTGCTATTGAGCAATAGGCAATGTATTTGTCGGAACTGGGTATTCTAGATCATATTGCATAAATTCTTGAATTTGTAACTTTGGGTGAAAAATGTAGTCAACATCAGTGGATGTCAAAGACCTTGCCCATTGAATCCAACGTTGTAATTCTTTAGCGTTTGAAACGCTGGCTTTGGTAATAGCCGCAAGTGCTGGGATGGGAGATACAACAATAATTAGTTTCCCCTGGGCTATTGGTCTTTCTTTAATGACAGCCATCTGAACAGCAGTGAGAATTTTCTCAGTGGGATCAAAACGCTGTTCTGCTGCAGAGTTCAAATGTGATTTGTATGCAATCGGGACTGTCTCACCCTCATTGAATGTTACATAGGTGAAACCAATGGCACCAGCAATTACTCTGATAACCAAATGTTTGGTATTGTCCCTTGTGTGTAAGTGTTGTGCTGAAAAGCATGGCTATTTGCAAAGTCCTGAGAATGCGTGTGTGCTTGACTGTCCAAAATTCACTGGAAAAGTCAGGGCGTATTAAGTCATATAAGGGTTTTATGTATGATACATAATCTGGCACGTAAATTCTGCCAAAATTTAGGAAACTCAATAGTGATTGGAGTTTTTTAATGGTATTTGGAGATTGTAACTGTGCAAATTTTTCTAAGAATTGTGGCGCTAGGCTTTTTCCTTCACTTGATAGCTCGTATATCAAAAACAGGACGCTATGGAAGGCAATTTTTTTTTTTCATTGAATTTATAGCCAAATTCAGCAAATCCCACAACTATGCATGCTACCTGTCTTGGATGTTGCAGTAATTCATCATCTGTGAGATAGATATCATCTACATAGGACATTGCTTCAGGGTCAATGTCATGCAATATTGAAGTCACATGAGCCGCAAACAGTCCTAGACTGTTCTTATACTCCTGCAGTAAACTACAGATTTTTTTCTGGGAGCCTAGCGTGCTGAAACCTGTTAGGTCTCTACTCTCAGGCACTATGTTTTGGCAGAAAAAAACATTGTAAATGTCCAGTGTTGTTTTGTATTTTTTGCGCACTATTTTGTTCATGAGTGCTGTGCTGTGAGAGTTTTGTATAGCATATGTGCGTGTATGACTGTTTAAGTGTCTGTAATCTTTGACTATGCTGTACGAATGGTCCGGTTTTGCTACATGGAATAAAGGATTATTCATTGGTGAGACACAGGGTTCGATTACGCCTTATTAATCTAGTTGTGTGAGGATTTCCCTCAAGGGTGCTTTAGCATCATGTTTTATTGGGTACTGTGGTTGAGGTTGGGGTTGATTTTGAATTGGAATTACATGATAGAGGGAATCTTTATCCCACGCTACATTCTTGCGATATAACGCGGGTGCCTGCGCCAATGCCCAATCAATGGTGTAGGATTCTGCTAGCTCATCTGGAACATAGGGTGAGAAAGAAGGTTTGATAACACCTTCTCTATATGGGCAAGTCTGGACAAATTCAGGTGGCCAATGCTTTTTGGCCAGTAGAATATCATATATGTTTACGATGCGGTCCCAAAATATTGCGTCAATTGTGTTCAATGTCTTCTTCTAACTGTAACATTACCTTGAACACCCTGTCAGGCGTGGAAACACCCATGTCAGCAGTTTCAACTTGTAAGAAGTTATCAGTTGCTTTCACCTCCAGATGCTCTTGAAGATTCCGGCGAACTATTGTGACCTCTGCTGCACTGTATAGCAGAGCTAGTGTCCACTTCTTGTTCTTCAATAGAGCCCTCTTCTTGAGTGGCATGACGAATCGCAATTGCTGTCACTTTTTTCTTTTTGAATTGGGTTTTTGTTGAGTGTATTTCTCTTCTTTTTAAACAGAAACTTCAGTAGAGCATTGTGATTCCTGTCTCGGTTTCACTTACTCTGTTCTTCGCTCTGACTGCCCACCTCTCTCACTGCATTTTTCCAGTGAGTCCTGAAAGGAACAAGATTGGCGTGTATCAGTATATTCATATCTGTCAAGCGTTTTTATATTATCTCTATTTCTGAGATTATATCTATTCTGTGGGTTCTCCGTATGCGGAGATCCTCCCCTTTCTTTTTTAGGTGTTTGTTGTTTTTTATCCCAGCGTTTCTTAGAACCCTCAGGAGCTTGCTTGGTAGAATCTTCATTAGATTTACCCTGAAACTGTGGTTTTCTGGGTCTGGCCCCCAGACTATCTTGACCAATACTAGAGTAGGTCTTCTCGTATAATCTCTGGCAGCTCACGTTCTTGATCCTGTGGAGGAACATTCTGGGCCGCATACGCACTGCTAATACAACTGCTTCCCCTTTAAGGTTACTTAATATGATTGAAGATCCAGTGGCAGAATTGCCCATAAGTTACATCCCCAAGTCCAGGGCCGAGGCAGCCCTGTATTCATCTTGCATTTGTTTGAACTCTTTCGGTAAATTGGCAAATGTTTGTGTACCATGTGTGGTAGTATAGAGCGTGGCAAATACCGTGTCCCAAGTATTTCATTATCTACTGTGTGAACTATCCCAAATGGCAAGCACATAGTTAATATTCTACAACTATCCCAAGGTCCCGTATGGGGAAATACTGCTTCCAGTGCATTTATTTTTTGATCTAACCAAAACGGAATCTCTACTCATTTGGCAGGTACTTTACCCATAATCGAATGTACAGTCGCAGCAATAATATCTGGCGTTACTGCACATGGTTGCGCCTGGGCAGCACGTGCTGGGTTTGTATTTAATGTGTGCATTACAAATTGTTGTAACCATCTGTTTGACCTATATGTAGTGATGGTATCCCCGCACTCACGAGTTCTGGGGAATTGGCCCTGGACAGCATGGGGCACCTTTGCTAGTGCAAGGGTGCCCTCACACTTAGTAACTTTGCACCTAGCTTTCAGTAAATGAAGGTTAGACACATAGGTGATTTATAAGTTACTTAAGTGGAGTGAAAATGGCTGTAAAATAGTGTGTGAACTATTTCATGCAGGCTGCAGTGGCAGTCCCATGAAAGGGTTTGTTTGAGCTCCTTATGGGTGGCAAAATGCTGCAGCCCATAAGGATCTCCTGGAACCCCAATGCCCCTGGGTACCTAGGTACCATATACTAGGGACTTATGAGGGGGGTCCAGTGTGCCAATTGGAATTGGTATAGGAAGTCACTAAACTATAGTGACTAATGTGGAAGCAGAGAGAGCATAAGCACTGAAGTTCTGGTTAGCAGAACTTCAGTGACACAGTTAAGCACTACTGCCAACACACACATTAGGCCACAAACTATGAGCACTGGGGTCCTGGCTAGCAGTATCCCAGTGAGACAGGCAAAACACACTGACAAATAGGGGTTTCACTATGAGCACTGGGGTCCTGGCTAGCAGGATCCCAGTGAGACAGTAAAAAAACAATGACACACACCCACGAACAGGCCAACACAACCCCCCCTCCAAACAAAGGACAATAAGGCTAACCTTTGACAGTTGAGACTTTCTTGTCTAAGTGGTGATAATTGGAGAGTAGATCTGCAATATAGTGGTTACTCCGTTTATCATCCACTGCATGGTTACTTCTCTGTAGGAATGTAAACCACCCTGTTTGGAGATTTTTACCTAACCAACAGTGTGAGTGTAAATTTTCTGAGTTTCTATTAGTATGTTTTAATGTTGGACAGTGGGATTGGTCCACTGGGCCTATGTCAAATGCAGAGAATGCTGTCTCAAAAAAGCCATAGCTTGGCAAAGGTTTGTCCATATGGCTGTAAGAGAGAATAGGGTTGCGGTTTCTCTTGAGTTGGAGCAGGGCAGGGCTGCTGTCCTATAAGCTCCGCACTAGGACAGGGCTGCTGCCCTAAGTGTTCAGAGGTAGTGCAGGTCTGCTGCACTAAAGTCTCCCTGGAAGGGCTGGAGGGGATTGCCCCATATTTACTAAAATGATGCAATTTTGCACATCTGCTTTAGTGGTTCCACAGAGAGGTATTTTTACCTCTGGGAGCCCAGCTGTGATAGCTGAGGGCTCCTTTGGTACAGGTTCCACCCCAGAAGAGGTTTCTCCCACCACAGGAATAGTATCCTTAGTGGCAGGGTGGGTCAGGGATACCCCTTTTACATGTTGGTGGAGAGGGATCCTGAGATTTCAGGCCATTTTCTCTCCGTTGCTTTTTCATTTCACCAAAAATGAGAGGAAGCAATTACTCGAGGATACCCAGCAAGGATGAATGGGGCCTAAACTCTACATCAGCCCAACCTGAGACCTCTAGGTCATTCCTTAAGAGACAATGTACAGGTAAGCTAGGTGATACCACCACCTGGTTTGGGCCAGTAACTCCACCCCAACTAAGTTGAACTACAGCTAAGGGGAGAGACTGAGTGGAGTTACTGACATCAGTAACTTGGTACTTCTGTCCAAGGAGGTGTTGTGCAGGTGACAACATGTTTTCAGTCACCAGAGTGATACTGGCACCTGTGTCCCTGTAGGCCTGGGCCTCAACACCATTTATTAAGATTGACTGCCTGTACTTATCCATCTTAAGGGGACAAGCAGCCAAGGAGACAAGGCCAATGCCACCAGGTGTGACAGAAACTGTCTTGGGAAAGTCTACCCTAGTTTCTATTATGGTCCCAAAAGTGAACCCAACTACACCTTTAGTTTGACTATTGCCGGTAGTCCCACCACTATTACCACTACTGCTAGGGGCACTAGAGTCTGATGTATTAGTGGTGGCAGGCTCAGGGGCTTTATCTGGGCAGGACTTATCCCCTGGCCAATGGCCTTTACCTCTGCACATATAGCACCAATGCATTTTAGTGTGTGTAGAGTAAGAAGATGAAGAGGATGATTTATCCCCACCCCCAGAGGAGTGTTTTGGACCTGAAGAAGGATCATGTGCTTACTTTTATCCCCATGCTTGTCTTGAGGTTTTTAACCATCTTTCATTTTGCTGTCGTTGTCACCCCCTGCATGAGCTTTTCTGCTCCCCTTTTTTCTGACCCATTTGTCTGCCTTATTTCCCAGTTCTTGGGGAGAGGTCAGATCTAAGTCCACAAGATACTAATGTAACAAATCAGACACATAATTGTTCAATATATGCTCTCTCAGAATCAAGTTATACAGGCTTTCATAGTCAGTCCCCTTACTGCCATTTAACCAACCTTCTAGGGTCTTCACTGAACAGTCCTGTGATGACTCATTTCGGGTCTCTCTGAACTATATTGCTCAGTGAGTAAGCCCAGACCATCTAAGAGTGCACTTTTGAGAATGGGATAGTTGTCTGCATCATCCTCTCTGACAACAAGGAGTCTGTCTCTTCCCTTGGCAGTGAAAGACAACCACAGGATAGCAGCCCACTGAACTTGAGGGACCCTCTGAATTTTAGAGGCCCTCTCAAGTGCAGCAAACCACTTATAGATGTCATCCCTATCCTTGTAAGGGGGAATAACTTTGTGCAGATTTCTGGAATCAAATGTAGGTTCTCTAACACTGGAGTTCCTGAAACTGTTGCTGTCACCATGGGGGAACTAACCCCAACCCCTGCCTTTCCCTTTCAACAGCAAGGGATTCCCTGCCCAAGGCCAACTGTTGCTGCTGCAGTCTCAGTCAGGCCTCCTCTAACCTCAGCTTTCTGAGTCCCCTATCTAGGGACCGGTCCTCAGAGTTAGAAGTGTGGGATGTTTCTGAAACAGAAGTAACATGGGAATTGGCAGAGGCAGATCTTTCCCTAACTTGAGCCACCCTAGTGACCTGACCTCTAGGTGTGAAGGGAGCCCTACTGGTGTGTGATCCCTTCCCACTCCCAGTGACTCTAGGGGGTTTGTTGACAGAAAGATCAGTTAAATGACTCTCCCCAGGGTTATCAGTATGCTCCTATGAGCCTGCCTGGTTGGGCTTTTCCTCTACCTCCCCCTCTTGCTGATCCTGATCAATACTCATTCCATGGTCATCCTTCAGAAGGAGATTTAAGAGGAATTGCTTTTTGGGGTTCTTCCCAATCCCTAAACTACTTTCAATGCAGAGACCGTTCAAACTTTGGAGGTTTTAATATGTTGTCTTCACAATTCTAGGGGTGGCTTGTAAATCAGACATGTTGAGAGAAAGAGTTTAGGAAAAAGAGTAAAATGTTAGTATAGTAGGCCTGACTTTTTAGAGGAAAGAAAAACTTTGAAAAACCTTTGCAAAGTTTTAAAGAACTTATTAGAAAGTTAGAAATGGCTTCTAAGTATAATTATGTATAGCTCGAAGTATTGGAGCAAGCTTTTCTTGTGAAAAGCAATAGTAACAAAGTGGTAAAGCAATTGCAAGAACTTATCCCACTGCTGCACCTCCAAGGTAGGAGGCTGGCCTGGCTTGTAGTGGGTACCTTGGGTCCTTACATCTTATACCGGGTCCAGTTATCCCTTATTAGTGAAATGTAGTAGTGTTCTAACAGCTTAGGCTGATATAGGTAGCTGTAGCAAAGCAGCTTAGGCTGAACTAGGAGACATCCAATGCTCCTGCAATACCACTATAGTCACACAGTACGTATACACAAGAAAAGACAATACTCAGTCTTACCAAAAATAAAGGTGCTTTATTATAGTGACACAAGGCAAAAAATATTATAGAGGCAATACTCCTTCTGGTGGTAAGTATAATACACAATATATACACTAGACACCAATATAAGGAAAGTAAATAGTCATAGGGTAGTGCAAACAATAGAAAATACCATAGAATGCAATAGGAAGAAATAGGTCTGGGGCAACACAAACCATGTACTAAGAAAGTGGAATGTGAATCATGAATTCCCCCCTAGACAAGTGTAGTGTGTAGAGAATCACCAGGAGAGTAAGAAAACCACAAAGTTAAGTAAAATACCCCACCCCAGAGCCCAGGAAAGTAGGAGTAAAGTACTGCAAGTTTCCTTAGGACACACTACAAGTCGTGATTAGAGTTATTGCAAGAACCAAGCAAGACTGCAAGCAACAAATGGTTGGACCTGAAGACCTGTCAAAAGCGGAGACCAAGTCCAGAGGTCTCAGAAGATTCCAGGAAGGACAGGAGCCCCTGACAACCTAGAAGATGGTGCAAAAGAGGCTTCTCCGGTTGGAAGAAGTCTACAGAAGATCACCAAAGAAGATGGCTGTGGGTTCCTGCATGATGCAAGGAATGTCCCACATGGAGATGTTGGATGCAGGCAAATTGCAGCGCTGGATTCATCCAACAAGCCTTGGTTCAAGCAATGTCGTGGATTGCGTCAAAATGGCACTGCCTGGACCCAGGAGGGACCTGGGGGCTTCAACTCAGACTGAGGAGACAGAGGGGGCTCCAAACACTGGAGGGAACCCACAGATGACCAGGCACCACCCACAGAGGTCCTAGGACACCGGGACAAAGAAGGTGCAAATTGTGGTTGCTGCAGCACTACAAAAGAAGGTCCCATGCCGCAGGAGAACAACTCAGTGAGTTGAGCATCACAATATAGAGTGCTGAGGACCTGGGCCAGGCTGAGCAAAGAGGCCTCAGGAGGTGAAGATGACACAGTGCACAGGTGTACTGTTGCAAATGGGGAAGGCAAGCTCTTACCTCCTCTAAATTTGGACAGCAGGACCTTAGGACAGGCTGTGTCAAACGGGTCCACCACCTGTGTTCCAAGAAGCATTCTCTTCACCAGGAGAGGAGTCCAAGAGAACCAGTCGTCGTCTTAGAAGGTGCCTGCTGGAGCAGGGAAGTGACTCCGTCACTCCACAGGAGATTTTTTTGGTCCTTCTGGTGCAGGGTGAAGACAGGGAGTCCCCAGAGCGCGCACACCATAGAAACTGTTGCAGTTGCTGGCCGGAGCTGAAGTTGCAGAGTCAAAGTAGCCCTTCTGGTTACTTTGTTGTAGTTACAGCAGTTCCTGGAACAGTCTGCGGTTAATCCAAGTTCAGAGGATAAAGCAGTATTTGCAGAGGATTCTTGATGGAAACCTGCAAGCTGAATCTGAAGAGGAACCCACAGGAGAGACCCTAAATAGCCCTGAGAGGGGGATTGGCTACCTAACCAGGTATGCACCTATCAGGAGGGGTCTCTGATGTTACCTGCTGGCACTGGCCACTCAGAGATCTCCAGAGTGTCCCCATACCTTGGAAAAGAAGATGGCTAATGCCAGGGACACACTGGAGGAGCTCTGGGCACCAACCCTGGGGTTGTGATGGACAGGGGAGTGGTCACTCTCATTTCCTTTGTCCAGTTTTGTTCCAGAGCAGGGACTGCGGGTCCCTGAACCGGTGTAGACTGGCTTATTCAAGGAGGGCACCATCTGTGCCTTCCAAAACATCTCCTCCCACGCCTGTAATACATATTTCCAATGTGAGAGGGTGTAACACCCTCCTCCAAAAGGAAATGCTTTGTTCTGCCATCCTGGGACTGACCTGCTCAGACCCCAGGAGGGCAGAACCCTGTCTGTGAGGTGGCAGCAGCTGTAACTGCATTGGAAGCCTCCAAGAGTTGGTTTGGCAGTACTGGAGGTCCATGGTGGAGCCCCCAGAATGCATGGGATTGTCCCACTCAATACCAGATTTGGAATGGGGGACAATGCCATGATCTTAGACACCTTACATGGCCATATTCAGAGTTACCATTGTGAAGCTACATGTAGGTATTGACCTATATGTTGTGCACACGTGTAATGGTTTCCCCACACTCACGAAGTCCGGGGAATTGGCCCAGGACAGCATGGGGGAACATTTGCTAGTGCAAGGGTGCCCTCACACTTAGTAACTTCGCACCTAGCCTTCAGTAAATAAAGGTTAGACATACAGGTGACTTATAAGTTACTTAAGTGCAGTGAAAATGGCTGTGAAATAGTGTGCGCAGTGGCAGTCCTGTGAAAGGGTTTGTCTGAGCTCCTTATGGGTGGCAAAATAGATGCTGCAGCCCATATGGATCTCCTGGAACCCCAATGCCCTGGATACCTAGGTACCATACAATAGGGACTTATAAGGGAGTGTCCAGTGTGCTAATTGGAATTGGTATATGAAGTCACTAAACTATAGTGACTAATTTGGAAGCAGAGAGAGCATAAGTATGGAATTTCTGGTTAGCAGAACGACAGTGACACAGTTAAGCATATAAGGGGGGTCCAGTGTGCCAATTGGAATTGGTATATGAAGTCACTAAACTTTAGTGACTAATGTGGAAGCAGAGAGAGCATAAGCACTGAAGTTCTGGTTAGCAGAACTTCAGTGACACAGTTAAGCACTACTGACAACACACACATTAGTCCACAAACTATGAGCACTGGGGTCCTGGCTAGCAGGATCCCAGTGAGACAGGCACAACACACTGACAAATAGGGTTTTCACTATGAGCACTGGGGTCCTGGCTAGCAGGATCCCAGTGAGACAGTAAAAACACACTGACACACACTCACAAACAGGCCTTAAGTGGGGGTAACTATGTTAGAAACAGGCTACTTTCTCACACCCAAGAATAGAAAATTTCTGTTCTATAGGCTGGACGAGCCTCAACAACAAATGTAACAGGACCCCCCTGGGCCGTTAGTCCTTGTGCCAATAAATGTGCAGTAGGGGGTGGTCGCATATTGACTGCAATTGCTACCCATTGCGTGTTCGCCATGATGAATGGTATATTTCCTTCAGAGATAAGCACACCAAATGGGGATTATCCTTTTAGAGTACAAGCTTGAACAAACTACAGCGTTAGTTAGGTACTCCCTACTTAGCTGAGGAGGGAAATCCTCAATACCACTGACTTCTCCGTATATAGTACTGAGTTGTCTTTGCATGTAGTGAGGCAGAGCTACTCAGGAGGACCCGAAAATTAGTGCCTGACCAAACGTTGGCGGTGCCGTTTTGCAAAGATTCTCATTATCCTGAGACTACTGGATTTGGGTGGCAGAATCACTTGTACTGTGGGAGACAGAGTCTAAACCCACTACAGGTGACACCTGTCGGCCTAATCTGGGTTTTGTTCCAGCTAACTAGCAGTGCCTCATCTCTACACAAGAGCAGGGATGATTGGGCAACCGAGCGCATGACACAAATGACTCCTCAGGGAAATCATGGTCACTCAGATGTCATCCGTTTCTCACAGTTACATTAGTCTCACATATGCAATGACAATCAGAGGCAGAATATAGTCCAATAAGGTTTTATTGAAGTATCTGCATCCTAGATAATAAAGAGTGTATTGCGATAACTAGGACGATGAAGCATAACAGGATTACAATTGTGACAAGGAGAGTGAAACATAAAAAGAACGATACCATATTGTCACTAAGATCATTAGGAATAGTTCCTACCTACGCTATGTTAGAGCACAGCATGTTAAGCTCTAATTCTGCCCTTCAGGTTCCCCTGGAAAGACATCATCCCTCATATCTGAGCAACAGGCCTGTAGTCTACTAAAGCAGCTGCAGCGAAGCACTCAGCAATCAGCATACAGTTGTGGTCATCTGGCTGGAATCTCCCTCTAATGTACATGGGTCAAAACAATGTTTTTATAATAAAACAGCTGATGTTCCAAGAAAGGATCCCTACGTAAGAGTGTGTACGTTTCTGTGAACATTAGAGACAAAGCGTACCACTTTTGCAGGCAGCCTATCTTACTGCAGCCCTGAGAAAAGCACAGAGTGAAAGAAATGTCTTGTTTAAGAACGCAGTGCTGGCCTAGGCAAAGAACAGCTAGATAGCAAAAATAAAACAAGACTGCAAATGTGGTTATTGTTAAAATCATACAATTGTAGCTTAAATAGAATATATCTAGGTTAAAGTGCACAGCGGCAGGCCTAGTTTGTTAAAATAAAGTGTATAAAACTATAGCTAAAATGGCTACACAAAAATGCCTGCGACAGGCATAAAGTATGCATTAGGGGCGTTCCCCCATTTCCGGGAGCAAAAAAATGGCACAAGGAAATCAAAGAGATTTCCCTGCTCCATTTTTTTGGCACTTTTAATGCCTGTTCAGAGCAGGTGTTAAAAGGGGGCATATCATTATTTATAATGGGCCCCTGTGTACTCTGCAGGAGAAGCACCAACATTTTGGTGCTACATCTGCAGAGTACATAAGTAGTGTCAAAAAAATGATGCTATTGCCCCCTACCCTGAGCCATGTTGTGCCGTGGAAATAGACGGGTGCTACGGCACGAAATGAAAGTGGTGCTGCGCTAGGTGCAGTGCCACTTTTCTTGAATCTGCCCCTAAATCTTTTCAGAAATTAGAATTTCTGACATAGGCTTAGGAATGTCTGACATAGATTATGTGCATCAAAGTATGCATCCCAGACATTTCTTTATTAACATATAAGCCAAAAGGATGTCAATTAAGACTATATAATTTCGATTATATGTCTGAATGTGTCCTTATTCTTTAACCTTCACATGGCAAGGAGTATACATTTGACCCAGACAACTATTGCATTAGATGTTTTATCTGTGTCATTGATCAAAGAAATTGACAATATCACAGATCCTAGAAAGATAAGAGCTGGTGACATCCGAATTAAAAGACAGACATGAAAATGATTCTGCATACATCAGGGATTATGGCGGCTTCTATTGTCTGAGTTAAGGAAGTGATGGTCTCTATGTACCACGATGGAGTCATGACCTACATAATATGGAGTTAGACCTGAGGGACTTTACGCCATCTCCAGTTTATACGCCTGAATGAGACACTTAGGGACGTATCTAACCAATAGAAATTTGACTACTATTTAGAGAAATTCATGCTCTCACATTTTCGTCAACAATTATCTAGGATAAGATACATATCTAAAACATTTATATGTAACATACTTGAAATATAAAAGCCATTAGTGCATTGTAGATAGAGAGGCAATCACATATGTGATAATGTATATTTCACAAAGTGAAGTATGAATATGTGTAATCTTTGCATTACAGCCAATAATATCAGAATCATATTTCATAATCTATCTAGAGCATGGGCCTTTAACCTTTACTGTAGTGAGAGCTCTTTCTGATCAGTGAAAATTATTTTTTGCCACTGAAGGCTAAGTAACTTGCTCATTGTTACCAGATGCCTCCATGCCCAGCTTAATTGACTTTAAGCCTAATGTCCACAGATCCAGATACTAAACTTTGAACAAAATACTTTGACTGGAGGTGCTGTGACAGGGCTGCAATGTGTGTCACTGAGAGCATGATCTTTGGGGGTGTATGAACATGGGTGTGATGAATGGGATATATGTATGTACAAGTGAGTAAGAGATTGCATTGCATGTATTTGTGGCACAGGATATACCTCTCACCATATATGGAACAGTTGCATGTATAACACAAACATACAAACAATGTTTCTTTAAATGGCAGACATTTAAAGTGCAGAAAAATATTCAGCAAAAATGCCCAGATATGGAAAATGTTTCTGCTCTTTAAATTTCTCCCACTTTAACAAATGGCTGTATTTTGCACTTATAAATATGGAATTATGCAAGAAAATTAATCTGAAGTTAACTTTGTTTAGATGGATTCAATTAAACTCATCATTTAAATGTTCTCCCATTTGCTCATTTGCAATTGTCACATTTTCAAACTCCAGGTATCTTGCTCCCAGTGGCCAGTAGACAAGGCAGTAAATATATTTGATAAATGGGAGGAAATGTAATTGAAGAAATATGCTTAAAAAAATATTAAGAAGTAAATGGCTTAATTAAAATTGGAGAGCAACATTAAGACTTAGGGCATGATTTAGAACTTGGCGAACGTGTTACGCCATCACAACAGTGATGGATATTCTGTCCACCCAAATCTACATCCCATTATATTCTATGGGAGTTAGATTTCGGAGGATAGAATATCCATCATTGTTGTTACAGAATAACCCACCCACCAAGTTCAAAATAAGGCCTTTAATGTTTCATAGAAAATGTTGTCTTCACATTAAGAGCCTCTAGTGCCACTAAAGCGTCACTTTTCGTGATGCTCTGGTGGCACAAAGCCCTGTGCCATATTTACAAGGTGGCATTAAGCCACTTTTTGGGGCTTAATGCCACCTTGTAAACACGGCCCCTTCACACGCAGCACTTTGCTTGGAAGGGTCGTACAATGGGTGTTGCTGTGGGCGTGCCACAGCCAAACCTATTGCATTTTGACGACGCCTCAGATTTATGAGTTTTTATAAATCAGAGGCAGCGCCACAATCTAATGCCACACCAGGTGTGGCGTTAGTATGGCGCAACGAGGAGAAATGCTTTCATTTCTCCTACTTTTTTGCTCTTTCTATGTGTGCTGCATTCTGCAGCACACATAAAAAGAGCAAATCGGCATTTAAGATTATTTTTATGCAGGAAGGTGTTCCTTTCTGCACAAAAACAATCTCCCCCTCAATACAGCTATGGTGCAAGGTTTGCTGCGTTGGCGCACAGCAGCAAATTTAACGCCGGTGCAGTGGGAAACACAGGGGTGCACCATAAATTGGAGGCATACTCCATTCAATTGGAATTTTTTGGGAAATTACCTCCTAAACCATTAGTAATATTGCTACCAGGTTTTACAGATGCTCTGTGTATTGTTATTGCATAGTACAGTATCACTACATGAGGTGTTCGTATGGGACAATGACCCCCTAGTAATGGGGGCTTAAGAATTGCTGCACCACAACAACATCGTTTTCCTTCCCTTAAAGTCTTTTGTTATATCCAATGGCTAAAATGTGAATTTGCTATTTGTGCAGCTATGGTCCACTGTGTGCACGTCAAGATGAATGGATGAGAGATGTGGATGAAGGCATTAATACAAAACTGAGCCGTTGTCTTGTTCCTTTTGGTGAATGCGACAAAAAGTGAGGGGTTGCATTTTACATTTAGGTGTTTTTGTTGATTGTTTTCTGGTGTGTTAAATCCATTTTATGATGTTAAGGATAATGCAGTAAATGTAACTGTAAACATAAATAGAACCCCACGGGTACATTATATCCCGACTCAGATATGTTGTTACCTGCCAGCTCTAATATTTTTGGAAAAAAGTATAATGGAAAATATATTGCTCAATTCACATTTACCAAAATAATATTTCCTTTTTGTTGATGTGCCGTTGTTTATTATTTAGGCTCCTCCGCACTCAAAAAAAGTTGGTACTTAACTGCCCTAATGTTTTGAGAATAAATAAAACTAATAAATGTAAAAAATGTACTGCTTAATCTAAATTCACCATACTGTAGTAATTTTTCTTTGTTTGACAGGCAATCTTTGATCAATTTAGTCTCCATCCTGACATGGTCCATAATCATCAGTAATTGTTTTGGGAGGACACCAGAGACAACATAGGCAGCCTAGCATTTGTATAGCTTCCAGAGGCTGAATGAAGTACCTAATTGTTGGAATGTGGTTTATTAGTAGGGGTTGGTAGGTCCCCACCACTAGTACTAAGGCCACAATCACAATACAAGGTCCAGTCAAGGTCTCACAAAATTAATGCCTTGCTCGGCCCCTGGTAGCTGGCAATGAGTAGGCAGGTTTAACTTAGGAAACAGGTGTGTAAAGCATTTAGAACCACCAATACATTAAATAAGTAAGACACAACATACAATAAAGATCCCACACCAATTTATAAAAATATGAAATATTTTTATAATTAAAATGTACTTAAAAACCAGTAGGCCAACCGGGGACTTGAATGGAGTCCAACTTGTATACACTGAGCGGGAGGCCTCGGTTAAGGTGTTACTTTTGGACTCAGTCACTTTTCAGGAGCTTTTTCTCTTGTTGCCGGGCAGGCTGCTCATCAGGCCGGGATTCGATGCAACGTCATCGGCTTGGCTCAGTGCGGGCTCCCGATCAACTCCTGGAAGTCTCATCAATGGTAAAAAGCTCATGACCTTCAATGGGACGCACCTGAAATTCAGGTCGGGTCACAGTTCGATGTCAGCAGCTTGACTCTCGTTGACGGGTCTGTCACCTTATGGAGCTCTTTTCCAAAGTTACGCCAAACTTCTCCAAACTTCTAGATATGCTTCCTTTGGGTCTCTAGTGGTCCACAACACCAATCCAAGGGTCTAGAAGCTCTGAAGTGGTCCTTGGGTGGTTGGGGCTATATTTGCCAGAATGCACCTGGCCAGTCCTCAAAAGTTCAGCTGAAGGTGGTCAGCTTGGTTCCTCTTTGTGGGGATGCAGGTGAAACTCTTTTGGTTGCTTTCAGGGAGTCCACTCCTTCACTTCTGGAAGCCAGGCACAGTTGTTAACGCTGTAGTCCCTCATTATGTAGCAGGTGCAGTCATGGAGAATGCAGACCTTTGGGGTACAGACTAGGGTTCCAGCAGGGTAGTCCTCTTCTCCTTGCAGTTTCAACTATGCCATATTTATTCAGTGTTCCTGGGCTGGCAAGCAGGGGGCACCCCTGACCAAAGTGGTGCAGGGTGACAACCAGACGTATGATCACTTTCTCCAACATGAGGCATATTCTTCTGCCAGAAAGCACTATTCTTCCAAAATCCAAGATGAAGAAACTTTTCTCTGAAGGTAAAGATCTGGCTAAGCTGTCTCACTTGTGTGCCTAACCCTCCTTAGCACTCCCCCTTCAGCCTCACTGCTAATTTAATTACTAGGGCTTCCATATGACTGGGGTGGCAGGAAGTAGAAGTGAGCCTGTGTCCTGTCCTATCTGTCATTCCCCCTTTGAAAATCAGTTTGGCTACACAGCCCCCTTCCTGCCACTTGCTCTGTACCGGATGTCCCATTGTCTCAATGCAGACCATGTCAAATCTCATTAAGGGAGCTTGGCTCAGCCTGGCAGAGGCTGGCCAATCAGAGAAGAGCCACTGGAAGGCTGGATTTTGGGTCATCAGAAAAACAAGTTCTATAACTTGTTTTATGTGACAGTTATAATAAATCTAACAGTGGCAAGTTGTTGGATTTATTCTATCATTTTAAGTCCACAAATTACATTTTAGCTCTTGTCTATCAATAGATACACTTTAATAAAGTATTCTCCTGTAAGCTTATGGAGCTAATGTACTTCAATAAGGAAAAATGAAATTGGCAGTTTTCCCTCACCAAGGCATATAACACATATTTTATAAAGCCCCTGCTTATAGTTACAATGCACCCTACCCCTGGGATGCTGAGGGGAGATATTAAGGAAGATTATTATGTAAAAGTAACATAGTTTAATACTTTGGAAGTACCTTTAAATCCAAAGTCAAATTTGCATATACATTTAATTTAAAAGCAGCCTGCAAGGCAGGGCTGGTTTTAAATTGACACCAGGTATCACAGTATTGCACGCATAAGTGCATTAAGTCTGCTAGACCTACATGCCCTCCCATATACTAGGGTCTTACAGGTAGGTTGTCATGCCAATTATAATTATGCCTAATTTGCATATATTTTTTAATCAGAGTGCAAGCCATGGGTATGGTTAGCAGAGGCCAGAACGGCTTCAGAGTGAGAGAAAACCAGCATCTAATGGTCAGAAATGGTGGCAAATAGTGGGAAGGGGCACTGCAAAACATCCTGGTTTCTCACACTAACTTGTTACCTGCTGATTTTTTAATTGACTTATTAGTTTTAGTTTTGATATCACTGCGCAATATCCCAAACTTTTGGGCATGTGATCATATTGATGATTGAAAAGTACAGTAAACGGTTTAAGGTTATATTACAGTTTTTATACATTTTTCAAATGTGTTCTTTATTTAAACATTTTTAAGGTTAGTTGAATGGCAGTAAACCATGGGTAACTAAAAGTAACTGATGGAAACATTGTCCAAAATTGCACAGTACTACGTACAATTCAATTAAACGTCATATAAAATTTTTTCACTCTTTTTACATGAGACCAGAGGCAAAACACTTTTCAAATCCACATTGTGCCCAATTGCTCTGAGGAGACTCATTTACAACAGTAGTTCTTAATTTACTTTTGTAGCTTTGCAATCTAAGTTGACGTTTAAGCTTATACCTTTCTTTAAAAATGTGGCAGAGAACTCTTAATCATTATTTGGTTTCTGAACAAACACATCACCACAGTTGCTAGGCTGACCTCTTGGTCCTTGACACAATGGCATACTGCTTGATCTGTGATACAGCTTCATCCATTAAGCCCTTTCCTTTTTGAGGGAATATATCATTAATTTTCTTGAGAAATCCTTGGTCATGTGGCCTGAATGCACTATTAGAAACAGGTCACCTTCTCTATAGAAACGTTCTTGCTTTGCATCTTATACTTAGGCCCAGATTTATTCTAAAGTGGCGAAGCGCTGTGCTGCACCAAAAATAGCAGCGCTGAGCTGTGCCACTTTTGAAACTTAGGGGTGCTCGTATTTAGAGGAATACGGCGCACCCCTGCATTTTCCCCTGTGCTGGTCCTGAATTAAGCTGTCTAGTGCCAATGCAGGCATCCTTGTACCATAGTGCAAGGGTGCCTGCTTTGGGGGGGATAGATTGTTTATGTTCAGGAAGGTGTCCTTTGCTGCACATAAGCAATCTAAAATGGCGATTTATCACTTCTATGTGTGCTGCAAAATGCAGTACACATAGAAGCATCATTTTGAATGATTGCTTATCTGCAGAAAGGTGTCCATTCCTGAGTGTAAACAATTGTTCATGGCATTTTTCTTCTTCTATGTGTGCTGCACAATATAGCACACATAGAAAAAGCATAAAAAAGGGGGAATAAAAGCATTCCTCCCCGTTTTGACATGCTAACGCCTCCCCTGGGGTGGCGTTAGTTTTTGAGACTGCCTCAGGTTTCCGACAACTCGTAAATCTGAGGCAGCTTAAAAAAATGGGTGTTGTGGTGGAACACCCACAGCAACACCCATTGCAAACCCTCTGACACAAAAAACTGCGTCGGAGGGGCCCATATTTACAAGGAGGCGTAACTCCACAAAAAAGTGGCGTTACACCTCCTTGTAAAAATGGAGCAGTGCTTAGCACCACCAGAGCATCACATAAAGTGACGCTCTGGTGGCACTAGGGGCTCTTAAATATGCCCCTTAGTACGTAAGCAGCAAGTGCCCTCTGTGGTGCAGACAAGCAGTGACCAACACAACTATCACCTACTGCGCTTCCCTTGCCAGTGCACAAAAATGTATGACAACACATCAGTAAATTAGAATTTTGATACATTTCGGCACGAATGCTACATAATAGAAATGAAATTGCTCACTCGTACATAAAAAACATTTGCACCATCTACTTGTGGATTTGTTCTTGACAGCAAATTTAATTGGCAAGAGAGTTTGACGACAACAACCAATGCACAACAACTAAATAAATAATTATGGCAAAAGTGAACACAGTGAAAACTCTACAATTTCACCAGTTTATGGTAAAGCAGCAGCAAAATCCTGAAGGTGAAGTAAATAATCTGCACTTCTGCATATTTGACACATATCCGCAATTTTATTATTCCTTTTGGGCTTCTTATCAGAGAAATATTTGTAAAAACACAGGCCAAATTTATCAAAACTTCACTCGCAAGCCACCTTAATGTGCTGCACTGCATAAAAGGGAAAGGGCAAGAATGCACCCTATTTACTATTATATGGTGCATTCCTGACATTTCCTAGTGCTGGTGCAGTTTTGGCTGCCTAGCTCCAATGCGGGCACCCTGGTCTTGTGTTGCAAAGGTGCCTGCATTGTAGGAATGATTGTTTTTGTGCTGGAAGGGACACCTTCCAGCACAAAAACAATCCTCAGAGGCATTTTCCTCTTTCTAAGTGTGCTGCAGGAAATATATCTTCTTATTGCACCTCTGGTGGGGAGGGGTGCACTTCTGACACATTCTCAGGTGTACTAATGTTGGTAAATCTTAGAATGTGTCAGAATCCATCGGTAGATACATGGAACACCCATGCTCCACCTATGGCACACCTCCTTGCCTCAGAGTGACTCAAGGCAGCAGTTTATGCTGCACCATGGCGCAGGGTAGAGGGCAATAGCGTAATTTTTACTGATGCTTTTGATGTACTCTGCAGGGGTAGTGCCAAAATATTAGCAGTACTCCTGTATTCAGTGGTATGCTGCCTTTTAATGCCTGCTCTGAGCAGGCCTTAAAAGTGTCAAAATGTTATTCAGCACCCCCTAACGGGGGAACGCCCTCTTTGCATACATTTTGCCTAGCGCAGGCATAACGTAGCACAAAGAGTTACAAAAGCATTGCACCATTTTGTAAATATGGCGCAAGGATTTTTGCCATTTAACAAAATATTAATGTCAAAAAAATGATGCTAATGTGTTGATAGATGGTGCCAGGTGCTCTTAAATATTATCCTAGATTTATCAATCCACTAGGGCCACGGAATGTGGACTTTTTTGGCTTGATAAATCTCAGTAAGGTTTTGTGTCACCCTTGCATCCTCTTGCGTGGCGCAAGGGCGAAGCAAACCGTTGATAAGTATGCTGCTCGGATTCTAGTGCTCTTTCAGTAGAAAGTTCAAGTCGTAACTTCGTGAAACAGATTTCAGGCACTTCTTTTGGAGGACAGTGATGATTTCTTTGGACAGGTTTAAGTGCGCAGCTAAAGAGACCACAGTTTTATGGGAATTTCTTCTTTTTATTATGGATGTGCCCAGGGCTTCTGAGCCTCCTTAGGTGGCATTTATGCCTGCAATCCTGCTTAGGTATGCACCACATTCTCGGCTCCCTCGTGTGAGTTAGCTTGTCACTTGTGGTGATGTGTTATTTCACGCTTGTGCTTGAGGGTCATCACCGAGACCTGGGTGGGACATCAATAATACAGATAATGAAGATTAACGTTAAGATCAGCAGCGAGCTTCGGGCTGCCATGTCTCTCGTTCCGTGCCTCGTGCGCATCAGCCTTGCAGCCAGTGAGATCACATGAATATTTGCACACGGTCAGGCACACAAATGAACAGCGCGTCGACAACAGCCTTGCCTGAAATATGATGTCTCATGCGGGTGGCTCTGAAGTGTATTTGGTCTGGAATGCGCATCTATAACTCCAGCTGATGGTGCTGCTACTAACGGCTTCGCTTTATTACAACAAAATGAAAGACTGCTCGTTCTGAAGGGGAAAATAGAGGGTAAAGCTAGGGCACTGAGATATTTCTTGTAGCTATTGCTGCAAAAGGGAACACAAAAAGTTGGCTTTTTGCTCAGCAGAACGAATCTCATTTTGCAGGGCTTCATTTAAACAGGGGATGCTCTGCCAAATAGGTGTACGCAGTGCACAAAATTCATATTTCGAAGATATATTCTGAAGCGCTGATGGATTCATGACAAATATGGAACAATGGGACCTTTTCAACTCATATTATCTGCTAGCAGCGAAGGCTGTGTTTTCCAAGACATGTCAAAGGGAAGAAAGCTACACAAATGTTTCAGGAAGCAGCCCAATATATTTAGCTTTCAGAGAATAATGCAATTGTCACACCAATCACTTCGAGCCACGGCACAGAAAGACAATAGGAAGCCTGCAGGGCGGCTGTGATGCGTGCTTAGAGTCAACAACACAGACGTAACAGAACTGAAATGTGCACTTTGCGGTGGATGCAATTCAGCGCATGGGAAAGCCTCTAGTAACCTCGAGCACTGTGTCCTTTTCAAGTAAACTCATGCTTGCTGTTTCATTTTCGATGAAATATTAATCATCCTTAAAACTTTAGCTCTATATTTAATGGCACGGTTTTTTAACTTGTACTGTATCATTTATTCAGTTACTTAGGTATTTTATTTAAGGGCCGGATTGCACGTTGGTCAATGTATTTCGAACCAGGCATAACAGTAGCTTAATGAAATTTGAGGGGGCAACCCTGCAAAGTACATAAATGCGCCTCAACACCCACCCGCACCAGGACCCAGGCAGGTGCCGCTCCCCGGCGCACAGGGCCGGTCACTGCGCGGTCAGTGTACTGTGCTGAGGGGCCTCCTTGGAGCTCAGGGCTAATGTAACACCACTGGTGCATAAACCCTTGTTGGCACAAGGGCCTGAAAGGAGTTGGGAGGTATTTAACATGCCCGATAATTATCAGATGTGTTATATACCTCAAACCTCATTACATATCAGCAGTTCAAACCTGCCAAAATTACAAACCTGCCTAAATTAACAGGGGAAATGTGCACAGATTTTACTATAACATGCGGATTTTGGTGTGTCAAATATGAAAATCTGCACGTTTTTTCCCCAAAACTCATAATGGTAGCTAATTATGACACCCGACACATAAAGTACTCCGAGTAATTGTTACTTATAGGGCCCTATAAATAGCATTGTCTGTTGTAATCAGGCCCTAGCACAATTTATACGTTTTTGGGAGATAGCATGCAGATTTTGGTGTCTAACTCACCAAAATATTAGGTAAATACCGTTCCTTTAAGAACTAAATAAGAGTGGTTAAGGTAACAAGGTGTCATTATTATACCTCATGGCAGTAACTGGCTCAGGGAGTAGGGTTCACAAATACTCTCCTCCCCATATTTGTAAATTTAAATCAATGAGCCTCCCCCAGCCCCCAGACCTGTTACATTCCGGGCTGGAATTCTAATTGAAAAGGGCAGTGGCCCATTCTAGTTTTTAACATTTTACAGCAATATTGAAGTACCTAAGAAAAAAACATGTTTTTGTCCCTATGAGTCCTTCTGGAAGACCACCACAAGACCCAGGGGTTTTCATGGTAACCCTACCCTGCCCCTCTATATGTTATTTTTATTATTTTTCTGGGCAATGGAGCTCTAAAATGTCTGCCATGGTTGCTGCCTTGCATGGCCTTTGGACATGCATGTCGTGGGATTGGGCCTAGGGTTTGGCTGCAGGCCCTGCACATAACCCCAACAAGTACGCCCCCGCCATTCAACTAACCCCCTGGAGGTGGCTATCAACCTTTATCATTTTTTTATTTGCTGCTCAAACAAATCTACAAATCCACTGCAGCTCTCCAGTCAGCCATGGTGAGCCCCACAGCAGATTTTTTTGTTTTACCCAGTGGGGGTTTCTTCTGGGAACTCCCCTGCCCCCACATGGCCCAGGGGGTCACAATACCCCCACCCTGTCCTCTTATATTCCTTTTCTACATTGATTCTGGGCTCGGGAACCAAAGCCCTTAAGTTCTAAGAATGCAGCAGTAATATTTTCTTCAGGTTGAAGCCAGCCATAGGGTCTCACGCTTGTGGATCTGTGAGTTCGTCACCAAAAGTCGTGTTCAACCACTCAGAGCACAGCAGTATCTGCGGCTCCTCCGCAATGGATCTGGAAATGGTCCGCAGCATGAGGTATACAATGCTTTAGAATTTTAATTTCTGAATTTCTGAGACTACTGAGTGGAATTGCACCAAATCACAAAAAGTGCACTTTCTGGATCAGGGTCTTTCTCTCTGCCAAATTTGGCGTAATTCTGATCAGCCATTTGGGGTGTAGGTGTGTTTAGTTCACCTATGGCTTAATGAATGGGGAAAACATGTTTTGGGACCATTGCTGTTTCTTGGTCCCAACTTGACAGATCACCCAAAACTTTCCAGGAAAGAGGTGAGGTGGAAGAACATATTTTTGGAAAGTTTTGTGAAACCTAGATCTTGACCAGAGAACATGTTTTTGTGACTTTGAATTATTATTTTCAGTAGTTTCTGAGAAATAAAGATAGAGATATTATGCATGTATCATACTGTGGATCCAACAACTCTAAAGATAAGATTTGTTTGGCTGCCACCACATCAACAAAGATGTAGCATCAGTCTTTTTGGGCTCAGTCCCCTGGCCTCACATAAGGTAAAAAACACATATGGGGGAGAGGGTTGGGATACCCTGACCCTCCCAACACCTGGTGGGGGTCCCGTAGGGTCCCCCAAATACCCTAGGCCAAAAAAGTATTTTTTCTAACAGGACCGCAGATTTGTGGAGGATCCTTTTTCCTGTCAAAAAAAGGGCAGGCACCCATCCTTTTCAGTTTTAATCTCCACCAGGGATGGAGGGAGGTTGTTTTTTAAAAAAAACTTAGGAGAAGGGTTCATGCGGCAGACCAGGAAGGAAAGAGGGCCCTAGGTCTACAGCAGTATTTTTTGTATCTGAAAGTGTTCATGTTTGAATCCCTGTTAGCTCGATGTGCACATAAGGATTAACAGATTTATTACATTCAATAAATAGCTAGTGTGACTGGGGTTTGCAATGTCATGTTAGGAGGGTATAATTTAGCATTAGAACAAAAGTACCTAATACACTGTTCATTGGTGCCTTCTTCAAACTGTTTCCTTTGCTCGCAAAAATACTTCTGTCTCATTGCTTTATGGCAACCATTTGTGGCAGGCTCTTCATACTGCAAATGTGTGCCTTGTGGGCTCCCCTTTTGGTGGATTATGAGAGGTAAGCCACTAAATTGTTCTCCACACCCTGCTATCTCAAATTGGGATCCCATCCGATACCACCTCTAGACAATACATTCCTAAAGGAAGTTCATGGGCAGTGCAGGGACCCCCAGGCATAGCCCCGTCGCACATTTCACTGCCCGAATTTCGGGCAGTGAAATGCGCGACAGGTGCTACTGCACCTGCTGCACATCAGCATTGCATCCGGCTCTATTATGAGCCGGCAGCAATGTTGATGTGACATTTCTGCTGGGCCAGCGGATGGTAACACTGTTACCGTCCGCTGGCCCAGCGGAAATGTCATAATAGGGAGCCAGGAATACCACCGGCAATGGCGGTATTCTGTCTCCCGCGGCCTCGGCGGTCTTTAAAAAAGACCGCCGAGGTCGTAATGACCCCCTAAGTCTTTTTGGTCCTGAGACTTCAGGGAACAGGAGGCAAGTGAAGAAGCCCTTGGAGAGCACTTCTTCACCACAGCCAGAGAGCAGGAAGGCAGCAGGGCAACAGCAAGGCAGCAGTCCTTCACAGAAAGCAGACAGGTGAGTCCTTTGGGCAGTCAGGCAGTTCTTCATGGCAGGATGCAGGATGCAGGTTCTGGTTCCAGTTTCTTCTACAGGAAGTGTCTGAGTTGGTAGGGGCAGAGGCCCTGTTTATATACCCAAATGTGCCTTTGAAGTGGGGGAGACTTCAAAGCGTGGCTTAGGGATGCTCCAGGTCCCCTTTCAGTTCAATCCTGTCTGCCAGGGTCCCAGTAGAGGGTGTGGCAGTCCTTTGTGTGAGGGCAGGCCCTCCACCCCTCAATCCCAGGAAGACCTATTCAAAATGCGGATGTATGCATGTAAAGCTGAGTATCCTGAGTTTGGGGTGTGTCTGAGTGAATGCACAAGGAGCTGTCAACTAAACCCAGCCAGACGTGGATTGGAAGGCACAGAACGATTTAAGTGCAGATAAAAGTTTGTAGGAGGCTGGCCTGTCTTATAGTGGGTATCTGAGGTACGTACACCTTGTGCCAGGTCCAGTTATCCCTTAATAGTATAATAGTAGTGTTCTAGCAGCGTAAGCTGATAGAGGTAGCTATAGCAGAGTAGTTAGGCTGAACTAGGAGACATGACAAGCTCCTACAATATCACTTATATCATATAGCACTATATCATAAGAATCACAATACTCAGAGTTACTAAAAATCAAGGTACTTTTTTTAGTGACAATGTGTCAAAAATATCTCAGAGGATATACTCCCTTAGGAGGTAAGTTAAATATACAAAGTATATACACAAACCAAAATCAGGTAAGTAAACAGTTAGAAAAGTAGTGCAAACACTGTGGAATACAGTAGGATGCAATAGGCCTAGGGGCAACACAAACCATATACTAAGAAAGTGGAATGCGAACCCCTTAGGGAGCCCAGGCCTAGTGTAGTGTGGAGAGGGTCGCTGGGAGTGTAAGAAAACACTAAGAGTGTCCAAGATACCCCACACCACCCCCAGAGCCTGAAAAGCAGGAGTAAAGTTACCCTACTTCCCCAGAAACACACTAAAGATGTGATGGGAGATTCTGCAAAGACCACAACTGACTGCAAAGCACTGAAGACAGATTCCTGGACCTGATGACCTGCAAAAGAAGGGGACCAAGTCCAGGAGTCATGAAAGTATCCAGGGGGGGACAGGAGCCCACTAATCCCCAGATGAAGGTGCAAAATGGCTGCCTCCGGATGGAAGAAGCTGAAGATTCTGCATCAACAGAAGATGCCAGGAACTTCTCCTTTGCACAGAAGATGTCCCACGGCGTGCTGGAGAACGCAAAGTTATTTCCATGCAGAAAGACCGCAAACAAGCCTTGCCAGCTGCAAAGGTCACAGTTGAAGAAAATGGGTGCTGCCTGAGCCCAGGAAGGATCAGGAGGTTGCCCCTTGGAGGACGAGACAGAGGGGACGCTCATCATTACAGAGAACCCATGCAGAAGCAGGCAGCACCCACAGAAGCACTTCAAAAGGGGTTCAAGGAAACTGAGCATGGCGGTCATCTCAACACTACAAAAGAGGGACCCACGAAGCCGGTGGTCAACTCAGCGAGTTGAGCAATGCAGGACGGAGTGCTGGGGACCTGGGCTGTGCTGTGCACAAAGGATTCCTTGCAAAAGTGCACAGAAGCCCTAGCAGCTGCAGTTTACGCAGTACACAGGATTACTGTCTGGCGTGGGGAGGCAAGGACTTACCTCCACCAAATTTGGACAGATGGACCACTGAACTGTTGGGTTTACTTGGATCCAGCTCCTGTGTCTAGGGACCATGCTCGTCAAGATGAGAGGGGACCCAGAGGACAGGTGAAGCAGAAGTTTGGTGCCTGCGATAGCAGGGGGAAGATTCCATCGACCCACTGGAGATTTCTTCGTGGCTTCCAGTGCAGGGTGAAGGAAGACAGCCCCCAGAGCATACACCACCAGGAAACAGTCGAGAAAGGCATCAGGATTAGGCGCTACAATGTCGCTGATAGTCTTCTTGCTACTTTGTTGCTGTTTTTCAGGTGTCCTGGAGCAGTCAGTGGTCGATCCTTGGCAGAAGTCGAAGAAGGACATGCAGAGGAACTCTGGTGAGCTCTTTCATTCGTTATCTGAAGAGAGGCCCACAAGAGAGACCCTAAATAGCCCTCAGAGGAGGATTGGCCACCTAGTCAGGTAAGCACCTATCAGGAGGGGTCTCTGATGTCACCTGCTGGCACTGGCCACTCAGAAGCCTCCATTGTGCCCTCACACCTCTGCATTCAAGATGGCAGAGGTCTGGCACACATTGGAGGAGCTCTGGGCACCACCCCTGGGATGGTGATGGACAGGGGAGTGGTTACTCCCCTTTCCTTTGTCCAGTTTCGCACCAGAGCAGGGGCTGGGGGATCCCTGAACCTGTGTAGACTGGTTTATGCAAGAAGGGTGCCATCTGTGCCCTTCAAAGCATTCCCAGAGGCCAGGAGAGGCTATTCCTCTCAGGCTCTTCACACATATTTCAAAGGGAGAGGGTGTAACACCCTCTCTCAGAGGACATCCTTTGTTTTCACTTCCTGGGACTGGGCTGCCAAGACCCCAGGAGGGCAGAAGCCTGTCTGTAGGTTGGCAGCAATGGTAGCTGCAGTGAAAACCCCCGGGATGCTAGTTTGGCAGTACCCGGGGTCCATGCTGGAGCCCAGGGGATGCCTGTGATTGGCACCCCAATACCAAATTTGGCATGGGGTGACAATTCCATGATCTTAGACATGTTACATGACCATATTCAGAGTTACCATTGTGAAGCTACATATAGGTATTGACCTATATGTAGTGCACGCGTGTAATGGTGTCCTCGCACTCCCAAAGTCGGGGGAAATTGCCCTGAATTATGTGGGGGCACTGTGGCTAGTGCCAGGGTGCCCTCACACTTAGTAACTTTGCACCTAACCTTCACTAAGTAAGGGTTATACAAGTAGGTGACATATAAGTTTATGCAAGGAGGGCACCATCTGTGCCCTACAAAGCATTCCCAGAGGCCAGGAGAGGCTACTCCTCTCAGGCCCTTAACACCTATTTCCAAAGAGAGAGGGTGTAACACCCTCTCTCAGAGGAACTCCTTTGTTCTGCCTTCCTGGGACTGGGCTGCCCAGACCCCAGGAGGGCAGAAGCCTGTCTGCGGGTTGGCAGCAGCAGTAGCTGCAGTGAAAACCCCAGAGAGCTAGTTTGGCAGTACCCTGGGTCCATGCTGGAGCCCTGGGGATGCATGGGATTGGCACCCCAATACCAGATTTGGCATGGGGAGGCAATTCCATGATCTTAGACATATTACATGGCCATATTCTGAGTTACCATTGTGAAGCTACATATAGGTATTGACCTATATGTAGTGTACGCGTGTAATGGTGTCCCCGCACTCACAAAGTCTGGGGAAAGTTGCCCTGAACTATGTGGGAGCACCTTGGCTAGTGCCAGGGTGCCCTCACACTTAGCAAATTTGCACCGAACCTTCACTAAGTGAGGGTTAGACATATAGGTGACTTATAAGTTACTTAAGTGCAGTGTAAAATGGCTGTGAAATAACAAGGACGTTATTTCACCCAGGCTGCAGTGGCAGTCCTGTGTAATATTGGTCTTTGCTCCCGATGGGTGGCAAAAGAAATGCTGCACCTCATAGGGATCTCTTGGAACCCCAATACCCTGGGTACCTAGGTACCATATACAAGGGAATTATAAGGGTGTTCCAGTGTGCCAATCAGAATTGGTAAAAATGGTCACTAGCCTGCAGTGACATTTTCACATACGGTTTTCACTACGAGCACTGGGGTCCTGGCTAGCAGGGTCCCAGTGAGACAGTAAAAACATCCTGACGTATACTTACAAAGAGGCCAAAAGTGGTGGTAACAAGGCTAGAAAGAGGCTACCTTCCTACACAACCCCGCCCCTCAAACGAAGGACAATAAGGATATCCTTGTCCAGTTGAGTCTTTATTGCCTAAGTGGTGATAAGTGGAGAGTAGCTCTGCAATAGATTGGTTACTCCCTTTATCATCCACTGTATGGTTACTTCCCTGTGGGCATGTAAACCACCCTGTTTGGAGTTTTTTGCCAGCCAACAATGTGAAGTTACATTCTCAGGGTTCCTATTAGTATGTTTTAGTTTAGAGCAGTGGGATTTATCACTGGGCCTATGTCAAGTGATGAGAATGCCATACAGAGATGCTGTCTCAATAAAGCCATAGCTGGGCAAAAAGTTTGTCCATATGGCTGTGAGAGAGAACAGGGTTGCTGTTTCTCTTGATTTGGAGCAGGGCAGGGCTGCTGTTCTATTAGCTCCATGCTAGGGCAGGTTTTCTGCCCTAAGTATCTTGAGGCAGTGTAGGGCTGCTGTACTAAAATTTCTCTAGGAGGGTTGGAGGGATGCTTCATGTTAACTAAAATTGTGCAATTTTTCACATCAGGATTAGTTATCCTACAGAGAGGTACTTTCACCTCAGGGAGTACAGCTGTAGTAGCTGATGGTTCCCTTGGTACAGGTTCCACTCCAGGAGAGGTTTCTCTCACCACAGGAATGATATCCTTAATGGCAGGGTGGGTAGGGGATACTTTGATGCCCTTATTGCCTGTTGTTGGAGAAGGATCCTGAGATTTCAGGCCTTTTTCTTTTCTTTGCTTTTTCATTTCAGCTGAAATGAGAGGAAGCAATTCCTCAGGGATCCCCAGCATGGATGCATGGGTAATAAACTCTACCTCTGCCCAATCTGAGGTCTCTAGGTCCTTACTTAAGAGACAGTCTACAGGTAAGCTAGGTGATATTACTACCTGCTTAGGGCAAGTAACTCCACCCCAACTAAACTCAACTATAGCTAAGGGGAGGAACTGAGTGGAGTTATGGACATCAATAATCTTGTACTGTTGTCCAATGATATGTTGTACAGGAGACACAAGGTTCTCAGTCACCAAAGTGATACTGGCACCTGTGTCTCTGTAAGCCTGGGCCTCAACACCGTTTATTAAAACTGACTGCCTGAATTTATCCATTGTAAGGGGACAAGCAGCCAGTGTGGCAAGGCCAATGCCACTAAGTGTGACAGAAACTGTCTTGGGACTGACTACCCCAGTTTCTATGATGGACCCAAAAGTGAACCCAACTACACCCTTATTTTGACTGTTGCCAGAATCTCCAGCACTACTACCACTACTGCTAGGGGCACTAGAGTTTGATGTATTAGTTGTGATTGGCTCAGGGGCTTTACCTGGGCAGGACGTATCCCCTGGCCAATGGCCTTTATTTTTACACACATAGCACCAAGGCTTTTAGGGCCATATGTATGAAAACTGGAGTTAGCGAATCGCAAATAGCGATTTTTAAGAAATCGCTATTTCTGAGTCGCAATTGGCCATGTAACAATATTGCAATTCGGAAATAGCGATTTCTTAAAAATTGCTATTTGTTATTTGCGAGGCCCATTTACCAAATCGCAATTTGCATTTTCGCAAATTGCGATTTTTTAGCGATTCGGTAAAAAATCGCAAATTGCTGGAAAGTTCGAGAAAGCACACCTAGAGGAGCCTGATGACATCACCAGCAGGAAATGAGTCATCCCAGGCAGTTTCATGTGCCACACCCAAACCAGCATCCTGAGAGAGAGCAGCCCAGCCACACAGAGCAGCACTCAGAAGGAGCAAGAACACCTGAGCAAGGATGGATACCCCAGGCCAAGCACAGGAGAAGGGAGAAAGGAAGCGCAAGCTGAAATTCAGCGAGCAGGAGCTTGAGGTACTAACTGAGGAGGTGGTGAGGAGCCATGACCGCCTGTTTGGAAAAAGCTCACTCCAGGTGTCTGAGAATGAGAAGAGGAGACTATGGTTGGACATACAGTCCAAATTCTGTGCAATTGGAGTGGCACAGCGCTCCAATGAAGAGATTAAAAAAAGGTGATATGACCTGCGGTCCCTTGCAAAGGAGAGGGTGGCAAGGAGACTTGCGGAGGCCAGGGGCACAGTAGGCGGTCCACCCACAGAGGCACCATCAACACCATTGGAGGACCTAGTGGAGTCCACACTCCTCCCTGAAGCTGTGACTGGGGTCACAGAGATCGACACCTCCGGCACACCAAGTACCAGTCAATGTAAGTGCAATATTGTCTTGTAACCCTATATGTGCATGCACAAAAGCCCCTTAGGAATTAGCACGTAATGTGAAACAGTGTGAGAAGTAGTCCAGTCCACATCGTAGAAGCAGCACTATAATGCATTATGGTAGTGGCAGTCCACAACCCAGAACTGAAAGTAGCACAACAATGTATTTAAGTAGAGTGACACCCAGAGGAACACAACACACACAACACCGTGTAGAAAAGTACCTGTACCTTTATTGCCATTGTCTGACCGAAAATGTAACATACATAACTGACATGCCGCATATTGTTGTTGCAGGTGGGCCAGGCCCAGCAGCCACAGCATCTGCACGGGTAGGCGAGACAGACACCCATCTGGCCTCAGATTCTAACACCAGTGGGTCCCTCAACATAGCGACTGTCCGACGCAGGCCCAGGGCACTGCCACTGCCAGAGCTCAGCAACGACTCCGATGAGCAGCAGGAAGGGCCAAGTACCCCATCAGCAACAGACAGACGCAACTAGATTCAGGAGGGCAGGTGTCATCCAACCACAGCACCACGCAGGATTGTGACAGATTCCTGGGCACAGCAGCATGAGGCAGGTGAGGGTCCCTCCTTATTTGGTGGCCTGGAAGCTGCTATGTTGCAGCAGAAGCGTCTACAAAATAAGCGGATCCTTGCATTAGATAAAAACCTGCGCAAACATAACCGCAACACGATGGGCCTGCATCGCCAACTTGACTCCCTCAATAGTAACATTGTACAGCTGCGTGAGGGACAGGTGCAGGCATCACAGGACACCAGGGACCTTACAAGTGCTGTCTGTGAGCTCTGCCAGGAGCTGCGCCAAGAGAGGGTGAGCCAGCGCAGACAGGAGCACAGATTCTGTACCATGTTTGGCAGCTTCTGTTGTTCCTCTAACAGGATGGCAAATTCTACAGCATTGATTGCCCGTCGTGCAGTGGCTGCGCAAGTGGAGGCAGCACACAGCAGCAGAGACATTGTCAATGGACTTGTGCAGATCACAAATGTGATAGAACACATTATGGGACCAAGATCAGCCACTCCTAGTTAGCTAGCACTGGGGGACACTGAGGACAGTTCCAGCCTCAGCAGTGTTGCCGTAACAGCAGCGGACACCAGACGGCGCAGTGCCAGGCACAGCACTGCCACTGAGGGTGTCAATAGAGGTGCCAGTGACGTAACCGGGCACCCGAGTGGTGTGCGTGGGCGCAAAAAATTACTTGACCTGCCATTGGACTGCTGTTGACACTATGAAGTAATAGTGCATAACTCTGGTTCTTCATTGGTTTGCGTTTCTCACATTACCTGTTTATTGTTATTACTCATACGTACATTACCTGATTTAAGGTAATACATTTATTTCACTGCAGGTACAGTTGTCAGAGGATTTGTGTCATTAATACTCACGTCTGAAATGGTTCTGTGTGATGTCGGCACGCCTTTGCCTTCCCTCTGCTGCACTGGTGCTGTCTGCTGGCTGTAGAGGTGGTATGGGATCGTCATCCTCATCTGATTCAGATTCACACATTTCTACAGGTATGACCCTGGTGGTAGCTATATTGTGCAGGATTGCACAAGTAGCCACTATTCTACATGTTGTCTCTGGACTGTACTGTAGTGCCCCTCCACTTTTGTGGGGGTAACAGAAGCGACCCTTCAGCAGTCCAAATGTGCACTCCACCACATTGCGGATTGCCCTGTGTGCTGCATTGTATCTCCGTTCAGCTGGTGTTGTAGGATTGAGGTAGGGCGTCATCATATAGGTGCGCACTGCGTAAGCACTGTCTCCTGGAAGGGACAGAGGGTGTGATGAGTAACAGAGCCATCTGACATCGGTACGCCATCAATGCGCCAGTGTACAGAGGGACATTACCTAGTAGATATCCTTCACCAAACTCCCAATCTAGCAGTCTTGTGTGAATCCCGCTGTGGCGAAAGATGTAAGAATCATGTGTGCTCACTGGGTACCTGGCCAGTAATGATGTAGGAGGCATTGCATATCACCTGTATATTCATGGAATGTTGGTATTTCCGGTTGCAGTACACATACTCTGTGGCTGATAGTGGACAGATTGCCACATGTGTGCCATCTATGGCACCTAGGACGTGGGGGAACTGTGCTATCTGGTAAAACTCTATTTTGGTCTGCTATAATTCCTGTGGGGTGTGAGGGAATCTGATGTACTGTTGTAGTTTGCTCAGCATGGCGTTGATGAATGCATTGAAAAATCTGGAGAGGGTACTCTGTGAGACCCCTCCAGCTGCTGCTATGACCCCTTGATAGCTCCCTGAGGCGAGTAGGTGGAGGGAGCATAATACCTGCACATGGGTGGGTATGTTGTGAGTCCTTAGTGTTCTGTGCTGCAGTATGGGTTGTAACTCAGCTATCAGATCAAGTATCATGGCTGAGTTCAACCTATATCTCTCATATATTTCCTCCTCTGTCAGGTCAAAAAGTGTAATGCGCACTCTGAAAATGCGCTCCTGTCTCCTTCTCCCTCTCCTCAAACCTGCCAAGATCCTCATCCTCCTCGCCATGACGTAGAGTGCAGCCATTGTTGAAAAGAGTTTGAGGCATTCTGGGCCTCTTTATATAGGTTGCACCTGGTTACCACCTGGTTTCAGTTCATGGTATTTTGCATGTGCAAAATGCCATTCTACGAAACATCGCAATTTGCAATTTTTTTATGCACCTATTTGCGACTTGGATTTTGTGAATCACAATTTGCGCCTTGCAATTTCCTACTGGAAATACCGAATCGCAAACTGCGACTCGCAAAACCAGGTCGCACCGCAATAAATCGCAATTTTTGCGATTTCTTATTTTTGGTCTGCGAATGCCTTTCATGCATCGCAGACCATGTTTTTGCACTCGCAAATGGACGATTTTTGTGATTCGCACCGTTTGTGAGTGCAAAAATATTTCATACATCTGGCCCTTAGTGTGTGTAGGTTGTGAAGAAGAAGAAGAAGATTTATCCCCATGCCCTGAAGAGTGTTTAGGATGTGAAAAAGGATCTTTCTTTTTTTTTTACCTTTATCCCCATGCTTATCCCGAGATTTCTCACCATCTTTCTTCTTGCCATCCTTGTCACCCCCGTATGAGCTTTTCTGCTCACTCTTGTTCTGACCCATTGGTCTGCCTTCTTTCCCAATTCTTGGGGAGAGGTCAGATCTAAGTCTACCAAGTACTGGTGCAACAAGTCAGACACACAATTATTCAGAATATGCTCTCTCAGGATTAGATTATACAGGCTTTCATAGTTAGCACCTTACTGCCATGTAACCATCCCTCCAAGGCCTTTACTGAACAGCCTACAAAGTCTGTCCAGTCTTGAGAGGACTCTTTTCTGGTATCTCTGAACTTTATCCTGTATTGTTCAGTGGTTAAGCCAAATCCATCTAAGAGTGCATATTTTAAAACTTTGTAATTATTAACATCACTTTCTCTGACAGTGAGGAGCCTATCCCTACCCTTACCAGTGAAAGATAGCCACAAGATAGCAGCCCACTGCCTTTGAGGGACCAAATGTACCATACAAGCCCTCTCAAGTGCAGCAAACCACTTGTTAATGTTATCCCCCTCCTTGTAAGGGGGACTATCTTATGAAGGTTACTAGAATCTTGTTCTCTTACAGGATTACTGTCAAAAACACTGCTGCTCCCACCATGGGGGAAATAACCCCAAATTCTGCCTTTCCCTCTCTACATCTAGAGATTCTCTGTCTAAGGCCAACTGTTGCTGTCTTAGCTTCAGACTGGCCTCTTCTAACCTCAGCTTTCTGAGTTCCCCTTCTATAGTGTTATCCTCGGGGTGGGAGGCTTGGGAATTCTGAGACACAGAGGAGCTCTGGGCACCACCCCTGGGGTGGTGATGGACAGGGGAGTGGCCACCCCCCTTTCCTTTGTCCAGTTTCGCACCAGAGCAGGGGCTGGGGGATCCCTGAACCTGTGTAGACTGGTTTATGCAAGGAGGGCACCATCTGTGCCCTTCAAAGCATTCCCAGAGGCCAGGAGAGGCTACTCCTCTCAGACCCTTAACACCTATTTCCAAAGAGAGAGAGTGTAACACCCTCTCTCAGAGGAAATCCTTTGTTCTGCCTTCCTGGGACTGGGCTGCCCAGACCCCAGGAGGGCAGAAGCCTGTCTGTGGGTTGGCAGCAGCGGTAGCTGCAGTGAAAACCCCAGAGAGCTAGTTTGGCAGTACCCGGGGTCCATGCTGGAGCCCTGGGGATGCATGGGATTGGCACCCCAATACCAGATTTGGCATGGGGAGGCAATTCCATGATCTTAGACATATTACATGGCCATATTCTGAGTTACCATTGTGAAGCTACATATAGGTATTGACCTATATGTAGTGTACGCGTGTAATGGTGTCCCAGCACTCACAAAGTATGGGGAAAGTTGCCCTGAACTATGTGGGGGCACCTTGGCTAGTGCCAGGGTGCCCTCACACTTAGCAAATTTGCACCTAACCTTCACTAAGTGAGGGTTAGACATATAGGTGACTTATAAGTTACTTAAGTGCAGTGTAAAATGGCTGTGAGATAACGTGGGCGTTATTTCACCCAGGCTGCAGTGGCAGTCCTGTGTAATATTGGTCTGAGCTCCCTATGGGTGGCAAAAGAAATGCTGCAGCTCATAGGGATCTCTTGGAACCCCAATACCCTGGGTACCTAGGTACCATATACTAGGGAATTATAAGGGTGTTCCAGTGTTCCCATCAGAATTGGTAAAAATGGTCACTAGCCTGCAGTGACAATTTTAATGGCAGAGTGAGTATAAACACAGAGGTTCTGATTAGCAGAGCCTCAGTGACAGAGTTAGGCACCACACAAGGAACACAGAGAGGCCACATACTATGAGCACTGGGGTCCTGGCTAGCAGGGTCCCAGTGAGACAGTAAAACCACCCTGACGTATACACACAAACAAGCCAAAATTGGAGGTAACAAGGCTAGAAAGAGGCTACCTTCCTACATTGCTCACTTTCTAAAAGTGGCATTTCTAAAATAGTAATATTAAATCCAACTTCACCAGTCTGCAGGATTTTGTATCACCATTCTGGCCATAGTAAATATGACCTTCCTACTCCTTTCACATCAGCAGCTACCACTCAAACAATGTATGAGGACAACCCCAGTGTTAGCCTATGAAGGGAGCAGGTCTAACTGTAGTGTAAAAACGAATTTAGGAGTTTTACACTACCAGGACATGTAAACTACATAGGTACATGTCCTGCCTTTTGCCTACACAGCACCCTGCCCTATGGGTTCACTAGGGCATACCTTAGGGGTGTCTTATATGAAGAAAAAGGGGAGGTTTATGCTTGGCAAGTACTTTTAAATGCCAAGTCGAAGTGGCAGTGAAACTGCACACACAGGCCTTGCAATGTCAGGCCTGAGACAAGGTTAAGGGGCTACTTAAGTGGGTGGCACAATCAGTGCTGCAGGCCCACTAGTAGCATTTATTCTAAAGGCCCTAGACACAAATAGTGCACTTTAGTAGGGACTTATAAGTAAATTAAATAGTCCAATTGGGTATGATCCAATGTTACCATGTTTAAAGGGAGAGAGCATATACACTTTAGCACTGGCTAGCAGTGGTAAAGTGCACAGAGTCTTAAAACCAGAAAAAATAGTATCTAAAAAATGGAGGGAGGCAGGCAACAAGATAGGGGTGACCACAGAAAGACTGTCAGGTCTAACAGACATGTATGATTGACCTGTCATAGCCATGTGAGAAGGAATGTATGAGTTGGGTAGGATCACTGTGTGCCACTTACCTGGGTACCTGGACTCAAAGGTGCGTAATCTGAGGAGACCTGAAGACATCCAATGGCGTTGGCCCAAGTCATATGATGTGGGGCACTCTACAGACCAACAATACACATCAAGATGTTAGTGGGGAAAATGTAAGTGAGCCAAATTACACAGCAGTACAGCAGCCCATTTCCTCAGAGCTGGCACACAGTGCCTGTGAGAACAATCCCTTAGCAATGCAAATCTAGGAAAACTGTGCATCATTAACTATGGCCAACGAGTTTACAATACATCACTGTCCATCTCTGGGCCCCATGTGTGAGGAAATGATGCAATGTGGTACTGCAAACCAGCTCACTGTGCTGCATCATTTAGAAAGTGCATGGATACGTTGTAGTTACCAAAATGCAACACATCCATGCACTTTCCTCCATGATGGTGGACTGCCTGCTTCCTAGTGCCAACACAGGCAACCTTGCACCATGATGCAGGGATGCCTGCGTTGCAGTGATGAGGGCACATGTGCTGATGGGACATGTCCTTGAATTAGAACACTCATGAATGTCGACTTCCACTTAATATGCATTCTGCCTAATGCTGCAAACATTGAAATATGAAAAAATGTGGAGCAAAGTGTCTTATCTCTCTGTTGCACCACTGCAATGCCATCCCTGAGATTGGATAGGAATCTGACACATTTCCAGATATCTAAATCTGGGAATGTCTCACATTCCTATGGATTCAACTGGTGTTGTGGGGGAACACCCATAGCTGCATTAAAGGAACTCTCCTAGTATTCAGTGTCATGAGTGAAAGGGGTACACAATTACAGGGCCATGACAAGCAACGCACCTTGGTGTGGTGTGGTCTTGTAAATTATGGCCTGGTACACTGTGCCACTGGAGCATCAACATCAATGACACTTCAGTTGTGCAGTGTGCTGCTAGGGCTGTTGAAAATAGGCCTTCAAAGTACTCCCTTGGAAACCTGGTTTATGAATCTGATCACTCAGTTCAACATTTAGCAGAGATCAACATTCACTTGCCTATATTTCATTGCAGGAGATGACACCATACCTCCTGCATAGCTGCCTGTCCTGGACTTCTCCGATGATGTAGATGACCAGCCGTAAACCATACAGTCTGGTACTCTCCAGGAAATCCTGGGTGCCATCCAAAACACCATTTCCGGTCACAGGGAGGCTAGACAGCATTACAGGGTCTCCAGATGAACCACCTAATAGCCAATATGCACCACTTGCCAGCTGAAACACAGACCTGGACTCCCAGGACTCAGCATTTACATTCCAAAAAACTGCAGTAGGAGTCCAGAGTGAGCTGGCTGATACAGTGCGCATGGGGATCGAGACTGTGGTAGGTACCCTAGAGGCAGTCCTGAAGTGCCTCACTTCAAATGAGGACAACTCGTCTTCTATACGAGGCACTGACTCTTTGCTCCCTGGCCACCAGCAGTACCTGGCTGACATTGCTGATGTCATATGGCTGAGGCACAAGCAAATGCCCAGCCAAAGTGCCACAAGCGATGTTGGCAACAGGTTGTGGGCAATACAAAATGTCTTGGACTCCATGGAGCGGAAGCAGGACTCCCTCATTGCCACCTTGGGTGCCCTTCACCGAGAACTTGCTGCAGTGTTGCAGACCATGCAGGTCCTCCTTGCTGCTATGCTGCCTCATGTGTTCCTGCAGATGAGAGCTGCACTGGACAAAGCATTCACATCTTCAGCCCCTCATGTGGGTGTGCCTTCCTCTATTTCAGCACCTACTACACCCCAGTCACGGGAGGCACCACATACATCAAAGGATGAAGATGTGGAAGGAACACCTTTCATCAGGAAAACTGCTCATAGCTTTTCTTTGTGGGACATGGCCCCTTTCTCCTTTGCTTTGTGCCAAAGATCATGCCAGTGTTAATACACCTAGCACTGTACTCAAATGGAATCTCCCACTGTTGACCTCTCACAAATGTGGGCTGTCATTGTGGCCAATCTTCCCTAATGGCAATGTGGTCCTTCTCAGTAAAGCATTCCTCTTCAACATATGTCCCATGACATGTTCAGCCCCATTGACTCTGTCTGGACATCCACTGGCCCTATACACCTATTGGGGCTGTTGTCCCATAAACTGGCCCTGTCTACCTACAAAATATTTCTATATGTAAATAAAATCAGTTAGTCTATTCTGTCTGGCCTATGTGTATTTGAGCAAGGACTAAGTTGGACATGGTGCATTGTGTGAGGAAAGTGCACTGACTACTTACCAAAGGGATATGTGTAGATTGCAGTCCCAGACAATACCACACAGACTGAACGAACATACTTACGGAATTTGATAAGTACGTTGATAAGCAAGCAGTTCCTGTGACTCAAAAGCATGTATCATGTAGACAGCGTGACAGCTGATGTAACTCACACCACAAGTAGCTGGTCTACGAAAGGATGCTATCAACAAGTGAACATTGATGTGACAATCAAATAATGCATGTTTAAGTCTGTGAGGGGGAGGCATAAGTGTGTGAGTAACAAAGCCATGAGTTAGGGTGATCACAAAAACAACAACATTCCACCTAGGCATTCACTATGTATTCCCACTACCGAGCAAATGCACAGGAATACCTGTTTTGGGATGTGTATCACTTAACATCAAGATTGGCACTTAAAATAATCAATGCTGTTTGTAGATGGCTGATAGAATCCTATTGCAAATTTGACACAGACTTGTTTATAGGCAATACACCTTGTCACACATATAAAAACACTGCTTGCAAAGGCATGTCCCTAACACAACCTGTGCAGGCATGCTAAATCCTAGTCAGAAACCATGATAGAGACCATAAGGTAGGAAACAACAATTTTAATAAGACTAATAATATTCAAAAAAACTCCCTAAACTTTCTAAGCTAACGTACACTACCTTATCCTATTCCACATTAACTTATCCTACACATTTCAAACCACATGACAAACATCAATCCCCCACCACCTTAAAACAAACACATCGGTAAACAAAGACAACAGCAACTGCACCTATACAGAAACTAAACATCTAGGCCTAAACAAAGATATATACATATATTTGTGTTTTTTAAATTTTATTTTATATAACACACACGTAAAAACACCAACTCCCTCAAACCACACAAAACATAAAAAAGCCCTTAAAAATACCCCATGCCTAATAAAAACCACTGTGTCCTACAACTAAACTAGACTACAATACCTTGCCTAACACTAACTATCTAAAAACCCCAACAATAAAAACAACTATATACAAGGGAAGGGGGGTAAGTATAAATTATTCCTGCCAGCTCCTCAGGGCTTGCAGCTGGCTGCCTTGATGGCATGGAGCATCCCCATCATTTGAACTTCTTTATGTTCCATATTGACTATATGTAGTTTGAGGTTCGCCATCTCCGGGTGCATGTCCTGCTGAAAATCTGCCCACTGCACCAGTAATGGGGGCTGTGCTGGGGCTGGGGCAGTTGGTGGTGCAGTGGAGGTTAATGGACCTACCCCTGCAGGCCCACCCCTGTCAATGGCCCAAGGCTTTCCTTGGTGGTGTTGAGTGGAGGTGTCTGTTTCCCTTGTGATTCCCCCTTGGGGGAAGGAACTCCATGACCCCGATACACTCTCCTTCTTGTACATCTTGCCAATCTTTCAAAATGTCTTCTTCACCTCGCATATCAATCAATCAATCAATCAATAATATTTATAAAGCGCGCTACTCACCCGTGAGGGTCTCAAGGCGCTAGTGGGTGGGGGTTACTGCTGCTCGAAGAGCCAGGTCTTGAGCTGCCTCCGGAAGGCGAGGTGGTCCTGGGTGGTCCTGAGGTGGGCGGGGAGGGAGTTCCATGTCTTGGCCGCCAGGTAGGAGAAGGATTTCCCACCTGCAGTAGTATGGCGGATGCGAGGGACGGCGGCGAGTGCAAGGCTGGTGGAACGAAGTTGACGGGTGGGCGTGTAGAAGCTGAGGCGACGTTTGAGGTTTTCGGGGCCCTTGTTGTGGAGGGCCTTGTGTGCGTGGGTGAGGAGCCTGAAGGTGATCCTTTTGTTGACGGGTAGCCAGTGCAGGTGTCTCAGGTGGGCGGAGATGCGGCTGTGGCGGGGTATGTCGAGGATGAGGCGTGCAGAGGCGTTTTGTATTCGCTGAAGACGTTTCTGGAGTTTTGCCGTGGTTCCTGCATATAGGGTGTTTCCGTAGTCTAGGCGGCTTGTGAGGAGGGCGTGGGTCACAGTTTTTCTGGTGTCGGCGGGGATCCAGCGGAAGATCTTTCGGAGCATGCGGAGAGTGAGGAAGCAGGAACACGAGACGGCGTTTACTTGTTTGGTCATGGTGAGAAGCGGGTCCAGGATGAATCCGAGGTTGCGTGCGTGGTCTGAGGGGGTTGGTGCGGTGGCCAGCGCCGTGGGCCACCAAGAATTGTCCCAGGCGGACGGGGTGTTTCCGAGGATGAGGACTTCCGTTTTGTCTGAGTTCAGCTTCAGGCGGCTGAGTTTCATCCATTCTGCGACGTCTTTCATTCCATCATGCAGGTTGGTCTTGGCGGTGGTTGGGTCCTTGGTGAGGGAAAGTATCAGCTGGGTGTCGTCGGCATAGGAGATGATGTTGATGTCGTGTTTGCATGCAATGTCGGCGAGGGGGCTCATGTAGACATTGAAGAGAGTCGGGCTGAGCGAGGAGCCCTGTGGGATGCCGCAGATGATCTCGGTGGGATCCGAGCGGAACGGCTGGAGGTAGACTCTTTGGGAGCGGTTAGAGATAAAAGAGTGGGTGTATTGGTCCTTGAGTCTTTCAAAGGCACACCTTTGGGATGAGATCATGTTACCTGAGTAAACAGTAAGAATACCTGTCAGACACAGTTGTGTTTGACAAATGAAAATCAAGCATGTCATGTAAACACAATCTGCAATGATCATATGATGCATATTACATATCACAAGAACATCTGGCAGGGCAAAACAAAAATTAATCTGCTCAATATCCTTCTTCTCCATATCGATTATGATCAAGGTACCAAGGCTAAGCTACTGTCACACACTAGCAATGCCCGTCTTAACACATCTGTGAATTACCATGTCTTCATTGACGATGTTATGTAAAATGTTGCTTTGTGACCATGGCATGGCACATCCATCATGTCGCCTGGGTCATCAATGTCCCTTCTGCATACTTCATTGCCCTTGGATCCATTTTTGTTTATCAAAGTCATCTGAGCAAGGACTGTTATTCAGATGGCATGTCTAACAACATTATGGGCCTGATATGGAAAGGGCAGATATATGGCCACATTTCTACTTGGAATCTACATGTGCCAGGTGTTATGGGTGAATATGGGGTGTGAATAGTCCACCCACATCACCCAGAGATGTATGAAACTACTCCCAAATCCACCTATGTCAGTACATGGTGGGCCGTGCTATGACTGCTAGCATACTCCCCGAGTAACTGGATGGGTCCCAAAATGCAGCCCACTGCCTATACCCATGTGTCCAAAATTCATGTCACCTTGCTGCACACGAGCACTTAGCACAGCCATTTGATTGGTGGGCGCCTGCATGCCCTACATCGTATCTGCACAGGGTTCTTAGAACAGCAATGGCAATTGCAGATCATTGTATGAATCAATTTGCATTTTATCCTGTAGAATATTAGGGCCAGCACTATCTGAAGATGAATTGGGAATTAGCATGGTCCCTTAAACTTACCTATGGACAAAACTCTAGTCTAATATACATTTCTCGATCTCTGAGACTGACAGGGGATAGCAATGTTGATACATACAACCTAAAGTATGTGGCTTCACAACTCATAAGGGGTCAAATCAACAGCAATTCCAAGTATGTCATGTTCAGCATTGTCCTGCTCAGCATGGGGCCCATATCACATGGTTCTCAGACCTGAAAATACATGATTTACTGTGGTGTTCGTGTGGCACACACAGCAGGAACATGTTTTGAGAACCCCACATTGCTAGCTTACATAAATGTGTTGGTGCCTGTACCTCGGGCTCATGTTCTCACTGTCAGCACTGTTTTTTTAATCATACACCATGGGCTTCACTTCTTAGGCCCTACCCGCACACTGGGCCACCAGAGCCTCTTTTTCATAGAGGCTCTGGTGGTGGCGTGTGGCAGCTAATATTTACAAGTCCATGCCAGGCCACCTACTGTGGCTTTTCAGGGCCTTGTCAAAATGGGCCGCTTTCAAGCATTAAACAGAATGAAAGGGGCGTTCCATGGGTGTTTGTGTGTGAGTTCCCATGGAACACCCATGGAATGTCAAGGAATCTGATGCACTCTCACAGTTCCCAAGTCTGAGGATGCATCATATTCCTACGCGATCTCTGAGGTGGCAGAGAAGTAAGACAAGGTGGAGAAATATCTTAGTTTTTCCTGTTTTACCTCGCTTCTATGTGTACTGCAGAATGCAGAACACATAGTAGGAGGAACACACCTCTTGTGATAGTTTCTGTGCAGGAAGGTGCCCATTCTTAAACAAAACAACCATCCTCACAATACAGGCATCCTTGCACCACGGTGGAATGGTGCCTGTGTTGGCGTAGGCCCAAATTTGTGTGTAAACACTGGGGGAGAGGGCAGAAATTCCCAATATCTTGTAGATACACAGCATTTCTGCCCTTTCCCGGTGGCACAGGGTGGCACAACAAGACACTTGCTGTGCCAGACTGAGCTACAGGGCTTGGAAATAATCTCCCATGTGTGGGCTAACCAGACACATCAGACATGGGTTGCATTGCGAGTAACAACAGCTGTCTGTGCATCTCCAAATCCTTTCTCAGGTATTCAGTACCTTGCCTTGTTCACTCATGAGTCCACTACCACATATATTTACAGATCCTAGCACTGTGGTCATTTCACTTTGCCCATACCAGCAAATTTGTGGGCTCCCAGCGATTACAATCAGAACCTCCTTGACATTAGTCAGTTGCAAATTCACATCCAGGGGTGAACCTCACCTTTATTGTCCATAAACATGCATAGCCTATGGAGTTTGACTTTGTATAAATACACTTTGTACATGGCATTGTATACATCATAAAAAATCACACACAACCCTTGCACTAGCCATTACACATACAGGATTACACTCACTGGATGCTGTCCACCTCTCCTTTGGTGTACGACTCAGGTCTACCTTGAAGAAATAAAATGAGACATGGCACTGTGAATGAACACTGTACATTGCACATGACTAACTAAAGCCCATAAAAGCATTATGGTTCTGACAACTCAATTAGGCCTTTGGACATGTCTCAATGTCATACATTGATAGGCCAGGCTGACATGTACACATATGTGATGTTACCATACATATATTTCTCAAGTGCATTGTTTATGGTTTTAAAATGACTTACTAACCCAATATTTCTCAGGGAAAGCTGAGTGTAATGGCACATAGCACCTACATGACTCATGGCCCACACTCAGACATGATTCCCAATACTCCAGCCTCACTCTCATCATCACATGTTCATGACTATGCAACATACAACAGTAGTCAGACATCCTTGTCCCTTCATTTGAAAGGTATCCTTAGATGTCATCGCTTCATGGCCAAACACAACGCACATGCATGTTTTCTCTATCAGCAAAGCACTACATTCTTTTTTGCAGGTTCAGACATGTGGGTGACACACACATGTTTGGCATTCCACAAGTTATGACTATGTACAGAGTCACATACATCCTGCCTCATCTACATGAGACATGATCCACTGAAGTGTGCCACAACTGCATCCCTAATGCTAACGTACATCGCCCAGGGCTACATATGTTGACATGTGCACTGGCAGCAGGCCATGTTTTGGAAATGCACCCACATCCTTAAGCTGTGCACAACACATGAGCTGACATGTACATCGTGGTGTTAAGAGGATAGTGTTGAAAGGTATGCTAGGGACACTGCACAATGTGGATGCAGGACCATCCAGTATTCTGATACCTTTGTGTCGTGCCTTGCCTCTGACATGCCTTATTTGGGGTGTGAAGGCATGTGAGACCTGACATTTGCCAACCACTGACACAATGGGCCACAATTATCAAGACAAGTGTCATCCTGTACTACCAGAGCAACATGTCTGGTGAGCTGGCAATGAGCACAAGGCTGGTAATGCACCAGAGTCATACGTTACCTCAGGGGGGGGTGTCACAGGGGTCCAATGGGATTGAAATAGCTTATATATCCACATGTTTGCACTTCCTATGTGTGCTGACGTCTACATAGACAAAGGTCAACACCATTGAAGATTGTATATGGGCAGGGAGGTGTCCCTTCCTGCACATGCACATTTGTCCCTGGCAAACATGTACCCTTGCATGATGACACCAGGGTGCCTGCATTGTTGATCATCAGTATTTTGTGGGTTGGTACAGGGGGCAAGGGCAGGAATGTGCGCTATGTCATGATAACGGCGCACTTCTGCACTGATGTTGTTTGTGCAGCAACATGACTTGCTGCCTTACTGTTTGTCTTAACTTAGCAGAGGTGGCCCTGAGGGCTCCAGAGATCTAATTGCAAATGCAATACAGGAATCGCCCACAAAGACTATGGTGGTCATTTAATACTTCGTGGTGTTGCCCGCAATGCCGGCGGTGGCAGGAAAACCAGTCAGCTGGCATGGCGGGCCCCACTACCACATTATTTACACAATGAGGACCCACCGCCAGGCTGCCTCGGTCAAGGAGCCTGGCGGCGGTCAGAATCATTATCCGACAGGGCAGCAGTGCTGCCCCTCGGATAATGATTCCTCAGCCTCCAACCTTTGCCAAGGAAAGGCTGGCAGAAGGGGTGCACCGGGGCACCCCTGGGGGCCCCTGCACTTCCCATGCTCTTGGCATGGGCAGTGCCCTATAACGCAGGTCACTGCCCAATTTTCGGGCAGTGATCTGTGCGACGGGTGCAGCTGCACCCGCCGCACAGAGGCATTGGCAGTAGCTCCATGTGGAGCCACCATCAATGTCCTGGCCAGGCAACCATGTTTTCGCCCGCCAGCCCACAAGAATGTTATTCGACCGCCGCGTTCATAATGAGGGCCTATGTTCTTACCAACAGTTCCACTTAACTCTACCGCAAGGTAATCTAGGTGGTCACACTCTCGTGCCACAATGTCTGCCCACCGATGCTTCAGTTGGTGGGCTGTCCGATCAAGCTCAAAAATCTGCATCAGGTGAAATTGGACCTTCCCCCAGCGCTGCTTCCGTGCCTCCATCCTATTGCCCTGGATGACACAACTGCCCATGGATAGAATGTTCAGGAGGTAGTGGGTGACCAACCAGATAAGCCCACCCAACCCCCCCGCACTCATCCCATGGACCCTTCCTTTCTTCAACATGTCCCCACCCAAACCCAAAATGACCATAATAACACAAAAAACCCAAACTACCCCAGCTACCCTAACAGACTAAACAACTCCAAAGACAAACACTCTCAAAATAATACAATAGACAAATAGACAGGACAAAACAGACGTCAGGGACACTACCAAGACAGAAGACAGCAGAAAAGACTTCTCCACCAGTACTCCTCAACAAAGCTCCAACAACACACAACCTCTCTCAACCACAGACACAAAGACTGTGACTGTATGAGAAAGTTAAAGTAACTTTGCAGTTAATGGTTTGCCACATTGGTGAGCCATTGCATCATGTTCTGGGCTGCTGCAGCATATTTTCTGACAATGCATTGTTTTTTTTGTCGCTCCACCCCAAGCTTGGATTTTGCAGGATGCTTGACAAAGACTCATGAGGAGGTTCTGACACGTGCATATCATGTGTCAATTTTTGGCAGACATGATTGCAGGAAAATACACACATTGGGACAAAGCATAGATTTTTTTACGCAGTGACTCAGATATGTCTATTGGATAGGTGTCATGTGGAAATCAATTTTCTGGTTATATGGGTTGCTGTTTCACACAACCCTCTCTTTCCATGTGTCCAGTGTATGTATAGAAAGTGTACAGGTGTGAAAGTACATGAAATACAAGGATCAGACCATGCATAGTACACATTTCTTATGATTCATGGACACAACACCTTCAGAAGGTTTCCCCTTGTGCCAACTATGTGTAGGCACCTGAGTCCATTGCACAGTTTACCCTCAAGGATGCCATGGACTAGCCATGGAATGTGGCCCACACATCCACATATAGGACAGCGCAGACATCAGACAATATGTGCTGTGGCCCAAAGTGCAGACAGCAGGCTGAAAAGCAGGGGGAAACAGAGTCTGGTGCAGGCAAGTGTTGTGATACTTAGGTCCTCATTTACAAGGAAATAGTACAGTGCAGTGACAATCAATTTTGCTGCGCCAAGCTGCATAATTTCCAAAACGTCAGGATGTGCCGTATTTATGAGAATACCACGCCTACCTGTGTCTTCCCCTGCGCAGGTGCACAATCAGATGCCTAGCCCCAACTCAGACACCCTTGAGCATGGTGTAAGGATGCCTGTGTTGTGGGGGTGATTGCTTTTCTGCAGGAAGGGACACCTTATTACACAAAAACAATAATTCATGGTGTTTTGCTCCTTCTATGTGTGCTGCAGAATGCGGGAGGCATTCGTTTTTTGGCACTGCTTCAGGCTTAAGTTTTCATACAAATCAGGATCAATGTCAAAAAGCAATGGGTGTTGCTTGGCTGCGCCCATGGGACCACCGATTGCACCCCCCTTTGCTGCAGAAAACTGTGTCCAGCAGCCCATATTTACAAGGTTGCGCTAAGCCATGAAAAGTGGATTAACGCTGCCTTGAAAATATATAGCAAGGCACTGCGCCAACAGAGCATTGTATAAAGTGACGCTCCAGTGGCACAAGGAGCTTGTAAATAAGCCCTTTAGTAACACATGTTTACGGATATGTAAATGGTGCAATTTGCTCATGTTCCCCCCATCCAGGGGCCTCCCATCAGGAGACACAATACCAGTTTGCCACAGGATATTGTATCTGCACCTGGCACCACATTTGATATAAAGTGGGCAGTGAAAATGTCCCTGCCATATTATCTACTGTAGACTTATAGGTAGAGGGATTCATCCTTCCCCTATTATCTACTAGGGAATTCAAGGTAGTATGATTCAACCTTGCCCCATTATGTACTAGGGACTTATAGGTAGTTGGATTCAACCTTGCCCTGTTATCTACTAGGGACTTACAGGAGTCTGGTGTTGGCAATTGTGCTTGTGCCAATACAGTATATAGCTTTTATCCAGAGTAGTGGACCTAGGCCTGTTTAGCAGACCCAGGGTACAGTCAGGGTCAGTCAATACTATTTTCAGTGATGAAAAAATTGTAGTATATGCAAACTGGATGACTTTCTCACTGTGACTTGGCAAGTAATGTGGCCACACACTGGTTGTGATGTCATGTGTTATCTTACATAGGTACATTCTTTCTCATTGTCACACTCTTCTGACATTGTGAGTCACTCACACATGTACCACACACATGACAGCTAATGATGTTACATTGAGTGCTTGCTCCCCATCTTCCACATACTCATTGTCCAGCTGTTCCTGCTCCTCATTTTCATTGGTCCATGGGAGATTATTGCCTGCACGTGTTTGCCAATGTGCAGAACAGTAGTATTGGTTTGTTTGCTATTGGTGCAGAGGAGAGTAAATGGTCCCAATACCTATCCTGACTCCAGGAGTAATACGGGGGTACTCTGGGAGTCCCATCCATAATGTAGCAGCTCATGTTTAGGTCATGATTTCGACTCTGCTGGGCTTTCATGTGGGTATGTTTGTAATGAGTAGTCACCCACAGCTAAAGACTATACTTCTTCAGTTGCACAGTGAGGAGGGGTGGTTTGGGGTAATGGTCTTTACAGTCAATACCCCATATATATATATACAAGTAATTCTATGTCCTGATGTACGCATTACCACAGTAGACATGATGCAATTCACACAGTATGCCCTCATACATATTAGCTGAGAGACATGGTGCAACAACTGCCATTTCTCAATCCATGTTTGCGTGTCACAGTGTTCTAACATTGTGTACATGAGAGACAGATTTGTACCCAATTGGTGCACACAAGACATGTATCGTGTAGATTTGAGTGTGGCCATCTGAAGTCCAGCTACACAACTTCCTATACTGTACTACATCTCTAAGAAGGGTAACCGGTACACATTACTTGGGTCTTCCTGCCAATGTGGATTCTATACAGCTGGGCCTACACACAAGTTGCCTCCTGAGTATACATTTACACTTGCATCAGGGGTTGTAGTGGTACTTTTTTGCTTTCAAGATGGAATTTGTGTACGCAGGACCACCTTCAAGTCTTGCTGCTGCCTCATTTGCATGGTGAGTGATGTCTGTGTGTAGTATTACATTTCACACATGTGAGATATGAGATTTTTGACATAGCATTAGACATTTGTACAGCTACTTGTCACCTGGCCATGGGTGTTGGTTTTTCAGCTAGCACCTAGGGCCTCATTTCTGAGTCCTATGGCAGACCAAGGAAGGCCAGGAATGCACCATGTCTACAAGATATGCACCTTTCTGTCCTCTCCCCCTGCACTGATGCCCAAAGTGCTGCCTGGCACCAAGACAAGCAGCTTTGCACCATGGTGCAAGGGTGCTTGCATTGTGTGGATGATTGCTGTTGTGCAGGAAGGCACATTTTCCTCCACATAAACCGTCACAAGAGGTGTTTCCCTCTTTCTACGTGTGCTGCAGAATGCAGCACACGTAGGAAGAGGAAGATACAGGGAGTGATGATGATATTTCTCCCTGTTGTGATTGTGATATATTCCCAGACTTGTAAATCTGTGAATACCTCACTTAGCTTTGTGTTCCATAGGAATTGCATGGGTATACCCCAAGCAACACCCATGCAACTGTCATTTCACACAGTGTTATGCATGTAAGTTGCTCACATTTACAAGGCCATGGTTAGCCACACAAGGTGGCTTTGCATGGCCTTGTTACTATGGCCTGGAACATCAAACAAATGTTGCTCTGGTGGCACAAAGTGGTGCAAGGGCCTGGTAACTGAGGCTCCTAATCCCTGATATATGAGGCCTGACATGGCTGATGTCTCATGTGTGTTGCATGTGACCACCCTCCAGTGTAGATGGCACCTCCCTTGCACACAAATATGTAGAACAGATTTCCTGTCTGCCATACATAGCTATGTACCTTTACATCATGCAACGTATGCAAAAGTGGCTTGAGATGTCTTCACCTGTATGCCAGGGTGATTGGCATTAGATATGTGTACTGAAGCAGAGTTCATGTATGTGTGACAGACCTCATTGTGTAGTTCTAATCTGTGCAGTCAGACTGGGATTTGTGTATTGTGTCCCCAATATCTATTTGTTCTTGTGTCTGTTAGGTACTTCTTGTTTGCTTACCTACAAGCAGGCCATTCCCTTATTGTCCACCCTTAAACCTCTGATTGATGATGGAGTTGCAGAACATGTACAAGTCACGGAAAACGCCCGGGTATTTGGCCAGCACATTTAGGTTTAAGCTACAATGATCCACAATGGCCTTCACATTCATCGAGTGTGTGTGCTTCCGGTTCTGGTACACGTGTTCGGGTGCTGCAAGTGGCACAAGTAGCACATGGGTGCAGTCTATGGCTCTGAGAACATGGGGAAACCCAGTAAATACACCAAAGCCCTGGTTAATTTGAAACTTCAATTGCCTGTTTTTGGGGAAGAGGATGGTTTGGGGGGTGAGGCAGAAGACTACCTCCAGAACAGAGGGCAGGAATGCAGACAGGGAGTGCTGCGATACTCCACCCACTTGTGCTGCTGTGATCTGAAAGGCTCCAGATGCAAGGAAGTGCAGCAGAACCAGGAGCTTGGTCAGCGGTGGATGGTGGTGGACTGCTTAACCGTTGCCTTCAGTTGTAGCGCAATGAGGCAGAGCAGCTGTACGATTGACACGCGTTGCATCCGGTAGAAGGTGATGACCTCCTTCTCCTCTCTGAGGGCAATCAGGATGCCCACTGTTGGTAGGCGTAATCCCTTCCCCTGTGCTGCCTCGGTGATCGGGGTGGTGGTGACTGTGGTGGTGCTGGATGATGTGGTGTGATGAACTATATCTATATAAAGCACAAATGCTTGGGTTAATTGAATTGGGGATCCCTTCTTATTTGTTTTTATTTGTTTAGCAAATGTAATGTTTGTGTTAGACCTGGCATCCTAGGTGTGGTCTCCCCTGTCTCCTTTTCCTCTGCTTCCCATGTGTTGACTGTGTCAGGGCTCTGATTTTGCTATTGTTGATACTCTTGGCACTTTACCACTGCTGACCAGAGCAAAAGTGCAAGTTCTCCTGAGTAAAGTATATGTGTAATTGGCTTCTCCATGATTGGCATATTTGATTTACTAGTAAGTCCCTAGTAAAGTGCACTAGAGGTGCCCAGGGCATGTACAACAAATGATACTAGTGGGCCTGCAGCACTGTTGTGACACCCACATGAGTAGCCCTGCAAACATGGCTCAGACCTGCCACTGCAGTGTCTGTGTGTGCAGTTTTAACCTGCCAATTTAACCTGGCAAGTGTACCCACTTGCCAGGCTCAAACCTTCCCTTATTATACATGTAAGGCACCCATAAGGTAGGCCCTAGGTAGCCCCATGGGCAGGGTGCAGTATATGTTAAAGGTGGGATATGCACTGATGTGTTTTACATATCCTAACACTGAAATACTGCCAAATTCAGTTTTCACTGTTGCAAGGCCTATCTCTCTCATAGATTAACATGGGGGCTGCCTTCAAATATCTTTTAAGTTCAGTTTCCCTTTGGGAGCAGTTAGAAATATGGAATTTGGGGTACCTGAACTCACAATTCAAAAATACTTCTATTGGTAAAGTTGATTTTTAAATTGTGAGTTTAAAAGTGCCACTTTTAGAAAGTAGGCATTTACTTGCTTAAACCATTCTGTGACTCTACCTGTTTATGGATTCCCTATCTGGGACAGACTGACAGTTGGGATGTTTGTGAATCCCCTCTAGACAGTTAGAGAAAGGGATCTGGGGTGTAGCCTGCATATCCTGATGGGCCATCTGTGCTGAAGTGGGGAGAGGAGTGGTCACTTACAACTGAATGGACTGTGCCTGCCCTCAGAAAATGCAGTCTCCAATCCCCTGGTGATGTCTAGGACCAGGTCTGGCCAAGGCGGGATCCTGTAAACAGCAGACACCTTCCTTTGAAGTCTGCCCATTTCAAAGCCAGAAAGGGGTATATGTAGTGGACCCACAATCTCAGATTTTTAGATTACTTCTGGAATCAAGAGGAACCTCTGCCAAGGAGAAGAGCTGAAGAGCTGGAGGAGGAGGACTGCCCCTTTGTCTGTGACTGTGCTTTGCTGGGTTGGCCTGCAGTTGCTGCTTCTGCCTGAAAGATAACAAAGACTGGACTTTGTTGTACATTCATGCTTGAGAAGAATCTCCCAGGTCTTAAACTGAGCTTGCCTCCTGTTTTGAATTCTCAGGGCCATCAAAGACTTCCTCTGCCAGCACTTGGACTCTCTGCTGAGACTTCTGCCCTGCCAAGTGGTGCCCTGTCCAGTCTCTGGGGCCTTGAGAGGTGAAGTGGGCAGAACAAGGACTGAAATCCACACACAGAATGCCGTGCAGCGAAATGTTCAACACACCATCTTCTTCGCGGCTGAAAAATGAGCTGCGACCTGCTTCGTGGAAGAAATCGATGCTCCACCTGCATCACGGCTGGGAGACCGACACACTGCGGCTGGAGAAACAATGCAACACCTACTTGCAACTGCTGATAACAACGCAAACCCCACTTAGTGCAGTTTTGCAAAATGTGCAGCCCGATTTCTCATGCATCGTTGCTGGGCGTCAAAATCATCATGAACAAGCGCAGATCTGAGGTGCCCTGTCCAGAAATTGATGCATTGCTCTCTTGTGAGGGAGAAAAATGATGCATCACCAACCCGACTGGAGAACAAAATGACGCACGGCCTCAATTGTGACTAAGGAATAGAGGCATCACTGACTTTTCTGACACACACTCACCCGTGCAGCTTTATTTTTGATGCAAACCAGGTACTTTGTGTGACATCAACGTTTCCATTGTTTTCTATAGAGTAAGACTCTTATCCTTTTGAAAACTCATATCTTGGCTTGTTTATATTGGATTTTTGTTGTTTTGGTCTTGTTTGATTTAGAGAAATATTACCTATTGTTCTAAACTGGTGTGGTGTCCATTTTGTGGTGTTTTCACTGTATTACTGTGTGTGTTGGTACAAATACTTTACACATTGCCTTTGAGATAAGCCTGACTGCTTGTGCCAAGCTACCAAAGGTGTGAGCAGGGATTATTTTGAGTGTGTACCTTCATTGCCTGACTAGAGTGAGGGTCCCTGCTTGTACCGAATGCAAACTGACTGCCAACCAGAGACCCCATTTCTAACGGATTGCAAATATCATATACGGTAGTGTTGCTCCTTTCTTTGTGAATATTAGTAAACTGTTATTTTGATAAAAGCCTTGCAATAATTTCAAGTGCAGTGGTTATTAGTGTGGCTGCCAGTATTAGGAAACATTTACTTTTTTTTCTGTCCTCATACACCTTCAAAGTTTGTCACACCTTTCTTTCCCAAGTTTCTCACTTTCTATGACCAAAAGTGTATAGGTGGACACGCAGCCCAAGGAGGCCCATCTCATCCACTCAGCCTTCCTGGGATCACCCTCATGGCTGGCACGGATGAAGGAGAGGTTTTTAAATCATTGGACTGTACCCCAGGAGCTTACTTTCTTTTAGCGGCTCCTCATAATAACTATGTCCTAGAATTTTGATTTAAAAAGAGAGGGGAGCCCACTCCAGAAGAGGAGCCCATAACCTCTTTTTCTTCAGTCTCTGCTCGGGGCCACCCACCTTTAAATTTAGCTTGGCCGTATTCAGAAGAGCTTCAAACCAACTCTTGAACATTGGGAGGGGGGACCGTAACCCACTTCAAGCAGATCTCCCTTTTAGCCAAAAGAATACCCTAGAACAGCAAATTCCTCTTTTCTGTAGACCAACCATTCAGATCTTGTGGTTTCCCAAAAATAATGAGGGGACGATTTACAATTATATCCCTCCCTAAAACCTGCGACAATGTTCCCGCCACCTCAGTCCAAAAGGAAACGATTGCTGGACAGCCCTTGAACATATGGATATCAATAGCATTTGGGGCACCACATTTCGCACAGTTCACCACTTCCCCTTTCATTATTTTAGTGAGTCTTGCCGGGGTAATACAAGCTCTATGTATCGCATACAAGTGATTTTTCCTCAATGGGGCAGCTTTTACTACCTCAAAACACATTCTCATTGATTCTTGCCATCCTACCTGTGCCAATTCCCTCGTTATGATGACTCCCCATAGCTGCTCAGGCAATTTGAAATCACCATCAATTAGCTCCAGAATCTCCCAGTACCACATTGAGACCTTATTCCCATTAGAGGAGCCAGTAAAGAGATCTTCTGCTAAGGGATTTCCCCTCCACGGACTTAATCGAATGGATTATGCCCAAGCTTCCACTTGGATATATTAAACCTGGTCAGAGTGCCCCCAGTTTTATCCCTTTGTTCTTCCCAGGGAAGTAATACTGTTTCCCTTAAAAGTTCACCCTAAAATTCCAGACATGCTTCCCTTATTGGTTTCGCCAATACGTCTTTCAGGCATTATGATGTGCCCAGAGAGTCCCAAATCGGAGCCCGCCGATTGTAATAAGCTATTTTAGTGATCGTCTTAACCTGATGCCAGCACATTGCTGCTTCCTTCAATACTTTTAGTCTTATTTTCTAAAGAATTTTGGATCGCCAAACTTAAAAAGAAAATGATTTGCAGTTCCATGGACAGTTTGTGTCATAGCCTTAAACATAACGCCCATCACTGTATCATCCGGTGAGGCAAATAACAACCATGAATTCCTCAATAGGAAGGCCCATGCATATAGTTGTAGATCCGGCAATGATAGGCCTCTCCTTATCTCTCCTCCCCTGCAACTTTTTCCATGCAATTCTGGTGCCCTTGCATGCCCAAATAAATGAGTCTAAAGGTTGTTGGAGCTTATTTAGATACCAGCCATTCATTTGTAACGGGATAGTGTTCTGAATGAAATTTATTTTGAGGAAAATAGTCATCTTGACCAAGTTTACCCTCCCCAATATCGTCAGCGGGAGATAAGCCCATCCCTTCATTAAGTTAATGCACTCCTCTAATAGCTTTTCCTGGTTTTTCACTGCAAGTTTCTCAATGTCTTATGTGATAACTAAACCTAAATACCTAATTTCAGTCTTCCCCTGCCATATATCCCCTTCTTGATTCCACGCCATTATTTTGGTCTTTTCTGAGTTCACCTGATAGCCAGAAACAGCGCCGAAATCCTCAACTAACCTTAATAAGGCTGGAAAATTTGGAGGATACACCAATAAATCGTCCGCATAAAGTGCTACTTTCCTCTCCCACTGCTCCCACTTAAAAGGGACTATTTCAGAATCCTGTCTTATTCTCCTAGCGAGAGGTTCAATATACAAATCAAACAACAGTGGAGACAGAGGGCAACCCTGTCTGGTACCCCTAGATATCCTAAAGAGCTCTGTTAGTTTCCTGTTAATCAAAATTCTAGAAGAGGGAACCTGATAGATCTGTCTTGTGGCCCTATAAACACTATCTCCTAAATTATGATTCCTCAGTATTAGAGTTAAATAGTCCCAGTTGACCCTAGCAACGTCTTTCGCAGCATCCAGAGTTATGATTCATAAAGGGATCTTATAGGCGGTTGCCAGATCTGTTGCCCCAATTAGAGTATGCGTAAGCTCATGTAGGTGCCTACCCTTAATAAAACCCTTCTGATCTACATTGATCAAGTCTTTCACAACAGCATTTAATCTATCTGCTAATATCTTTGCAAATAACTTATAATTACAATTCAACAAAGATATGGGTCTATATGACTCGCATCTAACCGGATTTTTACCTGGTTTCAGAATCAGTGAAATAATTGCCTCATTCCAGAAAGCTGGAATGGGAAAGTCATTCCCGAAAACCTCAGAGAATAATTTTAACAAGAAAGGTATTAGTGCCTCCTCCAGTACTTTATACAGTTTGTCTGGGACACCATCTGGGCCTGGGGCTGGGGCTTTCCCTTCTTTACTACTCTTTAAGACAACTGTTATTTCACCTAACGTAATAGGTCTATTGAGCTTCTGCTCTGGTGATGAGATGGGAAGAGTATCCTCCCTTAGCCAAGTTTTACTTTTGTTTATGAATAAAACATAAAGAAATTTAGTATGATGTTATTTTTATGTTAGATGATATTCTGACAACATCATTTTGGTAACACCCTGCCAAAAGTAAGCCTGTTAACGTGGCCGTCACCACTGCTACTCATGCCCCCAACCTCCACACCTGCCTCTGCCACCACAAAAACTGATGCTGCCACCTCTTTAGTGTTGAACATGGTCAGTATGTGGTCAGCCTCTTACTTCCAGGTAAGGTCTCCCTCAATAGGAAGGGGAAGCACAATGGGGCAGACGGCACTGGAGTTCTACTGTGATAAAGGGCCTGAGAGCTCCTTCTTCCAAGAGACCATTACTACTGCACTTGCGTCCATCCAACAGTTGTTGAAAAACTCTTTCTGTAGATAAAGGACTTGGACATAGGGCACCTGTGAGAGCTGACATCTTTGCTGTGGTATTCCCCCAAACATTTTGACGTTACCCCTCCTGTTTGCTGAATTTCTTTTTGTTGGCATTAGGCCACTCTGCATCTTACCACTGCTAGCCAGTGCTAAAGTACTTGTGTTCTCTCCTGCAAACATGCTAAAATTAGATGAAACCTAATTGGTACACTTAATTCACTTGCACATCCCTAGCAAAGGGTTCTACCATTACCCAGGGCCTGTCAATTAAATGATACTAGTGGGCAGCAAAACTCATTGTGGCTCACACTAAAGTAACACTGTAAAACAGCTCAGGTCTGTCACTGCAGCCTGTGTGTGCAGTTTTAAACTTCCATTATACCTAGAACCTCATAAATAAAACTTTTTCCATGCCTAAACCTTCCTTTTTAAAACGTAGATGTCACCCCTAAGATAGGCTCTAAAGGCTCCCAGGGCAGGGCGCATAGGGGAAAGGATTGACACCTTTTGTTGGCTGCTCCTTCTTCTGCTTCTACCTTTGTCTACTGCATAAGCCATGCTCATCCCGAAGAGTTCCAGTAAGTAAATGTTATTCACATACATTATTGTGCAGAGGCCTTCCTTCTTGGTGCAGCTCTGGAGTGTGGCTCCGATGAGCGTCCTCGCAAACCTTTGGTTCTCCTTATAGGTTTTTGGTTTGGTGTTACTGCTAGCTGCCCACTTGGATCTCACCTCCTCCATCACTGAGTCTGCCCCTTCATGAGGGGTGGGTGTGCGGCAGAGCATATGGAGCGTAGCAGTTAGCAGTCAGAGTCTTAGCGTTTTATGCTGTAAGGTCTGTTTAACTTCAACAGGATCTTTTCTTAAATTCAACGGGGGCCCTGTGCTATGGATTATGTGTGGTAGGGCAAATTTGTTGATCCCAGGGGAGGAGGTAAGTGGAGGGTCTGCAGATACTCTTCTTTATAAATTCAACCATATGGAGGTTTCAACAGCAGTTAGATTTGCTGGCAACTTAAGGGGTAATTTTAGTGTTTTTGTTCCTGTCTCTTTGCAAGGAGAACCATCTAATATATATATACCTTATTTAGGAAATTTAAATGGCGAGCTAGTCCATTTACTCTTCTCATGTGCAGCGTTCAAAACAAACTATTAAAGTTAACTCCATTCTCAATAAGAACACAGGATTGGAGAGAAATGGTAAAGATAAAGTTCTCCAAGATGTTTCAGAAATCGACTGTCGGGGAAAAAGAATAAGTGGCTTAAAAGTCCCCCATCCAACTCCTTTTGCAAGATTATGACCAAAGAATTTTAATGTAACTATTACCTCAACTCATGGAAAAGATAAGGATAAACTTTCAGGAAAACAAGAAGTCAATAAACCCATCCCATCTAACTGAACTTCAGAAGAACTGCTCGATGCTTACTCTTTATCAAATCTGGATCAGAGAAAGTACACCACATTATCTTCCTCCCAATTTCGAAACATTTCAGCCTTCAGCAAAGACTCCTCGGATTTTAATTTAAGAAGCAACCAGCCATCTCAGAACCCAATCTTACCTTCTCCATCCAGCCCCCCTTCAAAATGAATCACAATCAGAAGGGAACAGGTCACCCTTAAAAATGTTAGCATTTTAGTCCTGGCCCATTGATATACCTCTGTAAAAACATTTGCTCTCCAGAGATTTTCATTTTTGATTTGAGAGTAATTTAGCTTGGTAAGACATTGCTAACTTGGCCCGATTTTTTCAGGATGACATTGTTAAGAATGGTGGATGTGTTGCAGTGATGATGTAATATTTCAGGAAACATGAGACCGATATACTTAATTTTGGTGTCAAAATGTAGGTTTTGGTGGTCAAGTAATCTTATAGAGACAGAAAATAACTCCTCAGAGCAACCCTTCTGCCATTTTCCAAACGGCAGCTCTATAATGTTGTTTTAGCCATCATATTGGTGATTTATTTTATAATTGTTTTTGTTTCAGGTTCTCCGTTGATTCAAATGAGTAAACATGAGAAAAGGAGCTGGCAGCAGAGCATATTTACTTCCTTACAGAGTGTTGCGAACTACAAAATCTGTGCACTCCTTCGACAAATAGAAATGTGTCATATGCCAAATGAATACGAATGAAAAGCTAACATCAACTGCAGCTAGACAGAAGAGAGTTTGAGATGCTGCAGAAATACGGCAAGACGAAGTTCACAAAAGATTGAAACTGATGGGTGAAGAGGATCAAATATTTAATTATTGTAACACATGATACAAGTTATATACAATGGAAAACATTGTCAAAAAATAGCAGAACACAATGAATCACAACAAGAATCCGAGTCTTCTGAGAAAGTGAAGACAACAAAACCCTATGCCCATTCACTTAGACGATCAATGGCTACCACTCCTCCACCTCCAACAACTGAGCAGAGGATCTTCAGTGTGTTGTCTGTGGTTTAGCCAGAACAAGGGCCAAAGGGATTGACAAAAGAACAAAGTAGAGAGTATTTGAGTCTCAAAGGGCAAACATGTTTTTAGATGTAGCTATTCTTTTTTAAGATGAAGTTTTCAGCTGAGTTGCTGATCTAAACAGAGAGGTGAATATATTTTCTACTGATTTGTATGCCCACCTGAACTGCAGGCATGCATACATTCGAAAATTTGTATGTACAATGAGCTCCCAGCAGCAACATAACCACCAGCCTTCAGTTAAGTTTGCACTCTTTGAGAAAGCAAATTAAGGGCCATATTTATACTTTTTTAGCACTTAATTTGCATCATTTTGTGACGCAAAATCGGCGCAAACTTACAAACTACAATTGTATTTTGTAAGTTTGAGCCGATTTTGCGTAAAAAAACTATGCAAATGTGGTGTTAAAAAAGTATAACTATGGGCCTAAGTTTTAAAGTCGGTCTTCAGTGCTGGCTATGGGTTCACACTCAGTGAGTTCAGAGAAATAATGGCTGCAATTGATTAAATTGTATTCATCCATATTAATGAGCTTGAGATTTTTCTGGTGAGAATGTACATGACAGACTTTATTTTTGTCAGTCTAAAAAAAATAAATAGACACTTATGGTGTTCTCATCTTATTTGAGTCCTTAAGTCTTTGCTGCCAAAATAAGATCAGAGGATGTAGTAAAATCCGCAGGAACCATTTTGATTTTGGACTTAATGACAAATTTTGCAGTGCCCCAGACCTCTGCAAATCATGGGAGTCAAAAAGAATGCCTGATGTTGTCTCAACATTTTTTGCATCATTGTTTAATATCAGCAAAGTAAAACTGCTACAAACTAAAGTTATTGAGTTTGGAACAGAAGCCGAAAACTTTGATGATTGCTTTGAAGATATAAGCAAATAAGTGAAGGACAATCCCATGAATGGACAGGCTTCTGCTGAGCAAATGTACTGTCTTTTCCAAATCATGTTTTATGAATTACATCACTGCTAAAAGAAAACTCCGCTACACATGCTGACTACCCACGCAATCTACGACAAGTGCAGAAGTAGAGAGCTAATCACTTCAGTGAATAGGATTGGTGTATCAAGTTATAATGACATAGTAGGAACTTGTTAGTAGCTCATACTGTAAAATCTTGTTAATCCAACAGCACACCACTTCCAAGTCACTTTACTAGGAAAGGATTTACAATTGTTGCTCTTGATAATTTTTTTATTTTGAAGACAGCTCTTCTTTATCTGGAACATACAACACATATGATACTGCCATGGTGCTTTTTCAAGACTGTACCAATGAAGTAGATGCAAGAAAACAAGCTGTGTCAGCAGTCAGCATAAACAAAGGAAGCTGCAAACTTATGTACTAACAGCCTTGCTAACATGTGCAAAATCACTACAAGCCATCAACAAGTCCCAGTCTACTAGAAAGTTTCAAAGTGGCTGAGGACATGGATCGATTTCTAACCAATGCTGCGGTCCACAAAGCTGATTTAACAGAACTTATCATATTGCTTATTCAGTACGGACTGAAGGATGAAAAAAGCAAATCCTCTGAAATTCATGCTCTGATCTCCCAGAATACTGCCCAACTGAAGAAGGTTTGTTTTTTACCGGTAATACCTTCTCTAGTCACAAACTACGCAACAGTATGCACCGCTCTAAAAATGCCCAAAATGTGTGTGTTCAGCTTGAAAACCAGCCTATCCTGCCAATTTTCTGTGATGAAGGTGTTTTCCGTATTGTAGCTGACATTTTTATGAGCAATCCAGTAGAATTTGATGATCTTCATCCAAAGATGGGCATTTTCCACATGACACAAGTTGCGTTGCGGTGTGCAGAATGTTATCTCAGTGGATGTAGCATTGACAATGCACTTATTGAGGCTGAAATCTTTGAAAGCAAAACTGTCCAGTCAGTGCTGAGCTGAACTCATTATGTTAGTTAGTTAGAAGGTATGCTTATCATCTCTGAGGCTACAGAAACATGGCGTTGGAATGCTTTCTGGAACAAGAATGACAAATTAGGTGTTCTTATCTCAGAAGTGAACAAAGCACAGGGTGTATGTCATTCAAAATAGACAATGCAAAGTCAGGCAATGTTCAATACACTCAGTTCAATATCAGAAAACCTGAAAACCAAGTTCATAGATTTTGTCAAAGAATGTGAGGAAAAATCTGAACTTTGAAAATAGTGGGGTAATGTTTTACACATGCTTGCTCTAGTGAAAAACCTCGGACATGTTGATTGGAAAGGTGGTTGGGAGCTTCACGTAAAGACTGTCGAGTCACTGATCACTGTGTTTCTCAGATTCAATTGCATAAGCTATCTGCAATATAGATCTTAGTAATAGGAAAGAGTGAAGAAGCTAGAGGTGGGAAAACCATAGCTCTACAGAAAATGTATCCAAAGACGTTTTGTGGTGAAAGACAGAGATTACAGAGATTGTTCAATACTGTGGCTCCAGATATGAAACTGGAACAGATGATCCAGAGATCACAGAAAAGCTCCAAGGGAATTGTTGGTCAGATACTTAAAAGTGAATATGTTGCTCAATGGCAGCTAGTCTACCATGAAGTCCTTTCTATTTGCAATGTTTTCAGAGAGATGACAAATTCTAAATTAATGGACCATCATGAAACTGTACCTCATCATGGACGTCTGGGAAAGAGAGGGGAACCTTTTAATAAACATGTTGACAGCCATCTTCATTTCATGCAGCTGCAAGGAAACCCCTTTGAAATGACTGAGCCTGTGCAACTACACAACTGTGTGACCAAACAATATGTGCATAACTGTGTAAAGACACATCTACTAGATGCCCTGGAACACAGATCAAAACTATGTGAAGAACTGAAGTAGATAAGACTTGTTTTGAAAGAGAAAAAGCTGTTTGACATAATCACTAAAGCTAAACTTCCACAATTTAATTACCATAGTAAGAATTTCATCCAACCAGCCACTACAAAACAGGTTACAAAAAACAACTTTTGCAAACACATAGAGAGATTGATGTAGCAAAAGAAAAGGGTGAATTTATCAAGGACATTCTGTTGCATGATGTTCCTACAACAAACACATTCATTTTGGAGATGCTGCAACTAAACCAGTGAAGCACAAACTCAAACAAGAGTGCCTGTCCTTCATTGTTGCCAAGTCCACCAGGGGCCTGTACACTGGGGGATGTCTCCATCTCCTATTTATCCTCAGCGGTTGTACTCTAGGGGGCAAAACGATGAGCATCTGGTCAGTTTTCAACATTTCCTCATTGTACAATGTATTGCATGTTGTGACAGAAACAGTATGTTTATGTTTATTCCCAAAATGTGCTTATGTCGGCTGTGACGCAGTTAGGTGCCATGGCCTGCCCCCGACTGAAATGGTGGACGCCTCTCTTGTGTGGAGGTACAGGTGGAAATGAGGTAATGTCGCTGACATTGTGAGCCATTGCGGGAGGCGATCGAGTACCGTCGTGCAACTCCACATTGGTTATTATTGGGACCTATGGGCTACAGTAGCCAATGGTGATGTACGCTGATGGTGACGGTATGCACTGCCGCGAACGTGACTGCCATTTTCTATCTGTTTATTCACTTGCTAGCTGACCTTCAACAGGAGAGGACCTACACTGCAAGTGCTGTTGTGCCCTGTGTCTGGAAGAGACCAAGGCTCGAGTCACTGGGGAAAGGGCCCCTGCCTTCACCGCTGCGGAGTTGGAGAAACTGGTGGATGGGGTCCTACCCCAGTACCGATTGTTTTATGGGCCTCCAAACCAACAGATGAGTACACTATAGGCACGATGCATGGGGCATGAATGCATGGTATTGTAGTGTAGCCATTTTTATGTAGTTTTTGTGCATTTGCTGAAAGCCTTAGGCCTTTGTGCACTTTGCCCTAGTTGCATTTTATTCGTTTGCTTAAGGCATTGGGCCACTTTGCTCTAGATGCGTTTTATTCAGCATCGGACTGTTATTTTTCAATAGCCAGTTTCACGGTCTTGTTTTATTTTCTTCTATCAAACTGTTTAGCCTACTCCAGCACCGGAGTTCTCAAATAATACATTCTTGCTCACTCTGTGCTTCAGTCAAGGATACAGTCTGGTACATTGCCGATAGACGTGGTAGGAGTTTAGTCTTTTGGGTTTGTAGACGATACACATTGTTACGTAGGGACGTTTGTTAGCACATTGACATGTTAGTTATAAAAACACTTCTTAGTCCTAATACACGTAAGAGGGAGATTCCGACCAGGGAACCACAACTAGACGCTAACTGCCCTGTTGCAGATGCTGATCCAGATCACAGGCCTTTGCTCAGGTAGGAGGGTTGATGTCCTCCCGGGGAATCTGAAAGGCAAGCTTAGAGCTTAACATGCTGTGCTCAAAATAGAACATAATAAGAGAGAACGTAAGCTGTTAACACTATGATAGCGTTATTCTTATATTTCACTCTTCTCGTTACTATTTCAATCCTACTGTGTTGTATGGTTCTGGTTATTGCGGCTCACGCCTTATTATCTAAAATGCAGTCGTTTTATTAAATCAATCTATAAAACTTAAACTGCCTTTGTCATTTGTATATGAGACCACACTGTGGATGAGAGAGCTGGGTGGGATCTGAGTGACCACGACTTCCCTGAGAAGCTCTATGATGTCATGCGCTCGGCTGCCTAATCATCCCTTCCCCTTGGGAGAGATGAGGCACTGATAGTTAGCCGGAGCAAAACCAGATTGAGGGTGACAGGGATCCTTCTCCGTGGGTTAGACCTAGTCCCCCACACTGAGAACGACCCTGATACCCAAACATCCAGTAGTCTCATTTAGGATAATGAGAGCCAACGCGACATGGACCCCAACGATTGGTCTGGCTCTAATTTTCAGGTCCACCTGTCTCACTCGGTCTCATATATTTTAATAATTCCTCGGTTCCTTTAACGGAGACGTCCGTGGCACTGAGGACTTCCGCCACCGCGATCTAGGTAATCCTAGTTATAGCGGATGGTTGTTCAAGCTTGAACTCTGAAAGGAAAAGACCCCGTTTTTGGTGTACCTTTTCCGAACCGTCGCTGTTTTCATAATGGCGAATCCCCAGGTAATACAAATAGCACTTAATATGCAGCAACCGCTCACAGCACATTTGCTTGCACATGGTCTTACGAACCAGGGGGGGTCCAGTCACATTTGTGGTGGCCGCCCATGCAGCCTATAGAACAGAACTTTTTTACTCTTGGGTCACATTTCCAGCAGCTGATGGGAATTCAAATACATTTCACACCTATACGATCGTGAACGCCCCTGGCCAGTACAGGGCGTACGCATATTTAGAGATACCTCTATCTTATCAAGAACATAATAATTGGCTTGATGGCGCCCTACCCCATACGATATTACCAGTTAGGTTAGGTCCACTAAGTAATGATGGTCCGACCTGGCCTTTATTGGCCACATATACACCACATCCAGCGGTCGCTAATATGGCAGTGGCTGAAGTTCGTCGTTTATATACAGATTTAACAGCTACATATAGACGATTAGTACAATTTGTGATGCAGACACTAAACACAAACCCAGCGCGTGCTGCTCCAGCGCAACAACATGCAGTCTCTCCAGGTATAAATCCGGCGACTGTACACTCTATCATGGGTAAGGCTCCAGCCAAACGGGAAAAGACTCCATTTTGGCTGGCGCAAAAAATTAATACGCTGGAGGCAGTGTTTCCCCATACGAGACCTCAGGATAAACAAAGGATATTAACAATGTGTTTACCGTTTGGAATGGTTCCCACAGTGGAACATCGTAATACATGGGGCATGGTGTTTGCCGCGCTCTATACAACAGCACACGGTACACAAACATTGGCACACTTGCCGGAAGTGCTTAAACAAATTCAGGATGAATATGGGGCTGCCCCAGCCTTAGATTTGGGGATGCAACTGATGGGCAATTTTGCCACGGTTTACTCAATTATATTGAGTAATCTAAAAGGGGAGGCAATAGCGCTAGCGGTGCGTATGCGTCTTCGTGACGTCCCGCAACTAGATCAGGAACGGGAACTGCCTAAAATAATAGCGGAAACATATTCCAGTATCGGTCGAGATAGCCTAGGGGCTAGACCACAGAAACCACAGTTTCAAGGAAAAATTAGTAAAGACACTAGTAAACAGCAACCTGGGGGTAATAAAAAGCGCTGGGAGAAAAAACAACAGACACCTAAAAAAGAAAGGGGAGAATCTCCGAGACCGGAGACCCCGCAGACTAGGTATAATCTCAGAAATAGGGATAATTTGAAAAAGCCTGATAGATATCAATACACTGATACACGCCAATCTCGTTCCTTTCAGGACTCATCGGAAAAGAGAAATGAGAGAGGTGGGCGGTCAGAGCGGAGAACAGAGTATGTGAAACCAAGACAGGAATCACAACGCTCTTCGGAGGTTTCTGTCAAGAAGGAAGAGAAACCAATCCAACCAAAACAACAGTTTAAAAAGAAAAAGGTGGCAGCAGTCTCAGTTAGACATGCCACACAGGAAGAGAGTTCTCTTGAAGAACAAGACATGGGCACTGTTAGACAGCGCGGCAGAGGTCACAATAGTTCGCCGGAATCTTCTAGTGCATCTGGAGGTGAAAGCAACTGATGACTTCATACAAGTCAAAACAGCAGATATGCGTGTCTCTGATCCCGATAGGGTATATGCAGTAACTTTACAATTGGAAGGAGACATTGAACGCACTATAAATGCAATCTTTTGGGATCGTGTAGTCAAGATATATGACATTTTGCTGGCCGAACAGGATTGCCACCTGACTTTGTTCGCAGCTGTCCAGTTGGGGAGAAGGTTATTAAACCTTCATTCTCACCACTTGTTTCGGGAGAACTCGCAGAGTCCTATAGTATCAAATGGGCTCTAGCACAAGCACCTGCCTTATAGAGAAATCATGTGGGGTAGGATAGGGATTCTCTGTATCATGTAATTCCGATTAAAGGCGAACCTCAGCCACAACCGCAATATCCCATAAAACATGAAGTAAGGGCATAGGTGAGGGAAATACTTACACAATTAGAGTACCAGGGAGTAATTGAACCCTGTGTCTCGCCGATGAATAATCCCTTATTCCCTGTAGCTAAACCGGACCATTCTTATAGAATAGTGTTGGAATACAGACATTTGAACGGACATACACGTACATATGCTATACAAAATTCACATAGTGCAGCACTAATGAATAACATTGTGCGAAAGAAGTACAAAACCACTTTGGATATCTCAAATGGTTTCTTCTGCCAGAATATAGCACCCGAAAGCAGGGATTTTACCAGCTTTAGTGCGTTTGGCTCTCAGAAAAAATTCTGTCGTTTGCCTCAGGGGTATAAGAATAGCCCAGGACTGTTTTCGGCTGGTGTGACTGAAATTTTTGCCCAAGTTGGACCCTGAAGCATTGTCATATGTCGATGATATTTATCTCACAGATGAAGAGTTACTACAACATTTGAGACGGGTAGCCCGCATTGTTGTAGGGTTTGCCGAAATTGGCTACAAATTTAAATTTAAAAAGTCAGAAATTGCCTTCCTCAGCGTCATTTTCTTAGGATATGAGCTGTTGAACGAAGGTAAGAGCCTAGCGCCCCACTTTTTAGAAAAATATGCACAATTGCAACCTCCTAATACGATTAAGAAACTCCAATCATTGTTGGGCTTTCTAAATTTTGGCAGAACTTACATTCCTGATTATGCTACACGCATAAAACCATTATACGAATTAATACGTCCAGATTTTTCAAGCAGATTTTAGACGATTGAGCATACACATACTCTTCGAGACTTGCAGACTGATCTTCTAGCTGCAAAGCATTTACACACACGGGACAATAAGACACATTTGGTCATCAGGGTTGTAGCTGGGGCTGTTGGGTTTACGTATGTCACCTTTAATGAAGGTGAGACAGTCCCGATAGGATACAAGTCTCACTTGTATTCTACTGCAGAACAACTATTTACACCAACAGAGAAGATTCTCACTGCTGTACAGATGGCTGTTATTAAAGAAAGACCTCTAGCCCAGGGTAAACGCATTATCGTATTTCCCCCATTCCGGCCCTAGAGGCGGTTACGAAAGCGAGTGTTCCTAATGCGAAAGCATTACACCCACGATGGATACAATGGGCTACGTCTTTAACAGCCACTGATGTAGATTACATTTTCGACCCAAAGCTACAGACACAGGAATTTCTACAATATGAAATTGAATACCCAGTTCCCGCTGACACGTTGCCTATTGATCAGTATCAGGTAGTCATGTACACCGATGGCTCTGCGCAACCAGCGGTGGGGACAAAACACCAATATTCTGCTGCATGTGCAGTAGTGAGCGGCCATATGGAGGGGGAGAAGTTCTAGCCCCAACATACTTATACACAAACATTGGGGGACTGTACGGCACAGTTGGCTGAGCTGAAAGCTCTATTGCTGGCCTTGGAACATACGGATCCGGCACAGTTTACACTGCTTGTTTGTGATTCATATTATTGTGTCCAGTCTTTTAATTAATATTTGCATTACTGGCGGGTGAATGGGTTCAGAGATTCAAAGGGCAACACCATAAAGCACAGACTGCTGTGGGGGAAGGTAGCAGACCTAAAGGAGACTCTGCCTAAGGTCCATGTTGTACATACTCTTGGACACCAGTGCGTTGGAATACACGTTGCTGGGAATACTTTGGCTGATGAAGCCGCGAAATCGGCAGTGGCAGTTGCCACTGTGGCCGCAGTGACTCGTTCGAGTTCCAAACCAGACACAGAGATTCTGGCTGCCATAAAAGCTACGGTTGATGGCACGCCTTATCCTAAAGGATTTCCAGCTAAATATCAATACTCAATGGGTAGTATGCTGAATGCTGAGGTTAAAATACCAGGTGTAGACGTACGCGAAATGCCCAATAAAATTGTACGACCTCAATTGATTACTGCAGCGCATGAGGGGGTGGCATCTGCACATGCTGGCGTGGCTGCCACGATTTCGCTATTACAGGCCCGTTACGGGTGGCCTGGTCTCTATAAGGAGACGAAGCAGTATGTCCTTTGTTGTGACATCTGTCAACAAATTAAAGTGTCAAAGGCTAAGCACCCGCCGCAGACGCCCCTTTTAATATCTAATAAACCATTACAGTGTGTGTACTTGGACCATTGTGGTCCGCTGACACCAGATAGTGCATACAAATATATTTTGGTGGCTGTAGATTCTTGCTCCAGATGTGTGTGGGTGTGGCCACAGTGCTCGGCTGACGCTCAAACTGTTATTAAAGATTTGCGTATCTTTGTCGGTACATATGCAGTTGTGGCTTTCCATTCGGACCAGGGACCTGCTTTTGCCTCAAGGGCATTCAGGGACGCCATGGCTTTGTTGGGGGTCCAGCTCCAGTTCTCGTCTCCATTTCATCCAGAGGGAAATTCTGTTGTGGAGCGTTTAAATCGCGATTTAAAGCAATCCTTAACGGCCAGAGTCTTAGGTACGGGTCGTAGTTGGCTAACCCACCTGTATGGAGTACAGAGAGCACTAAATAACTTGCCTAGAAGGTCCCTGGGGGGTCGTACTTCATATGAGTGCCTGTTCGGAACACGAATGTTTGTTCCAGATCTGGATGGTCCTGGTGTGGAAGCGGCGGAAACGCCTTTTGACATAAATGATCGTGTCACTGTTTTGCAGGACTTACAACAGTTCCGTGAAGATAACTCTTCTACAAGTGCTGCCTCCACAGGAATTAAGGATGTGCCAGTGACGCCTACTGGTTGGATCCCAGAGTTGGGGATCTTGTGCGTGAAAAGGTCGCAGTAAAAAAGAATTTGGCCCTTCCTATCAGCACAAGTCCCTGTGCTGGGGATACACGGTACAAGAACTGTGATTTTACCGCCGTTGCCAGGTGCCAAAGAAAATCGCTTTGTCTCCATCGACAATGTCAAGTTACAACATGTAGCCGATTCTGCACAGCAGACCCAGAGGAATGCCCAGTAGTTCCTGAATCCCTCTCACTACTGGGGAAGATGCTCTGCTCCAGGTGATTTACACCAACGCTGTTGCCTCTCCGAGCTTGGGGAGGGTGGAAGATGATCTTGCGATAGTTCCACTGACGACAAATAATTTGGAAACATTTGATCAAGTCACAAATAATTTGGAAACATTTGATCGAGTCACCGGGACTGCTGATGTTGCGGGTGGTGTTATCTACAGTATACCACCGCGAGAGACACCTACTACTAATTTGTTTACGGCGGCACCTTTTGCGAGAACTGCCTCCGGATGCTTTAACACCAACGACGATGGTCTATCGTACTCTTTGTCCTCTTCAACACCAGACCCAGGTCCACGTAAGCTGATGTATTGGCTTAAAGATACGTATTTTGTTTTTCCTTGGAACTATTTGTGGCTTTTCATGACTCTGATGGCCTTTTTTCTGTGGATAGGGTTTGTCATTACCTTTTTTCTGTTAATATATGGTAATTTTCTTCCTGAGAGATCAAAGGTTGAACAGGTGGAAGAGGTGTTGAAGCCGCATTTTTCATCACATAAAGTTCGAAGAGACTTGTCTTTTGTGAATATTTCTGCAGTGCCAATTCCGGATGGGTTTGTGTGGAATAAAGTAATGTTTGATATATATGGTCCCACTGAGATAATTCAAATACCATATTTTCTAAAGTTATCAATGAATGATATTGTAATACCAGGCATTGTATCTGATGATTGGGACGTAAAGACAGTTGATTCCATGATGACCGAGTTACAATGTTATACTGTCTATGAGAATGAAGATGTTTACCAGTTTAAAGATAATTATGGTGACATGTTTTGTTACAATTATTATGGGCACCACTTTATTCATAAAGCCAGTAGTCCGAAGACAATATTTGACTACACGCAATGGGAGCATTGCCTGACTCCCCCACAAGGGAGTTCTAAAACATATTCTGATAAATTTGCGTATTTTTCTGGGCATCATCAAACGAATGCTAAGTCATATTATTTTAAATTAACTCCGTATAAAGATAAGCAAATATTGTTGACTAATACGAAATTCCTATATTCAAATTCTTTTGTTTCCCAACTGTCTATTGAGGGCTATGAATATTGGTATAAAAAATGTTGCTTTGAAAAGTGTTTGGGGAACGAAACATTGGCAGACACAGGGTAGAGAAACATTGTTTAGAGCATGTCTCATTCCTGTCCAAATGATATTTTTAAATGACACTGGGCAACAGACTAGCTGTTTGGGCTTAGCGACGATTAGAGAATTGAATATGCCTGGAATACCTGTCCCTACCAAAATGAAAGATTGGCGACATACATAAATGCCACTTTTAGTAAGCTTACAGAGTGGGTCGAGAATGGTACATTTAACACTTCATTGACACGTACAGGCGGATGGTTATTGTGGCCTATCGACACCAACGGGTGTCATCAATGTTTTGTCACCTCCTCGGGGGGTTTCAGGACAAGTAGGGCAGACCCTCGCTACATATCACCTGAACATGCTAACATTATTACTACATATAGCATGGGAAAATTATGTCAAAGATGGTTAAAATCATCCATGCTAGATGCAGTTAAGACACATCTCACGCTCCTGTCTAATCACACTGACTTGCAAGATTTTTTGTCAGGCCCGAAGACACCCCGTAGGAAACGTTTTTTATACGAAGTATACAATGAAATATGGAAACTTTCCCAACAGGAGGCTGCGGCCCGGTTAAGGCAGATAAATCAGGAACATTTGAAACAAGCATTGGCTGTTGTAGATAATGGAATTCACACCCTGTCCGACCGTATATATACCATTGACAACATTGTTTCTTCTGCTATAGACATTATCCAATCTGACATGTCTTCGTCATATCATGGACAAAGTCAAACGAGGTCCATTATGCAGTTGGGTTGGACACTTCAGACACTGAAGGCGGGTCGCGTTCCGTGGCAGCATATCAGAGCCAGGGGGATATTTTTTTCCTTTAATTTGACACGTCAACAACAACTGATGGCAAAAAAGGAGGCGACTTATGTTATGTTAAACACTGAAAAATTGGAAAGATTGCCTTTTACCGTGGCGGAGATTCCTTCAGCTGAGTGGTTAATACACGGGGTTATTATTCTGCCTATTTCCACACTACAATTCACTTCTTGTTTAAAACATGTACCGGTAGGCAGATATGAAAAGTTGGGAGACAGTTATATACATGAGGTGTGGGAGCTTCCCTTCTTATACAGATATCTTAATGGCATGCAAGAGGTTTTTCTTAGCGGTAGTGAATGCGAGACTTCTGTCAGCAATTCAATGGTTTGTAAGCAGCTGTCCTTGCATGGGGCATGTAATGCCTCGGTTGCAAAGTTGGCTTGCTATCTGAAGGGAGTTCCAGTCCTCTTGATTAAAAACACATTCCAGGTGCTTTCAAATGGCAGTTATGTCCTCCTCAATAGTGAAGACTTTTGTGGCATGCGAGCCGGAATAGTTTACGTAGTTTTGGTCACCAAGGTCGTTACTTGCTGCGGGAATGTGTTATTTCCCCCCACTAAATTAAGGGAGGTGGCAGATATCTGGCCTCACATTGCTACTTCCAAGGTGAATTTCGACAAGTTGAGTCGACTAAAGGCTCTATTGTTTCAAAAGCATGTGGCCCTTACATCTGCACGCGAGACCTACGCACTTCAGGTGGCAAGGTCATCAGCAGAAATACAGTCCCTGTTAAATATCAACTTTCCGAGCCACTTTGGTGAACTTGTGGCATATTTAATGCGTCCAGCACGGCTGGACTGGCACATTTTTTCAAAGCCATAGGTGTTGGTTTTGCTCACACCTTCTCTTCCATATTCGGTTTGATACCTTCTGCTATTCATTCTATTTTCGGAAGCATTTTTGGAGGATTTCCGATAACTTTGGCTTTATTGGCTGGTGTTTTGCTGTTGCTGTTGTTTTTCCGCAATGGCTGTCCCGCCACGATAAGAGCGAATGTGGGCGCTCCCATTGGCGCAGCTGTGTCGTGAACGCATGATGCAGCACTTCGGAGCAACACTCCTGGGACATTTGGAGTGTGACTGGTCTCTGTCATTCAGACCAGTTTTGGATTGTGTGCAGCCCGTATTTCGGTGCCTTTGGTGCTCGTTTGAACATTCACTGGCCGTCTGTCTCTCACTGCAGCGGCCCCCAGTGGTTGATGCTGATCTGTTGATGTTCCCAGTAAGGGCTCATTTGCAGACATGTGCACTGCGGCTGCGTTTTCTTCGTGAGGCTGTTTACGAGATACCCTTCCTGGAGGAAGCTGATATTACCTCGTTCATAGGCCCTGCACAGGATGTCGCCTTGGATGATTCTGGGGCTTTGGAACACACCTGCTCCCTGATAGTGTTTGGCGTGGATTTTCTGGTCGTGTCATTTGCCGAAGTGGAGAATATCCTGCTTTCAGTGACTTCCATTTGAATTGGATTTGTTCGAAATTGACACTGTTATATGAATTTGATTCTTACATCACATGCTTATTTTTAAATTTAGGGTTTTTGTGCTTTGGTGTCCTCTGGACTTGTCGAAATACATGTTTTTGTAGACTTTTTGCATAGTGCATTTTTTATGCTTCGATTAGAACCACTTTCTACTGACAAGGGGAGGGTGTAGTGTAGCCATTTTTATGTAGCTTTTGGGCGTTTGCTGAAAGCCTTAGGCCTTTGTGCACTTTGCCCTAGTTGCATTTTATTAGTTTGCTTAAGGCATTGGGCCTCTGTGCACTTTGCTCTAGATGCGTTTTATTCAGCATCGGACTGTTATTTTTCAATAGCCAGTTTCACGGTCTTGTTTTATTTTCTTCTATCACACTGTTTAGCCTACTCCAGCACCAGAGTTTTCAAATAATACATTCTTGCTCACTCTGTGCTTCAGTAAAGGATACAGTCTGGTACATTGCCGATAGACGTGGTAGGAGGTTAGTCTTTTGGGTTTGTAGACGATACACATTCTTACGTAGGGATGTTTGTTAGCACATCGACATGTTAGTTATAAAAACACTTCCTAGTCCTAATACACGTAAGAGGGAGATTCCGACCAGGGAACCACAACTAGACGCTGACTGTTGCAGATGCTGATCCAGATCACAGGCCTTTGCTCAGGTATGAGGGTTGATGTCCTCCCGGGGAATCTGAAAGGCAAGCTTAGAGCTTAACATGCTGTGCTCAAAATAGAACATAATAAGAGAGAACGTAAGCTGTTAACACTATGATAGCGTTATTCTTATGTTTCACTCTTCTCGTTACTATTTCAATCCTACTGTGTTGTATGGTTCTGGTTATTGCGGCTCACGCCTTATTATCTAAAATGCAGTTGTTTTATTAAATCAATCTATAAAACTTAAACTGCCTTTGTCATTTGTATATGAGACCACACTGTGGATGAGAGAGCTTGGTGGGATCTGAGTGACCACGACTTCCCTGAGAAGCTCTATGATGTCATGCGCTCGGCTGCCTAATCATTCCTTCCCCTTGGGAGAGATGAGGCACTTCTAGTTAGCCGGAGCAAAACCGGATTGAGGGTGACAAGGATCCTTCTCTGTGGGTTAGACCTGGTCCCCCACACTGAGAACGACCCTGATACCCAAACATCCAATAGTCTCATTTAGGATAATGAGAGCCAACGCAACAGTATGATGTGTGTAAAGGTCTCATGAAGGGGCTGGAGGGGACCTGGGCACCATGCAGCATGTATGGTGGGCAATGTATGTGCGTAAGGGGATGGGAGGGGTATCGTGGGCCATGGGTGTAACTGGCCGGACGGCATGTCTGATCCCTTGTCCATTTTCATTTTTTTTTGCAGGTCTGCGCCCATCAGAAAAAGGGTATATGGCGTGCCATCGCCAAGGATGTGCGGACCCTGGGGGTCTACGGCAGGTGGAGCACCCACTGTCGCAAAAGGTGGGAGGACCTGAGACGTTTGGCAAGGAAGACGGCGGAGGCCCAGCTGGGGATGGCCTACCAACAAGGAAGGCCTGCCTGTCGAACCCTGACCCCCCTGATACTGCCGGTGGCCTATCCAGAGCTGGATGGGAGCTTGAGGGCATCACAGCAACCACAAGGGGGATGAGTACAGTTTCTAAATCTGCAAATTGCACGTGATGAGGTGGTCTCTGGGTGGGGGATGCGGGCCTGTGGGTGCCCTTAGGCCAGGCCAGACATTGTAGGATAGGTTCCATGTTGGGCAGGAGCTGATGCACTTCACCCCCAAACATGCTAGTGGGCATCTACTACTGGGCAGGGATCTGTGGGTCTCAGGCATGCTGCCATTGGCATTAGGTATTACTGTCCATGGCCTGGTGACTAGCATTGTGAGTGGTAGTGCATGCCTAGTGCGTAGGGCTGTCCCCTGTGTGTCATGTACGCCAACGGTGGTGTTGTTGCTGGCATTGACCAAGTGTATCCTCTGTCTCTTCCCTCCCCTTTTTGTTTTGTCACCCTGTCCTTATGTGCATTAGCATCATCTGGTTGAGGAGCAGAGGCACTGGCGACGGAGGGAGCTGCATCCCACATGGCCCTGGAGGCTAAATCCACCAACCATGAGGGCACCATGGGACGCAGGGCGAGGGAAGAACCAGGGCGGAGACAGGAGGGGACAGTTCTGACAGTGATACCTCCTCCGATGGAAGCTCCCTGCTGGTGGCGGACACCTCTGTGGCCACCCCAACTTCAGGTACAGCCGCCACCCCATACCAGCACCGCCCTCCCAGCAGCCCCTCACGAGTTTCCCGTGCCCGCTCACCCAGGTGGGTGGGTGTCTCCTCCGCCCCAGACACCTCAGGCCCTGCCCCAGTTAGCCTGCTGCCCTGAGTGAGAAGGCTATTGACCTCCTACGATACATCTCCTTTGGGCAGTCAACCATTGTGAATGCCATCCAGGGGCTGGCAGGGCATTTGCAACATACAAATGCATTCCTGGAGGACATTCACTCTGGCGTGGCGGCCCAACATAGATCATTCCAGGCTCCGTCCTCCTCCCTGATGGTAGCCTTTGTCCCTGTCTCTAGCCTCCCCCTTCCAACCTCCTCTATCCAGTCCCATTCCCCTGAACCCCAACCTATCCCAAGCACACAATCAGACCAGCATGCACCCAAAACAACACACAGGAGTGGCTCAGGCAAACACAAGCACCACACATCATCACACAGGCACTCACACAAACACCATCCAGAAGCAGTCACACCAACATCCACTGCCTCCACTGTGTCCCCCTCCTCCTCCTCCTCCTCGTCCACCTCCCTCCCAGTAGCATCTCCACTCAGACCTAGATGCACTACATCCTCATCCACTACCTCCATCACCAGTATGCCTATCACTACACACCCCTCACTGGCAGTCACCACCCCCACATCCATGCACACATGCCCTGTGTCCTCTCCCACTGTGTCTGTGCCCCCTCCTCCCAAAGTACACAAACGCAAGCACTCAGACACCCAACAGCCATCCACCTCACAACAGCATCCAGCCCATGCACCTGCACCCAAACACTGCAGACAGACACCTCTTACAACCACTCCCTCTTCCTCCACTCCCAAACCTTCACCCTCTTCCCGCACCAGTGTCCCTAAGAAGCTTTTCCTCTCCACCCTTGACCTCTTCCCTCCCCCTCCCCCCACTGTCCTTCAGTTCGGGCCAGGATGGGCAGAACCCAGGCCAGCACCTCAGCCACCCAGTCCACAGCCACTGTAGTTTCGGCAGCTACTGCAGGTGTGAGAGGCTCCAAGGAGACACCCATCAGCACTGGCAGTGTGCCTGTACCATCTGCCTAGGGCAAGGCCAAGGAACAACCACCGGCTGCCAAGGGCAAGGTCTAAGAACAACCACCAGCTGCCAAGGGCAAGGCCAAGGAACAACCACCAGCTGCCAATGGCAAGAAGGGACCACCAGCTGCCAAGGGCAAGGAACAACCACCAGCTGTCAAGGGCAAGGAGGCACCACCAGCTGCCAAGGCCAAGGGCAAAAGGCCTTCCCCTGCAGACAGGAGGGGCAGGAAGCCTGGTGCTGTGAGAGGGGCTGAGCCCCCCCACCAACCATGCCGCTTCAGTCATCCAAGGCTTCAGGCTGGAGCCTCCCCCCACCACTGGCAGCACCGCCACCAGCACCGCCACCAGCACCACTGGCAGAAGCCTCAGTGGGCAGCCATCTGAGGCTGCAGGGGAAGGGCTGGAGAGTCTCCCCACCACTGGGAGCACCGCCACCAGCACCATCACCAACACCACTGGCAGGAGCAGCAGCCCCAGTGGGCAGCTGTCCGAGGCTGCAGGGGTAGGGCTGGAGCCTCCCCCCACCACTGGCAGCATAGACACCAGCACCGGCACTACCACCACTGTGCAGCCGTCGCCGCCGGCAGATGGACTGTAGTCCTGCCTCTATGGAGTGTCATGCATCCTGCCCACATCAAATCTCATGGATCTGACACCCAGGTGAGAGACTGTGACCTTGCAGTCCCCAAGGGCTGCATCACAGGGCACAAAGCCCCCTCCACGATCAGTGGAAGAAGGCATCCATTCACCCCCTCCCTGCCAGGATGAAGCACATTGGGCACAAGGCCCCCTCCAGAACCAGTTGAAGAAGGCATCCACTTACCCCCTCCTTGCCAGGATCAAGCACACTGGGCACAAGGCTCCCTCCAGAACCAGTGGTAGAAGCCATCCACTTACTCCCTCTTTGCCAGGATCAAGCACACTGGGCACAAGGCCCCCTCCAGAACCAGTGGAGAAGCCATCCACTAGAGAGACTGTGGCCTTGCACTACCCAGGACCAAGCAGTGGGCAAACCACCCACTTGAGAGACCGTGGCTTTGCACTCCCCAGGACCAATCATTGGGCAAACCACCAACTTGAGAGACTGTGTCTGTGAAATCCCCAGGACCAAGCAGTGGGCATGTATCCCCCTCCAGGAGCGGTGCTATTGTACCATCTTCCGGCTGAGGTGCCCCCCTTTCCATTCCCCCTGAGGTGCCTGTGTATTTTCATCCTGATGCCTCAGCAGTGTTCTCTCAGTATTGAGGCAGGAGTCAGGGGGGCCTTGGCCTATGTGATATGGCCCTGTTGCCCATGGACATTATGGACTTGGCAGTGTCCCTTCATTTGTATATCTGTAAATTCTGTTTTGATTTTTGAGGGCGTAGTTCTAGTATTTTAGATTATTATACTCACTTTCTTCAAATAATTTTGTCCTTGTATTATTCCTGAGGGGTGAGGTGTGAATATGTAATGTTATTGCATCTGCTTGTGTGTATGTTGTTGGGGTTGAGGGTGTTGCGTGCTGTGTGTGTGTCACTCTCTTTTTCCTCCTCTCTCCCCTGTGTGCTAGGCAGCAGTACTCACCACGGTCATCGTCGCCTGCGTTGTTATTCCTTGTGTAGAAGGAGGTATGGGAAATATGTGCAACTCAGGCTCCATGGGATCGTGGTTCTTCCTTGAGTGTCCAGAGGTGAGTCCTTTGCCTTCCGTGTACTGTTTCCACTGTGCTTTTGACGGCATTGGTACCGCCCCGGAAAAGGTGGCAGATAGACCAGTTCTAATACTGTGGGCGGTACATTGTCTTCCGCCTGGCTGTTAGCGGTTACCGCTGCGGTGCTTGTTGCTACCGCCGTGGCAGTCGTGTGTTAAAGTGGCTGTATGTGTTGGCAGTTTCCGACATAATTCTATTTTTTTACCACCGGCCTGGTGGCGGTATTACCGCCGCTTTATCACCGACCACCAGGGTTGTAATGAGGCCATAGTCACCCCATTTTAGCCTATGCAGGCTATTCACTACAGTGAGGGAAAAAATATTGGTAATTTTACCTCATCAGGGCTTATAATTTTTTTTTTATAAGGTCTCTGTTTATAGTTAAATGGCAACCAACCCTAGGGGCACATAGGGCACACCTTAGGGGTGACTTATATGTAAAAATAAGGTAGTTTAAGAATTTGGAACTACTTTTAATTCCAAAGTCGAATTTGTATATAACTTTAGTTTAAAAGCAGCCAGCAAGGCAGGCCTGCCTTTAAAATGACACTGGGCACCCCAGCAGTGCACCTGCTGGGGTCCCTAAATCTACATGCCCTACCATATACTAAGGACGTATGGGTGGTTGACATAGCCAATTATGAATTGCCTAATTTGCATGCTCATTTTATAGAGAGCCAGGCCCTGGGACTGGTTAGCAGGACACAGGGTACCATCAGAGTTAGGAAAACACCAGCAAAAAGTGAAAATGGGGGCAAAAGTTAGGGGACCTCTGCAATCAGCCGTTTTCCCACATTATTTTTTTTTCATAGGAGTGAGACTGTTTGCTGGTACTATTAACCAGTTGCAGTAATTAACGACTGCTTGATTTATATTGCCAGAAAAGGATGGCTGAGAATCTACAAGGAAACAGAACAGGTCTGAGCAGTTTCTTTTGTTCCAGGGCTTGAAAAATTCAGCATGAGTCATTTTTGATGTCAAGGTATTATCAAACTTAGTGCCTCATCATGAGTTTGGAGGAGGGGATTACTCCATCACAGACGTGATGGATATCTTCTCCGCCGTATTACAAGTTCTGTAGGATAGAATGGAACTTGTAATGTGGCCGACGAGATATGTGCCACACTTGTGATGGATTAATACCCTCCATATGATCAGACCAGATGATCTTACAGATTCTTCCAGCTGAAGTCCTGGGTAGTTAGAGAGAATATCATTCAAGGTAAGGCCTACAGAATGTTTACCAATTGATTGAGCACAAAACTCTTTAGGTTATCTAGGCGAGTTATGGTGTCATTGTTGTCCGTGGTTTCTAAATGAAAATTGACGTCCCCCACGACTGTAAAATTTCCAAAATGCACCCTCCTTTCAAGGATGTCACATAGTTATTCAACAAATTTGGATCTTGGCAGCTCTCATGGCCAAGAAATAGCCTGCCGGGTGAGGGGGCATGTCCAAAGGGGGCTTAGTAAGAAGTCATCTGCTGCAAGTGTGATGTGAACAAAAGAGGGTGGGGAACACAAAACATGAAACCAGGATCCAGCAACCCCTCAAGCCTCCAACGGCTCCCCGGCAGAAGGCAGGAAACTGGTAACAAAAGACATAATTAAGAGAAGAATGTGAAAAATAAAAAGCATACAAGTAATAAAAGTGTCCAAGGCCCACTACAATATGATGCCCAACCTACACGGAGCCAGGCACCTCCTGAGTGGCACTGACATGCTTACAAGGAAATAAACTGGGCCAGTATGAGCCTCCTTTTGTGCAGGAATGTTCCCCTTCCTGCACAAAAACAATCCTACCTGCAACGCAGAGGCCCTTGCACCAAAGGGTGGCTGAGCTGGTGCAAGATAGAAATGCGCCGTAACATGTTAAATATGGTGCATTCTTGCCCTTTCACGCAGCTGCCTTGCTGCGTGAAATAATGATAAATGTGCCCCAAAGTGTTTTAGTGACAGAGCATAACCGTCGGTGCCCTAATGATTGGCTCAAGTGAATCTCCCATGACACAATAGGTGGTGTTTGGTGCAGTGTTGAGGCAATAGCTTGCCAAGACCGGAGCAGGAGACCCTGACATTTTCAAGTGATTTACTGATGTCCTGTTAATTCTGTCCTTGTCCCCGTCTATAGGTTGGCTTTGGCCTTTGATTCTGTGCTTCCGACGCCTCCAGCAGTATGGCACACTGAGTTGGCATTGGGATCTGGTGAGGAAGTGCAAAGAAATACCCAGCAAATACTAGGCTCATCCATCTTAGGTATTGCCACTTATATATATGCATGCAGTTTTAATTTGTGTGACGTAATCGCATGAGAATACTTTGCATTAGGGAAGATTGCATGAGATAATAGAATAATGTAGTAAAACCAGGTGTAAAGAGAAAAAAACCACCTCTGGACTCCTAATCGAGTTGGGCACCTTTCATATGCATTTTGACTCGATAGATGAATGTAATAACAACATTGTCACATGGAACGGTGTGGTCATCTGTTGGAGTAGTCCTTTTACTAAGGTAGGTGTCAACGACCAAGCGTTTAGGTCTGGTTTTTGAGTCGTTTTAAGTCTCGTGTTCACAGTAATTCCTTTTAGTAAAAGTTGAATGGCGGATTTTGGTATGCTTATTATTGATGCTGCTACTTTCATAGCCAAAGAGATGTCCTAGCCCAGAGAAGAAGGAGGAACGATAGTGCACATGAACAGAGCACCGTTAAGGAAACGAGTGTTATGTGGTTTAAAGTGATGCATATATATTGTATGTGGAAGGCAGTTGGGGTCTATTTTGAGACATCTATAACCTTTGTGTGTTTGCTTGAACAGACAAGTAACAACATATTTCCAGCACATTACAATGGATAGCTTCCTGATTACATGCATTTTTGTATTTTTTCTATAAGAAAAAAAGGATTCGTGTGCTGGTAAATGGCTTTTCTCTGAAAATGCCAGAATTATGAAATTGTGTGGGTAAATCCTGGTGGTTTCATGATTCAAAGGGCTTCTTAATACTCAATGGAAAATTAACTAATTGTTCCGAAATAAAAGAATAAACTGAATGGTCCAGCATAGACAAATATGCACTTAATCAACATTATTGCTTCTATCATCAGTACTACAAATAGGGAGGTACTGTCAGATACTAAGGGGCATATTTATATTCCCCTAGCGCTGCCTTGCACCACATTAGCGTGATTATTTTTTACATTAATGTGGCCCAAGGAGGCCGAAATCCCAGCGTCGCATGCATTGTGCCACTATGTATCCCTTTGCGCTACATTATGCCTGCTCCAGGCATAATTTATGCAAACGGGGCGATCCCTTGTTGGGCAGGGCAAGAAAAATGAAAAGGAAAGCTTCCATTATTTAGAATGGGCCCCTGTGTACTCTGCAGGAGTAGTGCCAACATTTTGGCGCTATTCCTGCAGAGTACATCAATGGTGTCATGAAAAATGACACTATTGCCCCCTACCCTGCGCCATCGCACACATGGTGGTGGTAGGGTGGTGCTAAGGGACGCAGGGAAAGTGGGACTGCACTCAGTGCAGTGCCACATTCTATAAATCTGCCCCTAAGTAACCACACTTCTTTATTTTGAAAGAAATAAAACCTGCACTTCTCAGCGCTGCTGCAAAATATTTAATTTGAGAGTACCAGCACTCCTCAGGAGCAAACAGGTACTCTAAAGACGGAGTACCTGCACTTCTATATTTCCAAATATAGCACTGTATATCCTCAATGCCCAAAAAGACGTAAACACACCATCTATGCTGTTTCTCTATATATAAGCACATCTTGCTTTGTAAGGTTTAAATACTGCTTTAACTGCTTCTACTTGCAAATATAATTATATCCCCAGTGTTAGAAATGGGGTCTTTGATTGGCAGTCAGGTTACCCCCTGTCCAAGCAAGGACTTGCGTCGATTTCCAGCACGCAGACAGGTCTCCTCTGTGGGTCGCGGGGTTTTCAGACGCACCAGGGACTGTGATTGGAATCCTGGGCTTGTTGTCCGGCTGCGCATCGTTCCGGTGGGCTGTGCGTGGAAATTTCTTCCTCACACCAGGTGCTGCGTCGATTTCCTCTCTGGAAGTCGGGCAGCGTTGTCCAGGCGGGCCGTGCGTCGAAGTTCCGGTCGCACCGCAGACGTCGCATCGATCTTTTCCTTGCGGGGTCGAGCGGTGTCTTTCCAGATCGGCGTGCAGTGAATTTTTCACTGCGGATGAAGCTGTGCGTCGACTTTTTTGCTGCACAAGGAGTCCAGTTGAAAGAAAGAAGTCTTTTTGGTCCTGAAACTTCCGGGAACAGGAGGCAAGCTCTATCCAAGCCCTTGGAGAGCACTTCAGCAGCAAGGCAAGAGTTCAGCAAGGCAGCAGGCCAAGAGCAAGGCAGCAGTCCTTTGTAGAAAGCAGTCAGGTGAGTCCTTTGAGCAGCCAGGCAGTTCTTCTTGGCAGGATGCAGGTTCTGGTTCAGGTTTCTTCTCCAGCAAGTGTCTGAGGTGGTAGGGCAGAGGCCCTCTTTTATACCCAAATGTGCCTTTGAAGTGGGTGAGACTTCAAAGAGTGGCTGTGAAGTGCACCAGGTCCCCTTTCAGTTCAATCCTGTCTGCCAGGGTCCCAGTAGGGGGTGTGGCAGTCCTCTGTGTCAGAGCAGGCCCTCCACCCTCCAGCCCAGGATGACCCATTCAAAATGAAGATGTATGCAAGAGAGGCTGAGTACCCAGTGTTTGGGGTGTGTCTGAGTGAATGCACAAGAAGCTGTCAACTAAACCTAACCAGACGTGGATTGCAAGGCACAGAAAGATTTAAATGCAGGGAAATGCTCACTTTCTAAAAGTGGCATTTCTAAAATAGTAATATTAAATCCAACTTCACCAGTCAGCAGGATTTTGTATTACCATTCTGGCCATACTAAATATGAGCTTCCTACTCATTTCAGATCAGCAGCTACCACTTCAATAAGGTATGAGGGCAGCCCAAATGTTAGCCTACAGTATGAAGGGAGCAGGCCTCACAGTAGTGTAAAAATGAATTTAGGGGTTTTACACTACCAGGATATATAAACTACACAGGTACATGTCCTGCCTTTTATCCGCACAGCACCCTGCTCTAGGGGTTACCTAGGGCACACATTAGGGGTGACTTATATGTAGAAAAAGGGGAGCTTTAGGCTTGGCAAGTACTTTTAAATGCCAAGTCGAAGTGGCAGTGAAACTGCACACAGAGGCCTTGCAATGGCAGGCCTGAGACAAGGTTAAGGGGCTACTTAACTGGGTGGCACAACCAGTGCTGCAGGCCCACTAGTAGCATTTGATCTACAGGCTCTAGGCACATATAGTGCACATTACTAGGGACTTATAAGTAAATTAAATAGTCCAATTGGGTATGATCCAATGTTACCATGTTTAAAGGGAGAGAGCATATGCACTTTAGCACTGGTTAGCAGTGGTAAAGTGCGCAGAGTCTAAAAACCAGCAAAAATGAGGTCAGAAAAAGAGAAGGAGGGAGGCAAAAAGTCTGGGGATAACCCTGCAGAGGGGCCATTTCCAACACCCAGTTCTGAAAGAGGATTGGGTGAGCAGGCACATTTATTACTGTGCGTTGAAGGGCTCATGTACTCAGCGGTCCTTTCATCATCACACCAAGGAAAAATGTGCTTGCTTTAAAGAGTCTCCTGGGTGCTGACTGACCTCAGGGGTGCCCTTGGAACACACTGCAGCATAGTTGAGGGAGTCTTCACTGTAACCTTCATGCAACACACATATATATATATATATATATATATATATATATATATATATATACACACACACACATATATATATATATATATATATATATATATATATATATATATAAATACACACACACATATATATATATATTCAGAGGATATATCCAGGAACAACATGAGTGGCGACGTGTTTTGGCCTGAGCCTTCGACTGGCCATAAAGTTGCTATCAATCCAGAGTATTCACTCTATTCAATTTGTGTAATCCCACTTTGTCAGTCATAGTTCATAGAGTGCATGTGCCAATCATACAAATATAAAACTTCATACCTCAGTGAGGCATTAATAATCAATAGATAGGGGCTCAAGTACTCTCTGCTTGTAAAGTACCAAGTCCTATTGATTTTAATCATGTTAAGTTTCCCATAACAGATTCACAAATAATGAGCACTACATTCTTTCTCTATTTCCATTAAACCACCGTCTAAAATCTTGAACACATGCCAATACACAGCTGTTTGACTTTTCATCCTTGGCGTGGTCTCCCTTAACTTTTTGCCTCTATTTTCCAGGTTGTTGATGTATGCTGGACTCTGATTTTGCTGTTTTTGTTACTCTGGGCACTTTACCACTGCTAACCAGTGCTAAAGTGCAAGTGCTCCTTTACAAAATGGAATTGGCTTATCCATGACTGGCATATTTGATTTATTAGTAAGTGCCTAGTACAGTGCCCTAGAGGTGCCCAGGGCCTGTAATTCAAATGCTACTAGTGGGCCTGCAGCACTGGTTGTGCCACCCACATAAGTAGCTCTGTAATCATGTCTCAGACCTTCCATTGCAGTGTCTGTGTGTCCAGTTTTAACTGTAAAATTCGACTTGGCAAGGTTCCAGGCCTAAACCTTCCCAATTGCCAGGCCTAAACCTTCCCTTTTCTTACATGTCAGACACCCCTAAGGTAGGCCCTAGGTAGCCCCAAGCGCAGGGTGCAGTGTATGGTTAAGGTAGGACAAATAGTAATGTATTTTATGTGTCCCAACAGTGAAATATTGCTAAAATCGTTTTTCAGTGTTGCAAGGCCTGTCCCTCTCATAGGTTAACATGGGGGCTACCTTTAAATCTGATTAAAGTGTAGACTCCCTTTGGGAGCGGATGGACATGTGGAGTGTGGGGTCTCTGAGCTCACAATTTAAAAATACGTCTTTTAGTAAAGTTGATTTTAAGATTGTGTGTTTGAAAATACCACTTTTAGAAAGTGAGCATTTTCTTGCTTATACCATTTCTGTGACTCTGTCTGTTTGTGGATTCCCTGTCTGTGTCAGTTTGACAGTTGGGCTGGTTGCACCTCACACTAGACAGTGACACAAAGGGAGCTGGGGTGTAGCCTGCATATCCTGATGAGCCATCTGTGCTAGGAGGGATGGGAAGAGTTGTCACTCACACCTGAAAGGGCTGTGCCTGCCCTCACACAATGCAGTTTCCAACCCCCTGGCGAGTGTCTGGGGCCTGGCCTGGGCAGGTCAGGATTTCACAATCAAGAGAGACTTTGTTTTGAAGTAGGCCTGCTTCAAAGGAGAAAATGGGTATAAGAAGGACTCCCAAAACCACAGACTTTAGAACACTTTTGGAAATCAAGAGGAACCTCTGCCTGGAGAAGAGCTGAAGAGCTGAGGAAGAAGAGCTGCCCTGCCTGTGACTGTGCTTTATGGAGCTATCCTGCAGTTGTTGCTTCTGCCAGAGTGGGAGGGCAAAGACTGGACTTTGTGTGCATTCCATCTTGTGAAAATCTCTAAGGGCTTGATTTAGAGCTTGCCTCATGTTGTTTGAAGTCTCAGGGACAACAAAGACTTCTCTCTGCCAGCACCTGGAATCTCTGGAGAGACTCCTACTCTGCCCTGTGGTGCCCATCCAGTTCTTGTAACCCTAAAAAGAGAAGCTGGCAGCCTAAGAGATAGAAATCCATGCACAGAACGCTGTGTGGGGAAAAGATCGACACGACTCCGATCTGCGGCTGGGAAATCTACGCGCCGCCGGCTTCGCAGCTCAAAATCAGCGCTCGCCTGTAACGCAACCGAAGAATCGACGCCCGGAGTTGGAGAAAAGACGCACAGCATCGCTGAAAGAGGCTGGTGAGATCGCAACCCGTGCTGCAAGGTTTTTGGATCATCGGGTGGCTGGATTCCCAATGCAAACACCGCTGGGCATATAAAAACAACGCAAGGCCTGCTCGGACCCGAGAGTGCTGACCGGATCGACGCATTGCTCTCCTGCGGAGAGAAGAAACAATGGGCCTCATTATGACCCTGGCGGGCGGCGGAGGCCGCCCGCCAGGATGCCGCCCTCCATTATACCGCTCCGCGGTCAGAAGACCGCGGAGGGTATTATGAGTTTTTCCCTGGGCTGGCGGGCGGTCTCCAAAAGACCGCCCGCCAGCCCAGGGAAAAACTCCCTTCCCACGAGGATGCCGGCTCGTAATCGAGCCGGCGGAGTGGGAAGGTGCGACGGGTCCTACTGCACCCGTCGCATATTTCACTGTCTGCTACGCAGACAGTGAAATACTAGCGGGCCCACTTACGGGGGCCCCTGCAGTGCCCATGCCATTGGCATGGGCACTGCAGGGGCCCCCAGGGGCCCCACGACAATCCCTACCGCCATCCTGTTCCTGGCGGGCGAGCCGCCAGGAACAGGATGGCGGTAGGGATTGTCAGAATCCCCTCGGCGGCGCAGCGAGCTGCGCCGCCTTGGAGGATTCTTACGGGCAGGGGAAAACCGGCGGGAGACCGCCGGTTTTCCCGTTCTGACCGCGGCCAAAGTGCCGCGGTCAGAATGCCCAAGGGAGCACCGCCGGCCTGTCGGCAGTGCTCCCGCCCCCATTGGCCCTGGCGGTTCTCCACCGCCAGGGTCAGAATGAGGGCCAATGTGCCTGACCAGATGAAAGGAGAACCAACACAAGGTCTTGCTCGTGAGTGTAATCAACACATCACAAGCCCTTTTTGACGCACACTCGCCCAGACGGGGTGATTTTTGATGCACCCAAGGGTCAGTTTCACGCTAACAGTGTTAGTGTGTGTTTAAACCACATGGAGACTCTTTTTGCTTTTTAATTGATAACTTGACTTGTGTATTGTGGATTTTTGTCATTTTGGTCTTGTTTTGTTTAGGTAAATATATTCTATTTTTCTAAACCTGTGTTGTGTCATTTTGTAGTGTTTTCATTAAGTTACTGTGTGCGTTGGTACAAAAACTTTACACCTAGCACTCTGAAGTTAAGCCTACTGCACGTGCCAAGCTACCAAGGTGGTAAGCAGGGGTTAGCTGAGGGTGTTTTAACCTAACTAGAGTGAGGATCCTTGCTTGGACGGGGGGGTAACCTGACTGCCAACCAAAAGACCCCATTTCTAACATTGGTGATCAGCGGTTGGGATTTGAACTTGTATTTGTACTTGGAATACAGTAATTAAGTGTACACTACTGTTTGAGTTCAGACCAATACGTGACCACATAGTACTTGTTTTGTGATTTAGCTTTTTCTCTTTGGGACTGTTTTTTGTACTACTTCTATTTTTGCTGATCCCTTGATTGACTTTTCTTGAACTTTATTTGGGAACTTGTTTTCTGCCTTTGGAAATTTGCACTTTTAACTCTTCATCATGTCTCAATCTGGAGATGTATCAGCTGGAGCTGCTTTTGATTTTGAAAAATTGGAGAGCTATACAGTGGCCCAGTTGAAGCAGTTTTGTAGAGATTTAACCTGTCCCATTAAGAGCTCTTCCAAGAAGGAGGAGCTGCAAAAGACACTGAGGGCCTGGGTGACACCCAAAGAAGCTGAGGGACACACAGAGCAGGCACAGGGTGAGGAAGAAGGGATGCAAGTCATTCACAATGATGTAGTGGAGGGGCCTGTTATGCCTAGGGAGAGAGTCTCCAGGGCAGGTAGCAGTGTGTCCTCCAAGGGTCTGACACCTGAAGAGTTCAGGACAGACAGGCAGAGAGGGAATACCAATTGGAGCTGAAAAAGTTCAGTCTAAAGATAGAGATGGAGATGGAGAGGGAGATGGAGCAGAGAAGGTTGACCACTGAGGAAAGGATGCTGCAGCTGGCTCATGAACTTAGCTTGAAGGAGTTAGACCAGAGGAGCCAGTCTAGCAGAAATGGTCGCAGCAAACCCACAGTGGAGCCTAAAAAGAGGGTGCACATTCCTAAAGATCATGTGAAGGATTATAAAAGGGAGGACGATATATTCTTGTGGATTAAGAGGTATGAGTCTGCTCTCCATATGAATCTGGTCCCTGAAGCTCATTGGGGGGCGGGTCTGTGGAAGCACTTTGAGGTAGAGGGGAGGGATACACTGACAGCCCTGGGGGATGCTGAGAATCTCACCTACTCTAGCATAAAGGATGCCCTACTCACAAGGTATAGTCTTACCCCTGAGCAGTACGAGGTTAAGTTTAGGTCCTACAAGAAGAAGGAATCCCAAACATGGTTGGAATGTGTTGATTCTTATTGAAGGTCACTGGATGGTTGGGTGAAGGGAAGTAAGGTAACTATGTATAAGGGGCATTACAATCTGATTGCTTGGGAGCATTTGTACAGTTTATGTTTTCCAGAGCTGCACCAGCACCTGATTGACAGCAAGCCAACTGATCCCAGGAAGCTTGCACAGGAAGCGGACCGCTGAGAGAGCACCAGGGTCCAGAAGAGGTATGGGGGAGACCACACCAGGGGTGGGCAGGGTCCTCTCAGAAGAAAGGGGGAGTAAGGGTAAACAGGGGGATTTCTCTAAAGGGCCCCAAACTGATTCCCAGGGTAAGGATTCCCAACCCCCGAGTGTGAAGAAGCCATGGTTCTCCAAAGGGAAGCCAGTGGCAGGTGGTCCCCCACGTAAGTGCTATGCATGTGACCAGGTGGGTCATGTCAGGGGGGATCCAAAATGCCCCAAAAGTACACTGGCACCCACTGGTGCACCGTCCTAGGGTTTGGCCAGTGTAGCGCTTGGGGAGGAGTTGGTTTCAGTTGGATGGGAACCAGCTGAGTTGACCCTTGTCTCACTAGGGGACAGTGAGATGGTCCAGAGAAAACCCTAGTGCCTGAGAACACTAAGAAGTACAGGCAGTGGGTGACCATTAATGGACAGAGGGTGGAGGCTCTGAGTGACACAGGAGCCAGTTTGACTACAGTGAGAAGTCACCTGGTGTCTGAAGAGCGGATAGATCCCCGGGTACTTCACCAATTAGTTGCATTAGACAACTCAGTGTGCCTGTGCAGAGTGGCGCAGGTTCCCTTTGAATGGGGAGGGGTCTCAGGTTCCTTGAAGGTAGCTGTTAGTCCAACCATGCCTGTTGATTGTTTGCTAGGCAATGACCTGGAGGATTCCCCCTGGAAGGAGGTGGAACACAGGTCTCACTTGGAGATGTTGGGTCTGCCTGGTTGGGTATGCGGAACCACCCAGTCAATGGCAGCCCGTCAGGGTAATCAAGAGACCCTGGAGCCTGAAACAGTGGCCCAGGAGACTGCCAAGAAGAGGAAGGGCAAGGGGTGCAGGAAACCGTCCCCACAAGTTCCCATGGTCCAGGAGGAGGCGGAGCCTGAGAGTGACGCCCCGGAGCCTACAGGGGAATGGGTGGCTGATCTGGGGAGGTCCCTGAGCTGTTGCAGTGGCAGCAGGAAGGGGGGCCCACCAGGGAAGCATTCTGTGCAGCACAGAAGACATGCCCTACTCTGGAGGGTTTGCGGCAGCAGGCTGCAGACCAGGCGGCTGGCAAGGGGTGAGGATCACACCTGATTTATTGGGAGGATGACCTCTTGTATAGCGAGCCTAAGGCACCTGAGCCTGGGGCAGCCCATGTGCTGGTGGTACCCCAGTGCTTCAGGGCCTTTCTACTAGGGTTGGCTCTTGATGTGCTTTTAGCTGGACATTTGGAGTGGGACAAGAACTTTGAGAGGCTTATACGTGTCATGGGTTGCTTTTACTCATTCCAGGTTGACTTGGATGATATTTTACCAGTCCAAAGCTGTAATATTGTGCCTGGAGTGGCAAATGGCTTTTGTCATTTTACAGCTCAGCGAAGATGACACTGTGTCAATCCTATCCTTAAGATTTTGCTATACAAATGGCAAAATACTTTGTCCCTATCTAGCTTGTCGTGGATAGCACTGTGCTGATCCTATGCTTAAAAACTTTGCTAGATAAACAGTCATTTGTGGTGAGCAAATCTAGAGTGTCGCTGGTCTTGCAGGGTGCTCCGTACTACTACTGGTGCTGCTCTCCATCCTAAACATGGGAACCACCCAGAGTTCTCTCTTATTTTTTGCAAATACGTATATATATATATATATACATATACATATACATATATATATATATATATATACATGCCAACTTCCCCTCTTCAACTGGGTGCTGTACACTGCCAAACTGGAGTGTGCATTGGTGTTCTCAGTCAGCATAGTCCACCCAAATCAAATATTTCCATTGTATACCTTTACAAAAGGGGCTGACACTTGCTGTAGTTGTTGCTCCTGTGCTTTATTGCATATTACATGCTGCTACCATTCCCATCAGATGCATTTCGGCCGCATCCACAGCCTTGTTCACTGAGCGTGAAGCATCATTTTGTGTACATATTTGCACCCTTGCTAGCATGTGACATCAGTACCAACACTGAAAACAGACTATGCCGCCAACTGGAATGGATTCTAACTTTGCTTAATACATTTACATCAAATCATAACTATCATGTCACCAATAAAATTCATTTTAGATCAATATCGAAGTTGCAGGTGATACAATAATTATTTATAATATCCCAACCCAATGGAAATATATACATTCCATTTGTGTTTGTTTGTTGAAATTATTACTCAAAGCAAATCTCACATGCAGAAAAAAGTGCAAAGTGCAAATATGGCCTACTATTCAAACGCTGCCCCAAATGGCACAGCGCACACAAGGTCATACTTGCATAGTCTTTATCTAGTTATTGGCCCAGATTACCATAAATCCACAATAGAGCCAAATTGGGATACTTTTACTACACTCATAACTGTATTGCACATATTTTCTTCCGATTATGGATCAACAATCGCAAAACCAAACTGTTCATGATATTTCTTAATATGATGGCAAACAAATGGTGTACTCAGTCTGCAAATATTAAAGATTTAAAACAACTACATGCTATTGTGATCTTAAAAATAAAATAAGAGAAAACTATGTGCTGTACACCTTCTTTTGTCCCAGAGGGCAAAGCACCTATTCTGTTATACGTGGATATACAAATGTTGCTCAATATTCAAACCAATAGGGCTTTCAGTATCCAGTTCAATGATATACTATAATTCCAACCCCATTAAGGCTTTTTCCTTAGACCCTCCCCTTCTTTGTGCTGCAACTGCATGAATCACAAAATACACCAGGCCATTAGCGTTATAGTGGTGGTGTTCTTCAAAATGTCTGGCTACAGGATATGTGTTGTCCATATGGTTTCTAGCCTGTAAATGCTGCAGGATTCATTTGTGTTTATGGGGAATGTAGTACTACCAACACAAAGAAGATCAGAGCAACATTTGAAAATATAAATTGAATAGCTTGCTTTGCAGTGACAGATTCTTTTCACTTTTTTATTCTTGTGTGTTAGAGGTGAGTTGCAGACTTTCTTGTTCCTACCGTGTGCACAGGCTTTGTATTTGCCACATTTTCTAAAACCTGGATTGGAATCTATCCAGGTTCTAGTTCCATCATTATTCATCTCTGGGCTGCTTTTCACAAGGCTATCTCTCATTGGCCTAGCTCTGCTAAATATTACACCCCGTTTGTGGGGTGCTAACTTTCCCACCACAGGATACTCCTTATGAGGTGCCAATGCTTTGGCAAGATTAAAGTGACTCTACCTTCCTGCTTGCTGAAGGCTGAGATAAATCTGAATCATGGGTCTACCTTGATTTGCTTTCACCTTTTATTACTGAATAGTAAAGTGATCTCTTGGTTGTGTGCTGACCCTTTCTATAGCGTCATCAATGCATCAATTGGAGTAGCCTCTAACTAAAACTCTCTTGGGCAGGTCTCACTATGCCTGAGCCTCCTCTGTTTCTGCACTGCAATTATGTTTAATACACAAACTCTCACCATATGGGATGCTTTCAATCAATCTGCAAGGGTGGAAACTAGTCGCATGCAACAACATGTTGCTTGATGTTGACTTTCTTTATAACTTGGTTTCCAATTTTCCATTCTTGACATATACTGTTAGGTCTAGGTAATTCACCTCTCTTGGGTGGATATTGCTAACAAAATGCAGATTGAATTCATTTCGAGGGATTTGCTTCACAAATTCCTCATCACTATCCCTAGTGTCCTTCCACACAACAAAGAGATCATCGATATACCTACTCCAGTCTTGATATGCTCACTCCATTCTTGGTAAGCTTCTCCCCGGATTACTTGCTCCTCCTACCAGCCCATATGCAAATTTGCATAGCTGGGGCGAAGCATGTATCAATCACTGTCCCTCGGATTAGGTAGAACAATTCTTTGTTAAATAGGAAAATATTACTGTTTAGGCATCTGGGCATCATTCTTACCAACATTTGTGTGTGTTTCCAAAGATTCGGAGGCGTACCACCTAAAACATTTGTGTACAGTGTTGTTACATCTATAGTCGTTACCAAATAGTCTTCTTCCCAAGGCAAGTCATAGATGTTCTTCAGGAAATCACCAGTATCCTGAAGGTAAGAAGGTAGGGCCTTCACAAAATTTTATAAGAAGTGGTCGACATACTTAGAAGTATTTTCAAAAGCGCTCCCCAGTGCTGAAATAAGTTGGTGCCCTGGAGGGTTGTTTCTGTCTTTGGGTACCTTCGGTATTAAATATAGCACAAGAGTCTGAGGTTTATCAATTTTCAAAAATTGGCATTCATCATATGAAATCAGCTCCTGGTCTCTGCAGTCCTGTAACTCGAGATTGTATTCTGCATGAATTTCTTCATTGTTGCACTTGTGACTGTAACATAACACTGTTCATTGTTCAGTTGTTGATACATTTCCAACATACATTAATCTTTAGGCCAAAAAAGCAAATAAATAGAAATGAATTAAATCTGCATTTCACTAGCAATATCCACCCAACAGAGGTAAATTACCTAGACCGAACAATAGAAGTCAAGAATGGAAAATTTGTGACCAAGGGCATCATTACAAGTTTGGCGGTCCTTTGAATGCCAATGCGGCGTTGGCAGTCGGAGTATGAGTCATGGGAGCCTATAGAGCAAAGACCGCCACGGTCCTGCTGGCACTGCCAATCTGCACAGACCACCACGGTCAAGAGGCAGCACAAACAGGGCAGAGGAACCTGTTCCTACTGGACACTTTGTGGTTTTGCACCCCACCAATGTGACCATTGCAGTCCAACTACCACGTCCCAGCAGGTGGTAGCAGATAGTATAAAGGGAGACACTAGGGCGGTCATTCTGACCACGGCGGGCGGCGGTCGCCGCCCGCCATGCGGTCACCGCCAAATGGCCGCTCCGCGGTCAGGAGACCGCGGATGCCATTCTGGCTTTCCCGCTGGGCCGGCGGGCGACCGCCAAAAGGCCGCCCGCCGGCCCAGTGGGAAAGCCCCTGCAGGGCTGCAGGGGTGCGACGGGTGCAGTAGCACCCGTCACGATTTTCACTGTCTGCAAAGCAGACAGTGAAAATCTTCATGGGGCCCTGTTAGGGGGCCCCTGCACTGCCCATGCCAGTCAGAATGGCCCTGGAAGCACCGCCAGCCTGTTGGCGGTGCTTCTGTGGTCCCCGGCCCTGGCGGTCATGGACCGCCAGCGTCGGAATGACCCCCTAGGTGTCTAGTTTTCAAAAAAGTGTAGGTCTGGTAGGTTTCTCTAGGTGCCGGCTGATCTAGAGGCCAAAATCCACAGCTAGGCACTATGCAAAAAACACGTCCGATTTCAATGTAAAAATGTGATGTGTCCATGTTGTGTTTCCTGGAATGAGCATTAGGCCTACCCACGCAAGTGAGGTACCATTTGTATCTGGAAACTTGGGGGAACACAGAACAGCAAAACAAGTGTTATTGCACCTTGTCTTTCTCTACATTTTTTCCTTCCAATTGTAAGACAGTGTGTAAAAAAGACGTCTATTTGAGAAATGCCCTGTTATTCACATGCTAGTATGGGCACCCCAGAATTCAGAGATGTGCAAATAACCACAGCTTCTCAACACCTTGTGCCCATTTCGGAAATACAAAGGTTTTCTTGATACCTATTTTTCACTCTTTATATTTCAGCAAATGAATTGCAGTATACCTTGTATAGAATGAAAACCCATTGCAAGGTGCAGCTCATTAATTGTCTCTGGGTACCTCGGGTTCTTGATGAACCTACAAGCCCTATATATCCCCGCAACCAGAAGAGTCCAGCAGACGTAACGTTATATTCCTTTCAAAAATCTGACATCGCAGGAAAAAGTTACAGAGTAAAACGTGGAGAAAAATGCCTGTTTTTTTCACCTCAATTTCAATATTTTTTCATTTCCGCTGTTATTGTCTGTAGGAAGCCTTCGTAGGATCTACACAAATTACCCCTCGCTGAATTCAGAATGTTTTCTACTTTTCAGAAATGTTTAGGTTTCGGGATCCAGCATTGGTTTCATGCACATTTCTGTCACTAACTCGGAGGAGGCTGAAAGCACAAAAAAAAGCTCAAATTGGTTATGTCCCAGTAAAATGCCAAAAAAAGGATGCACATTTGGCGTGGGTAGCTTATGTGGGCAAAAATTTATGAGGGCCTAAGCACAAACTGCCCCAAATAGCCCAAAAAGGCCTGTAACCTGAGGGGAAAAAGGCCTGGCAGCAAAGGGGTTAAATGCCAGGAAACCCCCCACAGGAAGGGGCATCAATTGGGCAGACAGGCACCTCAGGGATTATCCTTGGGAGGTGGGTTGGATTTGGGAGGGGGGTTTGGTCTTGGGTTTGGGAGGGGTGGTCTGCTTTTTGGGAGGGGTGGGAGACCTTGGAGGTGGAAGGGAGGGTCTGGGTGGTGGGCGGGCGCCTCTTGGGTTTGGGCCAGGGTGGAGGGAACAGGAGAAAGGTTAAGGTCCAACAAAAAGATTTCTTAGGGACACTGGAACAGTCATCAGAAGGGTCTTGGAATTTGGATGTTGAGGGAGTGGTTTTCTGCTGTGTTGGTGTGGATGTTGTGTCTGTGTGCTTCTGGGAGGTATGCTTGTGTTTAGTTGGTGTATGTTGGGTGAGTGAATGAGTACGTTTGTGTGTCTTGAGGGTCTAGGAGGTAGAGCCACTGAGGGATGGAGTGGTGGATGTGTGTGTCTGTTGGGGTGGTGACTGTGGGTATGGTGGGTGTGGTGGATGTCTTTGTGCCTTTTGTTGTGGTGTCTGTGGGTATGGCGCTTGTGGGGGATGTCTGGGGGTCTGTTTTGTGATATGTGTTGGTATACTGGGTGTGATGAGTGTTTCGCTGACTGTTGGTGTGGTGCCTGTGGGTATGCAGGATTTCGTATGTGGGTGATGCTGGGGGTGGTTGGGGTGCATAGGGAACTTGTGACTGTTGTTGTGTCTGTGGGTGGCTGTTGTTTGCTTGCGTGTCAGTGTGTTTTGCAGTGCTTGTGTTTGTGTGAGCTCCTCTTGTGTGTTGATCTAGATGCATGCACATCTGTCTGTGTGCTTTGGCTAGGTAGGAAAAGGGGGATTTGGATTGGGAAGACGTGGAGGGGGGAATGGGAGGTGTGAGGTGACTGGCTGCCATCAGTAAGGAGGGCCAGAGCCTGAAAAGATCTCTTTAGGCTTGTCATTGCACCATGAAATTAATACATTTGTGTGTTGTAGTTGAGTTGCCAGTTCCTAGATGGCATTCACAAAGGCTGACTGACCCTTAGAGATACTTCCCAGAAGGTCAATAGCCTCCTCACTGAGGGCATCAGGGGCTAGGGCTGAGGTGCCTGCGGCAAAGGAGATGCCCACCCTCTTCGGTGAGCGACACAGCCAACTGGGTGGGAAGCAACAGGAAGGGTGGTGATAGAACGGGGGTGGCAGACAAAGATGGCACAGGGGGATGATCCGAAGGTTCACCACCACTAGGGAGGGTCCACTGGAGAAAGATTCAGATGATGATAAGGCTGTCCTGGTCTCCCCTGTGGCACTCCCCTCGCCCTCCAGGCCACTTGGTCCCTCTCTGTTGGGGCTGTCTTGACCCAAGGTCCCGGGGCCAGATGCTTCCCCACTTGGATATTCCCCATCTCCTTCACTTGCTGGTGCTGATGCTGCAAATACAAAGATACAAAGGGCCATCACATGTCCATGATCACACTTGAACAACAGCTCTGATTAGCAAACATTGCCTAGATATCAAGCCGGCTTCAGTAACAAACGCCACCTAAGTTGCCCATACATGTGCCATACCACATGCATGCATGCCATATGAACTGTCAACAGTTGCCCACAGCTAATTCACGATCTCAGACAACTACATTTGCATGGATGAAGTTGTGCAATCACAATAACCATTCAACAATTAGGAGACATCATTACCCCCAAAGCTCTGCCCCATGGAGTAGACCCCAGTTACCTGTTGGCATACAATAGTAGGCCAATGCCAAATACATTTCCACTGATCCCACACAAGGTCATGTACACATCTATTTGTCACATACATGATGACCTAACAATAAGAAATGATGCTCCAAAATCCTGCCATGTTGATGACAAAGGTACAATATCCTGGGAGAAGGTGATATCGAAATACTCATATCACACTGGAAGCAGTTCCTCTATGCACACTTCACCAAGTGATATTTGTCCCAATGGAGTAATGAAGGTAGTATAAATGTTGCTCAGATAGGCCACACATGTGGCATGGAAATGAACACTGTAGACATCATGTGAAAATGTCATGAAGAGATGTCCCTAACATCCTCAACACAGTGAACCAGCAAGCCCCAGGGAAATCACCACTAATGTCTTCCACCCCGTACAATTACATGCTCTGAATGCATTAGTAGACTCCATTAGTCCCTTGGATGTTGGAGAAGCCAAGAGATCTGTAAGTACTTATCAAAGGCCTTCAACATGTTGCCCAAATGGAAGCTACATCATTGTCTCCATTCTGGCCATGCAGGCGCAGATGTCTGTCTGTGGATGAATGCTTGTACCCAAACACATGAGATTCCATCATAACTGCAAGTCACTCCATGATTCCAGCCAACAGTCAGATCACAGACCTTACACATTTCACATGTTCTAAGCACTTTGCTATTTGATTCTAGATCAATGACATATAAATGCACATTACGGCTCCAAATTCAAGGCCTACCTATCATGTCCTTTATTGAGACTGCAGTTGTACATGCCAAATTACATACTGTGATGGGTGAGGGTATGTGTCAGCCAACAATCAATGTTGATACACTCCTGTATGTGGCACAACATGAAATGTAACCCCATTGTAAATGTCCTATTCCACACAGAGTTTGCCATGCGCATATATGTGAGGGAATACAGACACCATCCCATCAACATAGGTAGACCATGCATGAAACAGCAGCTCCGAAGCGTTTTTCAAAAGATAAAGGGACACATGCTGACATGTCAGCACATGGAATGTTGGCAGCAATGATGGCACATAAATCATGTCCATGGACATTTCCCACTTAACAAGGGAAAGGACTGACCTATAGCTTCACCCAGAGTACAATGTATACTCACATGTATGTTGGTTGTCTTTACACTACAGACTGCTATGAGGCACCAGCACCTGTCATACAGTGAAGAGAAGTGGCCTCTCGAGGGCAGATGACTATATACACATTTACCCAGGCACATGGCTGAGGACAGTGATCCATCACCTACTTATCTTTGGCCTGTGATATTTAAGAGTAGTGGTCTGTTCTAGAGCTGTCAGAAGCAAAATTATTCACTTGACAATGTGACAGGCATAAATATGTCCTGTACTCACCCCCTTGTGGCTACTGTGCTGCCCTTAAACATCCATCAAGCTCCAGATAGACAACCACCAGAATGCAGGCCATTGGGGGGTCACAGTCCGATGGGCACCCTGCCCACATTGGGAGGACATTCCCATCTGGACCTCCACGATCTTCCAGGCCCAGCGTCTCAGGTCCTCGCACCTTTTCCTGCAGTGGGCACTCCACTGGCTGTGGACACCCAGGGTCTTCCACAAACCCTTCTTTTGATGGACTTTGACCTGCATGGATGCAAAAGACAAATGAAGAGATCATGATCATGAGTTTCATCACAAATGGTTGAGTGGCATACTTGTCTTTAATATCAATCTAGGACTTTCCTATTTGTCAATACTTCCTAAGTGTAACACAAACAAGACAATAAGCACAGAGACATGACTACAGACATATATTTCTTCATCTGCAGACTGACACACTACCCTGCTCAGGCCCTACAATGACTAAGCAAGCATACTGACATCACGTACCTCATGCTCTAGCAACCTGACTATGATGTGAGCCACTATGAAACACATCACACCTATGTGACTTCTGAAGGTACACTCCTTAGGCATGAATGGACAAACACATTCACATTCTGTGAGAATGACTCTCTGCATACAGTCCGTACAGGCAACTGCCAACATACAAAATCAAACATTACACATCGGTAACAATGAAGGAACTGGAATGGTGGGTACAGAAAGGCCCTCATTACTACCCTGGCGGTGGGTGATAAAGTGGCAGTAATACCACCAACAGGCTGGTGGTAACTACCACCAAATTATGACCATGGTGGTGATATCGCCGAAAGACAGCCAATGTATCACACCAACTGCCAGGGCAGAAACAACAGTTAACACGGCAGTAGCCGCCTACAGCCTGGCGGAAGACAAAGTACAACCCACGATATTGTGACACAGGAAACCGCCAGGATATCCGGGGCGGTACCAACACCATCAAAAGCCTGACAGAAACAGAACACAAAAGTCAAAGAACTCACCATTGGAGACACAGGGAAGAACCACGCCGCTATGGAACCAGAACTGCAAGTGTTTCCGATGATCTCCACCACGAACACCAACTCCGGTGAAGACGACGACGGTGAGTACAGCTGCCTAGCACACAAGGGAGGGTGGGAGGAAAACAACAGTGACACACACATGCACAACACACACCACACACACACACACACACCATGCATACAACCAGCTGCATAAGATAATCAATTTGTCCACAATAATCAGCAAAATAATGCAAGGACAACAGGAATTGAACACAGTGATTGCAATAGGATCAACAACCAAAATCATAGGTCGATGTGGTAATGCTACAGATAGATACAAATGTACAAAAAAGGGACACTGCCCAGTTCATAGTTCACAGGAGCCACATGGCCACAGGGCAAAGTCCAAGGCCACACTTGATTCCTGTACCAATACGGAGAGAACACTGCAGGGGCATCAGTTGGCAAATAGGCAGGCACCTCAGGGGGGGAAGGGCACCTCAGCCGGATGCAGAAACAAGACCACTCGTTCTGGAGGGGGCAACATGCCCTGTGCATTGTCCTGGGGAGTACAAGGCCACAGTCTCTCAGGTGGGTGACTTGCCCACTGGTTATGGAGGGGGCAACATGCCCTGTGCTTTGTCCTGGGGAGTGAAAGGCCACAGTCTCTCAGGTGGGTGACTTGCCCAATGGTTCTGGAGGGGGCAACGTGCCCTGTGCTTTGTCCTGGGGTGTGTAAGGTCACAGTCTCTTGAGTGGGTGACTTGCCCACTGGTTCTGGAGGGGCCAGCATGCCCTGTGCTTTGTCTTGGGGAATGCAAGGCTACAGTCTCTCAGGTGGGTGGATACCCCACTGGTTCTGGAGGGGGCTACATGCCCCGTGCTTTGTCCTGGGGAGTGCAAGACTACAGTCTCTAGAGTGGGTGACTTGTCCACTGGTTCTGGAGGGGGCAACATGCCCTGTGCTTTGTCCTGGGGAGTGCAAGGCCACAGTTTCTCAGGTGGGTGGATACCCCACTGGTTCTGGAGGGGGCAACATGCCCTGTGCTCTTTGTCCTGGGGAGGGCAAGGCCACAGTCTCTCAAGTGGGTGACTTGCCCACTGGTTCTGGAGGGGGCAACGTGCCCTGTGCTCTTTGTCCTGGGGAGTGCAAGGCCACAGTTTCTCAAGTGGGTGTCTTGCCCACTGGTTCTGGTGGGGACAGGCTGCACAGCAGCCCATGGAGGCTGGACTAGATGGCGTCTGCCGGCAGTGATGGCTAACCTGTGGTGGTAGTTGTGGGAGGCTTCTTCTCAGCCCTTGCATCCTCCGATTGCTGCACTGTGGTGGTGGTTGTGGGAGGCTCCTGCTCAGCCCCTGCACCCTCTGATGGCTGCACTGTGTTGGTGGTTGTGGCAGGCTCCTGCACATCCTCTGCACCCTCCGATGGCTGCACTGTGGTGGTGGTTGTTGGAGGCCCCTGCACCCTCCGATGGCTGCACTGTGGTGGTGGTTGTGGGAGGCTCCTGCTCAGCCCCTGCACCCTCTGATGGCTGCACTGTGGTGGTTGTGGGAGGCTCCTGCTCAGCCCTTGCTCCCTCCGATGGCAGCACCGTGGTGGTGGTTGTGAGAGGCTGCTGCATAACCTCTGCATTTTCTGATGGCTGCACAACCACAGCTGGCGATGGGGGGTTCTGTGACAGCTGTTAGTGCAGGCTCCTTCCCCTTCTTGGTGGTGGGTGTAGGTTCCTTCCCCTTCTTGGTGGTTGGTGCAGGCTCCTTCCCCTTCCTGGTGGCTGGTGCAGGCTCCTTCCCCTTCAGTATTTGTGGCCTGGAATGCTTTCCACCATGAGTAGGTGCTGCTGAAACAGGCCCGTGGACTGTTTGGCTGCGGTGCTTGGCTGGGTCCTTGATACCCTGGCCATACGTGCAAGAGGGGGGAAGGGTAGATAAATGTCAATCTGGGAAAGGAAAATCTTTTTAGGGACACTGGGGCGGGAAGAGGGAGGATTAATGGGAGTGGAGGATGAGGGAGTGGTTGTTGGAGGTGTTTGTCTGCTGGATTTAGGTGCAGGTGCATGGGTTGTATGCTGTTGTGAGGTGGATGGCTTTTGGCTGTCTGAGTGCTTGCGATTGTGTACTTTAGGAGGGGGGACAGACATGGTGGGAGAGAACACAGGGGATGTGTGCATGGATGTTGTGGAGGTGTCTGCCAGTGAGGTGTGTGTTCTGCTTGGTGTGGTGATGATGCTGGTAGTGGATTATGATGTAGTGCATGCAGGTGTGAGTGTGGACGTAAGTCAGCAGGAGGTGGAGGAGGAAGATGAGGGGTAGACAGTGGAAATAGTGGATGTTGTTGTGTGTGCAACTGGATGGTGTTTGTATGAGTGTCTGTGGGATGAAGTGTGGTGCTTGTGTTTGCCTGTGACCATCTTGGGTGTTGTCTTGTGTGCATGCTCGTCTGCCTGTGTGCTTGGGATGGGTTGGAGTTGAGGAGAATGGGACTGGGACGTGGTAGTTGGAGGGGGGATGGTAGAAACAGGGACAATGGCTGCCATCAGGGAGGAAGCCAGAGCCTGAATCGATCTCTGTTGGGCCGCCAATCCACCGTGATCTGCATCTGGGCTCCCAGCCCCTGGATGGCATTCACAATGGTTGAATGCCCTAAACAGGTGCAGGGTAGCAGGGCTCAATGCGGCTCACTGGCGGAGGGTCTTAGGTGCCTGGGGTGAAGGATATGCCCACCCTCCTGGGTAAGCGGTCATGGGAATCTCGCTGAGGGGCTGCTGGGAGGGCGGTGCTGGTATGGGGGTTGAGGCTCTACCTGTAGCTGGGGTGGTTACAGATGTATCTGCCACCACCAGGGAGCTCCCATCGGAGGAGGTATCAGATTCTGTGTTGTCCCCTCCAGTCTCTGCCGTGGTTCTCCCCTCGCCCTCCATCCCACTGGTGCCCTCGGCGTTGGTGGACTCTGACTCCAGGGTCCTGTGAGATGCTGCTCCTTCTGTCATTGTGCCTCTGCTCCTCCACCAGATGATATTAATGCACATAAGGATAGGATAAGAAAACAAGAAAGGAGGGGTGGAGACAAAAGATATACTGGGTCAATGTCTGCACCAACACCACCATTGGCGTACACAGCACCCTCACACACAGGGTACAGGCCTACCCACTATGCATTGCATTACCAGTGATATTGCCAGCCACCAAGGCATGAGGAGGAGCACAAATCGCCAGCTGCAGCATACCTGGGACCCACGCAACCCTGACCAGTAGTGGATGCTAACAAGCTAGGTAGGCAGTATTTTCCCTTCAGACCCTAGTCATCAGAAGACCTACAATGCTTATGTGTGGCCTGGCCTAGCGGCAGCCACTGACACACAACCACCACCTGGATACCACCCCATCAGCTGTGAGCTTTAATTATGGCCACTGTACTCACCCCAATGTGGCTGCTGTGATTCCCTCAAGTGCCCATCCAGCTCTGGATAGGCCACCACCAGTATGCGGGCCATCGGGGATCAGGGTCCGACGGACACCCCTTCCTCGTTGGGAGGCCATCCCAAGCTGGGCCTCCGCAGTCTTCTGTGCCCAGCGTCCCAGGTCCTCCCAATGTTTGCAACAGTGGGTGCTATGCCTGCCATAGACCCCCCAGGGTCCACACCTCCTTGGCAATGGCATGCCATATACCCTTCTTTTGATGGGCGTTGACCTGCAGAGGCAATACAGACAGGAGAACACCATTAGACAAACAGTCCAGCCAGTAACACGAATGGCCTACCATACCCATTTCCATTACCATTGGTACACACAAAGCCCAGCAAACAACGTGTACCCAGCCAAGAGGACATCCCTCCCCCTTACACAATGCCTTCACACACAACTCCATGATTTCATGCCACATGCATTGTGCCCACACTGTACTCACCTGTTGGTCTGGAGGCCCATACAGCAATCCGTACTGGGGTCTGACCCCATCCACCAGTCGCTCCAACTCCTTAGTAGTGAAGGCTGGGGCCCCTTCCCCAGTCACACGTGCCATGGTAGGTTCCAGACACAGGACACAGAAGCACATGCAGTGTAGGTCCTCTCCTATGGAATGTCAGGAAACAAGTGAGGAATGTGATAGAAAATGGTGGTCATGTCGGCGGCGGTGCATACCATCGCTGCCGCCGTAGATCACCATTGGCCAGTGTACTCCATAAGGCCCAATAATAACCCTTGAGGAGTTGCACAGCGGTTCCCGACTGCCTACCGTCACGGCCTGCCTACCGTCACGGCGCACAACGTCAGCAGCATTATCTCACTTCCACCTGTCCCTCCACACAGGTCAAGCGGACACCATTTCGGTGGGGGGAGATCAGCCCTATGGAATAATGCTGCTTCACAGGATAAATAGGCACATACATAACAAATTGCACTGTCCCATTACATGTTTACAGACTGCGGACTACTGTTGTGGCTCCATTGTTCAGTTTGTGACAGACTTCTCACTCTTTTGTCCCTTAGATACCTACCACTGCGGATGAATAGGAGTTGGAGACATACCCCCTTGCAAAGACCCCCGGTGGACTTAGCTGCACTGGAGGACAGGCACATTATCCTCACCCATAGACTGGACAGGGCCACAATCACAGAGCAGTGTGCCCATTTGGAGCCTGACCTGATATCTGCAATCCGTCATCCCTCTGAGATTCTCTCGTGCAAGTGCTATCAGTTCTCCATTTTCTGGCAACTTCTTCATTCCAAGTGACAGTGGGCTTGGCAGCGAGAATGTCACAGCCAATGTTCTCAATAGTGCTGACAAGAGTGTTGTCTGCCTTGATAAAACACATGTGCAGCTACATTGCATTCCCCCGAGGTTGAGGATTTGGCTATTGTGAAGGCCGGGTTTTATGCAATGGAACATATCACCAATGTAATTGGGGCAATTGACGGAACACATGTAGCATTTGGCCCCCCGCCAGAATGAACAAGTCTTCAGGAATTGTAAGAGTTTCCACTCCATGAATGTGCATATGGTGTGCTTGGGGGACCAGTACATCTCCCACATCACTGCTAAGTATCCTGGGTCGGTGCATGATGCCTTTATCCTAAGGAATAGCAGCATCCCAAATGTGGTGGCTCAACTACAGAGGCACAGGTGTGGCTAATAGGTGAGCCCTGGTTCCCACCCAGTATATGTTGGTATATGCCTATAGTGTTGGCCATAAAGGATAGTGTGTGGCTAAATGTTGTCCCTCAATATTTGCAGGTGACTCTGGTTACCCAAACCTATCATGGCTGCTGACCCCTGAGAGGAATGTCAGGACAAGGGCAAAAGAATGTTATAATGAGGCACATGGGCAAACCAGAAGGATCATTGAAAAGACCTTTAACCTCCTTAAGGCCATGTTTCAGTGCCTCTATCTAACAGGTGGATCCCTGGGCTACTCACCCAAGAAGGTCTGTCAGATAGTAGTGACATGCTGCATGTTGCACAACCTGGCCCTCAGATGACGTTCCTTTTCTGTAGGAGGAGGAGACTGGAGATGCCCCTGTGGCAGCAGTGGACCCTGTGGACAGTGAGGATGAGGAGGTAGAGGATGAGGATGTGGACAACAGAACATCTGTGATCCATCGGTACTTCCAATGAAACACAGGTGAGACAGTGCAACTTTACATTTCTATGACTTTGGTTGTATTCTGTGTGGCATTGGCATGCTGGTATTTCTCTCTTCTATGCCCACTTACTGTCACCTCTGGCTATTCATTTTGCAGATGTTGGTGATTTGACAAAAACTCCCCCAGTGTGATCACAACAGCCAGCTACAAGTCATTGATTCTATGCTTATTCTATGTACAGTTCAATGGCTGTACCTGTTTCAATCAATACATTTTTTAAATACATGACATACTTGAAATCAATTAATGTCAAAGGGTGCTAATTGTAGTGCTAATTTATACAGGGGAAGTGAAATGGGATAGGGTGATGATGGAGGAAAGTCCAGGGTACTGTTCCAGTCTGTTCGTAGCACAGGTGCATTGTCCAAGGGGACATAGGAAGGAGTGGAATGGCAGTTCAAGGTGGACAAGGTGACTGAGTAGGTCACAACGGGGACAATCAGGAGAGTCTCATTTCCTGGCGAGGGTCATAGTTTCCCTATGCTGTGCATGCTTTAGTGATGAGTGTCCATGCAGGGCTGTGAGGGGTGTCCATGCATTGGTACAGCATGCAGGGCTTGGCATTGGGAATAGTGGGATGTGATGGTGGAGTGTGTGGGATGGAGTGATGGGAGTGAGGGTGAGAGTATGTGATGGCACTCAGGTATGGGGGGTGATAAGTGATAAATGTTGACTTACCACAGTCCAGTCCTCTTCCAACTCCAGCCAGGCCCTCAGGATGCAGTATTACCAAGACTTGCTCCTCCCATGCTGTGAGTTGTGGGGGAGGAGTTGGGGATCCACCGCCAGTCCTCTAGATAGAGAGCTGGTGTCTTTCTGCTGTGGAACATACCTTCCCCTGTAGGTCGTTCTGTCTCATAGGCTCTCATTATCCTAATGAGACTACTGGATTTTTGGACGGCAAGATCGTTCACAGTGTGGGGGACTAAGTCTGACCCACGGTAAAGGACCTTTGTCACCCAAAATCCGGTTTTGCTCCAGCTAACTAGCAGTGCCTCATCTCTCCCGAAAGGAAGAGATAAGTGGGCAGCCGAGCGCATGACATCTTAGTACTTCCCAGGGAAGTCGTGGTCACTCAGGTCACAACCGGTTCTCTCGTACACAGTGCGGTCTCATATATAAATGACAAAGGCAGTTTAAGTTTTAAAGATTGGTTTAATAAAACAACTGCATTTTAGATAACTAAGCATGAGCTGCAATAACCAGAACTATACAACACAGTAGGATTGAAATAGTAGCGAGGAGAGTGAAGCACAAGAATAAGGCTATCATAGTGCAACTGAATTACGTTCTCTCTAAGTTATATTTTGAGCACAGCCTGTGAAGCTCTAAGCCTCCCTTTCAGGTTCCCACGGGAGGACATCAACCCTCATACCTGAGCAAAGGCCTGTAATCTGCATCAGCATCTGCAACGGGGCAGTCAACATCTAGTTGTGGGTTCCTGGTCGGAATCTCCCTCTTACGTGTACCAGGACTAGAAAGTGTTTTTATAACTAACACGCCGGTGTTCTAAGAAACGTCCCTACATAAGGATGTGTACTTTCTACGAACCCTAAAGACTAAACTTCTACCACGTCTATTGGCAATGGACCAGACTGTATCCTTGACAGAGGCACAGAGCGAGCAAGAATGTATTGTTTGAGAACACAGTGCTGAAGTAAGCTAAACAGTGTGATAGAAGGAAATAAAAACAAGACCGTGGAAGTGGTTATTGTAAAATAACCGTGCAAGGTTGAATAAAATGCATCTAGGAAAAAGTGCACAGAGGCCTAATACTTTAAGCAAACGCACATAAAGCTACATTAAAAATGGCTACACTACACTCTCCCCTTGTCGGTAGAAAGTGGTTTAAGCCAAAACTAAAAAATGCCCTAGGCCAAAATATAATTAAAACCCTATCAAATTTCAACAAGTTAAGAGGACACCAAAGCATATTAATCGTCAATTTAAAATAAAAGGAATGAGCATGCAGCAAAAAGAGTCATAATGTCAATTTAAAATGAATCCATTTCAAACAGTGGTCATGTAAAGCAGGAGAGTCTCTACTTCGGAAGATGACAAAACCGGGAAATCCACGCCAAAGACTACCAAGGAGCAAGTGTGTTCCAAAGCCCCAGTGTCAACCAAGGTGGCATCCCGTGTAGAGCCTGTAAACGAGTCAATATCAACTTCCTCCAGGAAGGGTATCTCGTAAGTAGCCTCTCGAAGCAAACGCAGCCGCAGCGCGCATGTCTGGTAATGAGCCCTCATCGGGAACATCAACAGAGCAGCATCAACCACTTGGGGGCGTTGCTGTGAGAGACAGACGTCTAGTGCATGCTCAATAGAGCACCAATGGCATCGAAACACGGGCTGCACACAATCCAAAACTGGTCTGAATGACAGAGACCAGTCACACTCCAAATGTTCCAGGAGTGTAGCTCCAAAGTGCTGCATCATGCATTCACGACACACCTGCGCTGATGGGAGCGCCCACATTCGTCCTTGTTGCGGCAGTACAGCCATTGCGGAAAAACAACAGCAACAGCAGAATGCCGACTAATAAAGCCAAAGTTATCGGAAATCCCCCAAAAATGCTTCAGAAAATTGAATGAATAGCCAAAGGTATTAAACCAAATATGGAAGAGAAGGTGTGAACGAAACCAACACCAACGGCTTTAAAAAAATGTGATAATCCAGCCATGCTGGACGCATTAAATATACGTCCCACGAGTTCACCAAAGTGGCTCAGAAAGTTGGTATTTAACAGGGACTGTATTTCCGCTGATGACCTTGCCACCTGAAGTGCGTAGGTCTGGCGTGCAGATGTAAGGGGCACATGCTTCTGAAACAATAAAGCCTTCAGTCTACTTAACTTGTCGAAATTCACCTTGGAAGTAGCAATGTGAGGCCAAATATCCGCTACCTCCCTTAATTTAGTGGGGGGAAACAACACAGTCCCGCAGCAAGTAACAACCTTAGTGACCGAAACAACGTAAAGTATTCCGGCCCGCATGCCGAAACAGTCTTCACTATTGAGGAGGACGTAGCTGCCATTTGAAAGCACCTGGAATGTGCGTTTAATCAAGGGGACTGGAACTCCCTTCAGATAAGGTGACAAGTTCGCAACCGAGGCATTACATGCCCCATGCAAGGACAGCTGCTTACAAATCATTGAATGGCTGACCGAAGTCTTGCATTCACTACCGCTAAGAAAGATCTCTTTCATGCCATTTACGCATTTGTACAAGAAGGGAAGCTCCCACACCTCATAGATATAACTATCTCCCAACTTTTCATATCTGCCTACCGGAACATGTTTCAAACAAGAAGTGAATTGTAACGTAGAAATAGGCAGATTAATAACCCTGTGTATTAACCACTCTGCAGAGGGAATCTCAGTCATTGTAAACGGCAATCTTTCAAACTTTTCAGTGTTGATGACATAAGGTGCCTCCTTCTTAGCCATTAGTTGTTGTTGTCGCATTAAATTAAAGGAAAAAAATATTTCCCTGGCCCTGATGTGCTGCCACGGAACGCGACCCGCCTTCAATGTCTGAAGCGTCCAACCCAACTGCATAATGGACCTGGTCTGACTCTGTCCATGATATAAAGAAGACATATCAGATCGTATAATGTCTATAGCAGAAGAAACAATGTTGTTAATTGTATATATCCGGTCGGACAAGGTGTGAATTCCATTATCCACAACAGCTAATGCCTTTTTCAAATTTTCCTGATCTATCTGCCTTAACCGGGCTACAGCCTCTTGTTGGGAAAGTTTCCATAGTTCATTGTATACTTCATACAAGAAACCCTTCCTACGTGGCGTCTTCGGGCCTGACAAAAAATCTTGTAAGTCAGTATTATTAGACAGGAGAGTGAGATGTGTCTTAACTGCATCTAGCGAGGATGATTTTGACCATTGCTGGCACAATTTTCCCACAATATGGGGGTCATTACAACATTGGCGGTATAAGGTGCTTACCGCCGTGCAGAAGACCGCCAATACACCGCGGCGGCGGCGGTAGACCGCCACAGCTATTATGACACACATCTCGAAATCTGCCGAAATTCAGACACCCACACAATCCCGCCACACCAAAGGTCAGCGATAAACATGCGGAAACAAATCCTCCACCTCCACGCCAACAGAAACACGCCCATGCCATTACGACCCACGAATGCACGCGGCGGTCTTTCAACTGCGGTATTCCATTGGCGGTACACACCGCCGCGCTCAAAATACACACACAGCTCCAAAACACCGCCACATTGGACAATTCCAAATACACACACCTGATACACATACACACAACACTCCCACACACCCAACACAATATAAAACACACACCCACATCACCCACAAACCCCTACAACAAAAAATTCAGAAAGAAGGCGAGAGAGAGAGCACAGAATAGACAACCCCATCACACAGAGGCACACAACACCATCACCCACAGAACATCCACGCACAAAACACCACCTACAACTACACTCACCACACTCATCAACACATACACCACCCCACACATCACACAGAACACCCATGTCACGCCAAAGACACCCCCGCTTCTCGAAGGAGGAGCTCAGGGTCATGGTGGAGGAAATCCTACGGGTAGAGCCACAGCTATTTGGCTCACAGGTACAGCACACATCCATAGCCAGGAAGATGGAGCTATGGTAAAGAATAGTGGACAGGATCAACGCAGTGGGACAGCACCCAAGAAATAGGGAGGACATCAGGAAGAGGTGGAACGACCTACGGGGAAGGTGCGTTCCACGGTCTCCAGGCACCACATCGCGGTACAGCGGACTGGCGGCGGACCCCCACCTCCTCCCCCTCAACTAACAACATAGGAGGAGCAAGTCTTGTCCATCTTGCATCCTGAGGGCCTCGGAGGAGTCGTTGGTGGAACGGACACTGGTAAGTCAAATCTTCACTATCATATCCCCCACCCTACCTGCATGCTATCACACACCCCCACCCTCACACCCTCCCCTATCACCCAAACTCCTCACTAATGTACCAATAACACCAACTACACATCCCAACCCCAAGACCTGCATGACACAAATAAGCAGGGACACCCATCACTAAAGCATGCCCACTGCACATACCCAGAACACCCCCCAACCATCAGCACACAACCCCACACACAGGAATGCCTGCACTGGAGTTCACGCACACCCAACCATTGCACACCATTACACACACACATGCAATAATCATGTACTTATACCCCCGCAGGAACCCGAAGGAACATCAACACACCAGAGGGTCCAGACAACACCACTCCACCCCCAGAAGAGGCCCACAGTGACGACAGCAGCTCTGCCCTACTGGATCTTGTGACCAGCCCGCACCATCGTGGGCCTCAGGACAGTCAGTTCCCCTTGCCCAGCCACAGCCCAACACCGAGCTTCCACCCTCTGGTAACACCAGCACAGCACCCACCCAGCCGGCCCAAACCTCCCTACCCAGGACAGGTCAATCAGCGGTGTGTCCACCACTACAGGGCACCCAGGCTAACCCAACACCCCAACAACAACAGGGACCTGGGGGCCGTGGTAGTGGGCACACGGTCCAGGGGACGGAGGCACAGGAACACAGGGGAACTGGGAGGGCTGCTGTGCGACAGAGGGAGGGCAGGCCAAGGGAACCAAATCTCCACAAGGCCCTATCCTCCATCATGGGAGCATACCACCACTCCCAGGAGACGATGGCGACGGTCCTGGACAAGTTGCATGAGACCCTGCGTCTGCAGGAGGAGCAGTATTTGGGGTTCAGGGAGTAGCTCAGGACCATCGGCTCTGCCCTGGGCACCATCGTAGGGGTGCTGACGGACATTCAAAAGACCTTGAGGGACACCGTGGTACTCCAAGGGGCCCCTGACACTAGTCAGGACGACAAACTGCCCACCACCTCTGCCAGCGCTAGTGGACAGGACGCCCCGCCACAGGACCACCACACCAGCACTCTATCCCCGGCAGACGGACAACCACCACGCAAGCGGGCCCTGAGATCCAGGAACAGGATAGAGCAAGATGGCAAGACCCCCGCCAGGAAATAAGACCACCCTGATTGTCCCCCCACTGTCCCACTTTGTTACCCTGTCCAATTCGGAATTGCCCCAGCTCCACTTCCAATGGCCAGATGTGCAATGTACCTGTGAGACTAATAGACTGGACTCTGCCATGGACATTCCTCCACCATCACCCATCCCCATTTCACAACCCCCCTTCATTTTTTAGCACTTAAATAAACACCCTTGAAACACTAAATAAAATGGAGTCAGTCTATGATTTGTAATTTTGTATTATCAATGACAGTGTCATAATGGGTTACCCATTGGAAGGTAAACATACCAATGTCACACATCACAAGCCCTTCAAGGATGCAAGCAGTTGACACGTAGGTTACCACATTTGTGAAACTGAAATGGAAGGGGACAACTCAGTTAACAAATAGTGAGAGTAATGTCAGTACAGGATAGAGGTAGACGTGTGAAAGTTAATATAATGTTAAACCTGAAAATGTACTCACCTGTGCTTCACTGGAAATATTGCTGTATGACTGACTCCCTGTTGTCGTTTTCTTCTTCCTCAGCTTCATCCTCATCACTGTCCACAGGCTCCACAGCTGCTACAACACCGTCATCTGGATCATCCTCCTGTAGAAAAGGCACCTGGCGTCGCAATGCCAAATTATGGAGCATGGGGCAGGCGATGATGATGTTGCACACCTTCTTCGGTGAGTAGAATAGGGACCCACCTGTCATATGGAGGCACCTGAACCTGGCCTTCAGGAGGCCGAAGGTGCGTTCGATCACCCTCCTAGTCCGCCCATGGGCCTCATTGTAGCGTTCCTCTGCCCTGGTCCTGGGATTCCTCACTGGGGTCGTTAGCCAGGAAAGGTTGGGGTAACCAGAGTCCCCCAATAGCCATACACGGTGCCTCTGGAGTTGAACCATCATATCAGGGATGCTGCTATTGCGCAGGATGTAGGCGTCATGCACAGAGCCAGGGAACATAGCATTTACCTGTGAGATGTACTGGTCTGCCAAACAGACCATCTGGACATTCATCGAATGATAACTCTTCCTGTTCCTGTACACCTGTTCACTCCTGTGGGGGGGGACCAGAGCTACATGGGTCCCATCAATGGCACCTATGACGTTGGGGATATGTCCAAGGGCATAGAAGTCACCTTTCACTGTATGCAAATCCTCCACCTCAGGGAAAATGATGTATCTCCTTACGTGTTTCAGCAGGGCAGCCAACACTCTGGACAAGACTTTGGAAAACATAGGCTGGGACATCCCTGATGCCATGGCCACAGTTGTCTGAAAAGACCCACTTGCAAGGAAATGGAGCACTGACGTCACCTGCACATCAGGGGGGGTTCCAGTCGGATGGCGGATTGGTGACATCAGGTCTGGCTCCAACTGGGTACATAGTTCATGGATAGTGGCACGGTCAAACCTGTAGGTGACGATTAAAAGTCTCTCTTCCATTGTCAACAGGTCCACCAGCGGTCGGTACACCAGAGGAATCCGCCATCTTCTCATATGTCCCAGCTGACGGTGCTAAGAAGGACAACAGCGAATAAACAGTCACTATTCCTCCAGGTATGTACCCACAGTCACACACAAGACTACACCAGACAATAAACCCTTCCTGGATGTGTGTTGAGTGTAGGCCTCGGTATGTGTGACGCAGTAGTAAATGAAGCCATGTGGGCCCCTGAAATGGCGGCTGCCTGACCTCAAAACTGGGACAATGGAATTGTGGGGTAACAGCGCTGGCGTTGCACACCGTCGCGGTAGGCGGTCATAGACCGCCGCGCAATGCTGCATTGGTTAACATTGGACCCTATGGGTCCCAGGAGCCAATGAAGAGGTGCGCCGACGGTGATGATGCGCACCGCCGCGCACGTCACCGCCGCGGACGTCACCGCCATTTTCTATCTGTTCAATCACTAGATACCTGACCTTCGACAGGAGAGGACCTACACTGCTACTGCTGCTGTGACCTCGGTCTGGAAGCGACGATGGCTGCTGCGTCCGGGGAAAGGGCCCCTGCCTTCACTGCACAGGAGTTGGAGAAAGTTGGGGATGGGGTCCTCCCCCAGTACATGCTACTCTACAGTCCTCCAGACCAACAGGTTAGTACACAGGGAGCACGTTGTATGAGCTAGGCCGGGGTGGACAGGGCTGGGTGGAAGAGGGAAGGGGGCAGAGTTGATACTACAGTAAAGCATGGGAATAAAAGGCCCACAGGGCCACTTACAACAATGGTGCAGTTGGTAATGACTGTTCCTCTTTCCTTGTGCATGTCATGTAGGTCAGCGCCCACCAGAAGAGGGACATTTGGCGTGCCATCGCCAAGGAGGTCCAGACCCTGGGGGCCCACCAGAGACGGGGCACTCACTGCCGTAAGAGATGGGAGGACATTCGCCGCTGCAGCAAGAAGACGGCGGAGGCTCAGTTGGGGATGGCCTCCCAACGTGGGAGGGGTGCCCGTCGCACCATGACCCCCCTGATGTTCTGGATCCTGGCGGTGGCCTACCCGGAGTTGGATGGGCACTTAAGGACATCACAGCAGACACAAGGGGGTGAGTACAACCTCATTCTGCGGACTTTGCGTGCAGTGGAGGGGTCTGGGTGGGGGAGGTGGGCTGTGTGTGTCCCTAGGCCAGGGCGAGTTAGGTAGGCAAGGCCCCTCCGTAATGTGTGCCATGTGGCACTCTACCCCACCTCAGAAGAGTACCAAGTTGAGGTATAGTTGCCCCTGTGGCATCCATGTGCGCAGATTTCCACCATTGCCATGTAGGCCATATCCCAGAAATTGCATGTGCAGAGGCCAGGAGCACGGCGTGATGCATGGGGCTGCTGCGTCTCTCTTGTCCGCCAACGGTAGCGGTATGCCATGCACTAAAACTCTCTTTGTTCTGTCTCCCCCCCCCTTTTCCTGCTCTCCCTGTCCTTTTGTACATCAGCATCATCAGGCGGAGGTACAGTGGCACCGGAGCACGAGGGAGCTGCATCCCACATGGCCATGGAGGGCCACACCACAGAGTCTGAATGCACCAGTGGGACGGAGGGCGAGGGGAGCTTCATGTCGGCCACCGGATCACCAACCAGCAACACAAACTCGTCCGCAGATGGGAGCTCCCCAGTGGTGGCGGCACCATCTGTGCGCCCCACTTCTACAGGTACAGCCGCCACGTCCCCTACCAGCACCGCCCTCCCAGCAGCTCCTCAGCGTTTGCCCCGTGCCCGCTCACCCAGGAGGGTGGGCATCACCTTCGCCCCAGGCACCTCAGGCCCTGCTCCTGTCACCCCTGCTGCCCTCAGTGAGGAGACCATTGACCTCCTCAGGTCACTCACTGTTGGGCAGTCTACCATTGTGAATGCCATCCAGGGTGTAGAACGAGAGTTGCAACACGGTAATGCATTCCTGGAGGGCATTCATTCTGGTCAGGCTGCCCTTCAGCGAACCCTGCAATCTCTGGCCTCAGCACTGATGGCTGCCATTGTCCCTGCGTCCAGCCTCCCCCCTCCAACTTCCTCCACCCAGACCCAATCCCCTGTACCCCAGCCCATCCCAAGCACACCTACAGACCAGCATGCACACAAGTCAACACACACAAGTAGCTCAAGCAAACATAGGCACCACACACACCACAGGCACTCACACAAGCCTCACCCACATACAGACACAGCAACATCCACTGTCTCCACTGTGTCCCCCTCCTCCTCTTCTCCCTCCTCCCTCCCAGTCTCGTCTACACACACACCTGCATGCACCACATCTACAGGCACTAGGACTCGCACCAGGACACCCAGCACCACAAGCCGCTCACCTGCACTCACCACCTCCACTGCCATTCACACGTCCCCTGTGTCCTCTCCCAGTGTGTCTGTGACGCCCCCTCTCAAAGTACACAAACGCCGGCTATCACTCACCCAACATCCATCCACCTCACGACAGCCTCCAGTACCTGCACCTGCACCCAAAACACCTAAAGTGACACCTCCTGCAACCACCTCCTCTTCCTCCACTCCCAGAGCCCCTCCAGCTACCCATCCCAGTGTCCGTCAGAAACTGTCCCTATGTCAAATTGACCTTTTTGGCCCCACTCCCCCTCCAATTCATCAGTCCTGTCGTAGCGCCTCAGCCAAAAAGCCTCCAGTACCACTGGTGCGTGTTCCAGGTTTTTGGAGTGCACCGTCCACCAGGGCAGAAAGTAGGACCCGGAGCCAAGGCACTGGCAGCCCACCCCATGTAAAGGCTCTGAAATTGGGGAGTGGATGACGGGACCGTGTCAAGACTCCTGGGGGGTCAACAAGTGAAATGGGATCCAAGGCGATTGGTGAGTCAGCTGTAACTCCAAAGAAGGTGGGGAAGGTCCAGAGGAAGTCTCCCCAGCCTGTTGTGAGTGTCACGGCGGAGAAGTGCGCCATCATTTCCGGCGGTCCAGACACAACCGCCAGCACCGTCATCACTGGTCCAGAGACCACCGCCGAAGTCAGTGCCCAGGAGGGCCCAAGTATCGTCACTGGTCAGGAGACCACCGCCACCACCGGAGTCAGTGCCCAGGAGGGGCCAAGTGTCGTCACTGGTCAGGAGACCACCGCCGGAGTCAGTGCCCAGGAGGGCCCAAGTATTGTCACTGGTCAGGAGGCCACCGCCACCGCCGGATTCAGTGCCCAGGAGGGCCCAAGTATCGGCACTGGGCAGGAGACTACCGCCGGAGTCAGTGCCCAGGAGGGCCCAAGTATCATCACTGGTCAGGAGACCACTGCCACCGCCGGAGTCAGTGCCCAGGAGGGCCCAGGTATCGTCACTGGTCAGGAGACCACCGCCGGAGTCACAGCCCAGGAGGGCCCAAGTATCGTCACTGGTCAGGAGACCACCGCCAGCGCCGGAGTCAGTGCCCAGGAGGGCCCAAGTATCTTCACTGGTCAGGAGACCACCGCCAAAGTCACAGCCCAGGAGGGCCCAAGTATCATCACTGGTCAGGAGACTACCGCCAGAGTCACAGCCCAGGAGGGCTTGAGTATCGTCACTGGTCAGGAGACCACAGCCAGAGTCACAGCCCAGGAGGGGACAGGATGCCACAGCCCCGCTGGCCAATGATGGAACGTCATGCCACACACCAATGTCCAGTGTGGAGATCGTCATGCCACACACCAATGTCCAGTATGGAGATCGTCATGCCACACACCAATGTCCAGTATGGAGATCGTCATGCCACACACCAATGTCCAGTATCAGAACCGCCATGGCAAAGCACCACTGAACAGTCCTGAACCGCCATGTCAAAGCACCGCTGAACAGGGCAGAGACCACCATGTCAAAGCACCGCTGAACAGGGCAGAGACTGCCATGGCAAAGCACCGCTGAACAGGGCAGAGACCGCCATGTCAAAGCACCGCTGAACAGGGCAGAGACCGCCATGTCAAAGCACAGCTGAACAGGGTAGAGACCGCCATGTCAAAGCACCACTGAACAGTCCTGAACCGCCATGGCAAAGCACCGCTGAACAGGGCAAAGACCGCCATGTCCAAGCACCGCTGAACAGGGCAGAGACCGCCATGTCAAAGCACAGCTGAACAGGGCAGAGACCGCCATGTCAAAGCACCACTGAACAGTCCTGAACCGCCATGGCAAAGCACCGCTGAACAGGGCAAAGACCGCCATGTCAAAGCACCGCTGAACAGGGCATGCACCGTGTAGGAATTAATGTACCGCCACATCAGGCATCCTTATCCCATGTGCAGCTGGGACAGTGACAGGACAGGAACTTTCACGGGGAGACTCATTCAGTCTGGGCACCAGTCCCCCTACAGAACCAGTGGAGACCTGCATCTACTTGAGAGACTGTGGCTTTGCACTCCCCAGGATGGCACAGTGGGCAACCCACCCACTGTAGAGACTTGTGAGACTGTGGCTTTGAACTCCCCAGGATGGCACAGTGGGCAAACCACCCACTGTAGAGACTTGTGAGACTGTGGCTTTGCACTCCCCAGGATGGCACAGTGGGCAAACCACCCACTGTAGAGACTAGAGAGACTGTGGCTTTGCACTCCCCAGGATGGCACAGTGGGCAAACCACCCACTGTAGAGACTTGAGAGACTGTGGCTTTGCACTCCCCAGGATGGCACAGTGGGCAAACCAACCACTGTAGAGACTTGAGAGACTGTGGCTTTGCACTCCCCAGTATACATCAATGGGCATGGAGCCCCGTCGTGGATGTGGCTTTGCAGTCACCCGACTGAGGTGCCCCCCCTTCCCTTCCCCCTGAGGTGCCTGTAGTATTTCTATCTGATGCCCCGGCAGTGTTCTCTCGGATTTTGGTCAGGTATCTATTGTGGGCCTCGCCTATACATTTTTGGACTGTTGGTGCACGGACATTGTTGTGTACATATCTGCACTACTTCTTGTATTGTATATATAATTATGAGTGATTTAGAGATATATATCTGTATATTTTTGTATGACATGTATATTGGCACATTACAATGTTTGACCGAAATTCGCATTGTCTTTGCATTCTTCCGGGGGGATTGTGGGTTGTTAATGTGATATTTTTGACTGCATTGGTGTGTATGTTGTAATATGCGAGGGTGGGGGTGGGGGTGTTTGGTGGGTGTCCCCCTGACTTTTGCCTCCCCCCTCCCCCGTGTCCTAGATGCAGTACTCACCAGTATCTTCTGCGCCTACGTCGCTGTTGGTCGTAAATGAGCAGAAAGACAAGGGCAGGCAGTATTTGGAGTTCCGGGTCCATGGAGTCGTCGCTCCTCGTGGGATGTGTTGAGGTGAGCGTTTTCCCATAGCAAAAGCTGTTTCCGCCGTGTTTTTATCCACGGTGAATCCGCCCCGGAAAAGGTGGCGGATTGGCATTTTGTAATACTGTGGGCGGTACATTGTCTCCTGCCTGTCTGTTGGCGGTAACTGCCGCGCTGCTTGTCTGTACCGCCGTGGCGGGCGGTGTGTTAAAGTGGCTGTCTTTGTTGGCGGTTTCCGCCAGGGTCATAATTCCATTTTTTAATTTTTTTTGTCCGCCGGCCTGTTTGCGGTATTACCGCACCTTTTCCACCGTCCGCCAGGGTTGTAATGACCCCCTATATGTAGTAAGTATTTCAGCATGTTCTGGTGATATATAGCGAGGGTTGCACCTACTCGTCCAGAAACCCCCCGAGGAGGTGACAAAACGTTGATGACACCCGATGGTGTCCATGGGCCACAATAACCACCCGACTGGACATGTCAATGAAGAGTTAAATGTACCATTCTGGACCCATTCCGTAAGCTCACTAAAAGTGGTATTTATGTATTTCTGCCAAATATTAATTTTTGCGGGGGCAGGTATACTAGGCATGTTCAATTCTCTAATTGTGGCTAAGCCTAAACAGCTAGTCTGTTGTACTGTTTCATTTAAAAAAATCATTTGAACAGGAATGAGACATGCTCTAAACAATGTTTCTCTACCCTTAGTTTGCCAATTTTTTGTTCCCCAAATACTTTTTAAATCAACATTTTCTGACCAATATTCATGCCCTTCAATTGACAATCGGAAAACAAAGGAATCCGAATATATGAATTTCGTGTTGGTCAACAACATTTGTTTATCTTTAGACGGACTTAACCTAAAATAATATGACTTAGCATTCGTTTGATGATGCCCAGAAAAATACGTAAATTTATCAAAATAAGTTTTGGAACTCCCTTGCGGGGGAGTTGGGCAAGGTTCCCAATGCGTATAGTCAAATATCGTTTTTGGACTACTCGCTTTGTGTATGAAGTGGTGCCCATAATAATTATAGCAAAACATGTCACCATAATTGTCTTTAAAGTGGTAAACATCTTCATTTTCATAGACAGTATACTATTGTAATTCTGTCATCATTGAATCAACTGTCTTCACATCCCAATCATCAGATACAATGCCTGGTATTACTATATCATTCATAGATAACTTAAGAGCATACGGTATTTGAATTATCTCAGTGGGACCGTATATATCAAACATTACTTTATCCCACACAATCCCATCCGGAATTGGCACTGCAAAAATGTTCACAAAGGACAAGTCTCTTCGAACCCTATGTGATGAAAAATGTGGCTTCAACACCTCCTCCAACTGTTCAACCGCTGTTCTCTCAGGAAGAAAATGACCATGGATCAATAGAAAAAAGGTAATAACAAACCCAATCCAAAGAAAAAATGCTGTCATAATCAATATAAGCCAAAGATAGTTCCATGGAAAAACAAAATACGAACCTTTAAGCCAACACATCAGCTTACGTGGACCTGGCAGGTCAGTAGTCGAAGAGGCAAACGAGTCTGATAGACCATCGTTGTTGTCGGCAAAGTAACCAGAGGCAGTTCGTACAAAAGATGTCACCGTAGTCAATGGAGGAGTTGGTGTTTCTCGCGGTGGTACACTTTAGATAGCACCATCCGTCACGTCTGTAGTCATGGTGACTTGATCAAATGTTTCTAAATTAGTCGTTGTTAGTGGAACTAATGCAAGATCATCATCCACCCTCCCCAAGCTCGGAGAGGTAACAGTGTTAGTATAGATTACTTGAAGCGAAACTTCGTCTCCAGTATTGAGAGGAATTCGGGAACTACTGGACGTTCCTCTTGGTCGGCTGTGTAGAATCGGCCACATGTTGTAACTTGACATAGTCAATTGAAACAAAGCAATTTTCTTTGGCACCTGGCAACGGGAGTAGAATAACAGTTCTCGTTCCGTGTATCCCCAACACATGGACTGGTGCTCGATAAGAAGGACCAAATTCTTTTTTCACTGCAACCTTTTCACGCACAAGATCCCCAACCCTGGGAATCCAGCCGGTATGCGTTACTGGCGTATTCTTAATTCCTTTGGAGGCTGCACTTTTAGAAGAGTTATCTTCATGGAACTGCTGTATTTCCTGTAAAACAGTGACACAATCATTTATGTCAAAAGGTGTTTCCGCCGCCTCCACACCAGGACCATCAAGATCCAGAACAAACATTTGTGTTCCGAACAGGCACTCATATGAAGTACGACCCCCTAGGGACCTTCGTGGCAGGTTATTTAGTGCTCTCTGAACTCCATACAGGTCGGTAAGCCAACTATGACCCCTACCTAAGACTCTGGCTGTTAAGGAGTGCTTTAAATCGCAGTTTAATCGCTCCACAACAGAATTTCCCTAGGGATGAAATGGAGACGAGTACTGAAGCTGGACCCCCAACGAAGCCATGGTGTCCCTGAATGTCCTTGAGGCAAAAGCAGGGCCCTGGTTCGAATGGAATGCCGCAACTGCATATGTACCGACAAAGACTCGCAAATCTTTAATAACAGTCCGAGCGTCAGCCGAGCACTGTGGCCACACCCACACAAATCTGGAGCAAGAATCTACAGCGATTAATATATATTTGTATGCATTATCTGGTGTTAGTGGATCGCAATGATCCAAGTACACACATTGTAATGGTCTGTTAGATATTAGGAGGGGTGTCTGCGGCAGGCGTTTAGCTGTGGAAACTTTAAGTTGTTGACAGATATCACAACAAAGGATGTACTGCTTAGTTTCTTTCTAGAGACCAGGCCACCAGTGACGGGCCTGCAATAACGATATTGTAGTTGCCACGCCAGCATGTGCAGATGCCACTCCCTCATGCACTGCTTTAATCAATTGTGATCTTACATCTTTATTGGGGATGTCACGTATGCCTACGCTAGGAATTTTAACTTCAGCGTTCAGCATACTTCCCATGAAGTATTGATATTTACTTGGAAATTCCTTTGGATAAGGCGTGCCATCAACTGTAGCTTTTATGGCAGCCATAATCTCTGTGTCTGGTTTGGAACTCGAATTAGTCACTGCAGCTACAGTGCCAACTGCCACTGCCGACTTTGCGGCTTCATCAGCCAAAGTATTCCCAGCAACGTGTATTCCAACGCGCTTGTGTCTAAGTGTATGCACAACATGGACTTTGGGTAGCATCTCTTTCAGGTCTGCTACCTTGCCCCACAGTAGTCTGTGTTTTATGGTGTTGCCTTTTGAATCTCTGAACCCATTCAAGCGCCAGTAATGTAGATATTCATTAAAAGACTGAATGCAATAATACAAATCACAAACAATCAGTGTGAACTGCGTCGGATCCGTATGTTCCGATTGCCATCAGTAGAGCCTTTAGCTCAGCCAATTGTGCCGTACAATCCCCTAGAGTTTGCGTATAGGTATGTTGGGGGCAGAATTTCTCCCCCTCCACAATAGCCGCTCACTACTGCACATGCAGCAGAATATTGGTGTTTTGTTCCATTTGCCGGTTGCGCAGAGCGGTGTACATGACTACTTGATATTGATCGTTCGGCAACATGTCGGCAGGAACTGGATATTCAACTTCATATTGCAGAAATTCCTGAGTTTGTAACTTTGGGTCAAAAATGTAGTCTACATCAGTGGCTGTTAAAGACGTCGGCCATTGTATCCATAGTGGGTGAAGTGCTTTTGCGTTCGGAACGCTAGCTTTTGTAACAGCCTCAAGGGCCGGAATAGGAGAAACAACAATAATGCGTTTCCCCTGGGCAAGAGGTCTTTCTTTAATAACAGCCATTTGTACTGCAGTGAGAATTTTCTCTGTGTGTGCAAAACGTTGTTCAGCAGCAGAATACAAGTGTGACTTGTATCCTATCAGGACTGTCTCACCCTCGTTGAATGTGACATATGTAAACCCAATGGCCCCAGCTATCACCCTAATGACCAAATGCGTCTTATTGTCGCGTGTGTGTAAATGTTTTGCTGCTAGTAGAGCCACTTGTAACTCCTGAAGAGTATGTGTATGTTCAATTGTCGAGAATTTGCTTGAAAAATCAGGACGTATCAATTCATATAAAGGTTTTATGCATGTAGCATAATCAGGAATGTATGTTCTGCCAACATTTAGAAAGCCCAACAACGATTGGAGTTTCTTAATCGTATTTGGTGGTTGCAATTGTGCACACTTTTCTAAGAATTGTGGCGCTAGGCTCTTACCTTCATTCGACAGCTCATATCCCAGGAATATGATGCTGAGGAGGGCAATTTTCGATTTTTTGAAGTTAAATTTGTAGCTGATTTTGGCAAACCCCACAACAATGCAGGCTACCCGTCTTAAATGTTGTAGCAACTCGTCATCCTTGAGATATATATCATCCACATATGACAAAGCTTCAGGGTCTAACTTGTGTCAAATAGCAGTCACACGAGCCGCAAACAGTCCCGGGCTGTTTTTATACCCTTGAGGCAAACAACAGAATTTTTTCTGGGAGCCTAGTACGCCAAAGCTTGTTAAATCTCGGCTTTCAGGAGCTATATTCTGGCAGAAGAATCCATTCGAGATATCCAAAGTTGTTTTATATTTTTTCTGCACAATGTTGCTCATTAGTGCAGCGCTATGTGAATTTTGTATAGCATATGTACGTGTATGTCCGTTCAAATGTCTGTAGTCTAAGACTATTCTATATGAATGGTCCGGTTTAGCTACAGGAAATAAGGGATTATTCATTGGTGAGACACAGGGTTCAATTACCCCCTGGTATTCTAATTGTGTAAGTATTTCTCTCACCGGTGCCCTTGCTTCATGTTTTATGGGATACTGCAGTTGTGGCTGAGGTTCACCTTTAATGGGAATTACATGATATGGGGAATCCCTGTCCCACCCTACATGATTTCTATATAAGGCAGGTGCTTGTGCAAGAGCCCATTTGATACTATAGGACTCTGCGAGTTCTTCTGGAACAAGGGGCGAGAGGGTAGGTTCAATAACCTCCTCCCCAACTGGACAATTGCGGACAAAATCAGACGGCCAATCTTGTTCGGCCAGCAAGATGTCATATATCTTAACTACACGATCCCAAAAGATTGAGTGTATAGTGCGCTCAATGTCTCCTTCCAATTGAAAAGTCACTGTATACATCCTATCAGTGTTCGGAGACACGCATATCTGCTGTTTCTACTTACATGAAATCATCAGTTGCTTTCACCTCCAGATGCTCTAGAAGATTCCGGCGAACTATTGTGACCTCTGCTGCTCTGTCTAACAGTGCTAGAGCCCATGTCTTGTTCTTCAAGAGAACCCTCTTCCTGAGTGGCATGTCTAACTGAGACTGCTGCCACCTTTTTCTTTTTAAACTGTTGTTTTTGTTGTATCGGTTTCTCTTCCTTCTTGACAGAAACCTCCGAAGAGCGTTGTGATTCCTGTCTCGGTTTCACGTACTCTGTTCTCCGGTCTGACCGCCCACCTCTCTCATTTCTCTTTTCTGATGAGTCCTGAAAGGAACGAGATTGGCCTGTATCAGTATATTGATATCTATCAGGCGTTTTTATATTATCTCTATTTCTGAGATTATACCTATTCTGCGGGGTCTCCGTACGCGGAGATTCTCCCCTTTCTTTTTTGGGTGTTTATTGTTTTTTCTCCCAGCCCTTCTTATTACACTCAGGTTGCTGTTTAGCATTATCTTTAGTAATTGTTCCCTGAAATTTGGGTTTTTGCAGTCTAGCCCCCAGGCTATCTCGAAGATACTGGAATATGTTTCCGCTGTTCTTTTAGGCAGTTCCCGCTCCTGATCTTGTTGCAGGACGTCACGAAGATGCATGCTCACTGCAAGTGCAACTGCTTCCCCTTTAAGATTACTTCGGATTATTGAAGAAACTGTGGCAAAGTTTCCCATCAGTTGCATTCCCAAATCTAAGGCCGGGGCAGCCCCATATTCATCTTGAATTTGTGTAGGCACTTCCGGTAGGTTGGCTAATGCCGGTGTACCGTGTGCCGTTGTATAGAGCGCAGCAAATACCGTGCCCCATGTATTACAATGTTCCACTGTGGGAACAATTCCAAAGGGTAAACACATAGTTAGTATTCTATGTTTGTCCTGAGTTCCCGTATGGGGAAATACTGCTTCCAGCGTATTTATTTTCTGTGCTAGCCAAAATGGAGTCTCCTCCCGTTTTGCTGGTACTTTACCCATAATAGAGTGTACAGTCACTGGATTTATACCTGGTGTTACTGCATGTGGTTGAGCTGGAGCAGCACGCACTGGGTTTGTATTTAGTGTCTGCATCACAAATTGTACTAATCGTCTATATATTGCTATTAGTTCAGTATATAAGTGTCGAATCTCAGCCACCGCCATATTAGCAGCCGCAGGATGTGGTGTATATGTGGCCAATAAAGGCCAGGTAGGACCATCATTGCTTAGTGGACCTAACCTTACTGGTAATATTGTATGGGGTAGGGCGCCATCAAGCCAATTATTATGTTCTTGATAAGATAGAGGTATCTCTAAGTATGCGTACGCCCTGTATTGTCCAGGCGCGTTCGCTACTGTGTATGTTTGAAATGTATTTGTATTCCCATCCACTGCTGGAAATACGACCCAAGAGTAAAAAAATTCTGTTCTATAGGCTGCGTGGACGTCCACCACAAACGTGACCGGACCACCCTGGGCCGTGAGGCCATTTGCAAGCAGATGTGCCGTGAGCGGTTGTCTCATATTAAGAGCTATTTGTACAACCTGTGGATTCGCCATTATAAAGGCACCAAGAGTTCCGAGAAGGCACACCAAGATGGGTTTTTATCCTTTTAAGATTCAAGCTTGAACAACCATCTGCTGAAAATAGGATTGCCTATGCAACAGTGGCGGAAGATATCAGTACCACGGACGTCTCCGTATACGGAACTGAGGGATCATTATATTATATGAGACCGAGATATACCGGTGGACCCAAAAATTAGAGCCAGACCAAATGTTGGCGGCGCCATGTCGCGTAGGCTCTCATTATCTTAATGAGACTACTGGATTTTTGGACGACAAGATCGTGTGGGGGACTAAGTCGGACCCACGGTGAAGGACCCTTGTCACCCCAAATCCAGTTTTGCTCCAACTAACTAGCAGTGCTTCATCTCTCCCGAAGGGAAGAGACAATTGGGTAGCCGAGCGCATGATATCTTAGTACTTCCCAGGGAAGTCGTGGTCACTCAGGTCACAACCGGTTCTCTCGTACACAGTGCGGTCTCATATATAAATGACAAAGGCAGTTTAAGTTTTAAAGATTGGTTTAATAAAACAACTGCATTTTAGATAACAAAGCATGAGCTGCAATAACCAGAACTATACAACACAGTAGGATTGAAATAGTAGCGAGGAGAGATAAGCACAAGAATAAGGCTATCATAGTGCAACTGAATTACGTTCTCTCTAAGTTATATTTTGAGCACAGCCTGTGAAGCTCTAAGCCTGCCTTTCAGGTTCTCCCGGGAGGACATCAACCCTGTAATGGCCTGTAATCTGTATCACCATCTGCAACGGGGCAGTCAGCATCTAGTTGTGGGTTCCTGGTCGGAATCTCCCTCTTACGTGTACCAGGACTAGAAAGTATTTTTATAACTAACACGCCTGTGTTCTAAGAAACGTCCCTACGTAAAGATGTGTACTTTCTACGAACCCTAAAGACTAAACTTCTACCACGTCTATTGGCAATGTACCAGACTGTATCCTTGACTGAAGCACGGAGCGAGCAAGAATGTATTGTTTGAGAACACAGTGCTGCAGTAAGCTAAACAGTGTGATAGAATGAAATAAAAACAAGACCGTGGAACTGGTTATTGTAAAATAACAGTGCAAGGTTGAATAAAATGCATCTAGGACAAAGTGCACAGAGGCCTAATACTTTAAGCACACACGCATAATGCTACATTAAAAATGGCTACACTACAGTTCCACCTCTTCCTGATGTCGTCCCTTGTTCTTGGGTACTGTCCCACGGCGTTGACCGTGTCCACGATTCTCTGCCATAGCTCCATCTTCCTGCTGTTGATATTTGGTGCATCTGTGCTCCAAGTAGCTGTGGCTCTACCCTGACTATTTCCTCCACCATGAACCTTAACTCCTCCTCAGTGAAACGGGGGTGCCTTTGTGGTGTCATGGGTGTTCTGTGATGTGTGTTGATGAGGGTGTATTGGATAATGTGTTGGAATGTGTGAAGTGTGATGCATGAGGGATGTATGGGTGTGAGTGGCATGTGGCTCTAGTTGTTGCAGTGGTCTTGGCGTCATTCTTGTGCCAATGATTTGTATTCATAGGGGTTGTGGGTAATGTGGGTGTGTTTTTTATAGTGGTGTGGGTGTGTGGGTGTAGTGTGTGTATAGGTGTCAGGTGTGTGTTGTTTGAATTGCCCAATTTGGTGTTGTTTTGTTTGTGGGTGTCTATTGTGAGCATGGCAGTATGTACCACCAATGGTTTATCGCTGTTGATTGTCCGCCGTGGTGATTCATGGGTCATAACGTAGTGGGTGTTGTTCTGTTGGGGTAATGGTGTAGGTTTTGACACTGCCACTTTTGCACTGACCTTCGGGCTGGCGGATTTGTGTATGTGGCTGTATTCTGTCGGATTGGTGTGTGTGTGTCATAATATGGTGAATGGATATCTGCCACCGCAGCAGTAAGTTGGCGGCCGTCAGCATGGCGGTAAGCGTGATTTACCGCCAATGTCATAATGAGGGTCAAAGTGTCTTCCCTGTCCATGTGTGAACATGTGCCAGAACAAATACAGACTCAACCCACTTCAGAGGGTAGGGTTCTGTGGTATGTACCTGTACCACAAACATTCCTTTGGGCATGTTCGTCCATCCTACAGATATGGCATTCAACAAACAAAGGCATGCATTGTACAGTTTCTGCAATGTGATCAAGCTGCTGAATCACATATCATGGCCTCCCAGGAATCAACACAGTCTGCACTGTGGGACTGTCATTTATGCAATAAGCCTGTATAGGAGTGTGCGAAAACTGGGCTGATGGCAGAGGCCCCCTCAAGTTTTGCCCCGATTTTTCACTTTTTGCTGGTGATTTCCTGACTCTGATGGCACCATAGATACTGCTAACAAGTCCCAGGGCCTGTGCTCTGTGTAAATGAGTATGCAAATTAGGTTAATTATAATTGGGTATGTCAACCCACCTATAAGTCCCTAGTATATGGAAGGACATGTAGGTTTAGGGACCCCAGCATAGGTATTGCACCCATACTGCTGTGGTACCTAGGGCCATTTTAAAGGGAGGCCTGCCTTGTTGGCTGCTTTTAAATTAAAGTTACAAGCAGATTCGACTTTGGAATTCAAAATACTTCCAAAGTCTTGAACTACCTTATTGTTTCATATAAATCCCCCCTAATTGCAGTGTAACTATAAGCAGGGACATTATAAAACATGTTTATAAGCCCTGGTGGGAAAAATAGCCACATTTATTTTTCCCTCATTGTCGTGAATAGGCTACATAGGCCAAAATAGGGAGACTTCATTTTAATTACTAGAGTGACCATAGGAGCCAGATATTTCGAGTTTGGTATCAAACTAATTGTTATCATAAATCCCACAACTTGCCATTGTTGGATTTAATATAACTAGTTCAGGGATAGAGTTTTAAAACTCTACCTGAAAGTTGCCAACTTGGCCAGCCTCTTTGATGAGGTGTGAAGTGGCCTGGGCTGAACACAAAGAAAGTGCCTGAGGGAGGAGATATGCCTCAGCAGATGGTAAAACAGGATGGGGGACAGCAGCCAAACTAGTCTTCAAAGGAGGGAAGGACCCTTGGAGCAGTTCAGGACCTCCACCATTACCTGCAACCCCAAACAACCAGGTGCCCTCTTGATTAGATTAGGAGAGGGCAGGAGAAGGGTATGTTAAGGATTTTTAGCCACACCAGTGGTGGGCTCAGCCATACCTAACCTTTAAAATTCAGTTTCAGCTATATTGGATTTTTAAGGAATGTTGCTCCCTGGGGTTGAGTTTTGCCACACTTCCCAGGAAGTGGTCATCCAAGGGCGTAGTACCCTGCCTCTGATTGGACAGTCACAACCCCCCCTGATTTTCACCCCAGCAGGAAGGACAAATATGGCAGAGCTGCATCCACACCTCAGATCCCTGCTGGAAGAAGATACTGGAGAAGAAAGACTGCCCTGCTGGACTCCTGGCCTGCACCTGGACACTGCACGCACAAGGAATGCACCAGCTGCACACCTTGGGCTTCAACAAGAAAAGGACGTTGCCTTGCTTCTGCAACTCCAGGATTGGACTCCCTGTAAGCTACAGGTACAAAGGAGGTGCCCAAAATGTCCTGCATCAAGTCCTGCAAAAAGAGCCTAGCTGACCAGTGTCCAATGGCCATTTGAGGATTCTGATCAGGCGCATTCTGGGAATTGTGGTCCCAATGCCCAAGGAGTAACTCAGAGCTTAAGGAAAGTTGGATCAATTTTTGGACACTTCATTGACCCAAAAGGACATCTGGAAGAAGATCCAGAAGTTTGGAGACATTTGGAGCTCCATACGTTGAAGAGGTGCATTGTGGGAGTTGTAGTTCCAGACCCCAAAAGGCAAACCAGAGCCTCTAAACCGTTGGCTGGTGCTGTGGACTACTTTCCTGTATCAAGAAACACTTCTGAAAGTAAGTGATGCATTGTGGGTGGCCTGAACTCTGGACTTTGTCCCTGTCCAGTGTCACATTTTATAACTCTTTGAGCGCTATTTGCTTGTAAGCACTAGAATTACTTTTAATCTTTAACAATTCATATCTCTGGTTCCCTACATTGGATTTTTGTAATTTCAGTGACATTTTAAAGATAACAATATCATCTATTATTATAAATTGGTGTTGGATTTTTATTGTGTTTTGTGTTTTACTTAATTACTGTTTTGTGATTTCTAAATGCTTTACTCACCTGTCTCCTAAGTTAAGCCTTGTTGCTTGTTGCCGAGCTACCAAGGGTTGACCTGTGTTTAATTTATTGAGACGTAACTGGACCTAGTGGATTTTAGTGGCCTATTGCTAGGCGTAGGTACATACCAGCAACTACCCTAATCCACTTTCCAACAAGGACAAATATGACCTGTGTGAAGGTGACAACAGGGCTGTGGGAGTAAGGGACCTGTCATGAGTCAAAGACAAACATTGACAATGATGCAAAATTGAAATATGGACTAGTTCAGAGACGTACTTCTGTACCCATTCCTAATCTAATCAAAGGAATATGCATTCTGGGCAGGATTTTCTACAAGAGACTCATTTTGGCCACATGACAGAATCTGCTGGGGTACAGGGAGTTGGCAAAGTGCCACAGTTGCATAGCCGTAGTGACTCTACCCCAGCCTAGACTAGGACCCATACTCAGAGATACTTTTGACAGGCCCAGGTGTCAGCAGGCTGAGCATACAGAACCTAAATGACACTCAATTCCCATCACTTCAATGCATGACAGTACATCCTGTAGCCAACAGCGTTTTGGAATTTGGTGTGTGTTGCAATCTGAAGGGTAGAGTGAGTCATGATATGCCTTCCAAGCAACAGTTTAGCAAGGGTAGATGTGTTAAGAAATCTCTGTGGCATCATGCATGTTGCTCACATTACTCTCAACTGCTTCAGACAACATGCATACTCAGCTCATGCTGTCATGCATAGGCATGTTGTCTGACATTTACAACAATCATGAGGAAAGAGATGTCAGTGGATGGCAGTAATGTCTCTTCACCTATTATGTGCATCCAAAATAAGGAGGATCTAGGAACTCAAAAACCTCACACAACACAATGTGACTGAACTTTACATATGGCACTGGACACCAATACCTGCATATTATACGTCCCATTGATGCCACAACAGGCACATGGGTAGTCAACTTGGCAAATATGGCCACATTCTAGACTGTGACGAGGGAAAGGATGGTGAAGTACACGGAAAACTGTGCACATGTGGTACTTACCTGCTCCTCTGGTGCACCATAGAACTGTCCATACAGGTATAGGACATCATCCATTAGCCTCTCCAGCTCTTCTGGAGACATGGCAGGGGCCCTATCACCTGCTGAATGTGGCATGATTGCTTTCAGAGGGGGTGACATGCAGCTGAGGTAGTGGAGATCTTTGTGGCAGCAGTGTCAGGGTTCAAGAGAATCAATCTGCAGAACCTGGTGGTCACATCCGACATGTACACAGTTGTCACCCCGGGTGGACACAGCCATTGGCCCGCGACAGCTAATGGCAACAACGTTAGCCTATGGCTGTGTCTGCCACGGTTGCAACCGCCTACTGCCATGATGACTTCCACCGACAGTCAGGCGGTTCTTAATGTCCAGTGGAGTAGGTCAGGTAGCTGCCCTTTTGGAGGCCTGAAAGCCTGTAATGGGCTTCACAAACTGGGTCACACCTCTGAAAATATTGTTTTGAGCTCACAAACATGCTTATTTTGTCTGTCATGTAGGTCCTACTACTCAAACACCATTGTACTATGTTGAAGGGGACTAATGGCATTTAACAGTGGGGCAGAGTCCACCCCTTCCGATGGTCATTTTGGCGGTCGGCATATCCAGTCACATTTTGAGGGGTAATTGTGTTGCACCTCTTTGAGTTTGTGTGGAAAACCATGGGGTCACATGTGACCCTTGTGTTCTTTGAAGCTCTGATGTGTCCTGATCACCATGTCAATCACATCTGAAATGCCTTGTCACACGATATCATTGACATGAATCATGTATGTTGCTGTGGACACAATGACTATTGTTAGAAATCATGTCTTGTCATACATAAGTATCCAGTGAGAGGGAGGACGCAACAACCTTCTGTCTACCGTCCCTTGATAGATCTTCAGATCATGGAAGAATGCCATATAATCCTTCTTTACCATCTGAATAAGCAAACAATAGCAGACTTATGTCGTCAGTTGAAGCCAGATGTGATGCCAGCTATTAGTTATCCAACCAGCATTCCACCCATTGTGCAAGTCATGTCAGTATTTCACTTCCTAGCATTTCAATTCCATTTAAGTTAAGCAGTCGCTGAAATGTGCAGATCATTGGCCCTTGGGAGGATGGCCTGAGAATGCTATCATGCCACCAGTGCAGGCAAAACAGTACCTAGGAAAGACATGTCTTTGGCCATTTTGAGGCCTAGTTGATTGTTATGCAGGCAGGCCCCTGGCTTTGTTGTATATGTGATTGGAGTCATCATGTGGTGAATGCATTGTGAATGTATCTGCTGCCAGTACCATTCTGGTTATGCATCTTGAGGCCTTTGTGATTATTGTTTTACACACTGGGTAAGGTGTCCCTCCTGTCCTCAATAGTTTCTTCTTAGGTTAGCAGGTTAAGATGGAGCTAGGTAGCCAGACACATCTCTGACTTGAGAATGACATGTACCTTGGTCCCTCCCAGGTGAGTAACCTTCAATTTAGAGTTAACAGGCAAGTGTACTTGGATAAGTGACCACTGTTCTGGTGTTTGAAGTTACTGAAACATTGCCTCATGGGAGTTGCAGTTATGTCACATGTCACTCTCCATACTAAATACACTTGACAGATGGTATCCTCCCTGGTGAGGGAAGTAAGTACACGTCAATTGAGAGTTAAAACACAGGGGTCCTTGGACAAGAGAAAACTGTGCTTGTGTTTGGAGTTACAGACACAGATCCTGCTGCGAGGTACAGGCTGGTCACTCCCAGTACTACACACACTATACAAATGTTAACCTCCCAGGTGAGTCCACTTCAATTGAGAGGTCACAAACAATGGTATTTGGACAAGAGAACACTGGGCTTATGGTTGACTGGGAGACACAGGGCCTTCCTGCCTATACGAGTCATGGTACTCTCTTTACTTCCCACATCTGGCAAAAGGTATCGTCCCAGCTGAGTTAACTGAAATTGTGAGTTGGAAGGTGGTGATCTTCGAACAACTCACCACTGTTCTGGCATTTGAGCTTGCTGAAACAGTGCCTCATGTGAATTGTAGTCATGTCACTCTCTTGAATAACAGTAACAGTGCCTCCTGGCCTTAGCAGTCATGTCAGTCCATGCATTACACATACTATACAAATGTTCTCCCCCATGTACTACACATGTCAGTCCATGTATTACACATACTACACAAATGTTGTGAGTTGACGCACAGGGATATATGTGCGAGTGACCACTGTGCTGTTGTTTGGAGTTACAGATACTAGGCCTGCTAGGATATATAGTCAGGTCACTCTGCCTCCTACACACAATATACAAATGTTAGCATCCCAGGTGAGTACACTTCAATTGAGAGCTCACTAACAGATGTAATTGGGTAAGTGAACACTGTGTTGGTGTTTGGAGTTATAGTAACAGGGCCTGCTCAGAGTTGCAGTGAGGTCACTCTCTCTACTTCGCAACACGTGACAAATGGTATCCTCCCAGGCGAGTAACCTTCATTCGTGAGTTAACAAACATTGATATATAGGCAAGTGAACAATGGGCTGGTGGTTGGAATTACAGAAACAGGGCCTGCTGGGAGTTCCAGTAATGTCACTATCTCCAGAACACACTCTATACAAATGTTATCCTCCCAGATGAGTAAATGACATTTGTGAGTTACCACACAGGGGTCTTTGGAGAAGAAGAAGACACTGTGCTGGCTGAGTACAGTTACAGTACCAGTAACAGTGTCTCCTGGCCTTAGCAGTCATGTCAGTCCCTGCACTACACACACTATACAAATGTTCTCACCTCAGGTAAGTATATTCCATTTGTGAGTTGGCACACAAGGGTATATGGGCAAATGACTACTGACCTAGTGTTAGGAGTTACAGACATAGGGCCTGCTGGGAGTTGTAGTCAGATCACCCTCCCTACTAGACAAATGTTATCCTCCCAGGTGAGCACACTTAAATTGGAAATTAACAAGCAAGGGCATTTGGAGAAGGAAACACTTGCTGGCAGTTTGAGTAACAGTAAAAGTGCCTGCTGGGACTTGTAGTCGTGTCAGTCCCTGTACTATACACACTTGACGAATAGTATCCTCCAAGGTAAGTACACTTCAATTCGGAGTTGACAAACAAGGGTATTTGGAGAAGGGGCCACTGTGCTGGAGGCATGAGTAACAGTAACAGTAACAGTGCCTGCTGAAAGTTGTAGTCATGTCAGTCCTTGTATTACACACACAAAATACAAATGGTATCCTCCCAGGTGAGTACCCTTAGGCCCTCATTATGAACATAGCTGTCCGTTCCGCTTTGCCGGCGGTGGGGGTACAAACCGCCAACAGAGGAGCGGTCCAGACCGCCAAATAATGATCCAAACGAAACACACGCATCCCGCGAACCACCCACCGCCAGGAAAGGAGTCCCGCCGACGACGGCAGAGTACACCCACAGGCCGTCGGAAAGGCCAAACCCACCCATCAAATTATGAACCACCATTCCGACGCCAGTTCCAGGGCGGGAACCACCGCAACACACAAAGCCAGGCAGAAATGAACCAAATATAAGGAAACACTCACTGGAGTTCCACAGTACGTGCAGCGGCAGCCATGGACAGTGAGCTGCTGATCATGCCAGCCCTGCTCCTTGCCATATACCTACACGACCGAGACCGAGACGAAGACGACGACGGTAAGTACTGCAACCTAAGACACAAGGGAGGAAAGGGCACAGTTACATACCCACCCACACTGCAACGCCCCCTAACACTTCCCAGAAGCACAAGTCAGACACCCCACACCAAGAGGTATGTACCCAACAAAAAGGCCACTGCAGCTTGACCATAATACATACAATAGCCCCACACCCATAAAAAATTTAAACAAACACCAGCCCAAACACAGGCCACACAGAAACTTTAATTATTAGCTCACTGAGCCAAACAGTGCTAACAGGGCCAATGACCAGTCCATAAAATGCACATTGTCCTGGGCCACAAGTGGCCACACCTGACTCCCACAAGTGCTGGGTACTCCACAGAACGGGGCACCATATGGTGATTTTTTCGACAGGTGTGGGACTTTGGCTTTCTTATGGAGGTTGGGGGGGTGGGCTTCTCCTTTGAAAGGGGTGGGGCTGTTTGGCTCAGGTGGAGCTGGATGGCCTAGGCTCTGACCGGGCCTTCTTCTTCACTGGGGAAGGTGCACGGGAATGGAAAGGCTGGACCGTGATGGGCTGTGATGTGGAAGGAGCGGAAAGGGCAAGGAGGTGGGCACATTTGGGGACAAGACGGGGTGGGCCTGTGGGTTGGAAGAGGTCAGCACAGGAGAAGAAAAGTTTCTGGGGAACAATTGGGGTGGGCGTGGATGAGGGTGTGGGAGTGGAGGCAGAGGGAGTTGATGTATGGGGTGTAGGTGTGTGTGTTGTGGATGCAGTTGACTGCTCAGTAAGCTGTGGTGTGGTGGATGTCTGATGGGTGGGTGTCTTGGTGCGGTTGTGTGTTTTGGGAGGTGGGGGGATGGACACAGTGAGAGAAGACAGACAGCTAGTGTGGATATATGTTGGGTGGGTGTCTGCAAGTCTGGTGAGTGTGCTGCATGTGTCAACTACAGTAGAGGTGGTGAGTGCAGGTGTGGTTTATGAGGTGCATTTATGGCTGTCTGCTATTGTGGTGAGTGCAGGAAGAGGAGCAGTAACATTGAGTGAAGGTGCAGTGCATGAGGGTGTGGATGTAGAGGGGACAGACAGGGAGGTGGAAGAGGTGGGCACACTGGGGGAAATGGATGTTGTTGTGTGTGCCGGTGTCTGTTGGCTGTGTGAATGCTTGGGGTGGGAGGTGTGGTGCTTGTGTTTTGAAGTGTGCTTCTTGTGTGTTGATGTGCCTGCAAGCGGGTCTGATTGTGTGCTTTGGACGGGTGAAGGGAGTGGGGTGCTGGAAGGGGTAGAGGAGGTTAGAGGGGAGACGGAATGGCCAGGGAAACTGGCTGCATCCGAGAGGAGGACAGAACTTGAAAATATCTGTGTAGGGCAGACACGGCACAGTGAATGCCATCCAGAAAGACATTGGTCTGCTGCACCTCAGATGCCAGACCCTGGATGGCATTGACAATGGTTGTCTGCCCTACAGAGATGGTTCTCAGGAGGTCGATAGCCTTCTCTGTGAGGGCAGCAGGGTTGACTGGGGCAGGGGAAGAGGTGCCTGGGGCGAAGGAGACGCCCACCTTTGTTTGTGGGCGGGCACGGTCAACTCGGTGGGGAGCAGAAGGGAGGGCGCTGATGGTATGGGTGGTGGCGGAAGATCTCACGGTACTGGTGTGTGCACTCGGGTCTGCCACCGCCGGAGGACCCCCATCGGAGGAGGTCTCAGAGTCACTACCTCCTGTGGTAGTAGCTTCCCCCGTGGAAGTCCCCTCATCCTCCCATCCAGTGGTCCCCTGGGCATCCGTCGTCACTGCCTCAGAGGATCCGTGGGCCGCTGCTTCCCCACTTGCCGATGCCTCAGCTCCCTCGCCTGATGTTGATGCTGTACCAAACCAACACAAGAGATCAGGGATGGGGAGACAAAACAGGAGAGACACTTGTAAATAGCTGAATGCTGATACACAATGGCCAGACATACACTCACCCAGAAAACACACCCAACTGGCAGCACCGTGCACTATGCCCATGGACATGCCCCTGACTACTGACCAGAATACTGATCTACAACCATCCCCCGAAATACTTTTGGAGCTGAGGTAGGTGAAACCTGACAGGGACACCCCTATACCCTTTGGGGAACAAACAGTAGATGGACACCAGTCCAGTTCCCTGCTCTAAGCAGCATGAGCCCTATCGCACACACAGTCATCCTTCCAGACTGAAGTATGGTCAGTGAGTACTCACCCCCTTGTGACTGCTGTGCAGCCTTCAAGTGCCCATCCAGATCTGGGTACGCCACCCCTTCCACAATGGGAGGGCTTCCCAGCTGGGCCTCAGTGATATTTCGCACCCAGAGCCGCAGGTCCTCCCACCTCTTTCGACAGTGGGGGCTCTGCCGGTTGTAGACCCCCAGGGCCCCTACCTCCTTTGTGATGGCATGCCAATGTGCCCTCTTCTGGTGGGCGTACCTAGAAGAGTGACACAGAAATGGAACACAGTGGTCAGGCACTAGCACAATAGGAACAGCTGGCAGATTGTCCAACTTAGGACTGACAGTACTCTCAGACATGCAGGACAGAGGCACGCAGCATTCCATGCACAATGGCCCATCCAGGCTCAGAGGAGCACACATATGTGCAATCTACACCATCCATTACTCACACAGTGCCCCCCAAACCCAGACTTACCTATACCTCTTGCTGTCCGTAGGGTCTGCCGTACAGGGGCAGGACCCCTTCCACTAGCTTCTCCAGGTCTTCCTGGGGGAAGGCCGGGGCCCTTTCCCCTGCACCACATGGAACATCCATAGCCAGAGGCAGGCCACAGCAGTACACAGAGTGGAGTACCTGTCCGTACGAGATCAGAGAGTCAAGTGATCAAACAATGACAAACGCGTGTACATTCCGCGGGTGTATGCACTGTCACCGCCGGCGGCGATCATGATACGCCAGGATTCCCCATTGGCATCCATGTTAGCCAATGAGGGTGCGAACAGCGGTCAACACCGCTGTACGCTGTGACGTCAACCGCTAGCAGTATTAGGTCACTTCCACAACGAAGGGGCAGAAAAACAGTGGGCAGACATTTTGCCAACACTTACGCATCTTGAAATTCTTACTACTCACAATGCAGGGCCTACTAGCCACATGAAGCACCTAGGCCTCTCTCCATTCCGTATAGGAGCACAAATGAATTACTCTGTTCCCTACTAGTGATGTACATGTACATCTGTCAGGTAGCAGTTATTGTACAGACACTACTATGAACAATGCAATGCATGTATTTTGCAAATTTTTCCTATGTATGAGTGCACATCACTCCTTTTTGTAACCCCTCGTAGGTACCGACCCTTGTGGTGAGGTAGGGCACCATCGGTGTACAGAACACTTGTGGATATGGGGACCATGGTGGAGCATCAGATCATTATCACTTACAGACTCACACATGCAACTATTCAGGACTTCTGTGCATTACTGGATCTTGCACTAACTCCCGGAAATCGTAATCAGCATGCCATTTCAAATGAGGTGCAGGTGCTCTACGCATTCCATTTCCTGGCCACAGGCTCTTTTCAAGTGTAGTGGGCATGGGTGCTGGTTTCTCACAGCCAATGTTCAGCCAGGTATTGACAAAATTTCTGAATGCATTTGTACAACATCTGCAATCCTATTTGCGATTCCCCCAAAGTGCTGACCTCCCTGCCATCAAGTCTGACTTCTATGCCTTTGCAAACATTCCCCATGTCATAGGTGCCATCGATGGCACACACATACCCATCATCCCCCAAGAGTGAGTGAACAGGTGTGACGAAACAGGAAGAACTTTCACTCCATGAACATCCAATTGGTGTGTACTGCAGACCAGTACATGTCCCATGTGAAGGCCATGTTTCTGGGTTCAGTCCATGATTCATTTGTGTTGAGCAACAGTAGTGTGCCACAGAAGATGGAAAAACTACAAAAGGGCAGATGGTGGATCATTGGTAAGTTTGCCTGTCACTAACTGACACATTGCAGAAAACCAGCCTGTCTGACTAAGGGACATTACAATGACGACTCTGTATTGAACCATTTTCTCGGTGATTCTGGATATCCAAACTTGCGTTGGCTCCTGACACCAGTGAGGAATCCCAGGACGGATGCAGAGAGGAAATACAATGAGGCCCATGGACGTACTAGGAAGGTGATAGAGCATATGATAGGTCTCCTGAAGGCTAGATTCCTGTGTCTACATATCTCTGGGGGTTCCCTGGCCTATGGGCCTGATAAGGTGTGTAAAATAGTGGTGGCCTGCTGCATGCTGCACAACGTGGCAGTGAGACATTCTATCCCCCTTTTAGTGGTGGAGGGTGCTATAGGTCCTGATCAGCTACCTCAGAGAGGTGAGGAGAGTGATTGTGAGGATGAGGAAGGGGAAGATGTCAATTCCAGGAACCAACTGATACAACTCTACTTCCAGTAACTGTGTGGGACTTAAGCCTGTCATTGGGGTTAGTGACTGATACTGTCAGTGTGTTCTGTCATGTAGGGGGGATTGGTCATGATAGGCGATACATGGACCACTTCTGCATGGTACTGACAGACAATATATGCATTCCCTCCTTTCCTCATTTAAAACACAGAGTACCACCATCAAGCACAAATTGACAATAACGTTGTTCTCTCTCAGTTGCATCCATACTCCCCTTTGTTCAAAATTGAAGACAGGGGACAGTGTTACAGATGTGAAATGTGTTTTATTGGTAGGATAGAGTGAATTGTGCTATATACAGTGATGGGAGTCGTAGGGGTTGGGTGTCCTCAAAACCTACTTGGTGGCAGCCCTGTTGGATGTCTCAGATGGGTAAATTTTGTAGAATAGTACTTCAATTTGCTAAGTGTTGTTGGTGAATGAGTGGGATGGTTGCTTTGCATTAGTAGCAGTGTCAATTGTTGGAGGGGGGTTTGTTCTTAGCTGGGTTTCCAGTGCCATAACTTGGCTTAAGACTACGTTTGGGCGCCTGCTGTGGAGCTTCTTGGGGAGGCATGGTTGGCCCTTGTGATTCCTGGGAGGGTCTTTCCTGTGCTGTTTCTGCTGCTTGGGTCATCTGTTGCTGGTTGTCCAGGGCTGTTGTGGGGGCCTCTTGTCCGTTGTGGGTGTCAGACTGTTTGTTTACCAACTGCAGCAGTGCTCCAGCAATGGTAGCCATTGTGGCATTGTGCTCTTTCCACTCCTCCACGGCCTGTTAGTGTTGTTCCAGCTGCATCCTCTGACTTTGCTCCAGGGTGGACACAATCTGTGCCAACCTGTCTTGGGTATGTTGGTACACCCCCAATACCTCTGCAATAACGTCCTGGGCTGCTGCATCCATCCAGTGTCCTACCCCCTCACCCACTGGGACACTTGAACTTGCCCTAGCCCCCTGTGCTGGTGTCCCCTGTGTAGGTCTTGACGTGCCACTTGTACTGGGGCCCTCGCATTCCTGCATGTTGGGAGTGGGAGACTGTGGCCTCTGTAGCTGTGTTCCACCAGTCTGTGCCCTGGGTACACTGGTGTGGGTACGCCTCACCTAGCCTTCTGGTCTTGACTGGGTGTTAGGGGTGACAGTGGTTTCCTGGGTGGGGCTGCTGCATGGTGAGAATCCAGGACTGTGTTTGGTGCCTGCCTGCTCATCAGTGTCCAGGGATCCTTTGCCAAGGTCTTGTGATGTGCCTCTGTCTCCCTGGAGGGCTGTGGCACTCCTTGACCCCTCCATTAGGGTTGCATGGGTGGTGGTGCCTGTTGGGGGACATAGACATGTCTGTTAAATATGCCTGAAGGTTTGAGGTGTACAGAACTGGTCTATTTTGTACTGGTGTTACTTTCAGTGGCCTTCTAGGGTGCCTTTGTGAGGTGGACATTGCATTTAGTGGCAGTGGTGGGGTTGCATTGTGGTGGGGGTATTATTCTATTGTGGGTACGTGCAGGGGTGGGTGGCTGTGCACAGCAGGAGTGATGTGGGCCTGTTGGTGGGTTGTAGGTGATGCCGGGTGGTGGATAATGGCTGGGTGGGGTGTAGGTCGAGATGGGTGTGGGTGGGGTGGTGCATGCATTGCAGATGTGCTATATATGGGGTAATTGTAGATGACTTTCCCAAGTCCATTCCTCCAGTGAGTCCCTCTGGGTGCAGGATGGCGAGTACCTTCTCCTCCCAGTCGGTGTAGTCAGGTGGTGTTGGTGACGTTCCTCCCCCAGTCTTCTGCACTGCAATGTGGTGCCTAGATGCCATGGCCCTGACCTTGCCCCGCAGGTCGTTCCATTTTTTCCGGATGTTGTCCCTGGTGCGTGGATGGTGTCCCACTGCATTCACCCTGTTCACAGTGGTCTGCCACAGCTCCAATTTCCGTGCAAAGGGTGTGTGCTGCACCTCGAACCCAAATATTTGTGGCTCTACCTTCAGGATCTCATCCACCATGGTCCTTAGCTCCCTTTCGGTGAAGCGTGGATTTTTGGTGGGGGGACATGGTGAGTGTAGTGGATGGTGTCGGACCTGGGGACGGGGTATGGGTGCTCCTGTGTGGGTCGATGTCCGTGTCCTGTATGCTGGCGTTCGCTGTCTGGCTCTGGTGCTCTCCGTCTTCTGGTTTCATTGCAAGGGATTGTAGGGTGTGTCTGGGGGTGTTTTATGGGCTTCTGGATGTGTGTCAGGTGTGTGGGTGATACGCCTATCCAATGTGTGCACTTGTTGCTGCTGTGTCCACTTGCCGCCCGTGGCAGTCACAGCCGGCAATTGTCGTCCGGCCTCCACTGTCTGCCGAGGTGATTTGTGCATCATTATTTGGAGGGCGGGATATGGGTGTGCTTGGCGGTGGTGGGATGGGGTGGGCCGGGATAACCACCGACAGGGTCCTGGCGGGGAGTGGTGGTCTGGGAATTTTTGGCGGGGTTAGGTTTTCAATCATTATATGGGGAGTTTCCATTCGCCGCCAACGGCGGGATCCTGTTCACCGCTGACACGGCGGTCAGCGGTCTTTCCCGCCATGTTCATAATGACCACCTTAATTTGGGCGTTAACAAACAAGGGTATTTGGAGAAGGAAACATGGTCTGGTGTTTGGAGTTGTAGAACAGTCCCTGCTGGGAGTCATAGTCATGAGACTCCCTGTAGTACACACACCCTATACACAAATATTCTCACCCAAGATGAGTACATTTCAATTGTGAGCTGCCAAACAGGGGTCTTTTGACTGGTGGACACTGGGCTGGTGAGTGGAGTAACAGTAAAGGTGGCAAAAGGTGAGCAGTGAGCATGCATGACATGGCATTTTCGTTACATTTGTATTGTTGCAACTTACCAGACTTTAGGGGTCATTACAACCCTGGTGGTCCAAGACCGCCAGGGCTGTTATGACGGAAGCACCGCCAACAGGCTGGCGGTGCTTCCCAGGTCATTACGACTGCGGCCGAAGCGCCGCGGTCGCACCGCCGGGGCCAGCGGTTTCCCGCCACAATGGCCCCGGTGGTAGTAATCCGCCAGGGCAGCGCTGCTAGCAGCGCTGCCCAGGGGATTACGACTCCCCTACCGCCAGCCTTTTCCTGGCGGTTTGAACCGGCATGGGCAGGGGCCCCCTGACAGGGCCCCATGCAGCTTTTTACTGTCTGCTAGGCAGACAGTGAAAAGTGCGACAGGTGCAACTGCACCCGTCGCACGGCCGCAACACCGCCGGCTCCTGTGTTGCAGGCGAGATCCCCGCTGGGCCGGCGGGGATCTCCAAATGGCCACGCGGGGGTGCGGCTGCATTGGCGGCCGCCCGGTGGTCCGAAGCCACCCGCCAAGGTCGTAATGAGGGCCTTTATTCCTCCAGGTATTCCTGTCAAGCCCCCAGGATACAGGAAGGCCAAAACCGTCGCCTCCCAGGGAAAGAGATGTAATGGGGCACTGAGAGGGCCACCACCACACTTTGTGGCCTGCAGCTAGTGCCTGGAGGCCAGGGCACAGATCTTGCCCCTGAACTTGCTCCACCTCTTTTTGATGTCCTCCTTTGTGTGCAGGGTGCTGACTACAGAATTCAGTCTGTTGACTATCATGTCCCACATTTCCATTTCACTACTGGGAGGAGTGTGCTGGACTTATGCTCCAAACAATGGTGGCTCTGCTTTAATGATTTCATCCACCATGACTCTCAACTCATCCTCAGATAAATGTGGATTTTTAGAATGTTACATGGTGGAATTAGAAAAAAAAAATGTGACAGTTAATTACTTAAGAGGGGAAGTGCAAAAGAGAGTGACTGGACAAAAGTGTGTTTTGGGTGTGAAAAGAGGTGAGAAAACAGTGGTGCCTAGTATCTGTGCTGCTGCGTTGAATAATTAGTTCTGGCTTCTGTGTTTGGCGTTGGTGATGCAGAGTATTGTGGTATGTTAAGGGGTGTGTTTTATTGTGTGCTTTGCAGGTGTGTCCAGAGTGGCTATGTGTGTCAGCTGTGTTGTTTTCAAATCCATCAAATGTGCTATTGTGTGTTATTTTGGTTACTGTGAGCTGCTGGAAATAGAACCTGGTTAGATTCCATTCCAGGTTTTAGAAAGTGTGACACATGTAAAGCCTGTGCACATGGTAGGAACACAAAAGACTACAAATCACCCCTAACACACAAGAATAAAAGAGTGAAAGCTATTTATCACTGAAAAATGAGCTATGCAATTTATATTTTCAAATGTCCCTGTGACCTTCTTTATGATGGTAGTACTACATTCCCCATACACCGAAGAGTCCTGCATCATTTATGGGCTATAAAATATAAGGACAAGACATATCTTGTGGCCAGATATTTTGAAGAACACCACCACAGTAGTGTTAATGGCCTTTTTGTATTTTGTGATCAATGCAATTGCAGCACAAACAAGAGGAGGGGATAGGAAGAAAACCTTAAGGAGGTTGGCATTGCAGTATATCATTGAACTGGATACCAAAAGCCCTAATGGTTTGACTATTGAGAAAGATTTGTATACCCACGTATAACTAGATAAAGACTATGCAAGTATGATCTTGTATGCGATGTGCTATTTGAATAAATTGCTAAATTTGCACTTTACACTTTATTCTGCATGTAAGATTAACTATGAGTAAGAATGTCAACAAACACATATTGAAATACAGTATGCCCAGTGGCGGGATGTTATAAGTAATTATTGTGTCACCTGCAGCTTGGATATTGATCTAAAATGTATTTTATTGATGACATGATAGTTATGATTTAATGTAAATGTGTTAAGTGAAGTTAGAATCCATGGAAGTTGGTGGCATAGTCTGCTTTCAGTGTTGGTAATGATGTCACATGCTAGCACGGGTGCAAATACGTACACAAAATCGGACTTCACTGCCAGTGAACAAGGCTGCGGATGTAGCAGAAATGTGCCTGATGGGGATTGTAGCAGCATGTAATATGCAATTAAGGACAGAAGCAACAACTAAAGCAAATGTCGACCCCTTTTTTTAAAGTTGTACAAAGGACAAATTTGATTCGGGCGTACTGGATGACTCTGACTACGCTGATGCGCACTCCAGTTTGAAACATGGCGATGCACAGCAGCCAGTAGAAGAGGATATATATATATATATATATATCAAATTTTATATTACCTACTGACGATTGCCACTAGGTAGTTATAGTTAGGACCATGTTTCCATAGGAAAAGCCTTTTTTGACTTGCCTATATCTTTGGCACCGTTTGACTAATCTTCATGACATTTTCTAAAAAAGTGTTGCGGTGATTCTTGTTGCGCATGAAAAGTTTCAGGGTGATCCGTCAAACAGGGGGCGAAGAAAAAGGGGGCTCAAAAAAGGTGTGTTTCTCATGGTACTTTCCATAGGGTTCTTTAGACACAGCTACAGGCCGTACCACTACACGGAATTACACCACATTTGGCAGAAAGCTAGCTGTCAGTAAGCATATTATACTTTTTAATTGTATTGTAATAGTATTTATATAGGGCTTACTACCCCTGACGAGGAGTCAAAGCGCTTTTCTGTGAGTAGAACGCTACTCTGGAAACCAACAAGAATTAGTGATGGATTAGTATCGGGAAATATGAGTACAGTTTTAGTATTATTATGAGTTAATTTGAGCTGCGGATATGAGAGTTTGTTAGTTAGATTGACTGGAGTAATGGAGGGGTGGAGGAGGAAAGAAATCCAGAAGTGTTAATTGGAAGTATATCCTTCATTTACTCAACCCAAAGTCTTGGGATGAGTAAAGGGGGATGGAGGAGGGAAGAATCTGTGGAAGAAAACCCACGAGCAGTAATTTGGATTATAAGTAAGAAGCTTTCCTTTCCACTTCAAGAGATGCACTAATCTCCACAAAAAGATGGCTAAAAATAAAACAAAAAAAACACTGCCTAGAAGATGTGGACAAACAAAAAGCAGAAAAAAACAGTTACATTCATACCAATAGATTACATTGAGAGGCATGACCCGAAGCTAGTTTCTGGATTTAGACAATATATTAGTGAGAAATGGCACACAAGATAAATCCCTTTTAGCAGCAAAAAGGCAATGGGACTTACCCTTAACCGTTTGTTAATTCACTGTAGTAGATGCTATACTGTGCACTATCCGGCAATTTAGTGTTGAGTTTGGAATTTTACAACTTGTTTATGAATTTCGTGAAATATGAACAATCTCTTTATCACATAGCAGTTAAATACAATGCATCAGCACGCACACTCCACCTCAGAAGGTGATATTTTCCTCACTGAAGTAGGTGTGTCTGCTTGCATGTGATAAGTAAAAAATAAAATAAAATAAAAGTAGTGCAAACTAAAGCAACCTAGTGCACCCTTTACTTTACAACCACAGGGGAGGAGGATGGCTAATGCAAGTCTTCAGCAGGCTAAAGCGAAGTAATATTTTTATTTTGCAGCAGGCATTGTTGTAGAGAACATGCTACACACCAATTTAAAAGTAATGCCCCAGCCCCTTAAAGTTGAGGTAGACTGAAAATAGATAAAACTGTAGCAAAGAATATTTTAAAACTGTGAGGTCTGTTTGAGCTTCTTGTCCTTACAATAAATTCTACACAGAAATATTTAGTGAATGGTTGTTCAGATGACCAAGTTGAAGCATTGCAAATATTTGCCAGAGGTATGTTACTTAGTAAGCCCAGGGTGGGCCCTTTCTTTCTGCAAGTGGAATGAGCATGTGCTTTTCAATTAATTGTGCTTTTGCACGATGCATAGCAATCCTAAATGCACTGCACAATCCGTTCACCTGTGTTCCCTTTTAAAATTAGCCTACCCAGTTGCTTGGACACAAAGGTAAATAATAACTGTTTGGTGTGAGGGTTTGGTTCTGGAAATGTAGCATGAGTCCATATTTAAAGCATAGTCAATGTAGTGGCGTTTCTGTCGTGCCAAAAGTGTTTTGGAAAGTATGTTGGAAATTCAATCTTTTACTAAGAAACAGTGAAGTTACTTTTTGAAAGAATCACGGAAGTGTGCACAAGACTACCTTGTTTTTGTGAATTTGAATGAATGGTTTATCTACTGATAGCTTGCCAACAAGAAACGACTGGTACTAGAAAATCAACTTTCCGAGAAAAGGCTTGTAGGGAGCTTGAATGTAGTTGCTCAACTGTTGGATATATTGATTTTGTTAGGGAGGTATTAAGATCCTACTTAGGCATAGCATTCATGATAAACAATAGACGGTTCCCAACTACACCAGGAAAGCTTTGATAAGAGATGGCAGATCTATGTCAGGTGTGCCTCACACCTCTGAAAAAATAGTTTCACAATTTTGAATCTGTAGGAAGTGCCCCTTTTTTGTCATGGTCACCCCCACGTTTTGCCCCTGATACTGCTGTTCTTCCATTAATGTGCACTGGGTCCCTGCTAACCAAACCCCAGTGCCAGCTCTCTTTCCCTAAAAACAAGGTAAATGGTCTAATTGTGTACAATTGCCATACACTTAAACATTCCAGTAAGTCTCTAGTAAATGGTACCGCTGGTACCTAGGGCATGGGTACTAAAGAGGGTCCCTAAGGACTGCAGCATTTATTATGCCACTCTAAGGGACCCCATAAGAAATTGAATGCTGACTGCCAATGCAGGCAAACCATGTGTGAAAATAGTACATGGCACACTCAGTGTGTGCCATGCCCAAGTCACTGCATACAATATATGCAAGTCACCCCTACAGCAGGTCATATAGCCCTAGGGCAGGGTGCATTATGCTGCATGTGAGGGCATATCTGCATGAGCAGATATGCCTCTCTACTGTCTAGTTAAATTACTAAATGGGACAAGTAAACAGGGAAGCCATCTTAAGTATATGTACTGGGCACTGGTCATTAAGAGTTCCCCAACAACCTGATTGGCATCAAACATCTCGCCTTAATAAATCCATATTGATGCCAGTACAGGAATTATTATGACGTGGACCCAAAGGGCACCTTATAGGTGCCCCTGAAAACCTACTAGTCTTAGGCCCTCATTCTGACCCTGGCGGTCGGCGGAGAGACGGCGGTCGGACCGCGAACAGACCGGCGGTATTAAAAATGGCATTCTGACCGCGGCGGTCCCCGCCGCGACCGACCGCTACTTCTCCACTCCGACCGCCACGGCGGTCATGACCGCGGGGCTGGAGTTTGCGCACTCCGGCCCGGCGGTCGTCCCAAGACCGCCAAGGGTATTATGACCCTGCCTACCGCCGCGGTTTCTTGCGGGCGGGAACCGCCGTGCGAACCATGGCGGTAAGCACTATCGGGGCCAGGGAATTCCTTCCCTGGCACTGATAGGGGTCTCCCCCACCCCCCACTACCCACCCGAGTCCTCCCCCCACACCCTCCACCCCCCTGCCACCCCCCAGAGGTGGTACGAACCCCCTCCCCACCCCCACCCCGACATGCACATACATGTACCCCGACATGCACACACCCCCAACATGCACATATACACACCCCCTACACACACATACACAACGGGGACACATACCCGCACACATACATGCCGACATGCGCACCTGCCGAACAGCACACATTACCCATAGACACAGCAGCACCCCCCGCCCGCATACACGCACTCACACACCCCCTCTACACACTCACACGCACACCCCCATGCACGCCCACATCACACAACACCCCCCCACCCCCTCCCCTCACGGACGATCAACTTACCTTGTGCGTTGGTCCTCCGGGTGGCGACGGAAGCCATAGGGACGTGACCGCCAACAGAAGACCGCCAACAGAAGACCGCCACACGGAAATGTGGGTCGTAATTCTGTGGGCGGTGTTCTGCTGGCGTGGCGGTGGAGGTTGACCAGTCTCCACTTTCCCGCCGACCGCCAGTGTGGCTGCTGGCGGTTTTCCGGCGGAACGCTCCCAGCGGTCAGAATGCGCACAGCGGCACACCGCCGCGGTCGGCGGTCTTCACCGCGGCGGTAACTCAGCGGTCTTGCGAAAAGACCGCCAAGGTCAGAATGAGGGCCTTAGTGTGCTGACCAACTGGTCTCGACCAGCCTGCCACCACAAACAAGTTTGACCTCCTGCAGGAGACAGCAATCACTCTGAGGGTAGGAAGAAAATAGCCTGCCCGCACCTCCAGCAGGACAGGATAGCTAGTGAATCTGCATACCAAGGCCATAGGCTTCAAACTCCCTGCCACCTCTCACATGCAATTCTGGCATCCTCCAGACCTGGAGAACACCACCCGCTGCCCCGAGGCCCATTTGGCAACAGGACAGGTGGAAACGTTTTTATGCAGTACGCGTGTTGCACCTACAGGATAATCACGCCCCTAAGGTGGGCTGCCCGATGTGCTCCACAAAAAAAGTGTCACAACATCTCGGTGGAACTAAGAACTCTGGGTCAGGAAAGGAATATCTTACTTGCCCTGTAAGCATCTTTCCATGGCATGTGGTGTTGTAGATTCAGATGCTCTGCATAATCCTGCAATATAGTGTTGGGTCGAGATGTGTGCAGGTTGTTTTTCTTAGAAGAAAGTCTTTTGAGTCACGAGGTAGAGTGACTGCTCCTCTGTGATACTGCACATGGACATCAACTCCATTGTTAGAATGTTTTCCCGCAGGCTGGTGAGAATGAATTGTAGATAAGTATATAAGTAATGAGATGTCCATGTGCAAAAGAATGAAAAACTGACAGCCACAGGTGTCCAGTGAAGAGGGTGAGAGCATATTAATCTACAGCACTTTAGGCCACATTTGGGATTCACTTCTGCATGTACTGCTGGCAAATTTCTTCCCTTGCACTGGCCACTGCTATGACCTTATTGGGAGGTGCCTGGCTCCCACGTTTTGCTTGTCCAGTAAGTTCTTACCTGCAGGGGAGCCAGCCGATGGGACAGGGGATGGTGGACCCCAGTTAGTGCTTTATTTTACCCCACAGGCTATCACATAGCCATGCCCTCTATGACAGCCTCCTTAGAGGCCGAGGAGCACATCAGTGCAGCAGCCTTTAGGCCACATTTGGGATCCACTTCTGTATGCACTGGCTGGTGGTTTTCTCTCCTTGGATTGGCACACTGCTGTGGCCATATTGGGAGGTGCCTGGCTCTCGCGTTTTAAATTTCACCACACTCCTTGGTAAGACAGCCCAGTTTTATTACACTTATGGTTTATGTTCACCAGCTTTATTTTCGCATTTTGCTTGACCAGTAAGTTCTGCCCTGCAGGGGAGCCTGCCAGTGCCACTAGAGTTGCTGAACCCCAGTTAGTGCTTTGTTTTGCCCCATTGGTAGTCACACCACCAAGCTGTCTATGATGGGCTACTTAGTGGGCCAGGGAGAGCATCCGCAAAGCGGGCGCACGCCAGATGGTAAGCCAGTCTGCGCCGGACGGCACCACGCGCCAAGACCCCTGGCCCATCAGTTAGGCTGTCTTACTCCAGAAATGTACTTCTGGACCTGGAGAAACTCAATAAGCCTATTAGAGGTCTTACTTTCAACTGTGACACCATTTCAGTCACTTTAATGGCCCTGGATGTAGTTTTAGCATTGGCTCCAAATAAAATTTGACCCCCAGTATAATTTGAGACCCAAGGACCTCATTCTCCCCCATTACAAAAGCACAGTGATGGACCTATATCCTGCCTGTTAAAGAATACGAGGACCCTAGGTAACCATTGCTACAAGTTTGCTGAACTCATGGACAAACATGCTCCAGATGCAGCTTTTCTTACAGAAACATGGCTGAATGAAGCATCAGCGCCAGATCTAAAAACATCTATACCGGATAGCTAGGATCTCCACAGGTCAGATAGAACAGGAAAATAGGGTGGGGTTGCAATAATGTAATCAGAACAATTCTGAAAGCTAATTTTACTCCAACAACAGATATAGATAGTGAAGCCCTGATGGTTACATTTAAACTAAACAAAGTGTCTTTTAATGGTGTATTGTTATATCACCCACCAGTTCCCAGAATGAACGTTATCAATGCCCTGCAAAGCTTGTGAATTCATGTATGGAACATCCTAATTTTACAATGCTGGGTGACCTTAATTTTCACTTAGATTTAGTAGATAATAGGGAAGCCCTCCATTTGGATGACTGCTGCAGCAGTTTTAGATTAGCACAAATGGTTAAGGAGTCCACTCATAAGGCTAATCATATTCTAGATGGTTTTTCTTTACTAATGAGCCTGATCTTACATTTGAGAAGGTACTGCCTTTGGTGTGGGAAGGTCACAAGGCCGTTTTTTTTACTAACAGTTGCAGCCCCTAACGCAAGTCTTAATAAGATAGGCAAGTCACTGACAATGAAACCCTGGTGCAAGATGGACAGCTTTAAGCTTGAAGGAGCCTTACTGAAAGATACTCCTGTAACAGTGCGGGAGATATTGCTGCAGAAAATAATTAGAGTTGGATTGACACAGCAGTCACCCCACTCACCCTCGAAAAAAGGTAAAAGATTATAGGAAACACCCCACCACTCCTTGGTATTCCATGCAGCTTAGGACACAAACAAGGAGGAGAGAGTATGAAAGTGAAGCCAGGTTGTGTCACAAAGCAGCCTGCGGTGAATATAAAGCTGCAAGCATAAGGGAAAAGAAAATACTATGCTGACAAGATAAATTCTGCAAAAAAAATAACACCAAGGAATTAGTTAACTTCTGTAGTGCATGCGTCTGCCACTGGCCGATGCACCACACCCTCCCTGGTGCAGGTCACGACCAGTGAGCGATGCCACGGATCGGTTTTAAAAATCCAGAGGATATATATATATATATATTTTTTTAAACCCCCCAGACAGGATGTCGCCCACGAGCAAGCCCCCCCAAAATAGAAGTATGGTTTCCCTGGGTGGGGGGGTAGGTTCACACACAATAGTGTCTTAAGTACTGTCATAGAAGCACCTTTTTTCCTAGTGGAATAGTTGAATGCGCTTTAGGAGTTATCAAAAGTTGCCTTTTTTCTGTAAAGTAACACGCATGAATATATCTCACAATCCATCTAGCTAATCCTTGGTTGTTGGAAAGCAACAAAAAGCTGTTTAGTTTTCCTAAACTGTTTTGTTCTGTCAACACAGTACATTAGAGCTCTTTTAAGATCAAGAGTGTGAAGAGCTCTTTCAGCAGTTGAGTCTGGCTGTGGAAAGAAGACTGGCAATTCCACTGATTGGTTAATGTGAAAAGGAGAAACTACTTTTGGCAAAAATTTCGGATTTGTCCTAAATACAACTTTATGTTTGTGTACTTGGAAAAATGGTTCCTCTAGAATGAATGCTTGTATTTCACTAACTCTTCTGAATGAAGTAATTGCTACTAAGAAAGCAACTTTCTATTTGAGAAATTGAAATATCACATGAATGCATGGGCTCGAATGGTGGTCCCATTAACCTCGTGAGTACAATTTTGAGATTCAATGCAGGAACTGGTGGGGTTCTTGGTGGAATAATAGGTTTAAGTCCTTTCATAAAGGCTTTTAATAAAGGAACTCTGAAGAGAGAAGTATGTTGTATGGTTTGTAAGTATGCTGATATAGCTGTGAGATGAATCTTAATAGAGGAAAAAGCTAAATTAGCTTTTTGTAAATAAAGCAGGTAACATATATTATCTTGTATTGATGCTTTAAGTGGATCTATATTTTTGTGTTGACAGTAGTAAACAAACAGTTTCCACTTGTTTGCATAGCACTGTCTAGTTGTTGGTTTGCATGCTTGTTTTCGAACTTCCATACATTCTAATGGAATGTGTAACTATCCAAACTCGATGACCTCAGGAACCAAATCGCTAAGTTGACTACACTGGGATTGGGACGCCTGATTTGACCCTTGTTCTATGTTAACAGATCTGGTCTGTTTGGAAGTTTGTGATGGGGTACTACTGACAGATCCGGAGTGTTGTGTACCAGTGTTGGCGTGCCCACATGGGAGCTATGAGTATCATGGTGAGAGAGGTGTGACGCAAATTGTTGGCCAGAAATGGAACTAATGGGAGAGGGGGAAAAGCGTAAGCAAATATCCCTGACCAGTTGATCCATAGAGCATTGCCCTTGGACAGAGGGTGTGTGTGTTTGGATGCAAAGTTTTTGCATTTTGCGTTTTTGCTTGCTGTGAAAAGGCCTATGTCTGGTGTTCCCCACATTTGAAAGTGCGGTTGCTTATTTGGTGTGAATCTGTTCAGTAGTTGTTGAGATATTGAAAGGAAAATAATTTGTATATCTCTGACGGCAAATAATTAATAAAATTAGCAAAATTTTGGTGACTACACGTGTGAAAAGAAGCATTGCAATTGGCTGACCACAACCTGACTACAAAGTTGTGGCAGCCATTTTATTTCACAGAACACATTCCCTGGGAGTGAAAATCCAAATTGAAACTGGCGTAAGGGGTCAGGGGGAAGGTACCTGACCCCAGGGGTATGATATAGGTGCAAATTATGTGTTTAAATGATATGTGTCACCAGGCGCGATATTCATGAAAATTATTTGTGCATGTTGTAGGAAAGTGGCTTTCCTCTGGCATGGTGACCCCTATTTTTGGCCTGTTTGTCAGTGTTTGTCAGTGTGTTTTTACTGTCTCACTGGAATCCTGCTAGTCAGGACCCCAGTGCTCATAGTTTGTGGCCTATATGTCAGTATGCTTTACTGTGTTGTCAGTATGCTTGACTGTGTCACGGGAGTCCTGCTAACCAGAACTCCAGTGCTTGTGTTCTCTTTGATTCCAAATTTGTACTTACATACTGGTAACCCTGTATTCCACCCCAGATTGGCATACTGGACCCCCCTCTTATAAGTCCCTAGTATATAGTACCTAGGCACCCAGGGCATTGGGGTTCCAGGAGATCCTTATGGGTTGCAGCATTTCTTTTGCTGCTCATAAGGAGCTCATACAAACACTTCTTCAGGACTGCCACTGCAGCCTGAGTGAAATAGTGTAAGCACTATTTCACTGCCATTTTCACTGCACCAGACACTGAAGGCCAGGTGCATAGTACCTGTGTGTGAGAGCACCCCTGCACTAGCAGAGGTGCCCCCACATCGTCCAGGCCCATTTTCCCAGAATTCATGAGTGCAGGGATGCCATTATAAGTGTGCACTATATATAGGTCAATACATATATGGAGCATCACAGAGGTAACTCTGAATATGGCCACGTGAGGTGCCTAGGAACTGGAAATTGTACCCCAATCTGATCCTGGCACTGGGGGGCAATTCCATTCACCCTGGGGGCTCCACCATGGACCCCTAGTATTACCATAACAGCCCCAGCAGCTGCCACCCCACAGACAGGCTTCTGCCCTCCTGGGGCTTGGGCAGCCCAATCCCAGGAAGGCAGAACAATGCATTTCCTTTGAGATAGGGGTGTTACATCCTCTCCCCCATTGGAAATAGGTGTTACAGGCATGGAAGGGGTTCCTCCCAGAGCCTCTAGAAGTGATTTAAAGGGCACAGATGGTGCCCTCCTTGCATAATCCAGTTAACACCGGTTCAATGACCCCCAGCCCCTGCTCTCACAAGAAACTGGACAAAGGAAAGGGGAGTGACCACTCCCCTGTCCATCACCACCCCAGGGGTGGTGCCCAGAGCTGCTCCAGAGTGTCTCTGGGTTTTGCCATCTTGGATTCCAAGGTGTTGGGATACTCTGGGAGCATCTGATTGGCCAGTGCCAGCAGGTGACGTCAGAGACCCCTCCTGATAGGTCCATACATGGTTAGGTGACCAATCCCCCTCTAAGGGCTATTGACGGTCTCTCCTGTGGGTGTTTCCTCAGATTCAGATTGCCAGACTCCAGCAGGACTCCTCTGCCTCCTTTGCTTCACCTTCTACCATAGGATCAACCACAGAACTGCTCCAGGAACTCTACAACTGCAACAAAGTTTCCAAGAAGGCTACTGGAACTCTGTAATTTCAGCTCCTGCCAGCAATTGCAACAGTTTCCAGATTGTGCATGCTCTGAGGACTGCCTGTCTTCATCCTGCATCAGAAGAATTGAAGGAATCTCCCACAGAGTGACGGAGTCACTTTCCTACTTTAGCAGGCACCTCTCTGCAGCGATGACCAGTATTCTGGATCCCCTCTCCCGATGACAAGCGTGGATCCTGGAACAAAAGGTGGTAGACTAAAGTGACCCTGACAGTCCAAAGGTCCAGCTGTCCAAATTTGGTGAAGGTAAGAGCTTGCCTCCATGTGCCAGACAGTACCCCTGTGCACCAAGTGTTTTGCACCTCGTAGGGCTTCTGAGCACTTCTATAAGAAATCCTTTGTGCACAGTGTAGCCCTGGTCCCTAGCACTTGGTCCTGTGTCGCTCAGCTCCGTGAGTTCTTCCCCAGCAGCGTGGGATCCCTTTGTGTAGTGTTGCCATGACCACAATTTTCAACACCTTTGTCCCCATGCTGTGGGACTCCTGTGCATGATGCCTGGTCTTCTGAGGGCTCTCTGAGTTGCTGAGAGCCCCCTCTGTCTCTCCCTTCTGAGTAGCATCAACCTGGTCCTTCCTTGGCCGCGCCATTTTTTGTGCAAGACAAGTTTTGCGTTTACCAAGGCTTGTTGGCAGAATCCTGCAATGCAAATCCAACTGCATTCATCCATCCGGCGTGGGACATCTTCTGCACCAACCAGGAACTTGTATCTATCTTGTTTGTTGCAATACTGAATTTGTCTTCTCACCAGTGGTTCCTCTATTGTACCTTTATCCAGGTTAGCAAGGGCTCCTGTTCTCTCTGGACTCTTCAGTGCTTCTTCGTCTGCGTCCCCTTCTTTCACAGGTTTTCCAGTCCAGGAATCCATCATTGGTTCCTTGCAGTCTCTTCTGGTTCTTGCATTATCTTCTATCATGACTTCTAGTGTGTTTTAGGAAACCTGCCTTACATTACTCCTGCTTTCCTGGGCTCTGGGTAGGTTATTTTACATACCTTTGGTGTTTTCTTACACTGTCTGCACCCCTCTACACACTACACTTGCCTAGGTGGGAAACCGACATTCACTTTCAACTATTTTAGTATATGGTTTGTGTTGCCCATAGGCCCATTGCAACCTATTGTGATTTTCACTGTTTGCACTATTTTATGGCTGTTTACTTACCTGATTTTGGTTCATAGTGTATATTTTGTGTATAATACTTACCACCTAAGGGAATATAGCCTCTAAGATATTCTTGGCCTTGTGTCACTAAAATAAAGTACCTTTATTTTCTATAACACTTAGGCGGTCATTCGGTTACCGCCGAATGACCGCTCCGCGGTCAGGAGACCGCGGAGGCCATTCTGGCTTTCCCGCTGGGCCGGCGGGCGACCGGCAAAAGCCCGCCCGCTGGCCCAGCGGGAAAGCCCCTGCAACAAGGATGCCGGCTCCGAATGGAGCCGGTGGAGTTGCAGGGGTGCGACGGGTGCAGTGGCACCCGTCCCGATTATCACTGTCTGCTAAGCAGACAGTGAAAATCTTTGTGGGGCCCTGTTAGGGGGCCCCTGCACTGCCCATGCCAGTGGCATGGGCAGTGCAGGGGCCCCCAGGGGCCGCAGGACACCCGTTCCCGCCATCCTGTTCCTGGCGGTAAGAACCGCCAGAAACAGGGTGGCGGGAAGGGGGTCGGAATCCCCATGGCGGCGCTACGGATTCCCTGGGCCAGGGGGAAACCGTCGGGAAACCGCTGGTTCCCCTTTTCTGACCGCAGCTTTACCGCCGCGGTCAGAATAGCCCAGGAAGCACCGCCAGCCTGTTGGCGGTGCTTCCGCGGTCCCCGGCCCTGACGGTCATGGACCGCCAGGGTCGGAATGACCCCCTTAGTATTGTCTTTCTTGTGTGTAAGTACTCTGTGACTACAGTGGTATTGCAAGAGCTTTGCATGTCTCCTAGTTCAGCCTTGGCTGCTCTGCCTACAGATAACTCTAGACAGCCTAGCTTCTAGACACTGACTACATTTCACTAATAAGTGATATCTGGACCTGGTATAAGGTGTACATACTTGTGGTACATACTACAAACCAGGCCAGCCTCCTATACATATGGAAACATGTGAAAGAAAAACCACAGACTCATTCATACACTAATTCATTGACTCATACATGCACTCAGAGACTCATGTGTCCACTCAAACACCCACTCAGACACTCATGCACTACCTCACACCCACTTTCAGGCCCACTCAAACACTCATGCGCCCACTCACAGGTACACTGACAGAGACAGGCCCTGTGGCCGACCTGTGGCCAACCTGTGCCCACAGCCAAAAGACATGCATGGAATGGGGTTGGCTGGCAAACAAATAAAGACAAACCAAAGAATCACTTGTGAAACCAAATATGTGGTATACGTCATAGAATGCACATGTGGAAAGAAGTATGTGGGAAGTATAATATGCAATTTAAAAAAATGAAATCTAAAACATATAAGGGCAGTACAAAACAAAGATGTAAGATATGCCATAGCAGAACATTACATACAATATCCAGATGAAAATTGGACAAGCATGAGGTACTATGGAATAGCACATGTGAAGAAAAATGAGAGAGGACTAAATAGGGAACAAAGACTCCGCAGATGGGAGTCACGTTATATTATAAAATTACAAACAAGAATGCCGCTCAGGTTCAATATGGATGAGGATCTTCATGCACATTTATAATTAAGGCAAGACAGCTGATTAATAATAAAAAAATCAAAGAATGATGAGAGGACAAAGTAAAAAGGAAAAATTGAAGCAAACTGAATTTGGAAAAGAGTGTCAACTACCCTACTATAAATTTGCATAGGACTTCACTATAAAGAATAAAAGAAACAAATGCTGCAGGAGGACACTCAGACCCTGCCAAAATGCCTGTGAATTAGGTTCACAATATGGAAGTGAAAAGACTATAGGGCCACTGACTGCCATGAAAACAAAAACAAATGAAAGGACTAGTACAAAAGAAAAAATTAAATGACAAACAGTGTGATAAAATAATACTCTACGCCACTCCACTCAATGTTATTCCACTCTATGGCACACCAATGTATGTCACTCAACTGTACAGCACTAAACTTATTGTTGCTCCACTCTACATCACTCCACTCAATGACACTCTGCTCAAAGCCACTCCACTGTACGCTTTGATAGTTTAACCCAATACATTCTACCACGTTCTACTCTACAACACTCCACTCTACAGTATTTGATTCTACACCACCCCACTCTATGCCACTACACTGGGCCACTCCTCTGTATGCTATTCCTCTCTTCTCCACACTACTGTTTGCCAGTCCACTCCACACCACTCTAGAGTATGCATTACACTCTACACAACTATACTGTACCTCACTCCAGGCTATGCCACTCCACTGTATGCTAGTCCACTGTATGCCATTAGAGTCTGCCTTATTCCACTCTACACCACTCCAATATACACCACTCCATTTTATGCCACTCTACTGTACACTATTTCACTCCACACCACTCCACTCTATGCCACACTACTCTATGCCACTCCACTGTATTTTATTTAACTGTATGCCACTCCAGAATACCACACTCCACTCTACACCACTGCACTATACACCACTCCACTGTACACTATTCCAATGTACACCACTCCACTGAACATCACGCCACTCTACGCCTCGCCACTCTCCACTATTCCACTGTACGCAAGTCAAATTGCACAGTTTGTTGTGAACATTCTCCAGAAGATATTCCAAGGCGATATAACATATGTTGGGCTTGAATATAATTTTTGTTGTTAACATGCTTTATACAATGTATCCACACTGCACTGTGTAATTTGTGCAATTTCTTGTGGTGAACATTCTTCTATACAGTACGATGTGGATACATTGTATGAAGCATGTTAACATCAAAAATTATATAGTAAAACGATGTGCGATCCATGGCTTTTCTTGAAGACTAATAAGGATAATAAAGAGATTCTAAGAAAAATGGCAAAACCTTTAGTCTTCCCATGCTGAAGAATTTGACATTCAAGGTCACAATTGTAGAATCATGAAAGATCAAATGAAAACCAATTTGCATTTTACCTTTTATTCATAAACTCCGGATCAAGTACACCCCACATTTACTAACCAACCTTGCAATTTCAAGAGTCATAGTTGTCTCAAACCTCAAGAGTTTACTATGTAATGTAAGACACACAAAAGAAAGGGTATTGCCTGGCAGGTAAAATTAAGTTGGGCCTCACTACTGTTGTGTTAGTTCTGGAACAGGTTTCCCTCACTGGGTTTCCTACCACTCTAACTACCTGAACAAAGGAATGAGCAGGCCTAATTATGAGTAAAATTTTCTTGTGACAGGAGGCACCACTTTGAGCTTGTGCAGTTGGTGGGAAGATCCCCAGGACATCCTGTCAGGAGGAGGTCACACCGAACGCCTTTTTGTTCCCTTTCCTGAGCCCTTCAAACCACCTGGCAAAGGGCAAGTAGGATGCCAATTTTTCAGCTGCAGATTAACTCAGCAAGACTACTAACGGCTTAGGCAGGAAAAAGGCAGCTTTTTACAGGGCTCATTTTCAAACTAGTAATGTAAAATCCAACTTGATTATTAGATTAGATTTTAAATTACTATTAATTTGGCATGGTGAAAACTGACTTTGGAGTGGTTTACTGCCAGAACATGTGAAAGTTAAGAACCAATGTCTTACTTTTTAAACACCATGCACTCTGCCATGTGGACATTTAGAGCTTACCTTAGAGGTGACTTATAAGCATAAAAAGGAAGGTTTATGCAATTCAAAAGGTTTACTTCACTAAGTGGAATTTGCAGTTTTAATACTACACACCTAAGCTGCTGTTGCCAGAGTCATGTTCACTTTAGTAGTTTCACAGTTAAGAGCTGCGGCCCACTAGTGAAATTTAAAGTACAGGCCCTGGCTATAGAGGGTACCATATTCTAGGCATGTATAGGTAAGTTAAATGTGCCAATCTACCAACAAGGTGTTAGCCAATTCCCCATGTTTTTAAGGGTCAGAACACATACACTGAGTGCTGGATGGGAACGCCCTAGTGTTCATAGTCCATACACCAGCAATACAATCTTGTAAAAAGTGAGGGGTGACCATGCAAAAAAATAATTTTGTTACACTATGGCTAAACGTCCATACAACAGTCTATGCTTCTGTCATTAGACACCGCACTGAAATAGGGGATGCTTAGATAGCACTTGAATACAAATTATTAGACACATATAATTTAAAATATGTGTTTTCATTAGTAATCAATAGTTAGCATATTTCAATAGGTATTTTGCTAAGGAAATAAATAAATATTGTCTCTTAGAATATAATATTCAGTGCATCTGATAAGAAATTCACAACTATGTCATTACTTCTCACTCGTTCCTTGGGAGAATCCATTTGAGTTTTAGAATGGTAAACACCTGATTTATCTTCATTGACATTGGGCAAATCTTCTTCCTGCTCAATAGTGGCTCTAACTGCAAAACTGTGAAGAATGGCACATGCACACTTATTTTTCACATTGTATCAGGATTGTGGTGTCATTGACCTCCAGACTGATCCAAACTAGAGGTGGGTGATAAATTATTCTCCGCTGGCACTGTTTGTGGAGTTTTGGCCACTCTGCATAATGCATCTAATGCAGAGTTCTGGACAAACTCCACTGCCCACCACACACGTTTTTTCTCGATTGCGGCTCACCAATGGTACGTTGATGAGCGTGCGTGAGAATTGGCATCCCTAAGCACGATTTTCAGGCACTAGGAGGGCACCTGGTGAGATTTCCCCAACGCAGGAGGTCACAGGCGATCACGACCATTCACACTAGAAAAGCTGCTGCATGAGTAGAAAATCTACTCAAGCGCCTGTAAAACCAAATCAAGCAGCAGCACCCTCTTGTGCACAGGGTGGTGCTCTTCTGGCTGATTTCTCAGCATGGAATAAGCTCCTGGCCCTAAAAATTGGAGTGATATATTGATTTCTGCCCGCTTATAGAATTTCCAGGAATATCATGGAGTTTTTATTTAACTCATCTGAATTCCACAGAGTGAAACTCCGCAAGTTGTGCCCACCCCAATCCAAACCTAAATTTTAAGAAATTAAAAAGCCTGTTCAATGGCATTCCTTGTCTCTCGATGTCAAATTATATTTCATATGACCTTCATTTTGTGAATTCTAAATTAGGGTCATGAGACATGGCTGGAGAGCATAACCTTGATCACCTAATAAAAATAAAATATGAAATGTTAAATATAAATAACAGTAACATGTATATTTAATATAAATTCCACTCCACGCTATTCCACTTTACAACACTCCACTCTACACCACTCCCGTTTATGCCACTTCAGTGTAAGCTGTTCCTCACTTGGCCACTACAGTCAAAGTCACTCTATTGTAAGTCACTCCACTCTACACTATTCTACTCCATGCCACTTTCCTGTAAGCAAAGTCAACCCCCACCATTCTACACTATTCCACTCTATGCCACTCACCTGTGTCCACCTCTATGCCTCTCCACTGTATGCTATTTGACTGTATACCACTCTACTGTACACAACACCACACTAGCCACACCACACTACGGTTCTTCACCGTACATTATTCAACTGTATGCCACTCTCCTCACTTCACAATACACTATTCCACTCTACACCACTCCACTTTACTGTAGTCCACACTACACCACTCTGCTCTACAAGACTACCCTATGCCAATCCACTGTTTGCCACTCCACTCTATGCCACTCCGCTCTACGCTATTCCACTACGTGCCATTCAACTCCACGCCACTCCACTATATGCCACTGTATGCTATGCTATCCCATTGTATACAACTCCACTTTACGCCACTCTACTGTATGCCACAACATTGTACTCTATTCCACTGTATACCACTCATTCTATTCCACTCCACTTTAATCTGTTCCACTATATGCCACTCCACTGTATGCCGTTCCACTGTATGCCACTCCACTGTATGCTATTCCACTGTTTGCTACTCCAGTCTATGCCACTCTACAGTACCCACCTCCACTGTACACCACTACACTCAACAGTGCTCCACTCCATGCTATTCCAGTGTCCCACACTGAACTTTACTCCAATATACACCACTCCAATCTATGCCATTACATTCTGCACCACTCAACTCTATGCCATGCTGCTCTACACAACTCCACTCGACGCTATTTCAGTTTATGCTACTCCACTCAAAGGCACTCTAATCTATGCCACTCTACTATATGCCACTCCACCATACACCACTCCATGGTATGCCACTCAACTGTACGCCAATCCACCAATGATATCCCACCCTATGCCACTCCACTCTACTCCACTCCAATCTATGCCACTCCACTTTACAGTACTCCACTCTCGGCTATTCCATTATAAGCCAATTGACTCTACACCACTCTATGCCACTCCACTCTAAGCTATTCTACTCTACATTACTCCACTCTGCACCATTCCAAAGTATGCAACTGCACTCTGTGCACTCCAGTCTATGGCACTACACTCCACGCTATTCCATTCTATGCTACTCAACTCCTCCACTTTACGCCTCTCCTCTGCACCCCTATCCTCTCTACCCGACCCCACTCTTCAACACTCAACTTTATGCCACTCCACTCTAGGCCACTTCACTTTATGCTATTCGCCTCTACGACACTCCTTCTTATGGCACTCTTCTGTATACCACTGTACTTTATGTCACTCCACTCTATGCTATTCCACTGTATGCCACTTTATGCCACTCTGCGCCACTTAACTTTATGCTAGACCACTCTACGCCATTCCACTCTATGCCACTACATTCTATAACACTCCACTGTAAAACAGTACCATCTATGACACTGTCCTCCACTGTACTTTATGACACTCCACTTAACAACAGTCCACTCGACAGCAGTACACTCTTTGATTTGAAGCAATTTACATTGAAACTTAATGAAAAAAACAAAGGTTAAAGCCTAATTATATTTAGGAAAACTTTCTGTGTAAACCAAAGTTAAAGTAACCAAAGGTTACAATTTCTAAAGTTATGACTATGCATTTATAACTTACCCAACACCTTCAAAGTATTACAATAGTGAACCTCTATACACAGTGTAGAGAACTTAGGGCCAGATGTATGACATTTTTTTGCACTCGTAAACGGTGCGAATCGCAAAATTCAGCCGTTTGCTAGTGCAAAAAAGTGGTCTGTGATGCATGAAAGGCAATCGCAGACCAAAAACAAGAAATCAAAAAAATTGCGATTTCTTGCTTTGCGACCTGGTTTTGCGAGTCGCAGTTTGCGATTTGCAAAATCCAAATCGCAAGGAGATGCAGCAACAAATCGCAAATTGCGATTTTTCGCAGAATGGCATTTTGCACATGTAAAATCCCATTAAAAGAAACCAGGTGGTAACCAGGTGCAAAATTAAAAAATTCATTTCAAATGCGTTTTTAAATCGTACATGTAAAGGACACATGCCCTTTTGGCATGTGTGCACCTTACATGTCCCCCAAAACGTTTTTGGGGTGCAGCAGAGGGGGCCTTAGGCCCCCAGCACCCTGGGGTTTTGCATTTCCAAAATTGCGATTTCTGGTTCAGAAATCGCAATTTTGGAAAAGCCAAAAATTTGCAGATATGGGCCAACAGGCCCATAGCTGTGAATGGGGCCGGTGTCGTAATTTGCGAATCGGTAATAGCATTTGCGATTTTTAAGAAATCGCTATTACCGATTCGCAAATGTGATACATGGCACTTTGCGAGTCGGAAATAGCGATTTCTTAAAAATCGCTATTTCCGAATCGCAAAGGGCCGTGATGATACATCAGGCCCTTAGTAACCACCCAACATTAACAATAACGTACACCTTCTCCATGTACTGCTTATACTGTTTCAAACACAACATCTGTCAGAACAGTGCATGGTAGAGTGATGAGTTATAGTTATTGCAGTGTGGGTACCGAGTTCACTACATTGTGTATTGTATTGAGGTGAGTGAATTATAATAATTGGAAGATGGTGCATATATTATAAATTTAAATATAACTTCAGAATTTCTAATGTTTATGTAGTTTAACTTTGGTTTGTATAGAAAGAATACATCAATTTATATTAATTTAAAGGTGGAAAATTTTACATACATATATGCATAGACATACATATGTGTATATATATATATATATATATATATATATATATATATATATATATATATATATATATATATACATACATATATAAACACACACACACAAAATTATATGGTAAATGGAATGTATATTCTTTTTAATAACACATATATATGAAAACAATATCTTACCAACTTCTGTCTGGAAGCAACTATTAATAGCAGAGTGCATAAACATGTATGGATCATGGGCACTTCTGGTATATTTATAACAGTGTTGAAAATACAAAATAGCTGGCACAATGATGGAGTAATTTTACTTCCTACTTGATTTGAGTACAGTTTATTGCTCCGAACAAATATGGAAATTGAACAGTCTGATAAAACCTTTGCTTGATCTGACTGTGCTATGTAAAGGTATTTAGACACTAAAGAGTAATTTTGATTATGGTGTATAGTACAGTTGGTTAAAAAGAAGAAAGTGCACTCCGGGAAATATCTTCAATGCTGGTACAAGTTCTATGGATTTATCCAGATGCAAGCAAATGGAGTATTAACAATAGCTTCACATGTGTTGGTAATGCATGTGAGCTTCTATTGTTAGATTGGAAACTGGGTCCAATTTTGTCCAGTAAAGCAAATATGTTTTCTTTCCTCATTCTTTGATCAAAATGTCAATTTTCATAGCTGCAACGATTGTGTGATGAAGTGTGTGGTGTTTTATACAAATTGTGACTATTGCACCACATTTCTTGTCCCTGCTAGGACTGTGAGAACATGTTTCATGCTCTTTGACATTTGCGCTATTCTGCTTAAAGCTGCACCACATTGTCAAATATCATGGTGTTTTTTTTGATAGAGCACCCACCATGCATACAATTACAATTTTTGACACAATGCAGGCTTCATGCCACACAAGGGTTGAAAAGTAGTGTAAACCTACCTCTTCTGCACTTTATAAATACAACATAATGATTTGCATTCTCTTGCATAACACACATAGAAAGCAAGAGCTTTGCAAATTTTGTACTCAGTGTTTCTGTTACCAATTTTCTTTAATTGCAACATTATTCCATTAATATGGTGACTGTTGTCTCTATCTTGGCATCAAAGGCCTGACTTTTACAGATGACATATAGGCCCTCATTATAACATTGGTGGTAAATTCCACTTGCTGCCATGCCGACTGCCACCAACATACTGCCGCTGCCGCGGATATCCACTAATCATATAATGACACACACACACCAATCTGTCATTATTCAGTCATACACCCAAATCCCCCACACCAAAGGTCAGTGATAAACTGGCAGTATCAAAACCCACACTGTTACGCCAACAGAACTACGCCCATCACATTATGATCCACGAATCACCACGGCGGACATTCAGTGGTGGTAAACCATTGGCGGTACATATCGCTGGGCTCAAAATACACACACTCAAACAAAACAACACCACATTGGACAATTCAAACGACACATACCTGACACACATACACACACTACACCCACCCACTCACACCACTATAAAACACACACCCACATCCCTTTATGACTACAACCCATTGCCAGGAGAAAGAGAGAGCAAAAGCACCCACACAACCAGAGCCACATACCACCATCACCTTTACACCACCCACGCACCTTACATCACACACCCCAACACATCACCCTACGCACCCTCACCCACACCACCGACACTACACCCATGGCACCACAATGACACCCCAGGTTCTCTGAGGAGGAGCTAAGGGTCATGGTGGAGGAAATCATCCAGGTAGAGACATAGCTATTTGGATCACAGGTGCAGCAGATATCCATTGCTAGGAAGATGGAGCTATGGCTGAGGATCGTGGGCAGGGTTAACGCCATAGAACAGCATCATAGCACAAGGGATGACATCAGGAAGAGGTGGAACGACCTATGGGGAAGGTGTATTCCATTGCAGCAAGACACCAGCTCGCAGTACAGAGGACTGGCGGTGGACCCCCACCTCCTCAATAAAAACTACCAACATGGGAGAAGCAAGTCTTGGCAATCATGCATCCTGAGGGCCTCGCAGGAGTAGCAGGAGGACTGGACTCTGATAAGTCAACTCTTTACCACCATCACCCCCTCCCTGCTTTCCTTCACATAGCCCCACTCAGACCCTCACTCCCATCACTCCACCACCTCCCACACACCCCACCATCACAACCCACTCATCCAAATGCCAAGACCTGCATGCAACACCAATGCATGGACACCCCTCACAGACCTGCAAGTACACCTATCACCACAGCATGCACACTGGAGAGAATAACTTAGCCCACCAAATAACAACTCACACTAGGAAAAACTGCCATGGCAATAACAACCATAGAGGGCAACACACCCATGCACAATATGTCACACACAGAAACAACAACACAGCATTTACAGCCCCACAGGTACCCCAGCCATTGTCTCTGGAGAAGAGGTGCCAGCAATATCCAGTACCCCCACAGAAAAGGCCCACAGTGATGACAGCAGCTCTGGTCACCTAGATCTGGATGACCAACCTGGTCCATCAGGGACCTCCGGACAGTTGGTTACCCAGGCACAGTCTCACACCACCCCTGAGCCACCCCCTCAAGAAACACCACCACAGCACCCACCCAGCGGGCCCATACCTTTGTCCCCAGGACATGTCAATCAGCAGTGTGTCCACCACTGAAGGGGCCAAAGTGCACACCACAAACACGGGACAATCAGGGACATGGGGTCAGTGGCAGTGGGCACACAGTTCAGGGGACAGAGGCACAGGACAACAGGGAAGCTGGGAGGACTGCTGTGCGACAGAGGGAAGAAAGGTCCAGGGAACGGACCCTCCAGGAGGCACCTACCACGCTCCTGGGAGCATACCAACATTCCTGGGATACGCTGGGCCAGATCTTGGAAAAGATGCAGGAGAACCTGCGGCTCCAGGAAGGACAGTACCCGGGGATCAGGGAGGACTTGAAGGCGATTAACATCACCCTGGTCTCCATTGCAGGGGTGCTGGCAAACATGGCCAACAGTATGAGGGAGGCAGTGGCACAGCAGCGGGCCCCTGCCACTAGCAAGACTACTGAACAGCCCTCCACGTCCGCTGCCACTAGTGGACAGGAGGCCCCACCACAGGACCAACAGGCCACCAGCACCCCTCCCCCTGCAGAAAGAGAACCACCCGGCAAACATTCCTTGTGATCCAGGCAGAAGCCAGAGACTATTGCCAAGACCCCGCGATGAAATAAGACTCTCCTGGATGGCACCCTGGTGTCCCACTCTGTCACCCTGTCCACCTTGAACTGCCATTACTTCCCTTCCTATGGACCCTTCGACACTGCACCTGTGCTACAAGTAGACTGGACTCTAACCTGGACTTTTCTCCATCATCACCCCAGCCCATCGCACTACCCCCTCTTCTTCAGAGCACTGCAATAAACACACTTTGGAAAAATACAAGTATCGAGTATGTCAAATGTTTTCAAAATGTATTCGTTTAACAAGGTTCAAACATTGCAATTCAACTGTACTGTAATGTATACATAGGAAAGACCTGCAGTTGGCAGCACTGAACACACCAGGAGCAATAGTGTGGCACCAACATCTGCAAAAAGAGATGCCAAGGGTACAGTGAGTGGTCATAGAAGTAGGAATTCACAGCCTGCCTGTGACAATGTCACACATTAAACTGTCAATGAAATGTGAAATAACACTATCTTACCTGTGTGTCATTGGAAGTATTGACAAATGACTGCATTTCTGTTGTCCTCATCCTCATCCTCTGCCTCCTCATCTTTACTGTCCACAGGGTCCACTGCCGCCACACGGCCATCTCCAGCGTCCGCCTCCTGCAGAAAAGGCACATGGCGTTGCCAGGCAAGGTTGTGCAGCATACAGCATGCCACGATGATCTGGCAGACCTTCTTGGTGTGAGTAGCACAGGGATCCACCTGTTAGATGGAGGCAACGAAACCTGGCCTTCAGGAGGCCAAATGTCCTTTCTATTATCCTTCTTTTTCGCCCATGTGCTTCATTGTAATGTTCCTCTGCCCTTGTCGTGGGGTTCCTCACAGAGGTCAGTAGCCATGAGAGGTTGGGGTAACCAGAGGCACCTGCAAATATTGAGGGACAACTGTTAGCCACACACTATCCTTTATGGCCCACACCATACTCATACACCAACATCCACTGGGTGGGAACCAGGGCTCACCTAATAGCAACACCCTGTGCCTTTGGAGTTGGGACATCACATTAGGGATGCTGCTATTCCTCAGGATAAAAACATCATGCACCGACCCAGGATACTTAGCATTGACATGGGAGATATACTGGTCTGCCAAACACACCATCTGCACATTCATCTAGTGATAACTTTTACCGTTTCTGAACACCTGTTCATTTCGCCGGGGGGGGGGGGTACACATGCAATATGTTTCCCTTCAATCACACCTATGATGTTGGGGATATGTCCCATTGCATATAAGTCAGCCTTCACTGTGGCTAAATCCTCCACCTGGGGGATAACGATGTAGCTGCACATGTGTTTAATCAGGGCAGACTACACTCTGGTCAGCACTATCGAGAACATTGGCTGAGACATTCCTGCTGCCAAGCCCACTGTCACTTGGAAAGAACCAGTTGCCAAGAAATGGAGCACAGAGAGCACTTGCACAAGAGGGGGAATCCCAGTGGGGTGACAGATAGCAGATATTAGGTCAAGCTCCAGTAGGGCGCACAGCTCTGTGATTGTGACCCTGTCCAGGCTATAGGTGAGGATAATGTGCCTGTCCTCCATTGTTGCCAAGTCCACCAGAGGTCTGTACATGGTGGATGTCTCCATCTCCTATTCATCCGCAGTGGTTGCGATCTATGGGGCATAAGAGTGAGCAGCTGGTCATTATCTGTACATTGTAACCATAGAGTTCACTGCAAATTGTGATTGTTACAATATTTTGGTGGCATATGTCCAAAATGGAAATGAGGTCAATGAGGTAATTCCGCTGATGTAGTGCGCCATTGTGGGAGACGGTCGAGAACCGCTGTGCAACTCCTCATTGGTTCTCATTGGGCCCTATGGGATACAGTGGCCAATGGTGATGTAGTCCGGCGGTGACGGTACACACTGCCGCAGACATGAGCACCATTTTCTATGGGTTCACTCACTTACTACATGACCTTCAACAGGAGAGGACCTACACTGCATGTGCTGCTGTGACCTCTGTTTGGATCCGACCATGGCTTGTATGACTGGGGAAAGGGCCCCTGCCTTCACCTCAGCAGAGTTGGAGCGACTGGTGGATGGGGTCCTACCCCAGTACCGACTGCTGTATGGGCCCTCAGACCAACAGGTGAGTACACTATGAGTAGGATGCATGGGGCATGAATGCAGAGAGTGCTGTGTGTGAAGGCCTCATTTAAGGGGTGGTTGGTGGATGGGCCCTGGGCAGCGTGCAGCATGTATGCTGGGCCATGTCTGTGCTAATGGCGACGGGAAGGGGCATGATGGGCCATAAGTGTAACAGACAGGACAGTCGGACTAATACCGTTCCCTGTGTGTATTTCCTCTGCAGGTCAGCGCCCATCAAAAGAAGCGTATATGGCATGCCATCGCCAAGGACGTGTGGACCCTGGGGGTCTACGGTGGGAGGACCTGAGACGCTGGGTACGGAAGACAGCGGAGGCCCAGGTGCGGATGGCTCCCAATGAGGAAGGGGTGCCTATCGAACCCTGACCCCCCTGATGGCCCGCACACTGGCGGTGGCCTATCTAGAGCTAGATGGGCACTTTAGGGCATCACAGCAGCAACAAGGGGGTGAGTACAGTGCACTTCATTACTTCTTACGCCTGGTGGAGTCACATCCGGGTGGCGGATGAGGGCCTGTGTGTGCCCCTAGGCCAGGCCTGACTTTTGCAGAGTAGGTCCCATGTTGGGCAGGGTTCTGATCTGAAAGTCCTCCAACCAAGCTAGTAGGCATCCACTACCGGGCAGGGGTGTGTTGGTCTCAGGTATGCTGCAGTTGGCGGTATATGTCCCTATCCAAGGGCTGGTAACTAGCATTGTAACTGGTAGAGCATTGCCTAGTGTGTAGGGCTGTTCCCTGTGTGTGAGTGTGTTGTGTACTCCAATGGTGGTGTTGGTGCTGCCATTGAGCTGCCATTGACCAAGTGTACCCTTTGTCTCTTCCCCTATTTTTAGTTTTGTCACCCTGTCCTTATGTGCATTAGCATCATCTGGCCGAGGAGCAGACACACCGGCGATGGAGGGAGCTGCATCCCACAGGACCCAGGAGTCCGAATCCACAGACAGTGAGGGCACCAGTGGGATGGAGGGCGAGGGGAGCACCACGGCAGAGACTGGAAGGGACAGTTCAGGACATGGATACCTCCTCCGATGGAAGCTCCCTGATGGTGGCGGACACCTCTCTGCCCACCCAGCTACTGGTACAGACGCCACCCTCCATACCAGCACCGCCCTCCCAGCATCCCCTCAGCGAGTTGCCCGTGCCCGCTCACACATGAGGGTGGGCATCTCGTTCGCTCCAGGCAACTCAGGCCTTGCCCCAGTGAGCCCTGCTGCCCTTAGTGAGAAGGCTATTGACGTCCTGCGATCTATCTCTGTTGGGCTTTCAACCCTTGTAAATGCCATCCAGGGGCTGGCAGCCCAAATGCAACAGCCCAATGCATTTCTGGAGTGCATTCACACTGGCTTGGTGGCCCAACAGAGATCAATCCGGGCTCTGGCCTCCTCTCTGACGGCAGCCAACTCCCTCCACCCAATCCCATTCCCCTCAACCCCAACCAATCCCAAACACACGGGCAGACGAGCAGGCACCCAGGACAACACACAAGAGTGGACATGGCAAACACAAGCACCACACTTCATCCCACAGGCACTCACACAAACACCATCCAGACGCAGACATACCAACATCCACTGCCTCCACTGTGTCCCCCTCCTCCTCCACATCTACCTCCCTCCCAGTTGCGTCTCCACTCACACCTGCATGAACTACATCCTCATCCTCATCCACTATCACCATCACCAGCACACCGATCAGTACACACTCCTCACTGGCAGTCACCACCCCCACATCCATGCACACGTCTCCTGTGTCCTCTCCCACTGTGTCTGTGCCCCCTCCTTCCAAAGTACACAAACCCAAAACATCTCTCTCTCTCCAACCCAATGTCCCTAAGAAGCTTTTCCTCTACACCATTGACATGTTCCTTACCCCTCCCCCCATTCTTCATGGCAGGCCAGGGTAGTCAAAACCCAGGCAAGCACCTCAGCCCCCCAGTCCACGGGCACTGTAGTGTCCCCAGCAAATCAGGGTGGGAAAGGATCCCGGCCACCAGCCAGCCAGAGGGAAAGGGTGCCAGCCCCAGGTGCTGCAGGAAGGAAGGGCAAGGAGCCAGCACCAAGTGCTGCAGGAAGGAAGGGCAAGGTGCCAGCCCTCAGGAAGGAAGGGCAAGGAGCAAGCCCCAAGTGCTGCAGGAAGGAAGGGCAAGGAGCCAGCCCCAGCTGCTGGCAGCAAGGGCAAGGGGCCTGCACCAGCTGGCAGTAAAAACAAGGGGCCTGGTCCTGGGAGTCAGTCGTAGACCCCATTACCAACCATGGTGGTGCAGCTGTCCGAGGCTGCAGGGGATGGGCTAGAGCCTTTCCCCACCACCACTAGCTCCACCAGCAGCACCGCCTCCAGCACCACCACCACCAGCAGCAGCACCAGTGGGCAGCTGTATAAGGCTGCAGGGGATGGGCTGTAGCATGCCTCCACCACCACCAGCTCCACCAGCAGCACCAGTGGGCAGCTGTCCAAGGCTGCAGGGGATGGGCTGGAGCCTCCCTCCACCACCACCAGCTCCACCAGCAGCACTGCCACCAGCAGTAGCAGCACCAGTGGTCAGCTGTCTGAGGCTGCAGGGGATGGGCTTGAGCCTCCCCCGACCACCACCAGCTCCACCAGCAGCACCACCAGCAGCACCAGTGGGCAGCCGTCCGAGGCTGCAGGGGATGGGCTGGAGCCTCCCCCCACCACTACCAGCTCCACCTGCAGCACACCCACTGTCACCACTGAACAGCTGTCACTGCCGGTGGACAGTGTGTAGTCTTGCATCCATGGGCTATTGTGCAGCCTGGCCCCTGAAAATCCCATGGGTATGACATCCAGCTGAGATACTGTGATCGTGCACTCCCCAAGATCTGCATCACATGGCACGAGGCCCCCTCCAGAACCAGTGGAGATGCCATTCATTCACCCCATCCTCTCCAGGATGAAGCTCACTGGGCACGATGCCCCCTCCAGAACCAGTAAAGATGCCATCCATTCACCCCATCCTCTCCAGGATGAAGCTCACTGGGCACAATGCCCCCTCCAGAGCCAGTGGGCATGTCACCCATTTGAGAGACTGTGGCCTTGCACTCTCTAGGACCTAGCACTGGGAATGTTGCCCCCTCCAGGACCAGTGGCGTTGTACCTTCTTCCGGCTGAGCCCCCCCGTTCCCTGTCCCCCTGAGGTGCCTGACTATTTTCAACCTGATGCCCCTGTAGTGTTCTCTCTTTGTTGGTGCTGGAGTGATGTAGGGCCTTGGACTTTGTAACGTGGCCCTGTGGCCCACAAACATTGAGGACTGGGCAGTGTCCCTACATTTGTAAATATGTATATACTTTTTAATTTGGATGCACGTATTGCTTCTATTTTATCTTATTACACTCTTTTTCATCTATAGTAGTTGTCCTTGCATTATTCCTGAGGGGTATGGAGTGTATATGTTATGTTACTGCAGCTATATGTCTGTATGGTGTATGCTGTATGGTGTTGGGGGTGGTGGTGTTGCATGTGTGTGTGTGTCACTCTCTTTTTCCTCCCTCCCCTCTGTGTGCTAGGCGGCTGTACTCATCATGGTCGTCTTCACTGTCATTGGTGTTCATAGCGGAGCAGCACGTAGAAGAGCATGAGGAAGACATGCAGCTCAGGCTCCATGGCGGTGTGGTTGTTCCCGGAGTCTCCGCGGATGAGTCCTTTGACTTCTGTGCAGTGTTTCCACCAGGCTTTTGATGTCGTTGGTACCGCTCCGCCAAAGGTAGCGGATTGGCCTTTCATAATACAGTGGGCGGAACATTGTCTTTCGCCTGGCTGTAGGCGGTTACCGCCGTAGTGCCTGTTGATTCTGCCCTGGCGGTCGGTTTGTTATAGTGGCTGTCTGTCTGAGCTGTTTCTGCCATGGTCATAATTTGGCGGTAATTACCGCCTGTCTGTTGGCAGTATTACCGCCACTTTATCACCGACCACCAGGCTTGCAATGAGGGCCATAATCTTCTCTCTTGAGGCATGCTGACATCAGTACTAATGTTAGCTCTACTTTGTAATAGTATGGTACATGAATTATAACATATAATCCTACCTGCATGCTCAAATCAATATTAAGCTTAGCACAATTGGGCATGGTATGGTTCATGAATGGCAGGTATTAAATATTGCTCAACCAGATTATTATGGATAAAATATTGTGGACATAATATCAAAAGTAAATACAAAGAATTTTCAGCCAATGCTAATAATGTTTAAAACTAATTATATATAAGATCCTGATGTATATAGTTTGCATTAAAGTTACAATTTTTAAGTTTATATTTTGTATTTTTTTTTTTTAAAGTTATTATTTGTATAGTGTTCATTTTGTTTGTTCCACTTTTTGTTCATTGTTTCTCAGGGCTGAGGGTTATATTGGAGCAGGGGTGGATAATGCTTTAAATTTAAACAGAAAAAATATTGATATAAATTAAATGATTTACATAACTTTTGGTTTTATTTTTTTATGTATTGTTTTTTTTTAATACTGTGGTTCATACATTTTTAAATATTTATTAAAGATTTCTAAAATGCATTTATGGATTGGGAGTTCATTAAGGAACTGGATTGGTATTTTATTTGTAAATAAATAAATGTTATGTCACATACATTTGTTTTATTTAAAATATATTTTAATTGTTATAGTACTTAAATTATTACAATATAATATTTCAGTATAGCAATAAATGTTCATATTTTTCTGAAAATAAAATAATATATTTAAAATTTACAATGTGAAATTAGCAAATTTGAATTTTTGCAAATAAGTTTATTTAAGATTTGGAGCATAACTTAATTCAAATGTATATCTTTAATGTAATGAGTATTGCATGGGAAAAGGAAAACAAATAGAAAATTATAAAGTATGTACTTAACATTTATATTAACATACACCATTCACGATGCATAATGTAGAAACATTTAAATAGCTTGTGGGGCAGAATGTTTGATAGTGTTTTGTTAAACTGTATGTATAATTTTATAAAATATATGTAATGTTTATAATAGTGGAGTTACACATGTAAGTAATACCCACCAAAATATGTATAAATTCAACCTTGTTGGTGAGATTTGTGTTACAATAATGGTTTTAAAACAACATTCACTCAAATATATGTTTTCCTAACATGTTGGTAGGAATGGTGTTAAAATAGTAAACCTGTCCCCTCCCAACCCCCGAACCAATTTTGTGTTCAATCCCGAATATTGATGGGATTGGGCCTACAATATTAAATCCAACATCATTCATGATACATGTACATACTTCAGTTTTCTTGGTACTGCATTTAGAATAGCAAATGTACCCACGCTCCAACTATTTTTTTCTTTTACTCGTAGGACTGGTTTTGGAATAGTAAATCTGCCTCTTTGCAAAATATTAATTTTTTGCTATGTTTGATGGACTGGAGCCAGATTGTTATAAAAGTAGATCTACACACCCGCCCCCCAAAAAAATAATTTTTTCTACAGTTTGTAAAACTGGAATTATTAGCCCTCAATTTATTTTTCAGTGAATATATATATAACTATTGGCTTAACTCCCTTTGCCTCATACACAATAACCTCCCCTCAGCAATGCGCTATAGCGCTGTACTTCCTAATGGGCTGCGGGAGGGAAACACCAGCATAACCAAGTCTATTGTGAGAATGTTCCCACCTCAGGAATTTTTTATTGAATTTAGTAAGAGTTAAAAAAAACATGCATTAACTGATGGGAATGGAAAGGCATTTCGGCACCTATGCCTTCTACTGACCATATATACATATATATATTCATTGTAAAAAACTAAGGTTACAGGGATGTTACAGTGAGGTTCAGATTTTACACATACACATCTATAGAAATTCAGCATTTATAATTATACTTATCTCAAGAAAACATAACCAGTGCCCTAAGGTAATACCTTGTGCCCCTTGCATGCACAGTTTTGTCATCAATAATTCTATTGCAAATGTTCCTGTGAGATTATCAATGATGTCATAGAAGATGTCAGAACTGATGTAATATGTGGGGTAATTAGCAGTGCATGACGAGGGTGTGCAAATTAAAAAATGGAGCCCTGCGATTAGTGGAGAGGCCCATTTTTCGTGTGAGCCTTTATACTCTTGTGGGAACAAGCGCTCTGATTGGATGGCTGTTAGAACGTTGGAAATTAAATTACAGACATCACTGTTTACTGCGAAAAGTTTCAGGTGTTGTGGAAATGATTTAAAAAAGATATGTAAGGGGGCAGCAAAAAGGCATGCTATCCCCCTAGATTTCGAGGGGAGGTGTCTAACAGATAACTACTGTGAAGAAAAAAAATGTTTATTGTTTTTATTGAAATTTTACAATCTTGCGGGACCCTCGCACGATCTCGAACAGTAAAAAGGGGTAGATGAGTTAAGAATATACTCCATTAGGAGGAATGTTTATTGTGGTCATTGTTTTTGAGAGGAAGTGTATAAGTACTGTGACGACTACATGGTTAATTGCTATTTTCCAAAAAAAAGACTTTTGAGGGATTGTGAATATTAGAATGGAGTAGGTGATTTTTTAATAGACTGTGGCATGCACTATAGGAAGCAGTATTAATGGAGATGGTGTTTGTCAGAATGTACTATTCTCCCCATCGGCTTTGTTAGAGTTGTGAGTAGGGTATGGTCTCTTTCCCACCCTACCATGCACACAACTTATCAGGGAGAGGGGTGTCAGCAGGCAGGACAATCCCTCTCCTCTCATTACTACTTACATTTGTCAACTGAGACAGCACTCAGCAGAGAGGCCAGTCTCTTTTCGCACACCATACTATTCACACCCATCACCTGAGACAGAGGTCTGAAAGGAGAGACCAGTCCAAGCACACACCTTACTATGCAAACCTGTTATCTGAGAAACAGGACTGACAGGAGACGCCATTTGATGTACACACCCTAATCCACACACCTGTCATTTGTGAGAAAGGTCTGACAGGAGAGGTGAGTCCCATGCCTCATGCTATTATGCACACCCATCATCTGAGGGAGCGGTATGAAAGGACAGGTCTGTCATTCTGCACCCAATACTACACAAATTTGACACCTGAGACAGAGGTCTGAAAGGAAAGGCCAATCCATCCACACATCATACTATACACACCTGCCATCTGAGAGAGAGATCTGACAGGAAAGTGCAGTGCCTCTCCACTCACTACAGAGCACAACTGTGATCTGAGAGAGAGCTCTCGAAGGAGAGGGAAGTCTCTCTCCACATACCCTACTATGCACATCTGTCATATGAGAGAGTGGTCTGAGTAGAGAGGCCAGTCCATGCAGAAACCTTACACAACCCGTAATGCACAACCCGTCATCTGACAAAGAGGTCTAACAGGAGAGGCTAGTCCATATCACACCCTAATATGCACAGCCAAAATGTGGGACAGAAGTCTGAAAGAAGGGGGCAGTGCATACACACACCCTAATACATACACCTGTCATCTGAGAGAGAAGAGTTAATAGAGAGGCAGTCTCTCTCCATACATCCTACTATGCAAACCCATCATTTGAGAGAGAGGTCTGGAACTAGATGGCAGTTCATACACACCCATTATCCAGGTGAGGTATCTCACTGGTGAGGGTAGTCCTTAGATACACCTACAACATACATGTGTCATCTGACATTTTATGTATTTAGCAGATACTTTTTTCCCAACTGGCCTCATTTAAAACAATTGCCACACCAAAGACTACTTGGCAGGCTGAGGTGGCTGAGTTGTAGGAACAGCACTAGGCTGAAACTGATGAGGGCATTTGGGTGGCAGTTTTTATTGTAGTTTATCAATGTTGTTATTGTTTGTTAAATTGTTTTTAATAAAATGTTTGAAGTTGCTACTGATTTCTTTTCTTAATAGCTTTTAAAGATTTGAAAATTCTTACAGTCTTCTAATGTTGACTTAAAGTGGCATTTCATTCTTCAGGAACGGTAACTGTTCTGCTTCACGTATATGTATGTTTAAGGTGCTATAGACAAATAAGTGCTTCTTCCCATTGTAGAATTACTATTTTTATACAAAAGGGAGGTTTTTGCACAGAGGCGAATCCATTCTCATAGTGTAATATGCACTGCTGGGGAAGAGGTCAGTTCTTTTGCACATCTTAGTATATATCCTTGTCACAAAGGAGAAAAGTTTCAGAGCAGAGCTCTGTGTTTTTGTACACCATACTACACATGTCTGTCCCCATAAAGAGATATGTGAGTGAGAAGTGACTGTTTCCTTGCATTGCAATGTGCATGGGGGTTGTGTAAAAGACACAGCTGTCAAGAGAGAGGATATTCCATTCTTAACTCTTTTAATGCCCACAGCGCATTTTGCACATGTGGTACTCTGGGGAGATATCTCAGCTGAGAGGGCAGTGCGTTTTCATATCATAGTCTCTATAGTTTTCACGCAAGATATACTTATGTGCATAAAGTTCTTTCAACTCCATACTTTACCTATACTTCTTTCATAATGGGGAGATGTCCTGCAAGAGACTTGACTCAGAAACAGGGAACTGTCTCCCCACAAGGTACTATGCATGCCTGTCAGCATCAGAAGAGGTATGAGTAGAGAGATATATTTCTCTCAAAACCTACTAGAGATACCTCTTACTCTGGTAATATTTGTTAGCAGAAAGATGACTTTCTTGCCAGACAGCAGTACATTTCACTGTTGTTCTAAAGAGAGGACAGATGTCACTGGTTCACTACACTGTACCGTGGAATGTATTTACAAGAAATGACACACCACTGATTTGGGGTAGTGATGCATCAAAAATACTTATGATGCACAGAAATCTGTTACAATGCCGTGGATGCACAATATTTACGATATAGGGCACCATAGCTCAAAGACCTAAGGTGCGTCAGAAATTCTAACACATCTGTGGGTACATTGCTGTAGGGAAGCAGCACTATAAGTGGCACATTGCTGAAGTTGGCCTCAGAACTGATGTATCAAAGTTTAGAGCTGCTGCGTCATTTTAATTGACCCAAGTAGCCTAATGTATCAGGACCAATGTGAAAGACTTTAAAATGGTGGAATAGCACCTTGTACAATCTCACATTGGTCCTGGATGTAGTGTAAGTAGTATGGCTATGTGTCATATAAAAGTGGGTAGAGTCTACTTACATGTATGTGGAGTCCTGAATATATGTGACATGGTGAGTGACAGTGTTATGTGAGTGAATACAAGCATATGGTGTAATGTAATGTAGAAATACATGTATAACCTACCTTATGTATGTACTTACCTGTTGTCATTTAGAGCACTCAGACCCAGACTTGGGGACCCCTACTCCAGGGGAAAGTGACAATCCTGCCCAGTCCCTTGCAAATAATACTCAACATCACATAGCCTTGTTGCAGTGAATGATGAAATCATAGGTGTCATGGTCCCAGCTTGGTCAAGGGGACCTTCAACATGATCACTTGGTCACGTGCAGACCTACTATTAGTAAAGGGGAAGTGAAATACAGAAATATTCCAGTGTGTGAAGTGACTTCAGCTGGTCAGAATCCTTTTTAAAGGCCACTGCAGCATTTCTACACCTGGGTTAGGAAAGTGTAGGAATTTTGGTGCATTTTGGACTCTGCTCATCATTTACCAATGATGTATAACTTTCCTAAAAACGTGTAAATATGGATGCGTCAGTTCTGCATGGGATTTTGAGGGGGAATGCCTACCTTGCATATAGTTAGCTTCTGATGCGGCCGGATTGTAGGACAGGTGAAAAACGATGCACGACAGAGAAAAGTGATGCATTATGCATAACGCATCACTTTGTGAATATGGAGCACTGCATGCAAAAATGATGCAGCGGTGGCTCAAGCTCCTTGTAAATATGCCTCTGTACAACCATCTTGTTATGGAAATAGGTGTTAGTGCAGGAGACATAGGGACTCATTTACGAGGCCTGTGGAACAAGCGCCATCCTGTGCCACTGTGAAAGGGCAGAAATGTGCTGTACCTACAAGATACTTTGCATTTCTGTCCTCTCTCCCTGAACTGGTGCAGAAATTGCTGCCTAGCGCAGACACCCTTGCAACATGGTGCGAGGATGCCTGTGTTGCAAAGATGATTGTTTTGGTGCAGGAAGGAACACCTTCCTACACAAAAACAATCACAAGAGGTGTTTTCCTCTTTCTATGTGTGCAGCAGAATGCAGCACACATTGAAAGAGGAATAAACGGGTAGAAATAAAGATATTTCTCTCTGTTGAGTCACTCTAATGCCAGGCCTGAGGTGGCGTAGGAATCTGAATCATCCACACTTGTAAATCTGGGAACGCATCACATTCTTTCTGGTTTCATGAGTGTTGCATGGGAACTCCCCAAGCTCTGCAGCACAGGCTAACTTAGTCATGTTCTGGGTGCATAACTCTTAAATGTCTCCACATCCCAGTGGCACCCATAAAATATTGATTGATCTGACTGCCCCTGCTGAACTCTTTTTGGCATATATTATCCCACTGTAGAAGCCTAATTATTCAGCACCCATTCAGGATACAAACGACCGTTAGCCAGCTCTTCTAGATAAACATAATATCAATTTATTAGGGATAGAATAGAAAGACATGTACATGGAGGATGCTCTGTACTAGTGTACACTCGAGCAGCCTAATACAAGGAAGTAATACATGATCTTTTATAGTATTAAACCACAAACATAATTCAACGTCTTATTGGTTCTTTGGCTTTGACGTATGATTGACGCATGACTACTTCTCCATTATGGCTGAGGTCGTTTTTCCTATCATACTATATATAGTAACAAAAAGCATAGAAAAGGATTTTACACAAGGTGGCCTACGTGCCTAATATCACATGGTCCATCTTGTGACAGAACTCGAGAACATCACGTACTCAGACTGGTACTTTCCAGAAGGGAGATTGCTTCAGCTACAATGCAATGACGAGGATCTTTCATGATGTCTGTTCAGAGGGCAAGCCTTGCAACATAATGCGTTCCTAGCAGTAGCGAATTACATTTGTAGGCCTCTTTACTTAATGATAGGCCTGTGCAGAGATTGTCATTGTGTATCACAGGGGCCACTAGGCATAGCATACCTAAGACCTGTAAAATGCGATTCCACATTCCGCCCTCTGATACTCAATGACAAATCTAAGGGTCATGGTGTATTGCTCTCATTTATACCTCTTGCTTGTCCCTGTTGTCATCCTTATATCTTTTTCTTTGATAATGTGTGTTTCTGGTGACAGTTTCTATTTTTTTTTTTTTTTTTCAAGAGTAGGGCCAGGAAGGATGGACAAACTGGTATGAGCACACATATCGTTATCAGTGCCACGATCCCTATCGCTAGTACCTCTACCAACCAGGTACCCCAACCCCTGAACCATGCTGCTACTCGATCCAGCATTCCTCTGACGTCTGTCCCATCTGCCACTTTCCCAGCTCCTTCTTCTTCCTTTTTTATATCCTCTATTTCCTTTCTTATATTCCCCACGTTGGTGTCCTCTTCCTGCGCACCCCGCCAAGTGTTCTCTTTTCCCCCTTCTGTAATTCTGTTCTATGTGCCATTTTTGGTAGCACAAATGCTAAGTAGCAGGTACCTTGCCAACCTGCTGGCAATTTAAAAAATGCAGATGTCCCACATATAATAAATATTCCTTTGGGAGGTGTCAGGCCTATGGACAAGCCTGTTGTGTCATTTCTTTTGTAGTCCAGGCTCAAAGTTGTATTGCAAATACTATGTCCCACATCAATTCCGTGTTTGCTAGTGTCTGCGTTACCTCTTGAGCATTTTAAACACCATGGTGCCTTTATTTCTGTATCTATGGCCAGGCATGGTATTCGTTGTTCTGAGCCATGATCCCTTTCAGTGTAACCTTTCCCTTTTTCTGTTGTAAATGCATTCAATCAATTCTCTTCTTCTTTCTTCGGGTTCTAATCTCCTACACTTCTTTCTTCTCCTTCTATCTTTTTCCTTCAATTTATTTTACACTCTTTCTACCAATTTTCCTTGCATATCACCTACATAAGGTTCGTCTTCCAAACCATAGTCATCCCTTTTTCTCCTCATTTCTCCTATCTTTATATTTTCTCTTATTCTCTCCTTTTCCCTTTTCCTTGTTCTCATTTCTTTTAAATTTCCCCCTAACATATTATCTAATATGTTACATGCCACGAATTCTGTGAGGGGCATCTAAGTGTAATTTCTTTTCTCCTGGCTAGTGGTCGGTAGGTGGGTACATATATAACAATCAGACACATTTGCTAGTTCTTTGTACATTGATACCATTAGCACAAATGTATTGTCCTTATAATCTTCTCCATCTTCTTTCCATTTTGTATATTTCACCCATTTTGTTTTATCCTCCACCCTCTCATGTTATTTTGAGATATTGTTGTTCTCACCACCTGTTGTTCTTTCACCTTGGCCATTTTTGGGGATGTAGTGTTCCTGGTCGAGCCATGGAATGTGTATGTCGTCTTTATATACTATCAGGATTGTTGTTATTACTATAGCTGCTACTGGGGTGAGTAATGCTGTGACCACCACAGGCCACTTCTTCTGCTCCTTTTTCTTATGTTGTAATCTTAAATCCATGTCGCCTTATAGGGTGTGGTCAGATGTGGCTAGCACTTGAAACCAGTTCTATTGGTATGTAACCTTTGGTACCTCCTTATTCCTGTAGGAGTGCCACACGAGTAGTCTATTCCTTCTGTATATTTTCGGGGCGACGTTGAATGCTATTTGACACTTGTAGTTATGCAGAGTATAAAGGGATGAATCCCAGTGTCCAGTTCTAAGGGAGTTGAATGCGATAGTCCCGAGGGATGGCCCTTTTGTCCTATTTTTGCTATATTCCTAATTGGAAGAGGCACCTCCCAATGGGGCTACAAACCGCACTGATCCTAGTGACCAGCCGCTTCCGTAGGACTGGGATCTGTACCTCTTGGCGCAAATTTTTCTAGCGGACTTTTAGTATTCTGTTCATTTATATCCTGATGTCTTTAATACTTAAGTGGCCTTGCTTGACTCTCCGACTCCTGTGGAGAGTAGCACGAGCAGTTCTGAAAGAATATCCTGGTGTCTTGAGGACCCGCTTGCACCCTCCGACTCCTGTGGGGTTGCAGCACGAGCAGTCCAAGAACAATGCTCTGGTGTACTGGGGAACCCGCTTACACTCTCCGACTCCTGTGGGAGTGTAGCACGAGCAGTTCCGTCAGTGTTGACTGGTGGCGCTTGTCGAACGAAGGTTGTACCGCTGTGGTGAAGGTGGCATTACTCTCATTGGCAACTTTGTTGGCGGCTGGTCGTCCTTTGGTCCAGCGGCCTTCTTGGTGTGTGAGGTATGGACCCAGGATGTGATGCCCTCACACTTGACTGCTGTGGCTGTTGTCAACAGGACTTGGTATGGTCCCCTCCACCGTAGTTGAAGGCAGTGACGTCTGGTGTGGCCTTTACCCACACCCAGTCTACAGGATGCAGTTGTGTTCCGGTGGTGTACCTTCTTGGTGTAATAGCTGTGGATCCAGGAGGTCATTCCCTCCTACTTTTCAGGAGACCCAAGCCCAATCTCCCTGTTGGAGATCATGTCCAGGTAGTACTGTCCAGCCAGGAAGGGCCTGCAGCACCTAATGCTGAAGGTAAGGCAAACTGCTGTCAAAATGTCCTATCAGATAATAACTTCTCAGCACCAGACATGTTCATAGGCCAGTCAAACAGTATCTCAGTCGGTGCTCACTTTGACAACTTTGTCAAGGGTGCCTTTCTTGACCAATGAAGCAAGCGGTATTGCATCAATCTAGAACCGCTCAGCAGATGCACAAAATCTTATAAAGGGACATATCTGACTTGTTTATGGGGTAACTAGCACACTCTTAAACTCAAATAAACACTAAAAAATAAATAACAATTACACTCAGTAACAGTGGAATATTCACACAAACTATTTCACCAAACAAATGGTGATCCAAAGGTCAGGCGAAAACACATGTTACACTGGTATACAGCCAGTATAATTTTTTAACATAGCATTGTATCCTATTATTCTATTTCAACACCCAGAATATCTGCATCAATGCTGGAAGGGTTGGGACTTTGCAGGTATCACCGCCATCAGAAGTCACTTCCCCTTTCTCGTACAAGTGTGATGTTCTGAAATGCTGATGTTCCTTTAAGATATTATATTTATTTTATTTATTTATATTTGGCACCCTCATCATCAGAGGTATATTACTCATAGCTGTATTGCAGTACTACATAGCACATCCTAAGGTAGTAATAACTCTATCCTAATATAGGTATTTTCAATACCCAAAACCAGTTTGGAGAATATTTAGTTGCAATCTACCAACACATGAAGGCAATCCATTTCACTGCGCTCATTTAAGATGTACCACGGAAGACTCCCATTAATTATGAAAACATAAAACGTAACATAGACAGACGGATACAGAAACCACATCTTCTCGTCCATGTTCTGAAACCTAGGAAAAAACATGGATAGAAAAATACTCCTACGTAGATACATACATCCTGCGTCCAGGGTGTATATAAAAAAAATCCTATTCCATTCAGCTGTACATTTATTTTACATTTCTACTTGGAACGTCATGGTAACATATCGCAACAATCCGTGGCTTTGCCCTTGGAGTCATGCCCAGAGTCTGTGGTTTTCAGAAATGGGGAAGGTAATCTTAACTGCTACAATTTAATATAGGGACGGGACCTGGCAGATAAATGCATAAAATAAAATACCATAAAAATAAAACACATTTGTGACAAATGTGCTGCATTTTTTTTTTTTTTTTTTCTTTCATTCATTGCCCTTTTGACACCCTGGTTGCACTCACATGACTTCAACATACTACATGTACTGCAGATGTTTAAACATCCACTTGTGTTATTTTCTTTTAGCCTCTCATTAAGTGAAATCGATCAGTCACTAACACGTCATGTGTAATTATTATTACTGCACTAATGTGTTTATTTTAAATATCAATACACCTTAGTAGAAATTTGCTATTACATCATTAACTCACTCTACACCCCAACAACAACCCACATTTTATATATCTGTTATTTCCTTATATTATTTACAATTCATCACATTTAACACTTCTTTTAATTTCTATATCTCTTCTTTCATTGAACATGACTAAATTATTAGTATGTACTCTATAGAGCTATGAAGAAATACACAACCAGGGGTATGGAACTACAAATAAAAGCAAAATTTTGTTATTCCTTGCTTTCAAAATACCTTCACAAACAATGTAACTAGGAAAGAAACATTCTGCTAAACTACCATGATGTTTTAGGTGTCATTTCTTTGAAGCATCATTTAGTAAAATGTGCGGATGCATGGTGGTATTTCCAACATTTATATTCATAACAGGAAAAATCAATGTAACCTTTTCATCAAAGTTACACATTGCCATAGTAGTTCCTGGCATGAACAAAACTACTTTGTGCCAAAACTACTTTGTGCCAATATTCTTCGTATGGAAGAGCAGAATGGTGTCACTACCACTGAAGCCAGCCAATAAACAGAGAGACAGAATTCAAATAACAAAAGATCTGTGATAACCAGTTTATGGCAGAATTCTCAAAGAAAATCACAAAGTACACCCATGGTATCTGTTCCTGCATTAGTGCAAATTTACAGCTTTTATACATGAGCTAGCATTTAATGAGGCAGACCAGGAAATCGAACTCCTAGACAATATTTGTAAACACCATTTTAGCAGGAGGAAAATATGCATGTCTTTTTACAGGACAAGTAGACTGATGACACAAACTGTCCCATGGACAATTTAGACATTTTATAAAATTCCACACTCCTGACAACATATTGTTAACTGCTGCAAATGAATCCTCTGTTCCCTCCAGACTAAATTTGTTCACTGTAAGAATTTTGGCAACCTTTGCATGGGTCAAATATTTTTAAATGTAATCCCTACATAAGAAAGTTCTAATTTGTTGTACACCTATGGTTCCTAACCTTTTTACTCCTGGGGACCACCAGTGAAACGTTACTGGAAGCCAGGTACCCCCAAGCAATTTGCACAATTTAAATTTCAAACATGAAATCATTCTTTTTATATTGAAAAAATATGCAAAAATCTAAACATTTTATTGGAAATGTTGGTGCTGCATCTTGGCGACCAACTTTTCAATTTTTAACCATAAGTGCCTCTCTTCTCTCCCTATCCTTTTTGTCACATTTAATTAATTTTTATTATAGCATCTCTCATACCAGTGTAGGTGTTGGAGCACTTTACAGCACTTTAAAATGAAAGACTGGGAAAAAACAGCTTTCTAATTTGTGCTATGCAGTTGGCATGCAGCTCCTTAATTGCAGTTCATAGCTCAATGTGCTAGATTACTATTATGAACTGTACAGTAACTAAAGAATCTCTGTGACAAAAGCAGTAACCCACTGTGCCATCCACTGCCACTGTCCAAAACTCTCATTCCTCCCCAGCAGGTACATTAATCACTGGAGTTATCTTGACGCTTTTATTTTTTTGCTGTACAATGCTCTTTGCAGTACTTTTAAAGCAAATAACAAGTAATAAAGTCTGAATTTTGTGTCTTATTACGTGTGATAACTTAACAATTAAACTTAAATTTTCTACAGTGTGTAAGCATGTTACAGCCATCCCTTGTCTACTTGCAAACCTTTCCCATACTCAGTGTAGTGTCAAATTATAGTGTAGTAATTGGAGTAGTGGCCACATATTTCAGGCCAGTGTATCGCCTTCTTACAATCCTCCCACCAATCTCATGGTACAATAATGCTAAACAATGTATCCAGATCCTTCCAAAGCAGCCCTTCCCATGGCTATTATTCTGTTTAACTCTGTACATTTTTATGTACGTCGAGAGACTGTCTCTTGTGATCTCCAGCTGTGTGTTTGTATTGCTGAGCACCTCCTTCCACATCTTGATGTTATGCATTGTGTGATGTGCATACGTGGACATATCCCATAGTAAATTGTGTGATCCCTCTCGCCCCTTGCCAATACATTTTTCCATTTCATTTGATATCTGTTCGTACTTCTGTTCATTTTTTTCTTATTGCATTAGCCACTTCCTCTTTACCCTGGCTATGGAATAACTGTCTAATTCTTTCACAAGGTCTCTTACGTTTTGCTTTTATTTTTCACTTCCTCATCCATCAAACGCCATTCCAGGGTGCGGCTTTCACGTTCCGTCTCTGCCTGCTGTTGTAGAGGCAGCTCAGAGTGTTTGGTCCCTGCTGTGGTGCCCTCACGCTGTAGTGTATTTCCCAAATGTCTTCAAACAAAATCGATATTTTGTTCCTGTGACTGTGCACTTGTCACAGGAAGAGAGCTTGACAAGCCCCTATGGATTTTTTTTTTTATCCTCCACATACAGGACAGCCCCACATTCAATGCACATCCCATATGCAACTAGCATGTAGGCAGCATTGTAAAGCACCACACATGTCCGCAAAGCTACAGAAACACTACTGTCATTTTCCTTGCAAAGTCAAAGTCTAAGTACAGTAGTGCCTATAGGCCTTCTTTCGCCTCTATTTGGTACGCTGGACTGTCCTTGGGGCTATGTTGATGTGTCTCTACTTTGCCTTTACTAAGAGGGTTCCTCGTGACTGTCTTACCCTAGCCTTTTGTTACATAACACGAAGACAATTACAATCGTTCCAGAAAACAGTAGGATGTCGGTGTATTTTTTTTACACCGCTCATACCCCATGACACAGAAGGGATAACAATGGGTATATTCACACACGCAGCCTCTCTTTGCCAGCCGCAATTATTGATTAGTAAAAGCAGGAAGCAAGCCGGTCTGCATCCATGCCACAATTTCAGCCAGCCATGTCCACCTTAGCTCACAAAAAGTTTGAAATCAGACAGTACCCAAGGTGCTAGTGACGGCGTCCACACTGGCGTCCTTTGGGGTGAATCAAGAGATGACAGAATAGTCAGGAGGGACAGGGTGCGGCTGTATGATATTGGAAGCTGGACCAGATCCTTGGCCAGTGACACACAGATAATGCAATAGCGGTGAACAAGTCAAGCAACCACATGTGACGGCAGAACCATAGACAAGGGTCACAGTACAATTAGCCCTGTGGGGTGATCCTACTCCCAACCCTTGTATCAATATGTAGTGAGTGCAGGGGGGGTGTTTGTACTGTGTAATGTTTGCAGATTAAATCAGTCAATTGTCATAAAAATCTGTATTATGTCGCCCATGAGTCCACCCACCTAGTCTTAAATTTTCTAAAAATTCTTATCCTAAATCGCAAATGCATGAAGTCAAAATAAATTACAGTACACCACCTTGTTGTCAACCCTTCCTTCATCAATCAAAAACCACTTTCGCACACACACGTATTTATATCTCAAAAACCACTTTCAGACACACACACGTATTTATACCTCAAAAACCACTTTTGCACACACATGGATTTATACCTCAAAAACCACTTTCGCACACACACAGATTTATAACTCAAAAACCACTTTCGCACACACACGGATTTATACCTCAAAAACCACTTTTACACACACATGGATTTATACCTCAAAAACCACTTTCGCACACACGGATTTATACCTCAAAAACCACTTTTACACACACATTGATTTATACCTCAAAAACCACTTCTACAGTTTACACCATTTCACATGAGTAGCCGATAGTTCAATATGCCATAAGCATTGTTCAAAGAGCTGCAATATTACAGGAAACAGATAACATAACAATTTTTTAACACGACAAACAGAGCCTGCCTGCTCCACTGGAATGAACCACAATCATCCAGTTACTGGAATGAACCACTATCACTCCTATAAACACAAGGAAGCTGAAATCACATGCCAGTTCCTCTTAAATGTACACATAGAACCTGGAACGGACTACTACCATCCCATATCTGGGCAACGCCCTTTTACAACACCCTCTCTGACCAGAGTTATCCGCCCCAGCCCCTCCGGCTGGGGACCTCAAACAGCGACTCGCGCTGTGTTCTGAAGCAACACCGCTAGTTGCCTCTATTCCTCGGACATCTTTTTTTTTTTTAACAGTAACAAGCTACATGAAATACAGGAAGCTATTCTAAGTATACAGCTGCAGCGCAGGGAGGAAGGAAATGGTGTAATACAATGGAAGAACCAAATTAACACAGAATGCTAGCAGCCCGCGGACGGTTATAGTTAACTATCTGAATGTTTTCACGAGGTGCATTATCGGAGCCCGCAACAGAGGACAACAGAGGAAGAAATGCCCTTGGCATGCCACCGGAGACAGAGAAATAAAAAAATGTCATTACAAAAAGCTGGCTAAGGGGTACGGCAAATAGAAATATTAACCACTCTATGCAGGAAACATATTAACGAAACACCCCAGTTACCTCCCTGTTTCGCAATATTTACACCTAAAACACAGTAGAGCAAACAGCGAGAGCAGGACCACGAAGCAGCAATAGATACTCACGACAGCTCCAGACTCTGTCGCAGGAGGGGCCCTGTCCAATGGGTCAGCTGTCGCCCCAACCGAAACAGGAGCCGGGCTGAAGGAAACTATTCGCTGAACGAGACCGCAATTCTTCCATTCTCCACCAAATGTAGAAGCCTAATTATTCAGCACCCATTCAGGATACAAATGACCGTTAGCCAGCTCTTCTAGATAAACATAATATCAATTTATTAGGGATAGAATAGAAAGACATGTACATGGAGGATGCTCTGTACTAGTGTACACTCGAGCAGCCTAATACAAGGAAGTAATACATGATCTTTTATAGTATTAAACCACAAACATAATTCAACGTCTTATTGGTTCTTTGGCTTTGACGTATGATTGACGCATGACTACTTCTCCATTATGGCTGAGGTCGTTTTTCCTATCATACTATATATAGTAACAAAAAGCATAGAAAAGGATTTTACACAAGGTGGCCTACGTGCCTAATATCACATGGTCCATCTTGTGACAGAACTCGAGAACATCACGTACTCAGACTGGTACTTTCCAGAAGGGAGATTGCTTCAGCTAGCATGCAATGACGAGGATCTTTCATGATGTCTGTTCAGAGGGCAAGCCTTGCAACATAATGCGTTCCTAGCAGTAGCGAATTACATTTGTAGGCCTCTTTACTTAATGATAGGCCTGTGCAGAGATTGTCATTGTGTATCACAGGGGCCACTAGGCATAGCATACCTAAGACCTGTAAAATGCGATTCCACACCACCAGGTCTCATCTGAAAAAATTTCCAGACCAATGTCTTCCTGAGTGGCTGAGGAAGAGGAGTAGAGTTCTCATCTGAAACAATTTATGACATTTTGATCACAAAAAATCAGCAAAGCCAGAGAGGTAGTCACAAAGGTGTAATGAGAGAAAACCTGAATAGGAAAATTATGCAGTAAGGAAAGCATCCATATGAACCAATCATAATCCTTTCTTGGGATGTCTTTCCTCTCCCGGCATCGCACAGGTGTCTCGCAAGAGGCCCTGGAGAACGTAAAATACAGAGAACTTTCTTAATATCTCAAATGCAACAACACATTAACTGCTTTTGTACTTTATACAACACTCCTCATGTCTTACTTTTTTCAAAGCGACAAAAACACACTTATAAACTTAGGCTCATATTTATACTCTGTTTGCGCCGGATTTGCATCATTTTTTTTACGCAAATTCGGTGCAAACTTAACTCCATATTTATACTTTGGCGCTAGACCCTTCCAGTGCTAAAGTTATGGAGTTTCAGTCATTTTTTGGACGTGAAAACCTACCTTGCGCTAATGACATGCAAGGTAGGCGTTCCCCTGCAAAAAATGACTCTAAGGCATGTGCACCTTAGTTATTCTCCGGTGTCAAAATGAGACACAGGAGGAGGTGGGCTTTAAAACATGGCGCCCAGACGGATTTGTGCTGTTTTTTAACGCCTGGGTCAGGGCAGGAGTTAAGGGACCTGTGGGCTCATTTCCATGGTGGGAGACCATCGAAGCAGTCCACAGGTGCCCTTCCCTGCACCCAGGGACACCCCCTGCTACCCTAGCCAAACCCCTGGAGGACACCCATCGAAGAGGGGACCCATCTATGGTGAGTGCAGGTAAGTGCAGGTAAGTATATATATATTTTTTTTTTTAAAGTGGCATCAGGGGCCTAACTTGGGCCCCCCTACATGCCACTGTGCCCAATGGCCAAGCCCAGGGGACAGAAGTCCCCTGAGCATGGCTATTGGGCAGGGGGGCATGACTCCTGTCTTTGCTAAGACAGGAGTCATTTCCATGGGGATTGTGCGCCAAAAAATGCCGCAAGTTAGGTTGGAGACAATATTTTTGACTCTAACATGTCTTGCACCATTCTTTGGTGCACAACCCCTAGTCTTCCCTTCACCTCCGCTGCCCGGTTAGAGTCATTAATTTTGACGCTAACCAGGCTGCAGCGCCGGCTAATGTCATTCCATAAATAAGGCACCCGGCTGACGCGTTGGAATGGCGTTAGCCGGCAGCAAACCTTTTGATGCAAATCTGCACTGGCGCTGATTTGCATCAAAAAGTATAAATATGAGCCTTGATTCCAAATATACAATCTCATGAGCAGATCACGAGAGTCAGACAGGAAGTACAACCCCCTTGTAGCTCACGCAATAAACTGTGTGCTTGTCTCCCACGATCGACTCACAAGAGATGGTAGTTTGCAAACAAAATAATTAATACATTATACATGGGGAGTGCAGGCCCCCCCGTGACACCCTGCACCTGTTCTCCGCCAGCCTTTTCATGACAGTTAAACCGCCATGAAAAGGCTGGCAGAGACCGAAGTCATAATTTGCAGGGTAGCACTGAATGCAGTGCTGCCCTGGTGGATTGTGACCTCCACCCACTATCAACCCATCGGGATCACCAATCCCGGCAGAGACGGTGGAACCCTGGCAGTCTGACCACGAGGGTCTTCATGTAGCAGTCCGACGTCACATCAGTGGCAATCCTGACCGCCAGCCTCATAATGAGGCCATATGTGTCTGTTTTTTTAAATACATTTTTATTTTAAAACTGAACACTGTAAATTCACTGAAAAGACAAAGGTTAAAGTAACTGTTGGAACTGGCATTGTTGGAGTGCTTTCACCCAATGTTTTTCCCTCTGACCTCCTCTTTTGCTGAACTTGTTTTTACTGGCCCCTGGGCACTCTACCACTGCTAACCAGTGCTAAAGTGATTGTGCTCTTTACTTAAAACATAGTAACATTAGCTGACTGCCAATTGTCATATTTAATTTACTTATAAGTTCCTAGTAAAGTGTATTGCATGTATCCAGGGCTTGTAAATTACATGCTTCCAATGGGCCTGTAGCACTGATTGTGCGACCCACTTCAGTAGCCCTATTAGACCTGGCATCCTTGGCGTGGTCTCCTGTAACTTTTTGCCTCTACTTCCCAGGTTGTTGTTGTGTGCTGGACTCTGTTTTTTTGCTGTTTTCTTACTCTGGGCACTTTACCACTGCTGACCAGTGCTAAAGTGCAAGTGCTCTCTGTGTGAAATTGTATGTGTAATTGGCTTTTCCATAATTGGCATATTTGATTTACTAGTAAGTCCCTAGTAAAGTGCACTAGAGGTGACTAGGGCCTATAAATCAGATGCTACTAGTGGCCTGCAACAATGATTGTGCCACCCACATGAATAGTCCTGTAAACATGGCTCAGACCTGCGACTGCAGTGTCTGACTGTGCAGTTCTTAAACTGCCAATTCGACTTGGCAAGTGTACCTACTTGCCAGGCCTAAACCTTCCCTTTTTATACATGTAAGGCACCCCTAAGGTAGGCCGTAGGTAGTCCTGATGGCAAGCTGCAGGATATGCCAAAGGTAGGACCTGTACTTGTGTGTTTTTACATGTCCTAACAGTGAAATACTGCCAAATTCAGTTTTCACTGTTGCAAGGCCAGTCCCTCTCATAGGTTAACATTGGGGTTGCCTTTAAATATCCTAAACATTTCCCTTTGAGAGCAGATAGAAACATGTAATTTGGGGCCATTGAACTCACAATTTTAAAACACATCTTTTAGTAAAGGTGATTTTTAGGTTGTTAGTTTGAAAATGCCACTTTTAGAAAGTAGGCATTTTCTTGCTTAAACCATTCTGTGACTGCCTGTTTGTGGATTCCTTGTCTGGGGCAGGTTGACAGTTGGGCTATTTGTGAATCTGCACTAGACAGTGACACAAAGGGAGCTGGGGTGTAGCCTGCATATCTTGATTGGCCATCTGGGTTAGTGTGGAGGGAGGAGTGGTCACTTACACCTGAAAGGACTGTTGGGCAACTTCAAAGGCAGAAAGGGGTATAAGTAGTGGACCCACAACCCCAGATTTTCAGATTAGTTCAAGGATTCAAGAGGAACCTCTGTCAAAAGAAGAGTGGATGAGAAGTGCTGCCCCTGCCTGTGACTGTCCTTTGTTGGGCCATCCTGCAGTTGCTGCTTCTGACCTTAAAGGGGACAAAGACTGGACTTTGTTGTGCATTCCTGCTTGAGAGGTATCTCCAAGGCCTTGGACTGAGCTTGCCTCCTGTTTTTGAAGCCTCAGGATCAGCAAAGGCTTCATCCACCAGTCTCTGAGTGTGCATGCTGTGGACTCTAGATTTCCAGAGGGTGCCATTCCAGTTCCTGGACCCTGGAAGTGAATTTCTGGTGAAAATCCTGTGAAACTACGCCAAACGACTCTGTGTGACTTCGCTAAGGATGCCGCTGCATGAAGCCTGCGATGCTGCCTAAACCTAGATCCATGGACCTCACAGAGGCACAACCACCTTAGGTCAATTTAGACCCAACGTCCCTGCAGCCGCTGATGTCCGCACAAACTCATTAGTTTGGGTGTCATACACCAGATGTTTGTGACACCCAACTCTGTTGCTGTGTCTGTGACCCTGTGATGTGATCACGACCCCATGAGGTCGCACTGCAGCATTGTGACTTTGCTGGACTTTGACTTTGCCAGAGGTGCCAAGGGACCGACTCCTCACGACTGACGCTGCCTAACCTCCACCACTCCGCAGCAAGGACCCAATGCCTCTCTGTGATGCCTCTGCTCCTTTGCCCTGTAGCACCGGTACCGACACTGCCTCAAATGCAGTGACTTGTCGCTCTCCGAATCCGTGCTCTGGCCTGTTTTTCACACGTTTTGGTAAGGTACTGTGCCTGGGGGTCCGTTTGACTGACTAAACGGAAACAGTGGCGTTGCATTGTCAGAAACCACTGTCACGACACCGCTTTAACATCAGATTGCAGCATTTGTGCCTCAGGGCACTATTTGTGTGTTTTTGATTAGGATAAATATTGGCAATTTTTCTCAACTGGTGTGATGTCTCTTTTGTAGTGTTCTCACTGTATTGCTGTTTGTGTTGGTACAGATACTATACACATTGCCTCTGAGATAAGCCTGACTGCTTGTGCCAAGCTACCAAGGAGGTGAGCATGGGTTATCCTAGGTGTGTATCTCCCTTACCCTGACTAGAGTGTGGGTCCCTCCTTGGACAGAGTGCCATCTGACTGCCAAACAGTCACCCTATTTCTAACAAGCCCCTTTAAACATTTCTCAGGACTGCCATTGCAGAACCTAGGTGTGTAGTTTAAACTGCACCTTGGCAAGTTCACCCTCTGGCCAGGCTCAATCCTTACTTTTTATTACACATGTCACCACTAATGTAGGACATGGACAGCCCCAATGGCAGAGTGCACTGTGTTTAAAATGTTGGGCATGTGGGACCCAATTCAGAAAGGTAAACTTCAACCAAAAGTTTAACTTTGCTTTTAAGTGTAGACCAAAAGTCTAAACTTAGTTAAAAAGGCTAACTTTAGTATTAGTATAGTTAGATTTTTGGTCTAAGTTTAGACTTTTGGTCTGAACGTAGGCTTTTGGTCTAAGTTTACCTTTGTGAACTAGGCCCATACTTTTTAGTTCTACATGTTTAGGTAGTAAAAAACCCTAAAATTCTTTTTTCACTGCTGCAAGGTTTATCTCTCCCACAGATTAACAATGAGTTTATCTTATTACATGTTATAAGAATAATTTCCAATTGGGAAGAGATGGGACTCCCACCCCAAGTTTGGTGTCTCTGGAAATTACCATTGAAAATTACTACTTATGGTGAAGTTGGATTTTAAATTGTAATTTTGGAAATGCCACTTTTAGAAAGTTGATATTTTCTTACTTTAAGCAATTAATGCCTTCTGCCTGTCTCTGAATACATGTCTGAATGGGTGACACCTGTGCTCTTGTGCATTCCCTACAGACAGCCTGACACAAAGGAAGCTTAGGTGTGACTGAGTGGCCTTCTGCTTGTTGATGGGCCATACTGGGCAGGATGGGAGGGAAGAGGCCTCTCTCTGAAGTCTCCCCCACTTCAAACGCATAACTGGGTATAGGTATTCGACCTCAGACACCACCAAATCAGTACACTCCTGGACCTGAGGACATTCTCCTAGGAAGAAGGACTGCTGTTCTGCTGAAGGGACTGTTACTCTGCTGGACTTTGCTGAAATTTGCTGGATACCTGCTCAGCAGTGCCTGTCCTGCTTTCTGCTGCCCCTCTTGCCTGGGTGTGAGAAGGACTGGACAGGCATATCTACATCCCTAGAACCAAAGTGACTCAAAGGGTATGCTGGCTTGCCTCCTGTTCTGAAGTCTCAAGGACAACAAAGGCTTCCCTTCATCCTGCAACAGCACATGGACTTTGCGTGCTGAAAGTCTTGCCCTGCCAAGTGGTGCCAATCTAGACCTGGGCCGTTGGAAGTGGGTATAAATTACTGCAACTCTAAAATCCATGCATTGCTGTCATTGCACTGGCTGGAACTTATGCATCTCCTTAGACCCCAATGCATTGTCACTTCAGGAGACATCGCATCTCCAGCTGCATGGTTTGATGATGGTGCATCACCTACACCTGAGGGGTTTGGCACCAACGCATCCCTGATTGTGTAGTTTGGAACTGGCACATCACGTACATCACTATGATTGACAAAGAAGCATTGACTCAGCTGCTCCTCATTTCGCTCCTCACATCCTCCTTGATGCAACCCCGAACCAAGGTACTCATTTCTGGGGGTCAAGGCTGGTCCCTGTATCCGACACACGCTCCAGCACGGTCAGTCTGACTTTTCACATTTCACCTCATCCCACGCGACCTGATAGCCCCGGTTGATGCTTTATGCTTTTGAGCACCATATTTGCAGATATTTTTTCAAAAATTCAAATCTCAATTTCTGCTGATTGGTGTGGTGTGGTATCATTTTTTGCAGTGTTTTCACTGTTTAACTATTTTAAGTGTTGCACAAATACTTCACACATTGCCTCTTAAGTTAAGTCTGCCTGCTCGGTGCCGAACTACCAGATTGTGAACACAGGTTAATTTAGGTGTGTATCTGACTTACCCTGGTTAGGTCTGTGCTTCCTGCTTGTACAGGGAGCATACCTCTGCCAACCAGAAACCCAAATTGTACAGTAATGTTATAGTTAGGTGCAATACAAATTGAGTTTTGGAGTAAAAAAACTTTGAAATTCACTGAAAAAAACAAAGGCTAAAATACCTTTATAGTTAGGTGCATTTCTCAGTGGCAAAGTTAACATTTTTAATTTAAAAAACACAGAAATTCTAACCCTGGTAATCAGTGGTGAGGATAGAACTTGTGTCTGTGCAGTGCCTTACAGTAATTTGGTGTACACTACCATCAATATATCAGAACAATTTGAACCAATTGCCTTTGATCCTCGTTGGCATTCTTTACCTTCTCTCTAATTGACATTTTTATTTTTTCTATTCTCCCTGATTGGCATTTTCACTTTTCTCTAAAATTAAGTCTCTAACTTGAAGTTCTACATCTGCACTTGTAAAAATGGACTGTGAGCTGGCCTAGCTGGAGAGCTGCACTGTGGCCCAGCTCAAGGATATCTTTAAGGAATTTGGGCTTTCTACAAAAGATTTCATCAGGAAGGGGGAGCTCCAAAAGGCACTGAGGGTCTGGTTAGAAGCTTGGGAGGCACCTGAGATCCCAGAGGTGGGGAATGAGAAAATGGGAGGGTGATTTGGAGCTGGACCAGCAGTCACTGGAGAATTGGAGCTGCCTGTGGGTTAGGCAGCCAATGGATTGGAGGTTCCCCCCAGTGCAGGGAGCAGCAATTCAACTAGAGGCCTGTCCCCAGAGGTGTTGTAGGACAGGGGAAGGAGAAGACATTTAAGCTGGCTAAACTCAGATTGGAGAAAGAGAGAGCCTTGGAGGAGAAAATATTGGCCATGGAAGAAAGAAAAATTATGTTGGCCCAGGAGCTGAGCCTGAAAGAGCTGAGCCTAAAGGACAGGAGGGCTTAGTTCAGCCAAGATAGTGGCAGCATTTGTGCAGTCCCCTTTGACATGAGGGTCCACATACCCAAGGGTTTGATGTCTGACTTTGCAGTGGAAGACAACATAGACAGATGGAGGGAGGCCTAAGAAATTGATTTGTAATTGGTCAAGTTCCCTAAAGATGACTGGGGAGATAGTATTTAGGGGCATATCTCTAATGAGGAGAGGGCTACCCAGCTGGCCCTAGAGGGTGGTGGGGTGACAGGATGCGGTATCCCCCCATGAAGGAGGCACTGATCAGAAAGTTTGGTCTGACACCAGAGAACTACAGACAGAAGTTCAGGGACAGTCAGAAGCTATCCAAACAACCCTAGATGGCTTGTGTGGGCTCCATTTGCAAGGCACTGGAAATTTGGGTTAAGGGCTGTGTGGTAAATGATTACCAAAGGCTGTATAATTTGGTTGCAAAAGAGCACATGTTTAGTCTTTGTTTTCCAGATCTGCACCAACACCGCATTGACAGCAAGATCTCTGACCCTAGGGAGCTTGCTAAGAAGGCGGATCACTCGGCCAGCACCAGGGTCCACAATAAAGTATCTGGGGAGATCACCCCATGGGTAGGCAGGGCCCTCACCAGAAGGAGCGAGGGGACAAATATAAAAGCAACAAGGTTTCTATAGGGCCCCAAAATAGTTATTCAGGTCAAGACTCCCACTCCCCTACAGAGAAGAAATATAAATTATCCCCTGACAGCAGGTCTTCAGGGAAGGCACCCCTGAAGTGCTTTGAATGTCAGCAGGAAGAGCACTTCAAGGGAGTTGCCAAGTATCCCCAGAGGCACAGCCCCTCACCGGTGGGCAATCATGGGGGGTTGGCAAGTGTAGCACTTGAGAAAGAGATCACCCCAGAAAGTTTGGGGGAGTGTGGATAGGTACCCCTAATGTCCCTGGGTGATGGAGAGATGGTGCAGAGAACCTACATGCCCCACAACACTGAAGTACAGACAGTTGGAAACCATCAATGAGCATAGGGTGGAGGCTCTGAGAGACACAGGAGCCAGCATGACAACTGTCAGGTTTCATCTGGTGTCTAAAGAGCAGGTAGTCCCTCATATGTTCTACCAAGTTGCTGCTGACAACCACAAGAGCTACTGCCCAGTGACTTTGGTTCCATTTCAGGGGGGTGAGTTCTCAGGTTCCTTAAGGCCATCCATGCCTGTGGATTTATCCATGCCTGTGGATTGTCTGCTTTGTAACAACCTGGAACATACGAAGGAGGTAGAGCACAGGTCACATTTAGAGATGTTGGGGTTGCCTGCCCACACTCTCCATGGCTTCTGAGAGGGTGATCAGAATGACCCGCAGCCTAGAAGAATGGCTCAGAGTCCTGTCAAAAAGAGAAAGGACTAGGACACGCAAAAACTGCTCATGAGACTCTCACAGTCCGAGAGGAATATGAACCTGAGGGGGACATCCTGGCACCTACAGGTGAAGATGTTGCTTAAGTGAGGAGCCTGCCTGAGCTGTCCAATTTTCAGGAGGAAGGGGTGTCCTAGCAGAGAGGAGTTCTGTGAGGTACAAAGGGAATACCCTACTCTTGTGGGTCTTTGGCAACTGGCTGGGACCCAGGCGGTTGGTGACGGCCCTGGCAAACACCTGAATTACAGAGAGAATGGTCTACTGTATATTGAGCCTACTGCTCCTGAGCCTGGTGCAATACATTTGTTGGTAGTCCCCCAGTGCTCCAGGATCTCCCTAATGGGTCTGCCTCATGATGTGCCATGGGCAGGTCATTTGGGGCAAAATAAGACCTTTGACAGGCTTGTTAGCCACTTCTGTTGGCCTCAACTGAGGAAGGCCTCAGATGCATTCTGTAGGTCATGTCCTTCCTGCCAGGTGAGTGGCAAGACAGGAGGGAAGTGCAAGACACCCCTACAACCTTTGAGTGGATTGGCATCAACATCATTGGACCTCAGCACCCCAAAACAGCCATGGGCAAGAGCTTTGTTCTGGTCTTGGCGGACCTCTCCATCTGGTACCCAGAAGCTATACCTCTGAGGACAGTGACTGCACCCACCATGGCCAGGGCACTGATGGGGATCTTTACCCTTAAGGGCTTCCCCAAGGAGTTGGTACCTAACCAGGAAGAACGTCATGTCTAATTACATGAAGGCTATGTGAAAGGAGTGTGGGGTAACCTACAAGTTCTCCAATTTTTACACATCCCAAACCAATGGGTTGGTTGAAAGGTTCAACCAAACCGTCAAAGGCATGATTATGGGTCCACCCAAACCCATTAGGCATAAGTGGGATGTCCTCCTGTCACGTCTTGTGTTTGCCTTCAGGAAGGTACTGCAGAAGGGGGTTAGTTTCATCCCCTTCGCACTTCTATATGGGCACCCTGGGAGAGGTCCTCTCTGTGTCTGGTGAAAAAGGACTGGGAGCACATTCCCGGGACAGACCCCAGGATGTGGTCAACTACATGCTGGTCATTTGCAACCAAACAGCCTGGTTCTAGAAACTCACCTAGGAGAATCTGGAAGTTAGCAAGGAGGACTTGAAGTACTGGTATAACCAGAATGCCACTCTGGTTAAGTTTCATTTTGGCCAAAATGTGTGAGTGATGGAGCCCATGGAGCCCCGAGCTCTGCAAGACAGCTGGTCTAGGCCCTGTGAGGAAAAGGAGCACAAGAGTGAGGTTGCCTACCTGGTGGCTTCAAGACTCTTAGGAAACCTTTGAGGGTCCTGCATGTTAATTACCTCAAGCCCAAATTTGAGAGGTCTGAGCTTACAATGCTGTTGGTTACTGATGGCGGGGTGGAGGAGGAGAGTTAACCTCTCCCCGACCCCCTATCTTCCAAGGAGCAGGATGGACCAGTGGATCTGCCTCTCCCCTACCCTGACCCCAGACCAACAGAGAGACTGCTGCCAGTAGCTGATGCAGTTTGCCTCTTTGTTCTCCCTAACCCCAGGACTCACTACATGGTGTACCTATTATATTGATATACACATAGGAGCAGGTCTGTGTGACTAAAATGGATTGTCAGATTTCAAGCAGCAGGTTAGGACATTTACAGCAAATCTGGCAATTTTACTTTGAATTTGCCTACTTAGGTCATTTACTTTGTTTTATTATATTGTCTAGCTCCAGTAACCTACTTGGGGTAATATGATAGAATGTGCAGGACTACCGTAAGCAGCGTGCACTTTGTAGCTCACTTCAGAGGCCCACTGGGGGAAGGATGGTATTTAAACAGACTTATCAGGTGCCTGCAATTAAACCAGTTGAGGAGCCATGCACTCAGTCCTTAAACAAGGGAAGAGATGTCTGGAACGCCTCCAGCAATGGCTGCACCTATGAGGGTGAAATACTTTTTATTTCTCTGCTGATGAAGGGATTAACCCAGTGTTAGAAATGGGGTCTTCGGTTGACAGTCAGGTTACCCCCTGTTCAAGCAAGGACCCTCACTCTAGTCAGGGTAAAAGAGAATAACCCTCAGCTAACCCCTGCTTACCCCCTTGGTAGCTTGGCAGAGCAGTAGGCTTAACTCCAGAGTGCTAGGTGTAAAGTATTTATACCAACACACACAGTAACTTAATGAAAACACTACTAAATGACACAACACCAGTTTAGAAAAATAGGAAATATTTATCTAAACAAAACAATACCAAAACGACAAAAATCCAACATACACAAGTCAAGTTATGAATTTTTAAAGATTAAACTCAAAAATAGCCCTTAGAAACAAAAATGCTTCGATGAGGTGTTAACACGGCGTTGTGACGGAGTTATTCCCAACAAGCCGACACCAGCGGTTTCGGACACGGAGTCGCGTAGACCCCCAAGTACGGTACCTTTGGTGAAGAGTGAAAACAAGCCGATGCGCGAAGTCGGGGATCACGGCATCTGTGCAAAACATTGAATCCGTGCACTTCGAGCGACGTCGGTCACGACGTGGTGCGCCAACTTCCACGGAGTCGCAGACTTCAGTGGGGCTGCAGCGGCATTGGGCCTGCGAAGAGCGTTGCGTTCCAGTGAAGGTCACGGCATCAGGTGCAGGCGGCGTCCCCGGATTCAGCAGCGGCATCGGTCCAGAGTCGTCCGAAGTCGATTTCCTTGGATTTCCACGAGCTTTCCTTTCAAGGGCCCAGGGACTGGATAGGGCACCACTTGTCAGAGCAGGAGTCTCTCCAGAGACTCCAGGTGCTGGCAGAGAGAAGTCTTTGCTGTCCCTGAGACTTCAAACAACAGGAGGCAAGCTCTAAATCAAGCCCTTGGAGATTTCTTCACAAGATGGAAGGCACACAAAGTCCAGTCTTTGCCCTCTTACTCTGGCAGAAGCAGCAACTGCAGGAAAGCTCCACAAAGCACAGTCACGGGCAGGGCAGCACTTCTTCCTCAGCTATTCAGCTCTTCTCCAGGCAGAGGTTCCTCTTGGTTCCAGAAGTGTTTCTAAAGCCTGTGGTTTTGGGTGCTCTTCTTATACCCAATTTCTCCCTTGAAGTAGGCCTACTTCAAAGCAAAGTCTCTAGTGAATGTGAAATCCTGCCTTGCCCAGGCCAGGCCCCAGACACTCACCATGGGGTTGGAGACTGCATTGTGTGAGGGCAGGCACAGCCCTTTCAGGTGCGAGTGACCACTCTTCCCCTCCCTCCCAGCACAGATGGCTCATCAGGATATGCAGGCTACACCCCAACTCCCTTTGTGTCACTGTCTAGTGTGAGGTGAAACCAGCCCAACTGTCAAACTGACCCAGACAGGGAATCCACAAACAGGCAGAGTCACAGAAATGGTATAAGCAAGAAAATGCTCACTTTCTAAAAGTGGCATTTTCAAGCGCACAATCTTAAAATCAACTTTACTAAAAGATGTATTTTTAAATTGTGAGCTCAGAGACCCCAAACTTCACATGTCCATCTGCTCCCAAAGGGACTCTACAGTTTAATCAGATTTAAAGGTAGCCTCCATGTTAACCTATGAGAGGGACAGGCCTTGCAACAGTGAAAAACGAATTTAGCAATATTTCACTGTCAGGACACATAAAACACATTACTATGGGGGTCATTACAACCCTGGCGGACGGTGTAAAAGGTGCGGTAATACTGCAAACAGGCCGACGGACAAAAAAAGGGAATTATGACCCTGGCGGAAACCGCCAACAAAGACAGCCACTTTAACACTCCGACCGCCACGGCGGTACAGACAAGCAGCGCGGCGGTTACCACCAACAGACAGGCGGAAGACAATGTACCGCCCACACCATTACAACCTGCCAATCCGCCACCTTTTCCGGGGCGGATTCACTGTGGATAAAAACACGGCGGAAACAGCTTTTGCTATGGGAAAACGCTCACCTCAACATACTCCACGAGGAACGAGGACTCCATGGACCCGGAACTCCAAATACTACCTGCCCTTGTCGTTCTGCTCCTTTACGACCAACAGCGACGTAGGCGCAGAAGATACCGGTGAGTACTGAATCTACGACACGGGGGAGTGGGGAGGCAAAAGTTAGGGGGACACACACCAAACACCCCCACCCTCGCATATCACAACATACACACCAATGCAGTCAAAAATATCACATTAACAACCCACAATCCCCCCGGAAGAATGCAAAGACAAAGCGAATTTTGGGCAAACATTGTAATGTGCCAATATACATGTCATACAAAAATATACAGATATATATCTCAAAATCACTCATAATTATATATACAATACAAGAAGTAGTGCAGATATGTACACAACAATGTCCGTGCACCAACAGTCCAAAAATGCATGGGCGAGGCCCACAATAGATACCTAACCAAAATCGGAGAGAACACTGCCCGGGCATCAGATAGAAACACTACAGGCACCTCAGGGGGAAGGGAAGGGGGGGCACAGTAGATCAAGTAGATGCAGGTCTCCACTGGTTCTGGAGGGGGACTGGTGCCCAGACTGGATGAGTCTCCCCGTGAAAGTTCCTGTCCTGTCACTGTCCCAGCTGCACATGGGATAAGGATGCCTGATGTGGCGGGCCATTCATTCCTACACGGTCTTTTCCCTGTTCAGCGGTGCTTTGCCATGGCGGTCTTTGCCCTGTTCAGCGGTGCTTTGACATGGCGGTTCAGGACTGTTCAGCGGTGCTTTGCCATGGCGGTCTTTGCCCTGTTCAGCGGTGCTTTGACATGGCGGTTCAGGACTGTTCAGCGGTGCTTTGCCATGGCGGTCTTTGCCCTGTTCAGCGGTGCTTTGACATGGCGGCCTTTGCCCTGTTCAGCGGTGCTTTGCCATGGCGGTCTTTGCCCTGTTCAGCGGTGCTTTGACATGGCGGTCTTTGCCCTGTTCAGCAGTGCTTTGACATGGCGGTTCAGGACTGTTCAGCGTTGCTTTGACATGGCAGTTCTGATACTGACATTGGTGTGTGGCATGATGATCTCCACACTGGACATTGGTGTGTGGCATGACGATCTCCATACTGGACATTGGTGTGTGGCATGACATGCCATCATTTCCCAGCGGGGCTGTGGCATCCTGTCCCCTCCTGGGCTGTGACTCCAGCTGTGGTCTCCGGACCAGTAACGATACTTGGGCCCTCCTAGGCTGTGGCTCTGGCGGTGGTCTCTGGACCAGTGACGATACTTGGGCCCTCCTGGGCTGTGACTCTGGCGGTGGTCTCCTGACCAGTAACGATACTTGGGCCCTCCTGGACTGTGACTCTGGCAGTGGTCTCCTGACCAGTAACAATACTTGGGCCCTCCTGGGCTGTGACTCTGGCGGTGGTCTCCTGACCAGTAACGATACTTGGGCCCTCCTGGGCTGTGACTCTGGCGGTGGTCTCCTGACCAGTGACGATACTTGGGCTCTCCTGGGCTGTGACTCTGGCGGTGGTCTCCTGACCAGTAACGATACTTGGGCTCTCCTGGGCTGTGACTCTGGCGGTGGTCTCCTGACCAGTAACGATACTTGGGCCCTCCTGGGCTGTGACTCTGGCGGTGGTCTCCTGACCAGTAACGATACTTGGGCCCTCCTGGGCTGTGAGTCTGGCGGTGGTCTCTGGACCAGTGACGACGGTGCTGGCGGTTGTATCTGGACTGCCGGAAATGATGGCGCACTTCTCCGCCGTGACACTCACAACAGGCTGGGGAGACTTCCTCTGGACCTTCCCCACCTTTTTTGGAGTTACAGCTGACTCACCAATCGCCTTCGATCCCAATTCACTTGTTGTCCCACCAGGAGTCTTGACACAGTCCCGTCGTCCACTCTCCAATTTCAGAGCCTTTACAGGGGGTGGGCTGCCAATGCCTTGGCTCCAGGTCCTACTGCCTGCCCTGGTGGACGGTGCACTCCAAAAACCTGGAACACGCACCACTGGTACTGGAGGCTTTTTGGCTGAGGCGCTACGACGGGACTGATGAATTGGAGGGGGGGTGGGGGCAAAAAGGTCAATTTGACATAGGGACAGTTTCTGACGGACACTGGGATGGGTAGCTGGAGGGGGTCTGGGAGTGGCGGAAGAGGAGGTGGTTGTAGGAGGTGTCACTTTAGGTGTTTTGGGTGCAGGTGCAGGTACTGGAGACTGTCGTGAGGTGGATGGATGTTGGGTGAGTGATTGCCGGCGTTTGGGTACTTTGGGAGGGGGCGTCACAGACACACTGGGAGAGGACACAGGGGATGTGTAAATGGCAGTGGAGGTGGTGAGTGCAGGTGAGCGGCTTGTGGTGCTGGGTGTCCTGGTGCAAGTCCTAGTGCCTATAGATGTGGTGCATGCAGGTGTGTGTGTAGACGACACTGCGAGGGAGGAGGGAGAAGAGGAGGAGGGGGACACAGTGGAGAAAGTGGATGTTGCTGTATCTGTATGGGTGTGATGCTTGTGTGAGTGGCAGTAATGAGGCCAGAGATTGCAGGGTTCGCTGAAGGGCAGCCTGACCAGAATGAATGCCCTCCAGGAATGCATTACCGTGTTGCAACTCCCTTTCTACACCCTGGATGGCATTCACAATGGTAGACTGCCCAACAGTGAGTGACCTGAGGAGGTCAATGGCCTCCTCACTGAGGGCAGCAGGGGTGACTGGGGCAGGGCCTGAGGTGCCTGGGGCGAAGGTGATGCCCACCCTCCTGGGTGAGCGGGCACGGGGCGAAGGCTGAGGGGCAGCTGGGAGGGCGGTGCTGGTAGGGGAGGTGGCGGCTGTACCTGTAGATGTGGGGCGCACAGATGGTGCCGCCACCACAGGGGAGCTCCCATCGGCGGATGAGTCTGTGTTGCTGGTTGGTGATCCGGTGGCCGACGTGAAGCTCCCCTCGCCCTCTGTCCCACTGGTGCATTCAGAGTCTGTGGTGTGGCCCTCCATGGCCATGTGGGATGCAGCTCCCTCGTGCTCCGGTGCCACTGTACCTCCGCCTGATGATGCTGATGTACAAAAGGACAGGGAGAGCAGGAAAAGGGGGGGGGAGACAGAAGAAAGAGAGTTTTAGTGCATGGCATACCGCTACCGTTGGCGGACAAGACAGACGCAGGAGCCCCATGCATAATGCTGTGCTCCTGGCCTCTGCACATGCAATTTCTGGGATATGGCCTACATGACAATGGTGGACATCTGCGCACATGGATGCCACAGGGGCAACTATACCTCAACTTGCCACTCTTCTGAGGTGGGGTAGAGTCCCACATGGCCTACATTACGGAGGGGCCTTGCCTACCTAACTTGCCCTGGCCTAGGGACACCCACAGCCCACCTCCCCCACCCAGACCCCTCCACTTCACGCAAAGTCCACAGAATGAGGTTGTACTCACCCCCTTGTGTCTGCTGTGATGTCCTTAAGCGCCCATCCAACTCCGGGTAGGCCACCGCCAGGATCCGGAACATCAGGGGGGTCATGGTGCGACAGGCACCCCTCCCACGTTGGGAGTCCATCCCCAGCTGAGCCTCCGCCGTCTTCTTGCTGTAGCGGCGAATGTCCTCCCATCTCTTCCGGCAGTGGGTGCCCCGTCTCTGGTGGGCCCCCAGGGCCCAGACCTCCTTGGCGATGGCACGCCAAATGTCCCTCTTCTGGTGGGCCTTGACCTACATGACATGCACAAGGGAAGAGGAACAGTCATTACCAACTGCACCATCAATGTGAGTGGCCCCCTCCCTACTCTGACCATGTGGCACATTTATTCCCATGCTTTACTGTAGTATGAACTCTGCCTCCTTCCCTCTTCCACCCAGCCCTGTCCACCCAGGCCTAGCCCATACCACGTGCTCCCTGTGTACTAACCTGTTGGTCTGGAGGACCGTAGAGTAGCATGTACTGGGGGAGGACCCCATCCACAAGTTTCTCCAACTCCTGTGCAGTGAAGGCAGGGGCCCTTTCCCCAGACGCAGCAGCCATTGTCGCTTCCAGACCGAGGTCACATCAGCACTAGCAGTGTAGGTCCTCTCCTGTCGAAGGTCAGGTATCTAGTGATTGAACAGATAGAAAATGGCGGTGACGTCCGCGGCGGTGACGTCCGCGGCGGTGCGCATCATCACCGCCGGCGCACCTGTTCATTGGCTCCTGGGACCCATAGGGTCCAATGTTAACCAATGCAGCATTGCGCCGCGGTCTACGACCGCCTACCATGACGGTGTGCAACGCCAGCGATGTTACCCCACAATCCCATTGTCCCAGTTTAGAGGTCAGGCAGCTGCCATTTCAGGGGCCCACATGGATTCATTTTCAACTGCGTCACACATACCGAGGCCTACACTCAACACACATACAGGAAGGGTTTATTGTCTGGTGTAGTCTTGTGTGTGACTGTGGGTACATACCTGGAGGAATAGTGACTGTTTCTTCACTGTTGTCCTTCTTAGGCACCGTCAGCTGGGACATATGAGAAGATGGCGGAATCCTCCGGTGTACCGACAGCTGGTGGACCTGTTGACAATGGAAGAGAGACATTTAATCGTCACCTACAGGTTTGACTGTGCCACAATCCAGGAACTATGTACCCAGTTGGAGCCAGACCTGATGTCACCAATCCGCCATCCGACTGGAATCCCCCCTGACGTGCAGGTGCTGTCAGTGCTCCATTTCCTTGCAAGTGGGTCTTTTCAGACAACTGTGGCCATGGCATCAGGGATATCCCAGCCTATGTTTTCCAACGTGTTGTCCAGAGTGTTGTCTGCCCTGCTGAAACACGTAAGGAGATACATCATTTTCCCTGAGGTGGAGGATTTGCCTACAGTGAAAGGTGACTTTTATGTCCTTGGACATATCCCCAACATCATAGGTGCCATTGATGGGACCCATGTAGCTCTGGTCCCCCCCGCAGGAGTGAACAGGTGTACAGGAACAGGAAGAGTTATCATTCCATGAATGTCCAGATGGTCTGTTTGGCAGACCAGTACATCTCGCAGGTAAATGCTATGTTCCCTGGCTCTGTGCATGACGCCTACTTCCTGCACAATAGCAGCATCCCTGATATGATGGGTCAACTCCAGAGGCACCGTGTATGGCTATTGGGGGACTCTGGTTACCCCAACCTTTCCTGGCTATTGACCCAAGTGAGGAATCCCAGGACCAGGGCAGAGGAACAGTACAATGAGGCACATGGGCGGACTAGGAGGGTTATCGAATGCACCTTCGGCCTCCTTAAGGCCAGGTTCAGGTGCCTCCATATGACAGGTGGGTCCCTATTCTACTCACCAAAGAAGGTGTGCGACATCATCATCGCCTGCTCCATGCTCCATAATTTGGCTTTGCGACGCCAGGTGCCTTTTCTGCAGGAGGATGATCCAGATGACGGTGTTGTAGCAGCTGTGGAGCCTGTGGACAGTGATGAGGATGAAGCTGAGGAAGAAGAAAAAGACAACAGGGAGTCAGTCATACAGCAATATTTCCAGTGAAACTCAGGTGAGTACATTTTCTGGTTTAACATTACATTAACTTTCACACGTCTACCTCTATCCTGTACCGACATTTCACTCACTATTTGTTAACTGAGTTGTCCCCTTCCATTTCAGTTTCACAAATGTGGTAACCTATGTGTCAACTGCTTGCATCCTTGAAGGGCTTGTGATGTGTGACATTGGTATGTTAGCCTTCCAATGGGTAACCCATTCTGACACTGTAATTGATAATACAAAATAACAAATCATAGACTGACTCCAGATTTTTTTGGCTTTCAAGGGTGTTTATTTAAGTGCTAATAAAATCAAGGAAGGTTGTAAAATGGTGATGGGTGATGGTGGAGGAATGTCCATGGCAGAGTCCAGTCTATTAGTCTCACAGGTACATTGCACATCTGCCCATTGGAAGTGGAGCTGGGGCAGTTCCGATTTGGACAGGGTAACAAAGTGGGACAGTGGGGGTACAATCAGGGTGGTCTTATTTCCTGGCGGGGGTCTTGCCATCTTGCTCTGTCCTGTTCCTGGATCTCAGGGCCCGCTTGCGTGGGGGTTGTCCGTCTGCAGGGGATGGGGTGCTGGTGTGGTGGTCCTGTGGCGGGGCGTCCTTTCCACTAGCGCCGGTGGAGGTGGTGGGCAGTTCATCGTCGTGGCTAGTTCGAGGGGCCCCTTGGAGTGCCACGGTGTCCCTCAAGGTCTTTTGAATGTCCGTCAGCACCCCTACGATGGTGCCCAGGGCGGAGCCGATGGTCCTGAGCTCCTCCCTGAACCCCAAATACTGCTCCTCCTGCAGACGCAGGGTCTCCTGCAACTTGTCCAGGACCGTGGCCATCGTCTCCTGGGAGTGGTGGTATGCTCCCATGATGGAGGAGAGGGCCTCGTGGAGAGTTGTTTCCCTTGCCCTGTCCTCCCTCTGTCGCACAGCAGCCCTCCCAGTTCCCCTGTGTTCCTGTGCCTCCGTCCCCTGGACCGTGTGCCCACTACCACTGCCCCCAGATCCCTGTTGTTATTGGGGTGGTGGGTTAGCCTGGGTGCCCTGTAGTGGTGGACACACAGCTGATTGACCTGTCCTGGGTAGGGAGGTTTGGGCCCGCTGGGTGGGTGTTGTGCTGGTGTTACCAGAGGGTGGAAGTTCGGTGTTGGGCTGTGGCTGGGCAAGGGGAACCGACTGTCCTGAGGCCCACGATGGTCCGGGCTGGTCATCAAGATCCAGTAGGGCAGAGCTGCTGTCGTCACTGTGGGCCTCTTCTGTGGGTGGAGTTGTGTTATCTGGATCCTCTGGTGTGGTGACGTTCCTTCGGGTTCCTGCAGGGGTATAAGTACATGATTATTGCATGTGTGTGTTTCATGGTGTGCAATGGTTGGGTGTGCGTGAACCCCAGTGCAGGCATTCCTGTGTGGGGGCTTGTGTGCTGATGGTTTGGGGGGTGTTCTGGGTATGTGCAGTGGGCATGCTTTAGTGATGGGTGTCCATGCTTAGTTGTGTCATGCAGGTCTTGGGGTTGGGATGTGTAGTTGGTGTTCTTAGTACATTAGTGAGGAGTTTGGGTGATAGGGGAGGGTGTGAGGGTGGGGGTGTGTGATAGCATGCAGGTAGGGTGGGGGATGTGATAGTTAAGATTTGACTTACCAGTGTCCGTTCCTCCAACGACTCCTCTGAGGCCCTCAGGATGCAAGATGGTCAAGACTTGCTCCTCCCATGTTGTTAGTTGAGGGGGAGGAGGTGGGGGTCTGCCACCAGTCCGCTGTACCGCGATGTGGTGCCTGGATACCGTTGAACGCACCTTCCCCCGTAGGTCGTTCCACCTCTTCCTGATGTCTTCCCTATTTCTTGGGTGCTGTCCCACTGCGTTCACCCTGTCCACTATTCTTTGCCATAGCTCCATCTTCCTGGCTATGGATGAGTGCTGTACCTGTGAGCCAAATAGCTGTGGCTCTACCCGTAGGATTTCCTCCACCATGACCCTGAGCTCCTCCTCGGAGAAGCGGGGGTGTCTTTAGCGTGCCATGGGGTGTTGTGTGTGATGTGTGGGGTGGTGTATGTGTTGATGAGTGTGGTGAGTGTAGTGGTATGTGGTGTTTTGTGCGTGGATGTTGTGTGGGTGATGGTGTTGTGTGCCTCTGTGTGATGGGGTTGTCTATTCTGTGCTCTCTCTCTGGCCTTCTCTCAGAATTTCTGGTTGTAGGGGTTTGTGGGTGTGTGTTTTATATTGTATTGGATGTGTGGGTGTGGTGTGTGTATGTGTGTCAGGTGTGTGTATTTGGAATTGGCCAATGTGGCGGTGTTTTGTAGATATGTGTGAATTTTGAGCGCGGCGGTGTGTACCGCCAATGGAATACCGCAGTTGAAAGACCGCTGCGTGGATTCGTGTGTCGTAATAGCATGGGCGTGTTTCTGTTGGCGTGGAGGTGGAGGATTTGTTTCCGCATGTTTATCGCTGACCTTTGGTGTGGCGGTATTGTGTGGGTGTCTGAATTTCGGCGGATTCCGTGATGTGTGTCATAATAGCTGTGGCGGTTTACCGCGGCGGCGGCGGTGTATTGGCGGTCTTCTGCACGGCGGTATGCGCCTTATACCGCCAATGTTGTAATGACCCCCTATATGTCCTACCTTAACAATACACTGCACCCTGCCCTTGGGGCTACCTAGGGCCTATCTTAGGGGTGTCTGATATGTAAGAAAAGGGAAGGTTTAGGCCTGGCAGTGGGTACACTTGCCAGGTCGAATTTACAGGTAAAACTGCACACACAGACACTGCAATGGCAGGTCTGAGTCATGATTACAGAGCTACTTATGTGGGCGGCACAACCAGTGCTGCAGGCCCACTAGTAGCATTTGATTTACAGGCCCTGGCACCTCTAGTGCTCTTAACTAGGGACTTACTAGTAAATCAAATATGCCAATCATGGATAAACCAATCGCATACACATTTTGTAAAGGAGCCCTTGCACTTTAGCACTGGTTAGCAGTGGTAAAGTGCCCAGAGTAAAACAAATAGCAAAATCAGAGTCCAGCACACATCAACAACCTGGGGAACAGAGGCAAAAAGTTAAGGGAGACCATGCCAAGGATGAAAAGTCGAACACCTAGAAACACATGTCCAGAGATAAATTAACATCACAAGGCCTGGAACAATGAAAATGCTTAAAGAATTCACTATGAGTTTGCTATAGATATATATATATAGAGAGAGAGAGAAAGAGAGAGAGAGCAAGTCACCTGTAATAATGAAATGATGTAGCTGCTCATTTTTAATAAGTTAGTTATTGTTATGGATCACACAGCAATCACAAGAAATGCCTGCCTCAAAATGCTCTCTGTACATTCACACTTTTGGGTGGATTTATGAAAAACTCATGCAATGCGGCACAACAACCAAAGGTGCTGTGTTGTACTACATGATAGAGAGAGAGCAGGACAGCGCCAGACTGCCTAGAGGCATGCACACACCTTTGCGCTATAGTGCAAATATGTCTGTGTGATGTCTAGCATAGCTTTTAAAATGGAAAAATACTCTTTCAGCACAAAGTACTATGCGAAGACAAACTTCTATACTGTTTTCACTTCACATTATACTGTAAAGTGCAGTACACTTTCAAAGTAAGAAAAGTTTAGAGAAATATAAACATATCTCCTTTTAATACAATATGTTTTGGTGCAAAATCCTGGGTTGTTATTGTTTGCTGCCTTGCATTACCTTCAGACAATTTCCAATGCAATAATAAATTCCAAATAAACATTTTACACTTGTTTCCTTGACTTTTGTGACGTAAAATAGCACAAAATATTATTCAATCTGCCCCTTTGTATCTTTCGTACTAACTGGCCTCCAATGACAACAGCAGGTAATGAATTAGCATGCAAGAACTAAAACACCATTCCTGAACCATGTTACTTGCTTACCTCTAGCCTGACCAATCACAGAGCAATTCCAGACACCAGCTGCCAGTCCTTTTTTCAAAAGTGTGTACAGTAATTTGGCATAAGTAGTGCAAGTGCCATTAAGTCAAATCTTAAAATACATCATCAGAGTAACTTGCTTTCTAACAAAATAACAGTTCCAACTCCGTAAAATCCTGGAGAAAAAATAAAAAACACAGATCGGTCATTCTCATTAGACCTGAGAAAAATGTAAATTGCACGTAGTTTGCATAATTTCAGGAATGTTGTGTTATGCTTGTGTGGGAAATTCTTGAAAATATACCATCGCGCCACATCTCACAATAACGCTGATGTTCGTGACAAAATGTTAGCCAGGAACAAAGAAAATAACAAGAAGCTGTTGTCCACAGCAATTATGTTGTTTGCACTTTTTTTAACCATGAAATGCATCCGTTCTCAAAATTTGACGCAGGAATTCATTTTTTACTAAAATATAGCACTGGCAGATCTGCTGTTTGCTTAACTATGCGTGATTTTGCGTAATTTCCCCAAAATATAGGGTTGTTATGTTATAGCAAATTACGCGAATTTACATCAGTGTCTCTTAAATTAACAAGACTTCTGATAAAAAAGAACGGTCCCAGAGAGGCCGTTTTAACTTGTTTTCAAAACACTCAAGAACGTTTGGTAGCTGGAAAGCGTGCATCCAGGTTATTTGTCACTAACATGGACGTCCAAATAACGTGTATAAATTATACAAGCAACGGGAGGAGGGCAGCATGTCATCCGACCGCTATAGGGGTTCTCTGCAGTTCTGCTGACAAGTTCCCATCTGTGTCCTTCAGTGTTTACTGATGTGAAGAGAGCTAGAGTTGGGTCCAGCTGGACCCTACATGAATATGGAGAGGCAAAACAAAATGCCCCCTCGTGGATTTTCAACACAGATGACCTACTGTGTGAATATAAATACTAAAATACCCATACAGAGAACTGCCAGGAACAGCAGTTTTTGGCACCTGGCACCTTCCAATGTCCGCTGGCCATGTTAACAAGGGAGTGCAGCTTCAAGTTCAAACTGGAACACGTGAAATTGATTAGGTTCATATTCTGTTTTTACATATCTCACAACTCCGTTTTTGTCTCTGAGAGTTTTAAGAACTGTGAAGTGCTCCAGTGCCATGCAGTAGTACAATAATGTTTGAACGCGCAGCTGTGGTCACTGGCAGGCTACGGGCGCCATATTTCGCAGTGGAACACCTGTGCTTACCGAAGGGTAGATAAGCTCTTCCCTACACTCCAGCAGCTAACGTGTCAGGGGCACAAACAGTTCAAATCAGTCATAAATTTAATTAGAGCAAAAGAGGAATTTTAACTTGCAATACAATTTTCGTGCACATGTTTCACGGTGACGGACATCAGTTTTGAATCAACATATAGATTTTGTATCTCCTAGTATTCAGCAAAATATGTTTTTTGCTTCTACAAAAAAAAGTAACAATTGAATTCCGCATCTCCTCTCACACTTTCCCACAGCATTGCCCGTATGACTCATGTCAGACCCATATGTGTCGAATAAAAACAATATTACATTAAAAAAGATTTTCTTCTCCTGAGCAGTTCATAAAACACAAGTTAAACTGTGTATTGATTTTAATGCAACAAAACGCGTAAGGTTTGGCATGTGTACTTCGATGCAGCACTTTCTCGATTCCCATAAAACATTCGCAGGCACGCAGAAAGCTTCAGTGACATGTTGTTGATTACTGTGTCTAGTCTCCCAAGATTTGTGCAGTAGTCACGAATAATGCTCAACATTGTCTTTTGATGGATAACCCTGCTCTCAGTGTCATAAAATGTCCAGATTATGCTATGAATAGAAACCCTTACCCCTCCTCGAGTTTTACTGTGCTTAGACGTGCTCGGATCTGCCTCTCCCGAGAAACCAATCTTCTTTATAGCCTCTCTGTCAGTTACACAACTAGCAGTTACACATAACCTCTAGAAGAAATGAACCTTTTTGGGCTGATACAAAATATAGTGTACACAATTGCAATGAAAATAATGTGCATTTCACGTAAACCTTGAAATAAGTGTATTTGTTGTATGTTCGATATGAGCTGAGATTAGAGCGAAAGAGCAAAGTGCCCTTGGCTCTAATACAAGAATACAAGTGGCTCTGTGTCCCCCGCCCTTGTAAGTAAAAGAAAGTCATAACTATTATATTATTTAGCTACCCTTACTCTCAGAAACATTATGACGCATGAGGAAAACACCACGAAAAAATGTAACCTCAAAAAGTATAAGACAAATGGAAGGCGAGTTTTCAGTGTGAAGATACCGAAGGACAGCACATGACGTAAGAAGTGGAACGCAACAAGACACCGGTGTGGAAAAGTAAGCACAAAAGAGCGAGTCTGTCAAGAAACTGAAAAACTGTCCTTCGTCTGTTTGAGAGGTACATGTAAGGATTACATTTTCAAATTAATGATGAATTGTACTTTTCATTTTTTTCATTCCACTGCCTCTGCTATTGAAATAAAGACGACGAGTGCGTTTAACCTTCAAGTTAAATCGTTAATAATTATTCAGGCTACGTTTTGAGTTAAATGTTTTACTGAGGCTTCTCACCACGGACGCGATCGTTATATGCAGTAGAAAACATATCAACAAAACGTATGTATGCGAACATGTATGCTTAAGGAGTTAATTCAGAGTACCAGGGTACTCCTTTCATGCACATTTTACACTTCATTTACGCATGTGGTGGAACGTGTGCTAGATTTGGATTAAGAGCTGCAATTGAGCCTCGTGTACACATGATGATATATGCAGTCCCTCTTACTAGGAGAAGCTGGGATGTCCTCTCTGATAAATGTACTAAACTCGACCACAGCGGAAGCAGCTTAGATTGCTTCTCACATATTTGATGGACCTGCTGGCATGTGATAAATGAAAATGCACTGTCTTTTAAACGCATGGTGGGCTGTGCCCTCAAACTCTGTTTTGACGTTTTTTTAATAAGAGGTGGACGTGAAAATACGATTTGTTCATGACCTGTGTTTGTTCCATACAAATACCTGTGCGAAGAAACAAAGTTGAATGTCCCTTTATACAGTGAATTGAGTGTTGGTTCAGCAAGAAGATATTTTCAGTGTACAGTTCTTCAGTATTGTCTGCGAAAAGGATGCTGCAACCGGTGGGCTGGGAATCTCAGCAGCAGAGGAAGGGTCTTAATGGTCATGGCATCTCAGCACCTCAGTAGTAGGAAGGGATACCTTTAATCACCATATTAAAAGTGACAGTTATCCCGCCCCGGATATGACGTCATATCCGGTGGCTGGGACTTCCGGTGTCCCAGAAAGCCCTCCCCGGAAGTGACGTGCATGGGGGTGTCACGTGGTTTGTGAACACGTGGTGTCACGTGTTAGCCCTGTGTCTGGGTCCTAGCCCCTGGGTTTTGGCCTATGAGCTGTGTAAAAAAGTATGACTTAGTGTTGTGCAAGTGGTTTCAGAGCCTGAGAGGGACAGGTCTGGACATGTCAGACATTCATGCCCAAGTGGCTGTTAGGATGCCTCTGCATAGGGCGGCAAAGTGGGCGGTCTGGCCAAACCTCCACACTGTTGGCTAATCCAAAAAATAAATAAAGTGGGAATGGTCAAATGCTGCTTATGTTAGAGCCAGCCTATCAATGTAGAGAGGTAAATCTAAAACAGAGAGGTGGGCCTGCATTCTTTCATGGGTTCCCAGATGGTTTAAATTAGAAACTGACCCTGTAATTAAAAGTTTGAAACACCCCAGAGGTTGTTGTGGCATGGCTAATCTAAAACAGAGATGTGCCTGCATTCTTTCAGGGGGTCACAGATGGTTTAAATTAGAAAACTGACCCTGTAATTAAAAGTTTGAAACACCCCAGAGGTTGTTGTGGCATGGCTAATCTAAAACAGAGATGTGCCTGCATTCTTTCAGGGGGTCACAGATGGTTTAAATTAGAAAACTGACCCTGTAATTAAAAGTTTGAAACACCCCAGAGTTTGTTGTGACATGGCTAATCTAAAACAGAGATGTGCCTGCATTCTTTCCAGGGGTGACAGAGGTGGGGTTAAATTAGAAACTGACACGGTAATTAAAAGTTTGAAACACAACAGAGGTTGAGGGGCATGGCTGATCTAAAACAGAGATGGGCCTACATTCTTTCCAGGGGTGACAGATGTGGGGTTAAATTAGAAACTGACCCTGTAATTAAAAGTTTGAAACACAACAGAGGTTGTTGTGGCATGGCTAATCTAAAACAGAGATGGGCTTACATTCTTTCCAGGGGTGACAGAGGTGGGGTTAAATTAGAAAACAGACCCAGTAATTAAAAGTTGAAACACAACAAAGGACAAGTATTGCTAACCTATAACAGATGCCTATTTTCAGGTCCCACCAATCACAGAGCCCAGGCATAATTACCACTGTGATCCTAGTATAAGAACCCCCCAACTTCACAGGCCTCTTTTTTTCTGAACTACATACTGACATTTGTGGCAAGCAGGGACGCATCAGGACATCATGGATGGAAATATGAAGGGCAGAGTTCAGACTGGTGCTGCTAAACATCTTCTACTTAAGGTCTGTAACAGTGTGGTGTGTGTGTGTGTGTGTGTATGTGTGTTTTACTATAGTTTAACAATGACATTAGCACTAACCTGTTTAACTATACATAGACACGTAAAAATGCATGCTTTTAAAAAATAAATAAAAAATAAAAAAATTAAAAGCTATTAGTGTATTTTTGAGATACTGTAATTACTTTGTGGGGTGATTTTGTTTAAATGGTACTAGTGGGGGCTTGTGCTATGTATTTGTCTGTATTTTTATGGGGGCATAGTTATTTAATGGGCCGTATTAGTATTGCTTAACTTGTACTTGATGGTTCTGGGCCTATGTATGGGACCTGTATTTTTGAAGTTCTGCACTTATTTTGAGGGTTGGTATTGTTTAATTGGTACTTGTGGGGCCCGGTGCTCTATATTTGTCTGTATTTTAGCGTGAGCGCACTTATTTTGTGGGGGTGTATTGGTACTGCTTAATTTGTGCATGGGAGTTCTGGGGCTGTGTATCTGTCGGTATTTTCTTTTTTTAAAGTCTGCACATGTTATGTGGGGCTGGGGTTGTTTAATTGGTACTAGTGGGGGTAATGTGCGTTGTATAGGCATGTTTTCCAGCGCGAGCGCACTTGCGATGTGGGGCGTATTTGGACTGTTTGATATGTACATTGTTGTTCTGGGGCTGTGTTAAGTCTGCACTTGTTTTGTGGGGCCGTGTCTGTTTAGCTGGTACAGGGCTGTTGTGGGGTTGTGTAGCAGTCAGTATTTTTATATGAGGGTGTATTTAATATGTGTAGGGCTGCTGTGGGGCTTTGTATGTATTTTTTATTTTATTTTGGAGGTGTAATTTGTTGGATGGTCACTGTATACTGGGGGGTCATACATTTAATAGTAGGCTTTAGGGGTAAATGAGGGTTGCTCTGGGGCCCCGGTTATTCATTTTAGAACACACAGCTGCAGAGAGCAGCGTCCTAAAATGAATAACCGGTGGGGCCCCAAATCAATCCGTTGCTCTAGGATGTGCAATTAGGGCGTTGCTCTCAGAGCCCCACGTGGGCTCTGAGAGCAGCTTCAGGCATTTTTTTTTTTTCTTTTTTTTTTCTTTTTTCATAAAGCGTTCACAGCGGCGACTGCAATCGCCACTGAGACCTCGTTATGAAGTTAACAAGGCTCTGCTCGAAGCCCACTAGGGCTTCGAGCAGAGCTTTGTTAACTTCATAACGAGGTCTCAGTGGCGATTGCAGCCGTCGCGGCGTCCTCGTTATGAAGTTAACAAAGCTCTGCTCGAAGCCCACGTGGGCTTCGAGCAGAGCGTTACTAGCTTTATAGCGAGGTCTCCGCGGCGGCTGCAGCTGGCGCGGAGTCCTCGCTATAAAGTTAACAAAGCTCTGCTCGAAGCCCACGTGGGCTTCGAGCAGAGCGTTACTAGCTTTATAGCGAGGTCTCCGCGGCGGCTGCAGCCGTCGCGGCGTCCTCGCTATAAAGTTAACAAAGCTCTGCTCGAAGCCCACGTGGGCTTCGAGCAGAGCGCTACTAACTTTATAGCGAGGTCTCAGGGCGGCTTCAGCCGCCTGGAGACATCGTTCTCTGGACAACGGAACTCTGTTCGGAGGTCTTCAGACCTCCGAACAGAGTTCCGTTGTCCTGGGAACGTGGTCTCCGGCGATTCTCTAAAGCCGCTGGGGAATCCCCCCAGTGGCTTTAGAGACCCGCCTTGAAGGTTTAATTACCGAGAATGCCGCGTTTGTTTCAGCGGCATTCTCGGTAAATAAACCTTCTTCCGACCGGCTCACCGAGGCCTCGGGGAGTTCCCGAGGCCTCGGAGTCGGTGCTAGCCGCCAGAGTGCGGCGTTTGTTTAAAAAAAAAATTAAATAAAAAGTAATGGCCCGTGGTCAGGGCCTGTGGGGGCCCCTCGGCCACAAGCGCTTGGGTCCTAGGGCCCTTACAAATAAAAAAAATTAATAGCGTTTTGGGGGGCAAGGGGATTGGGTCCCCAAGGCCCCATAGGGCCCCATTTAAAAAAAAAAAACAAATACAAATAAGGCCTTGGGGGTAATGAGGGCCCTGAGCCCGAGTCTCAGAGGTCCCCAGGGGCCCCACAGGCCTACCTTTAAAAAAAAAATATATATATATATATATATATATATTTATTTATTTATATATATATATATATATATATATATATGTGTGTGTTTGTGTGGCACGTGTGGACAGGGGTTTAGGGGCCTACAAGGTAGTTTTTTTTAAAAGCATGTAAATAAAAAAAAAAATTGAAATAAATTAAAATAATAATGATTAAAAAATAACTATCCCTGCTAAAAGCTTTTCAGACCCCTCAAGTACCCCAACCCACTCACCTTAGTTCAGGATGGCATTGGATCTGATTTTGTTGCCTTGAAAAAACCCAGGACCTCACACATGTTGCATCCACATCCGGCCATTTTCTTTTTTTTTTAAAACAAAGACTGTGTGGTGTTGGAATTGGCTCAGCTAGGAGTTTAGACTGAGCTCCGCCCCCACACATGGTTCACAGCCTTGTTCAGCTAAGGTGAAAACCAGGCATGGATCCTAGGATCCACTTTCCAGTCTATGTCTTATAGAGACAGTCCTAGAGGTAGTATTATGCAAGAGCGCCACCATGTGGAATTTGTTTATTAAACCGTGTATAGTTTTTGAGAAAAGTTTTACAGTTGTCAATATGTATTTATACTTACAGAACATAGGGATTCAACAATTTGAATCTTGACATATATATATTTTTAAATTTTTTTTTTTTTTTTTTTTTTTTTTTAAATTTTTTTTTAAAATTTTTTTTTTTTTTTTTTTTTAGTCCAACCCATGTTGTGCTTTTATGAAGGGTTCGGACGTAGAAGATGAATTGTGGTATGTTTAAAGGCAAATCTGTCTCTCTTGTACACAGGACTGTCAAGAGTCGGGGGAACCCCCTGTGCAAATGGAGACCGTGCAGCAAGGTGAGTTACAGGCCCTTGGTCGTTCTGAACGACGTTGTCAGGAATGTTATTTTTATTTTACTGCTAATGGGAACCCATGTGCTTGCATAGGTTATGATGCTGAACTCAGGTGTGCGCTTGCCTCTCTCCAACAAATCCTTCATGTTCAAGATGGGTCAAACACCCTGTCACAGGCTAACGTTACTGCAGGTAAATATTAGGGTTCTTTTTGTAACCCTCTCTGAAAACCTAACAAGCCCTACAATCAGACCTATATTTGGTCATCATAGTGAGTTCGTATAGTCTATGTATTATCTTGTATGTGTAACATTATTTTTTATGTTTTTTATCCCGAGGGGTCCCTGTGGATGAAGCGATCCGGAATTTGGATGCAAAGCTTAAAAGCCAGCCCCGCAAAAGGAAGTCCCCTGGTTCTAAGGACGGCCCGCCCATTAAGAAGGGCCCCTCAAGCCGAAAAACCAAAGGTGATTTTTTAGAAAATGTAGAGGCTGATGTATACTGTCCTTAGTGTGTCTAAACGTCTTTCACACCCACAGGTATACCGGCTATAACTAACCCTAATATGTATTTTGCTATCTTTACATCCTAGAATCATCACCCCAGAGCTCCGGAGACGTCGGCCCTCAGCCTAAGCAGCGGCTGTCGTGTTTAAAGGTCTGCACTGGGACTGCTCAAAACCCCACCGCGTCATCGGTACACGTGAACCAACCCGAACATCAAGACCCACCCTGCAACCTCTCTACAGCCCCCGATCATGGTCCAGGTACAACTCTTAACGGCCCCACACCAACCGTCATAAAGGGAATGCCTAGTACAGCGAACACTTCTGCAACAGATATCCCGGGGATGGGGCATGGACAAACGGACAGTATCAATCGTACAACACCAAACGCCCAACTGTTTGTACCGTGTGAGGTCTCTGGAGGGTCCCCAAAACAGTGCAACAGTCCTAAAATAAATCGGTTGTCCTTAAAGAGTCGTAGGAAGAAGTTCCAGACCCCAGAGCTGCAATCTGGACCTTTAGACCTGTCTTTTAAAAATGTTGTTAAGGTACAACCGGCTCCCCCTAGGGCCCAGAGTTCTAATACCGGGGTGTCTGGCCACACCCCAACCCCTACAGGGTGTACAACTATCCCCTCTGTGTTATGTGACCCCACCATGGAAAATGATCACCCTGCAGAGGATCCCTACTCCCACTGTATAGAGCTTCTTAAGGCTCTAGCTGGTACTACCCAAAGTTCTGAAGCCCCGGCATCCCCATGTCTGATGTCCCCCGATACACCCCCGGGGGCATACGACCCCACCAGTCCTGCGCCAAGTGCCCGTGCGCAATGGTCTTCACCATCCTCATCAATATACCCCGACAGCAGTATAGGGTGTAGCGGAACGCAAAATCAGAGTTTTGGAACACCCTCGAGCGATGATCAGGACTCTCAAACTCCTGGGTGTTCACACTGGAACCCTGTTTTTACGGCCCGCCCTGGTCCAGCAACAGTGAGTGGTGGTGATAACGCCAGCCATTGTCCTATAACCGGGGTGGCTCAGGGAGTTGGCAATCATACCTCTAATGTCATAAGTTCGAGCCTTGAAACCAACCTTTCAAACCGTGCTAGAGTTCTAGACAGCTACATTAAAGAAATCCATCAGTCGTTCAGACAATTAAAATGCCAGCTCCGTCTAAAAACTTTAAAACTGTGTAAGAACGACGGTAATATAGCGACATCCAGAGCTAGCATAAAGGCTTTAAGACAGCTGATGGCTCGGTGTAGAAACACAATGGCCCAAACTTGCGCTTCAACAGTTATAGCCATGGGTAACATACCATCATGACTAGGCGCGCGTACATACACGGGGAATGTTAGAGGTACCTTTACCAGTACAATGGGCCATAGGTCTAAATATGAAAAGAAGCCACAGCACCTACTTAGTAGAGCTCTAAGAGTTTTACGAGCGCTCAATAGTCAGAGGGCATGTCAACCCCCAAAACCAGCACCCATAAGACCTCAAAATATAGAGTTAGGAGGTGCTGTTGGTCTTTACAGGTCCTCTGGGGGTGGCGGTCCGAGCCGTCTCAGCCTTAAGCAGTCTGGAGGAGCCCCATCCGAAGTAGGTGTAGGGTCAGTGTCACCATTTGTAAACAACACAAATATTGTTCAGATCGGCGGGGGACAGTTACCAAAAACCAGATGGGCCCATAAGAAGCCAAAGTGGCTTGGTAGCTCTAGAAAACGCAAGGCTGTAATAAAAAAGTTAAAGAAAGCCAGACTCTGCGTTACCAGAAGGTCTAAAAACACATCTACATCTAACCATACCCCTGTGAGCTCTCCAACAACCAGTAATTCTCAAACTGAGGCTTCAGAACCAGTATTTATGGAAAGTGTGAGAAGGTATAGTCGCGTTGTAGAGCGGTTTAACGCTACAGAGCACTATGAGGAGTTTAGGTTTGTTAACCTAGATCGCCTACACTCCTCAGATCATGGCATTATAGCTATACATCAGGCTGTGCAAGCGCTAATCGAACGATTGTTACACGATGTGGGTCCTAATGATTTCTTTCAGATGCGTTTTCAGGGACAGGGTCTCAATAGTCCCCTGTTTACCAGACGGTCATCTCGGGATGTGTTTGACGCTGTAACGTTTTTAGAAAACCTATCTAAACTTTTACAGAGCAAGGCTGAATTATTGGCGTACGGGTCCTTTAGAATCATCGCCCTCGTTGTTAGGGGTCGCGAGGGTGGTGCTTCCAGAGCCTTAAAGAGCGTTATGTACAGTAAAATCATTGGCAAGAAATCTCGGTGGTTGCTCGATTTTAATACCGGAGCTACCAACATGTGTCTGGCCGCAAGCATTGCGGGTTTATTGATGGACCGCTCTACCCCAGACGCCGTCATTATGTCGATGGCTGTAGCGGCACATGAGGCACTTCAGATACCGACTGACAAAATGGTCGGTTTTGGGGATCTGGGCCTTTTTGAGAACCACTTTGCCGTGACGGTTAAAGTTCTATACCATTCCGGTTCTTGGAAGTACTTCACTACCAATGAAAGTGTGAAAAACAAGACCGTGTATGTGTTGCATCATGAAAACCACTTTTACGGTGTCTTGAACCTGAAGGGTTTTCTAGGGGCCAAGTATGTGTGCGAGCATTGCGATCATATATACAACAATCTGACCAAACACCAGTGTGAATTTCACTGTAAAATGTGTCAGAGGGACGGTTGTGTCAATGACAGTGCTCAGAAAGTGAACTGCACAAAGTGTAAGCTGTTTTGTCGGTCGCAAGACTGCTTAATCACGCACATCGGCCTAGCCCAATGTGTTCTTAAAGCCGACTGTGGGGCGTGCGGTCGCTATAAACCTGTCGACCATGAATGTAAAGGCATGGAATGCCCTAGGTGTACCGTTGCTTTTATAGCCGGAACAACACATGAGTGTTACATGCTCAGAAGTCACTACCCAAAAAAACAGAAGACTATATCGTCTTTGATATAGAGTGTACGCAAGAGACGGGTGTGCACCAGCCAAACTATATTTACGCCCACCATCTAACAGGTGATGAGAGCTGGGAGTTTGAAGGACGGTCCTGCGTGAATGATTTCCTCATCACGTTCATGCAACCTCGATACCAGGATTTTACATTTCTGGCTCACAACTCCAAAGCATATGACTCATTCTTCATTATCCGTGACCTGATACATGAAAAGTTGCCCATTAGTCTCATAACCCAAGGTTCCAAACTAATGCTGCTTAAGGTTGTACCTTTTGACATTAGGTTCATAGACACCTTGAATTTTCTGCCCATGAAGTTGAGCAAACTGCCAAAAGCCTTTGGGTTTGAAGGCTGTAAAGGTTATTTCCCTCACTTTTTTAACACCTGGGCTAATCAGAATTACAGCGGCCCTATGCCTCCGCCCGACAGTTATGGTTGCGAGTACATGATGCCCTCTGAAAAAGAGAGTTTTCTACAGTGGTACGATGAAAACCGTGAAAAATGGTTTCATTTTCAAACTGAATTGAAAGCATACTGTCAGGCGGATGTTATGATATTGCGAAAAGCATGCAACCTTTTCAGAGATGTTGTGGTGGCGATGACAAAGCGGGTCCTGTTTGTTGAAACCGAATCACTCAAGAGTAAAAAAAAAATAACTGTATACCTGGACCCATTTCAAAACATTACTCTGGCTTCAATGTGCATGTCTATTTATAAACATATGTTTTTATTGCCTGAAACTATCGCCTTAGTACCACCCGACCTCTATAACGGCAAGCAGAAACGTTACTCCACCCCCTCTATTCAGTGGCTCATGTACGTCTCTGCGCGTGAGAGCATCTTCATTCAGCACGCTCTGCAGGGTGGCGAATACCGGCTGGGTCGCTACTATCTAGACGGGTATGCATTAATTAACGGCGTACCAACGGCCTTTGAGTTCAACGGGTGTTTTTACCATGGCTGCCCTCAGTGTTACAAGCCCCATGAGTTTAATAGACTGCAGGGAACCTCGTTTGAACATCTGCACCGCAGGACTATGGCGAAGGCGCAGTATATTGAGAGTTGTGGGTTTGTTTTGAGAACTCTATGGGAACATGATTGGGTAACTGAGCTATCAAAAGATGGTGAGCTGAGCACTTTTATTAAGAGCCAGCAGTTACCTTCACCGCTGGAACCCCGTGACGCCTTATTCGGCGGGCGTACAAACGCCATTCAATTGTACCGTGTAGCTGGCCCTGGTGAGAAAATACATTACTACGACTTCACAAGTCTGTATCCGTTTGTGAACAAGGTGAAGTTGTACCCTATGGGCCATCCTACAATCATATACCAGAACTTTAAACCTCTCAAAGAGTACTTTGGAATCATTAAGTGTCAGATTCACCCACCGCGGAAACTTTACTTTCCGGTGCTACCTTATAGAGTCGAGGGTAAGCTAATGTTCCCCCTATGCCGTACCTGCGTTGAAAGTAAACAGCTTAGCGAGTGTCGGCATAGTGATGAGCAGAGGGTGCTGGAGGGGACATGGTGCACCATCGAGGTGCAGACGGCCCTAGAGAAAGGGTATCGCCTAGGTAAAATCCTGGAAGTCTGGCACTTTCCAAACACAACAACCCAGCTCTTTTCTGAGTACATCAACTTGTTTCTCAGAGACAAACAGGAGGCCTCGGGGTATCCAGACTGGTGTGTCGATGAGCCCTCAAAGAAAAAGTATATCGCTGATTACAAAGCTCGCGAGGGTATTAAACTGAGACCGGCGTTCATTAAGGTTAACCCCGCCCGCCGTCAGCTAGCTAAGCTCTGTCTCAATTCCTTGTGGGGAAAGTTCGCACAACGTACCAATTTGTCAAACACTTCCATCGTCACAGATCCAGATGAGCTTTTTAAGTACATATTCACACCTGTTTATGACATATCCAGTTGTGAATTTATTGACGACGAGACGGCCGTTCTATGCTGGAAATACGCCAAAGAGTACCCCACAACGTGTAACAATATAAACATCTTTATAGCCTGCTTCACAACCGCTCACGCCAGGCTGGAGCTTTACAGGTTGCTGGACAAGCTTCAGGAACGGTGTTTGTACCATGACACTGACTCGGTTATCTTTGTGAGTAAAAAGGGTGATGAAGATCCTCCGCTGGGTGATTATCTAGGGGATTTGACCAGCGAGCTCGAAAAGGGGGAGTATATACAGGAATTTACCTCATCAGGCCCTAAGACGTACAGTTATAAGACCTCAAACAACAAGGTTTGCATGAAAGTCAAAGGTATCACTTTAAACGTCAACAATACGATTAAAATAAACTTTGACAGTCTGAAGGGTCTGGTGCACGAATACTCCGCCTCGAGCGATCACAAAAATAGCAAAGCCATTGTTGTAAACCAGCCGGGCATTGTCAGGTCCAAGAAAAAATGGGAAATTACAACCCAACCGATGTATAAAACCTTAAGAGTAGTGTTTGACAAACGGGTCCTCACATCTGACTACAAAACACTGCCTTACGGTTACTAAACGACATTAGAGGCGCGAACTCCACCCAGACATGGACACTAGACTACAACACCCATTCTCCTGCGTTTTAGCAGGTCCCTCCAACAGCGGTAAAAGTTTTTTTATAAAGAAACTGCTAGAAAATGCTCCCGGTGTTTTATCTCAGACCCCAAACAACATTGTGTGGCTTTATTCATGCTGGCAGGATCTTTACACGGAGCTCACCCTAAAGTTCCCCCACATTCGGTTTATAGAGGGTATCCCCGATAATCTCAACGACGATGGTTTGCTACCAAAACAACTTGTAAACATGGTCGTGGTGGATGACCTCATGCGTGAAGGCGGGGACCACCCCGAGATTGAGCGGGCTTTTACGCAATATTCACACCACCGTAATCTGAGCATCTGTTATATAGTGCAGAACCTGTTTTACAAGGGCAAGAGCAGCCGATCCATAACTCTCAACGCCTCATACCTGGTCTTATTTAAAAACCCCAGAGACAAACTTCAGATCTCCATTATAGCTAAACAAATGTACCCCGGAAACACCCCGTTTTTCATGGAGGCCTTTAACGATGCTACAGCAAAACCCCATGGTTACTTATTGGTGGATTTGAAACCCAACACTCTTGAAGACTACAGACTACGAGCCGGCATACTACCACCTGACTTCCCAGTCGCCTACACGCCTAAAACAATGCCCAAAACCTATAAAAAGAACAAGTAAAAAGATGCTTATAACATTTACACTCTAAACCCTGTAATATAAGGACGCCACAATGTCTGCGAGGTTGCGGCGTAATTTAGGCCTTCTAAAAATGTTGATCACAGCCAGCCCCTCTAAAAGAAAAGCAATCCTTTGCGCTGCCTCGGATGATCTAGTGGCCGCCATTTCAGAAATAGCCCTAAACACCCTAAAAGGTAATGTCCCGATATCAACGAGCCAGTTCCGCGTTCTGAAGAAGAAGCGCCACATTATTAAGAAGCTCAGCAATAAGAGGGCATCGCTCCTTTCCAAAAGAAAACTGGTCAAACAGTCTGGCGGTTTTATAGGGTCGCTGCTAGGTATAGCTATACCCCTAATCACAGGGCTACTGTCGAGGTCCTGATGGAGCACGCCCACAAAATGTACCTCGTACCCCGGCAACAACTGGAACATCTGGGCCCTTCTACCACGGATGTCTGGGACATACGCAAAAACGAAACGCAGCGTCTCGATGCTGAAATCAAAGCCATTTTGAACCGAACTGATTTAAAACCCCACGACAAAGCAGGGCTTTACTCAGGAGCCCTTCAAAACTTTCTACAATACTACAAGCAGCTAACCTCTGAAAAAAACAAACTGACGCTGTATACCCCAGATGCTGAACAGCAGCCAGGACCCTCTATGGTGTCTCACGACACAGGCCACACAACCACAACGGATGCCTTTGTCTTAGACCTTTTAAAAAGTATCAGTCAGAAATATAGAGGGGCTGCTCAAATGTTGCTCAGTAAAATGACTACTACTAAAGATTTGACCACCTGGAACGACCGGGGCGAATTCGTTTACAAAGGGCAGCCGATTGCTGGTTCCCATATGTATGATCTGGTCCGGGGTCTCACACATGGTAAAACCCTATCGACACAAGACGCTCCTAGAGGCTGGGAGCAGTTCCTAAGTGCAGCTGCGGAACTCAACATTCCCTCCACGATTATCGGTAATGCAGAGAATCGCCGTAAGCTTGAAAGATTAAAAGATCCGGCCCCAGCTGTTTTTACAAGGAGCCCCGCTATATCGACACCACCTTTCTTTCCACAACTAACACCCGTTCGGAACCGTGCTGCTCTTCCTATGGAGCCTAAAAAGAGCCTATTCAAAATGAACACCTGGCTACCGCTCTAATTTTGCACACTTGTACAGTTTTTGTTAAAAGTTTTTACGGTTCGAAAAATTATATGTTTAACCTTGTAAATGTTAGTGTTGAAACATGCTTGTAATAAACACTTTTAAATTTTCATCAGGAGTCTGCCATCTTTTTGTTTATAAATGCTTTGAAAATGTGCGCAGTGTGTCTTAAAAAAAAAAATGCCACGGATGAAAGTATGTTTAAGATGTTTTTTTTTATTTTAGGCACACATAAGTACAAATAACAGCTTTACAGTACCTTACACTTTTGACAAAGACCATATTCTGCTTTAACAACGTGCGACATTGTCCTAGAGTTTTCATTCACATATTTCATAACAACATCATCGTTGTTTACTAGATCGTCTGAGTACAGATTTAAAAAATTTCTAAACGTTATACCTTCAGACATTTTACTAATAAAGTATATACAATGTTCCCCACATGTGATGGCCATAGGATCCTGTACCCGAAGTTTATTATACACAACAGTGGGTGATGCTTTTTTTACATATTTGAATATCGGCTTTGTATAAATACTATGCTCAGGGAATTCGGCTAAACTATCAAACACTATAACCTTGTCCACATCCAGAAACAGAGCCGCCCAATGTGCACCACCCCTGTAATGGGGATCGGTGTTAAAGACGAGGGTGCGGGGCCTTTCTGGACCTATCTTTTCAGGTAGTCCATCGCTAGGGTATACCCCTAGAAAGTATTTCTTAGCATGTTTATGTCTACTTAAGAAGTCCCGTATCTCCGTAGTGTCCATTTTATATATTTTAAAAAAAATTAAAAATTTTATTTTACACTCTTTCAATGGTAGTCAAACATAAGCTGACGGGCGTGGTTGACCTGGATAACGCTGTCGAATACCGAGAACACAACCATGTTCACATTGGCCGCCAGCGCCTGTGTAAAACGTATTTCCGCTTTTAGATTTCCGTTTTTGATCAGGTTGTAATGGTCGCCATCTTCCATGTCCGGCGTCAGGTCGAACGCAAACAGAGTGTAGCCGGCAGCATACCCTTCTCTTGAAACAACTACTCCAGAGTCCCTCAGCTGTTTCCCCGTTATCGAGACCAGTCCTAGATATTCCCGGACAAAATTTGATGCTCCAAAATTCGGGGTGAAAGGTTTTGCGGGGATCACGGCGCCCTCGTGAACCAGAGCAGCATAGTTGATATCATAGTGTTTGAAGTTGAAAGGGTTTGAGTTGTAGGCGCCACTAAAAGCGGTATTGTCCACAAACCCTATGATGATGAGTTTCGGTAACTGCCCCAGAAATAGATTCTGCTGCTGCGTTAATCGGGTTCCGGCGGGGATGCTGAATATCTTCAGAGCAACTCTTTCAATGGCATACTTGGCGTTCGATAATTGTAAAGCTTCAGCATGGGCCAGTCTGACACTTGGGGACACTTTCACTCTCTTTACAAACAGGCTCGCTGACAATATAACCAGTTTATACTGGTGTGCATCACCGCTGATGAGACAGAAAGCGTCTTTGTTACGGTTGAGTTTGATCTTAAGATCGATACCGTTGACTAACAGTTTGTCTTGGAAGAAAAGGTCTGAATGTACGCGTCCCAGGAGGTCAAAATGACTACTGCCGGCGACGAAGCTGGCTCTTTTTTTAAATCCCTCATTGTCACCGTCCAAAGCCGTGTTCTCCAAATGCGCTTCGGTATCTCGGTAGAAGAGCCCCGCTGAAAGATGTGTGTCCAGCGCATCGCGACTATAATTTAGAATACTCTCTATGTATGCCCTGTAGGCATACATGTTATCACTCTGTGTGACAAGGCGATCGCCTAGGTTAATGTCCACTTGATTAAACATTGTTGCGATGGGATAGGCTATCGGGGCCACTCTAGCATCATCCTCGATGTTGTCACCGTTCGCTTTGGTTATTTTACAGACGAGGTGCAGGAGAGTGTTGTTGAGGTCAAGGTACATATCCGTGGACCCCGACACATAAAACTCTATCGGTGCAAGGGGTGTCAGAGCGGCCATCGGCGACACTTCCATGAAAAAACTGTTTTCAATGCTAGTCTGTGTGGGTTTGAGAGAAAACAGATCTAACTCAGATTTGGCGCATTCACCCGATGCACAGTGTACGAAGGCCATGATCGATGTTTTAAAAAATATTCGCACTAGAACGAGTTCTCTTCTTCCTGGTCGATCTCTTCCGTCTTACGGCTCTTCTTTTGTGAGGGCCTTTTGAAGTAGTCCGGCGCTTCTTATAGGGCCTTGGTGGACCCCGACGCCTCGAAGCCCTGCGCTTCCTTTTAACACCACCATGCGCTTTATACAGCAACCCCGCTCCTTCTTGGGGCTGTCTATTCATGCGTTCAGCTACCGCAGACGTTACACGACCCACGACATCCTGGGCGATGTTTGTAGCAGCCGCTTTAACATGAGGTTTTGCAATTTCAAACCCTCTTCTCAAAAAGGGCATGGCTCTCCTAAACATGCTCCGGAAGAAACCACCCAATCCCGCCCCATACATAACCGGAGCCCCTTGAAAGTAGGGCTGGGGGCCTCCATACCCCGCCTGAACTCTATAATAGTCCCGGTACATAGAGGGATCCCCGTAGGTTTTCATGATGACCATTGCAGCTGTCTAATAGTCACCTTCGCGCCGTGGCCTTAAATGAAGCTTGACAATAACTTTCCCGTATTTAAAGGCAACCGTCTCCGACTGATCGTTGTACACCATGATGGTTATAGTGTCAAAATGGTTTTTAGAAATTGCAACATAGTCGAGTTTGTGATGTTGTATATTAACCATTGTGTTATTTTCGCCCTGCACAGGGACCCACCTCAACAGAGGTGAATAACTGTCCCCGACCCTCTGTGGCTCTACAATATCGCTATAAACGTAGAGTGTATAAAAGCCTCCGTTAATATCGGGACATGTAGGGTCTGGATCCACCTGCCTCTGTTGATGTTGTACTGTCCCTAAAACCCGCTGTAATTTACCACTACATTTAAACACAGTACTGAGCTCAGGGGCTTTAAGAAACACTTTTCTTCTAACGTAATCCAACACCAGATATATATTCGCATACGTCTCGATGCTGCCTATAGTTTTGTTGATGGCCTCGACTACCGCCGCTACGGTGGGGTAATAGCCATGTGGGAAAGACAGGTGATATGTCAGGGTATCCTGAGGGCGCTTTATATGAAATTTAACATCGGCCTTTGTAAAGGTATTCCAAGTTCTAGGGTACTGTATTTCAGTTAGTGCCACCTCCCACGGACCTTTCAAATCCACTGGTTTTGCAAGTTTCACCGTATAACTCGAAATCTGATTGTCTATGAACATGTCCTTCGAAGCATTGGATGGCAGCGTGATATAAAAAGGGGAGTTCTCCATCATGACGCTTACAGCTTGACCTCACACAACGTGCAATGAGCTGGCCAGGACCCAACTGTTAAATTTCTCGGGCCACCCACGCCATTTGACCAACGCCTGTCTCCGGACACCGCTCCCTTTCCTTTTCAGAACCTTTTCAACCCTGTACACCCTGTTCGGATCGTAGGACACCTTTTGCAACTCTTCGGTGTAAAAGACACCCGATACCTCTTCCCAGCGTAGTCTTTTAACCTGTAAATATATACCCCTTCTTTAAGCTGCACACTTTCCACTATGAATATCTCATCGCTGAATGTTTGCTGGTAGCCTTTGGTGAAGACCCCCTTCAACTTTGAAACCCTGACATGATCCCCTTCTTTTAAATTCGGTTTCTTGACCTTCGGCGTGAGACGCCCGCCGTACACCGTTCTCCACACCGTTAACGAATTATCCCTTGTTACCTTAACAGGGGCCATTTTGATTGTCCTGTGGTAGGTGGCGTTATAAACATCTATAAAAGCCTTTAGAACATCCACGTATCTGTAGGTGTTGTTGGCGGTGAAATATCGCCACATCTTCGACTTTAAAGTCCGGTTAAAACGCTCTAAAACAGCAGCCTTTACCTCTGTGTGCGTTACAAAATGTTGAACAGCGTGCAGGTCTAATAATTTTTGGAAATGTTTGTTTAAAAATTCCTTTCCGGCGTCTGTTTGTAGTTTCTGGGGCACACGCCCGCTAGCGAAGATGTCTTTAAAAGCAGCTGTAACGCTGGTACCACTTTTATCGTTTAATGCCTCTGCATAGGCGTATTTGGACAAGACATCTATGACGGTTAATATATACAGGGCGCCATCGTTATGTTTTGCTAGATCTTGAAGACTGATTATGTCGGCCTGCCACTGATAATCGAGCTGTGCGTTAACAACTGTGGCCTGCCTCTTAAAGCGCCTCCTGGCAGGTTTGTGCAGCGAATAAGCCTCTTCCCCAGCTAACCAAGTCTTCACACTGGCACGTTTTACAGATTCATTTTCAGCTCGAGCCCTTCTAAATAGAGCTTCGGAACCTCCGAAACTTCCAACCCCTTGTTTATCGTAATAAAGCTTCCTTAAATCCGCATCCGTCATGTTGTCTCCCACCACCAACACCACGAAATGAAAGACGCTTGTTTTGTGTAAGGTCATTTTATTAAACATGAAAAACATAAAAAATGGTGCTGGGCTACACAACCAACGGGTATTTGACATTTTGTGCTACAGAGTTTATAGATGTCATAACGCTGGACCACTGTGGTCTTTTTACAAACGTATACATAGTACAACCCCACTACACATGTTACTCAGAGTATGGCCTTTCACAAACGCTAAGCGTCACAAACTTTGATATTTTTATGGCTATACTCTCAATAGCTCTAGACAGGACTTCCCGCTCCCCACGCCTATAACTCTGAACACTCAGGATACTGACAAAATTCAACAGTTCATACAGTTCTAACCAGGACCATTCCGAACCTTTATTTGTGACATAATCTTCAGTCATGTTCACCAACGCCTCGTGTATCCCCGTCTCAGGTGAAAGTCTTAACTCTCGAATGTGGTCTTTGTCCGAGGTCCGGCATTCAACAGATGCGTTTAGCCGCCCATTGATACACCACTTGGCGATACACAAATGACTGCTACATTGCAACAAGGCTGAAGGTTCCGAAATGTTCAGATACCGCAGAGTCATAGGATGTATTTCAGCTATTCTTTCTTTAACCAGCACAAAAATCAATCTCCCGATACAGATGTAGCCCGGTTGTAACTCATAGGCATCTTGCATCTCGATACCCGGATTCCCCGCCTAAAAGTGAGTAAGTATGGAGCGTTAAGTAACACATTCATGGTCTACTTTTTTTTTTTTAATTAATTAATTTATTTTATTTTTTCTAAAACAGCTTTCGTGGGGCTAGAGACTTCATTCTTCTGTTTTTATGATAAATGTCACACATTCGTCTTTTTATAACCCGTTCTAACATACTTATGTCAAAGTGGGGACACATACCATGCATGCGGTCGAGTTTTGAGCAGGGCTCAGCAGCGTATCGGATCTCATTGACAGCCGCAGCCAAGACCTTAATCATATCACTGTGGACACCTTTCTTCACAGCCGACAGCCCATACACAACCCTTAACAACCTATATAACCGGTGAGGGTCTATCCGACTACAAATGTGGCGAATTATTCTTGGTGTGTATGCATCGTATAAACATTCATGAGCATCCTGTTGAGGCGCATTAATTTTATGCCCGTAACAAAGATCATAATAATCCCGTTTAACACAGGCGTTCACAGCGGCCGCTGCAAAACCTTTAACTGGCCATATGGTGGCCCAGGGTACGCCCGGAGCTTCCTTTTCAAAATCGCGGCTAGTGTAGGTGCAGACACATTTCTTACGAGGCTCTTTGTTCTGGCTTGTAACACTTCCAGACTGTCTGGAACAGCATAAGCAGTAAAAATTTACGGCGTTAACCTTTGGAGTTGACCCTTCTAGAGGCTCACTTTCTTCAGCTACGTTCTAGGGTTCAAACAGAAAGCACAAGACACATTATTAGTTAAATGTATGACATTAGAGTATACAGACATAAAAAAAAAATAACAAAACTGTCATTACCAACCTCCATATTCGCATCACACTCAGAGGCTCCTCTGAAATCCTGGGAGTCGCAGAGGTCCATTGGGGCAGAAACAGTGCCGGAGCTTACACCTGACGGCTGTACAATAACGGCCTCTGACTCGGTGGCCTCCTGGTCGCCCATGTCTTCAGAGATGGGCGAATTCGGTGGTGCTACACATTCTTCAACATCTTCAATGTCTATGAAGTTAGATGCAACACTTAATTCATCTTTCGAGGCATTGCTGTCGCTGTCGGACCCCTTAATAGGGGATATCTGGGTCGACACAGCCTTGAGGTTGAGCTTTTCAAGCCGGTAGCAAAGTTCCTCTTCAAAACCGGTAACATCGGTATCTTGGGTGGCAGGGACATCCTGTTGTGCATTCTCATCCATCGTAAGAGGGGCGAGGGTCCGGTAATATCTACCAATAGTGTTCAGGGCCCCTGAGGAGGCTGCTTTTCTTGCGATCGGATTGTATCTCTTCATGGCACCTTGCCAAACTGTTTCAACCCTGGTTCACGGTTTGACTGCCGGTTCTAACCAGCTCCTTATATGCAACATTTCAAAAAAAAGGGGGGCTAACACGTGACACCATGAGGGTCCCTAACTGGCACTTGGGCTTGAATGTCTGACATGTCCAGACCTGTCCCTCTCAGGCTCTGAAACCACTTGCACAACACTAAGTCATACTTTTTTACACAGCTCATAGGCCAAAACCCAGGGGCTAGGACCCAGACACAGGGCTAACACGTGACACCACGTGTTCACAAACCACGTGACACCCCCATGCACGTCACTTCCGGGGAGGGCTTTCTGGGACACCGGAAGTCCCAGCCACCGGATATGACGTCATATCCGGGGCGGGATAACTGTCACTTTTAATATGGTGATTAAAGGTATCCCTTCCTACTACTCACCTCATTTGCCCTCTTGAAGAGATACATATATTACACATATGTCTAATACGTTCCCTGCTTTTCTCAGAGGAAATGTACTTTAAATTAGGCATTATCATCACTTTCTATCAATGATGCGAAACTAGCAGGTTTTAGTCACACTTAGAAAACGTAAAGCACAGGCAGGAAAGTAAGCTTCCCTATGCACATGCCAGCTGCATCATATTCAGGAGTAGACTGAGTCAGATTTATACAGTTTAAACTCTACCCGAAGGTAGTGGAGGGCTTTACTGAGACCAGTTACATTACACAGGTCGAGAGCGCAAGCCCTTTGAGCTGTTGTAAGTATTGCAGGCTTTTAGACATGCCTACCACACCCCCATCATTGGTAAATGCTTTACGTTTGTCCCTCCTTGGGAGGTTTTGTTACAGCTTTGGCCATCTACCCTGTTACATGGATAATTGCAGGTTTGCCATATGTTTCACTGGGAGCAAATTTATTTTTCTTTTTGTGTCTTTCCTTCGCGTTCATGCGCATGGCGGCCATGGCGCTTTGAATTGACCTGCTTATGTCAACTGTTTTACTTTTCATGTTCGATTTATGTGGCAAGAAAAGACCCGTTAGGAATTTACTACACTTATAGCTCCAACTCGAGAAAATGCGAGACCCATTGCATATGCTTATTTTTTTAGGTACGGTAAATTTAAGTGATTTGCCCAGAGCCACGGATACCGAGCCGACGCCAAGTCTCCAACCTGGTTCCCCAGTTTCACAGTCCACCGCTCTGGTCATTACATCGCTTCCAGTCACCCCAAAATCCACAGTCCAGGTATTAGTGATACTGCGTCATGAACACTGGAGCTAATCAGATTGACTAATCTAAGCTCTGCTCTACAGCCAGGTTTATTGCTTGTATGAGAAAGTTCAACATAATAACTACATTTTTTATCTCTTTTAAATGGCTAACACTGGAATCTTGCTCTATTTAGTGAGAACAAAAACTGTCTAAGTATAGAGCAAAATCAGGACCCTTAGAGGCAAGTCCACAGTGCGTCTCAAAGCAACTCACTTCAACAAAATGTCCACCTTCAAAAGTTCTTTCACCGGGAATGCCCCTGAATACGGAATGCAACACATATACACACAGGGGTTCCCCCTTCCAATCAAGCCAGAGTTTAAAAACCTTCTACACCACACACAACCCCGATCACAGTAATGATATAGTGCCTTTGTTACCCTACTGATATTGTACTGCACCTTGCTGCTGACTATTTGTGCGTAGTTACAATGAACCCATATTATTTATGTTATACCTACTACAAAGGGCTGATGAAGGCCCCATTATTAACCTCCTGTTTTTCACAATTGACTTCCCTTGCAGCTACATATAGGCCCTCATTATGAGGACGCAGCTCTTAATCGAGCTGGCGGCAATGTGGTGGTGCAGCGGGTGCAGCAGCACCCATCGTGCTTTCCACTGCCCGTAATTCGGGCAGTGGGAAGTACAACGGGGCTGTCCATGGGGCCCCAGACACTTCCATTCTGCCAGCCTTTCCATGGCGGTCCAACCGCTACAAAAAGGCTGGCAGATTGGGGAGTCGTAATCTCCAGGGTGGCACTGCATGCAGCGCCACCCTGGTGGATTACAACCACCAAGTCCGCCAGGCTGTCCACTGGCGGTAACCTAGCGATGTTGGCAGTTGGACCGTGGTGGCTCCACCACGGTTGTAATGTGGTGGTCAGACAGCCCCGACCACGTCGGTCTGACTGCCACTGCAAGTCTGACGGTTTTAAGACCGACAGACATGTAATGAGGGCCAAAGTCTTTATTTCTGATAGAATGGCTGCTACCTACTCTCATAATGTATTGTTTATACTATCTATTACCAACACCTGATAATATGAATGCATATGCCAATAACGTACCATAGTGATGTGGAGTTTAAATGTAACTAGTTTTGGACTTCTACTTTTCACTAATAAGGATGTTACTGTGCATATTGCTCTAGTGCTGTTAATCACAAATGTGTATATAGCTTGCTTACCATATTAACATACACACCATGTATGTCCACACACATACTCTGCAAATATTTTTAATAAATACATTTGCCTTTGCTATACAGCACTTTCAGTCCTTCCAGGTATAGCGGATAAACATAAAAGCTAATTTATGAAATGAAAACTGAATGTAATTTATAGCAACATTATCTAAAATCTCATCTCACAGTGTCACCATGTGGCAGATCCACTTCCATAGCATAAAAGTCAGCGCTACAGCTCTGCATCTGGGGCATTCTGGGGAACTATCTGAAACAAATGGGTGCAATTTGTTGGGAGTGATGTGCAGTGTTGCAGATTGGAAATTTCAATGCTTCACATTTTTGGTAGAAATTGCCTTGGTTTGAGATGTTATGATTTTCAAATTACAGAATGTCCAGTTAATCTTTGCAAGAACTGTCTGAACTTTAGTATAATCATAAATTGTCCTCCTGCCAAATGCAACCTGCTTCTTATAATGTCAAATCTGGGCGTAACTCATGTCAAGAATTTCAACCTGGAGCGCCAAGAGCCTACCCAGACAATTATCTCCCATTGAAAAATGCACAAAGCCAGATTGATAAATGTATAAACGGCAACATCTAAAGGAAATGGGGTCTGCTAGCCTGTCCTTTTGATTCTCCTTAGCCACATCTTTGATGTGATAAATGTTGTGGGTAGGGGTTTACCAGAGCCCCCTATTGATATTCAGTTCAGTAGTTGTGTTAAGGGCAGTTTGTTATTGTTATTAGGCAACATCAGTGTTCACTCCGGTAAGCAGCTTGGTTTCAAATTACAATTGTTCTGTGGTATGTATTTGGGGTACTCAAACCTTTTCATTATATATGGAAGTGTAATAGTTGCTAAATAGAGTTTATGCTCTTTCCTCACTGATACAAGTACAGCAACACAAGCTTATATCGAGATTGCGAACAGGGCTGTGAGCCACTGGCAGACATGGTCTTCCTTATGATACGGACTCCTAATGAAAATTGACTTACTATTCCAAAACTCCAAAGACTTCATAACAACATCTATTTTTGGAGCTCATATACTCCAAGAGTAAGTCAGGGTAGATTTTTACAGATAGATATTTAGACCCTGTGACCACTGCCACACTTCCCAGAGGCTCTTGTGGGCCGTGAAGCTGTGATGTTGAGTGAAGCCACACAAGAGCCTGGCTCACGACACGGGCAGCATTATAACTTATTCCTTCACACAAGTGCAGTTTACAATTGTTTATCTACATCACTCAGACCCTCAATTTAGGCATTTGGTAGTCTGGTCCCTTACTTCCCTGATGCTCCCAGGGAGTGTGAAACGTGTCCTAAGGGGTGAGTCAACTGCAATGAAAAATCCTTTTAGCTCAATATTGGCACAAATGACTGGCTCGCCGGCAGAGCAGCATTTTGGATTACTATTTGGCACAAGAGGGCTTTTGAAAGTCTTTACTACAATCACTCAACACTTCAACCTATCTCTGCTGAAGTCCACTCCTGCATTTCCAGGTGACTTGTGATGTGGTGGTGAAAATGCAATATGGGATGGAGCCATTTGAATTGAGTGACCCCACTACCCCAATATCAGAACAAAACAAGCATTTGCAATGCAATGGGTCTCGTGTTTGCTCGACTTAGAGCTATTAGCATTGTAAATTACTAACTGGACCTTTCTTGCCACACAAACTGAAAATAAAAAGTAAAACAGTTGACATAAGCAAGGCAATTCAAAGCGCCGCTGTGAGCGTGAAGGAGAAACACAAAATGAAAAAGAAGTTCGCTCACAGTCAAATTATTGGCAAACGTGCACCTATCCATGTAGCAGGGTCAGTCCCCAAGGCGGTGACAAAACCGCCCTTAGGAGGGACAAACGTCATGCATTTACCAACGGAAAGAAAGGATTTTTGACAGGCAAGCCCACGAACGAGTGATAGTGATGGGCGTGTGGTGGGTGTGGTTAAAAACCCAGATACATACCAACACGTCGGAAAAGCAGAGCTTGCGCGCGCTATACTCAACCTAAAAAGCTGTCTTGCCATTGAAGTGGTGTAGATGAGAAGAAATTAAAGCATGTGAAGTGCATAAAGTGACATATGTGATGCCATCTGGCTGTCTGGCTGAAGGTCAAGGGGCAAGCCACGCTGCGTCTCAGATGCTCAAACAGCAGGGGTCCACTTATGCTTATAAATGTCGAGTCACTGTTTTTAAAAATATGAATTGTTAAGACATTTAAGATGACTAAACATTCAGGCTTGAGAAGCTTCATTAACTAATCTATGTACAACCTAAATGTAAGTTAAATGAAAAAGAGCTAAAGCGTGCCATCACCATGTGTGGAAAAGGGATTTTGCCCTGAATGGTAAACATGTTTTTACCGCTGCACTGAGGGCCTAACTCTGTGCGAAAAAGGTATCCTGGCTTTTTTTGTTGACCTTGCTTCATGATAATTTAGAGTGTGCAGGTGCAAGGCCAGTCCATGGCAATTTGAGGTCCAGGACCTGTCCTGTGGCTTGGATAGGAGCTCTAGGGCCCATATTTATACTTTTTTAGTGCCGCATTTGCGTCATTTTTTGACTCAAAAGCGGCGCAAACGTACAAAATATAATAGTATTTAGTAACTTTGCGCTGAATTTGCGTAACAAAATTACGCATATGCGGCCCTAAAAAAGTATAAATATGGACCTAAGTGTGAGTTTGGTCTACTGACCCCTTGCAGATCAAATTCTGCTGTTATGTCAACTATAGAACGTTGTGCTGATATTCTGTGCGCAAGTCAATTATATGTATATATGCAGTTTGTGTATAGCATGTCCGGTAATATAACTTTGTTTGTTGTATGACTCAAAGTAGTAGGGCCAGTGAGATCCATTTTGAATGAACCTGGTTTAACATGGCAAAAGAAGAAGGGGGAGCATTGCTTTCCCTGACAGTAGAAGGGTTTTGCCTGCATTCCTGTGGCTAGAAGGTGCGATCCAGACACGTAAGTGAGGGTGATGGTGACAGGGCTACCTTTAGAAATACTATAGTGTGCTTGTTCGAAAAACAACTGCTGAATAGTTGTTCATGAGCACTGCCATTTGGTACATAGCAAGAGTGAAGGATTGGGCTCCACTTTACGTTATTCAGTGTGAGGAGTGAGGGATTGTCTAGACAGGACTAGACATTTTGTCTGTCTCTACTTCAGAAATATGATGACAGTCAGGTGCACAGAACACACATTTCATTTTCCCCATGTTTTGGGTACTCCTACCTGAGCCAGCGTCTTGCTACCTTCTGTGAGATGTCACTTTACACGAAGGATGTAGCAATAGAGTTGTTAAGAAATGTGATTTGAAAGAGAACCATCTCCAACCAGTTTGTAAACCTTAGACAGTGAACCGACATCCCCTGTCTGGAAACTGAGTATTAAAATTTGATCTCAACCGTCCCACTCTGATCCATTTCCAAGTACTTCATGACCAAGGAAAGGAGTGCTTCTTGAAGTACTTAAAGAAATGATTTGCAATTCTGGCTGGTGCCTGCATGACAGCCCGTCTTCCAGAGGTGAGGGGACATTACCTGAGGTGTGTAAAATCTGCAGGATAAGCTGAAGGTCTGACTAGCCGACCTGTGTCATGAGAGGTGTCCTGGTCTTCCACTGCAGGCTCTGCAGCAGATCTAATGCCGAGAAAAAGGCAATAAGTCATCCCTGTGGTACCCAAAGGGTTTATGCTGCTGCTGTAAATCTCATAAGGGATCCCAAAGGGGAGTTTATGTTTCCACTAGAGCCAATTCCGGGCTAGAGGCTGTAACTGCCTGAAGAAGCATATCCCTGTGTGAACCCTACCTAGAGGTCTCCACTTCTGAAAAAAAGCTTAAAGCCACGCTTTGAACCCACCTTGTAGAGTGCATCTGCATCAAAAACACCTGTCTGATAGAGGCCAGTAAGTTTCATCTGACTGGAAAGGTGCCTGCCAAGCAGGCTTGCCAATTTGCTCCCTCACTGTAACTTCAGTCCTAAGAATAACTGCCACCATGGTTCTGTGTCAGTAGAGGTGCCTCTGTGATCATCAAAATGAGGAGGCCCACCAGAGCCAGCCGATCACAACATCATGAGCAAGGAAGTGGGGCTCAAGCAAAAGACTCATGCAGAAGCACAGATCACGATCTGCAGCAGAAACAGTGACAATTACCTAATGCTCAATGTAATTTGGGAACAAACTCTTGAACTGAACTATGAACAGCTCTGAATGAGTCAAACCCTAGGGAACTACCCCATGCTTAATTTCTGCCAATGACTGAAGGCAAAGTAATGTATACACTGTCCCAACTCCTAGAACGGTAGAGGGCACTATTGCAGGTGGATCATTTAACTTAACATCAGAGTTGCATATACAAACTTGCATCTAATCCCCAAAGAATTATGTCAGATTGCATTTTGTTGTAGTAATAACATACTTTGTTCAATAAGAAAAGGTCTGCTCTGGGCAGTTCAATTATTGTAACTTAGGAAATCAAAATGACTGACTCAAGAGCCTCAAGGTGCAGTGCATTGACAAGATTGAGGAAAGGTCTCCCTGTGCCCTGGATTACAAAATGATGCATATGGTGACCACATGCTTCAAGTCACTAGCAATATTAGCTGCAGTCTTGAACTTTTTTGTGATCACAAAATGCATTCTAAGTATTGTAGTCTTGCTATGCTTACATTGAACTTATTAGACTAACACATTTGAAAACAATGATTTGTAGGTGAAAATATCTGAACTGGAGACCATCTCTGTAATGATATAAAGTGAGGTGATCACCCTAAGTGTGCAGGAGAGAGACATAGGGGGTCATTACAACATTGGCGGACGGCAAGTTGTAACCGCCGTGCAGCCGCCAATGTGGCCTCACTCCTGCGGTGCCCATTATGACATCCCCGCTGGGCCACAACATGGGAGCCGGCTCCAAATGGAGCCGGCGGTGTTGCGGCCTTGCGACGGGTGCAGTTGCACCCGTCGCGCTTTTCACTGTCTGCTATGCAGACAGTGAAAAGCTGCACAGGGCCCTGTCAGGGGGCCCCGCGACTCCCCATACCACCAGCCTTTTCCTGGCGGTTCAAACCGCCAGGAAAAGGCTGGCGGTAGGGGGACTCATAATCCCCTGGGCAGCGCTGCAAGCAGCATTGCCCTGGCGGATTATCACCGCCGGGGCAAATGTGGCAGGAAAACGCCGGCCCCGGCGGTGCAACCACGATGCTACCGCCGCAGTCGTAATCCCCTCTGAAGCACCGCCAGCCTATTGGCAGTGCTTCAGCCAAAACAGCCCTGGCGGTCTCGGACCGCCAGGGTTCTAATGAGGGCCATAATCCTTTTAATGAAACTACATTTCATTCAAACAGAAAACAAACTCAGCTATTCAAAAGCTGTGAAAAAGCTGAAGCATGAACCATGTAATAAATACATTCAGAGTAAGTAAACTGTTATGAACCCTGTATCTTTTCCATTTCTTTTTAGATCTCCAGGGACAAACTGAACTGTAATAATTTAATGTAAATCTTAAAAGACTGAGGTGTTTATGGACCTGGAACTCAACACCATTAGTTGTAATACTTTGCATTTGATTAGTGGCAGCTCTTATATGAGATATTTTTAGCATATTAATGAAGCAAAAGAAGATAACACTTTACTCAGAATGAACTCAGTCTCAATCTTTCCGAAGAATAAACATGCAAATATGCATCTAGGAACCATAGACCACCTGCTACCATAACAATACTTTCTTCTTGTTTGATGGATAGGGCTGTTGATAAGCTCATGTGTTAATTCTCATAATGTGTCAAAGGGGCTGTTTTTTAAAGAGGCAATCTATTATGATTCCTGAAAGCCTATCAGACTGTGTGACCCCAAGAAGTCACTATGGGAACCTGGGCAAATTGCACTGATGAAGACCTAATTTTTGAGCAAGGAGACTTAAGCCCTCATTATGGCCATGGCGGTCAGAAGACAGCCAGGACCGCAGTGGCAGTCTCACCGCAGACGGGCTGGTGGTGAAGACCGCCACAGTACGAGTGTGGTAGTTTGGCCTCTGCCAAACCGCTACATGTCTGCTGGTACCGCCAGGGCAGTAGGACTGCTAGGCTGGAGGACAGCACCTCTGGGCCGATGGTCCTCTGAAGACCACAGGCAGTAGTACGAATCACCTTTCCACCAGGGTTTCTGCGGCAGTAGCACTGGCACACAAACCCTGGCAGAAAGGCTATTGGTGACAGGAAATTCCTTTCATGCTGATGACAGATGACTCCCCCAACCTCAGTTCATTTAGATGACCCCCTCACCCCTCTTCCATGACATCACCCCCTCCCTGCATACACACATTCACCAACACTTACATACAAGCATTCCCCACACGCATACATTCACTCATTCACCAACACTTACATACACACATTCACTCACAAACATACATACACTCATTCACTCGCACCAACAGACATGCATTCACACAAACATATCAACACACACTCACTTCAACAATCACACACGCATAGACACACATACACGCAGACCTACACCCACTCACACATGCACACACAGTACCCCCCACCCTTTCCCCTGTCGGACGATCGGCTTACCTTGTCCGGCAAGGAAGTCGTCCGTCAGGGAACGGGACCCAGTGCTTCTACTGCCGGCAGCGCCCTGCTATCAGAACACTTCCACGCTATATTACTGCTCGTAATACGGGGGGTGGAGTCCTTTTGGTGTGGCGGTGACGGCTGTGGAACTGCCTCTTTGCCGCTGACCTCCAGCACGACTGCTGACGGATTTCTGCCAAAACTGTGGCAGAAATACTTCAGTAGCCATAATATGGCAGTCAGAAGATCGTTTGCACTGGTGGCCTTCTGGCGCCTGCGGCTTTGGCAGTCTTTGTAAAAGACCGCCGAAGTCATAATGAGGGCCATAATATATTTACACAGTGGATTCTTAGGCCTATATTTATACTTTTTTTGCACCGCTTTTACGCCGTTTTTTGATGCAAAAGCGGCACAAAATTACAAAATACAAAAGCGATGCAAAAGCGGCGCTAAAAAAGTATAAATATGGGCCTTAGTGTGTCAAAGTCTTCACCTGAGCATAACCTACTCATTCTACACCCAAATTCAACAGATCCTCAAGAGGTATGTGCAAACTAAATACATCATTTTTAAGGCTGGCTAAAGGCCCAAATATTGCATCATCAGCTGAAAAAGGTCGTCTGTTAGTGACCTGTGGACAAGGGCGATCAGGATTTGTAGCCTTGCATGTGCACATATAATTAATGAGGATAAAAGAGATGGGTTGGTTAATATAATCACTGTTAGACTGCTGAGGAACTTGCAGATCCATCCCAGGAAATGTTTTTTTGAAAATCCGTTCTGAGTGAGACTAATATTCTGAAGAGTTATTAGTCTGGCCTGTTTACTCGGCTAAAAAGATTAACACTGGGTTGATTTATACACTGTCTGCGAAACGAGACAATAGGAATTTTTGATTATATGTAAACTCTCTCAGTGGGAAAAATAAACTGAAATGGAAACTAACCTTTCATTTAAATTGCTCAGAAAAGATTCGTAATATCGCCCGAACAGAGGATATGTTAGCAAGCCACTTTTACGGTGAATTAATCAACGATTCATACTATGGGCAGGAATTTCTTGGTGGCCATACAGATGGCTACATAGAAGGAGACAGTCTGTTGTGGGTAACGTTGCAATGAATGAAGGAGACAATTCAACATGATAGGTCAGATGGACTACCTGCCCCAAATGGGCTCTCCACAAGTTAATATAATAATGAATCACCCTACTTGGTTGGGTGTCTCTTGCCACTGTATAATGCTTGTTGCTTTCCCACGATGTTGCCACTCTCTTAGAAGGGTTAAAATACACACCACTGTTAAAATAAATGAGAGCCTTCCTAGACGTTCAGGTAAAACGTTAGGCTTCTCTCCTTTTGGATGATCTATGAGCATGGACTGCAGAGAAAGACATTTTCCCATGGTATCAAAGGACTTCAAGGCACAAAATGGAACGAAACCTATTTACTGAACCTTTCATTATTGGCGGATGGTCATGTAAAAAAGGGTGCTGATCATCTATATATTTGCTTGTTAGGTGCAAACGCAAGTCAAGTTTGTAGATAATTCACCACGCTCCAAAAAAATAGATATACAAGCTGGTGAGTAAAAAAGCAGAGGTATGTTTTGGCCCTCTTGTTGTTTAACACCTTTGTGCCTGTTGTTGGGAGCATTCCTGCAAACAACAGAGCATGTCCATCACAGCTGGAAGACAGAGCTGTTGATACTTTTGTTTGATAATACCACCTAGGCCTTCTCCAAACCATCAACAGGTGAGAGAGAGTCTGCAGCAACACTTACCTGGTGCTTAGTAGCTCCAAACCTAGGCCCATATTTATACTTTTTTAGCGCCACATTTGCGTCATTTTTTGAGGCAAAATCGGCGCAAACTTACAAAATACAATTGTATTTTGTACGTTTGCGCCGATTTTGCGTCAAAAGACGACGCACATGCAGTGCTAAAAAAGTATAAATATGGGCCCCAATGCCTTAGTGCTTGGGAGAAGGATATCAAGAAAAAAATGGACTTCAAATGGTCAGATAATTTACAAAAATCTGGGGTTGTAGTTCGATGATTGAGGTCATCATGTGTTGTATGCAGACACTTTGGAACCAAAAGCTGATGCCCTCATCTTTCATATGATGCATCGGGCTAAAAATGTATTTGGGCTATCTGTAATTAATGAGACATTTGCACCCTCTTAATCATATGGGTGCAAAGACTGTCCAAGAAAGATAGCAAATTGGGTAAGAATAGCACAGCACAAAAGTTTTTAGTACATTACACTTACCCACTTCACTGGTTCAACGTTGTTTTGAAGTTTGTCTAAATGAGCAATCATTAACCCTAAAAGATGGTCCCTTCTAATTCTGGTATTGCATGTGACAAGCTGATCCCTGATCATTAAAAGGAATTCAAAAGAAGAAGCCACAAAACTTGAGATCCTTTATAAACAAAGGTCTAGATTTACTAAAATGTTTGGTCATGGTTGCTGTTAGAAATGGGGTATTTGGTTGACAGTCTGGTTACCCCCTGTTCAAAGCAAGGACCCTCACTCTAGTCAGGGTAAAAGAGAATCACCCTCATTTAACCCCTGCTTACCCCCTTGGTAGCTTGGCAGAGCAGTAGGCTTAAACTCAGAGTGCTAGGTGAAAAGTATTTGTACCACCGCACACAGTAACTTAATGAAAACACTACAAAATGGCACAACACCAGCTTAGAAAAATAGGAAATATTCATCTAAACAAAACAGGACCAAAACAACAAAAATCCGACATACGCAAGTCAAGCTATGAATTTCTTTAAAGATTAAACTCAAAAATAGCGATTAGAAACGCAAAATGCTTCAATAAGGTGTTAACACGGTGTCGTGACGGAGTAGTTCCCAACAAGCCGACACCAACGGCGCCGGACACGGAGTCGCATAGACCCCAGGTACGGTACCTTTGGTGAAGAGTGAAAACAAGTCGATGTGCGAAGTCGGGGATCACGGCGTCTGTGCGAAACGTTGAATCTGCACACTTCGAGTGGCGTTGGTCACGACGTGGAGCAGGGACTTCCACGGAGTCACGGACTTCAGCAGGGCTGCAGGGGCATTGGGCATGCGAAGATCGTCACGTTCCAGCGAATGTCACGGCGTCGGATGCAGGCGGCATCACCGGATTCAGCAGCGGCATCAGTCCGAAGTCGATTTCCTTGGATTTCTACCAGCTTTCCTTCCAGGGGCCCAGAAACTGGATAGGGCACCACTTGTCAGAGCAGGAGTCTCTCCAGAGACTCCAGGTGCTGGCAGAGAGACGTCTTTGCTGTCGCTGAGACTTCAAACAACAAGAGGCAAGCTCTAAATCAAGCCCTTGGAGATTTCTTCACAAGATGGAAGGCACACAAAGTCCAGTCTTTGCCCTCTTACTCTGGCAGAAGCAGCAACTGCAGGATAGCTCAACAAAGCACAGTCACAGGCAGTGAAGCTCTTCTTCCTCAGCTATTCAGCTCTTCTCCAAGCAGAGGTTCCTCTTGTTTCCAGAAGTGTTCTAAAGTCTGTGGTTTTGGGTGCCCTTCTTATACCCAATTTCTCCTTTGAAGTAGGCCTACTTCAAAGAAAAGTCTCTTCTGAATGTGAAATCCTGCCTTGCCCAGGCCAGGCCCAAGACACTCACCAGGGGGTCGGAGACGGCATTGTGTGAGGACAGGCACAGCACTATCAGGTGTAAGTGACCACTCCTTCCCTCCCTCCTAGCACAGATGGCTCATCAGGAAATGCAGACTACATCCTAGCTCCCTTTGTGTCACTGTCTAGTGTGAGGTGCAATCAGCCCAACTGTCAAACTGACCCAGACAGGGAATCCACAAGCAGGCAGAGTTGCAGAAATGGCATAAGCAAGAAAATGCTCACTTTCTAAAGGTGGCATTTTCAAACGCACAATCTTAAAATCAACTTCACTAAAAGATGTTTTTTCAAATTGTGAGCTCAGAGACCCCAAACTACTCATGTCCATCCGCTCCCAAAGGGAGTCTACACTTTAATCAGATTTAAAGGTAGCCCTCATGTTAACCTATGAGAGGGATAGGCCTTGCAACAGTGAAAAACTAAATTAGAAATATTTCACTGTCAGGACATATTAAACACATTACTATATGTCCTACCTTAACCATACACTGCACCCTGCCCTAGGGGCTACGTAGGGCCTATGTTAGGGGTGCCTTACATGTAAGAAAAGGGAAGGTTTAGGCCTGGCAAGTGGGTACACTTGCCAAGTCGAATTTACAGTTAAAACTGCACACACAGACACTGCAATGGCAGGTCTGAGACATGATTACAGAGCTACTTATGTGGGTGGCACAACCAGTGCTGCAGGCCCACTAGTAGCATTTGATTTACAGGCCCTGGCACCTCTAGTGCACTTTACTAGGGACTCACCAGTAAACCAAATATGCCAATCATGGATAAACCAATTACATACAATTTACACAGAGAGCATATGCACTTTAGCACTGGTTAGCAGTGGTAAAGTGCTCAGAGTTCAAAAGCCAACAGCAGCAGGTCAGAAAAAATAGGAGGCAGGAGGCAAAAAGACTGGGGATGGCTCTGCAAAAAGGGCCATTTCCAACAGTTGCACACTTTTGTGGCGCAGACCTGACGCAAAATGGCAGTTGATATTTACAAAATCACAAAAGGGGCGATTTGCGCCACTACATTTCATTCTGGGAGGCGTTCCCTGGGTGGAAACTTCCACCCATGAATTCCTGCAATCCCAGATTTACAAAGGTTTGTAAATCTGGAACTGTGTGAAATCGGTATGCCATGCAGAGGATGGGATAACGAGGTGAAAAATCTATTTTTTCCTTATTATTTCCTCTTTCTATGTGTGTTGCATTCTGCAGCACACATAGAATTAGGAAAATGCCTTGAGGGATTTTTTTGTGCTGGAAGGTATCCCTTCCTGCACAGAAACAATTCTCCTTGTAACCCATGGACCATTGCACCGTGGTGCAAGAGTGTCTGCATTCGCACTAGACTGGCTGAAGTGAGCCAAAACTAGGAGAGAGCAGAAGGGTGCCATATCTTAGCATTTCTGCTCTTTCCATTTCACTCAACCTAGCACAGCAAGTTGCCTTGCTGAACTGCATTGCGTGAAAGGTTAGTAAATCTGACCCAAAGTCCCTTGTAGCACCTTTTCTAGGACTTTTGACTAGTTAGACTTGTGAGCTCAGGCATATATTTTTTTAAAGCTGTATTTATTTACATGACTGCCAATTAATATTAAGAGAGACTATTGTCAGACTGACAGCCTTAGGGTGGTCTTCCCCCCCCAATTTTCTTCTGCCTCCCTCCATTTTTCTGAACCCAAATTTGCTGGTTTAAGACTGTGCACACTGTACCACTGCTGACCAGTGCTAACATGCTTGTGCTCTCTCCCCTTAACATGTTAATATTGGTTCCTACCCAACTGGCATATTTAGTTTACTTATAAGTGCCTAGTAATGTGTACTATATGAGCCCAGGGCCTGTAAATTAAATACTACTAGTGGGCCTGCAGAACTGATTGTGCCACCCACATAAATAGCCCCATAATCATGTCTCAGGCCTCTCATTGCAGGGCCGGTGTGTGCAGTTTCACTGCCATCACGACTTGGCATTTAAAACCTTTTGGCAAGCCTTAAACTATCCTTTTTTACATATATAAAAAGCCCTAAGGTAGGCCCTATGTGACCCACAGGGCAGGGTGCAGTGTAAGTTAAAGTCCTGATAATGAAAAACCCCCAAAGTCTATTTTTATTACTGCTACCATTGGGAATTCCTTATTATACATTTAAGTTGTAAGTCCTGTTTAGAAAGAAGTAGATACATCATGTTTCGTATTTTTGTAATGGTAATGATAAATCATCTTTACTGGTAAAGTTAGATTTAACATTACTATTTTAGAAATGCTACTTTTAGGGCTACATGTATGAAAGATTGTATTTGCGACTCGCAAATTGTGAGTCAGAGCGACCTGCAATTTGCGAGTTGCAAAACCTTATGTTGAACAGTGTCAATGACTCTGCTTAAGATTTGCAAGGGGGTCGCAAATGCCCTACCTCATGAATTTTCATGTGGTAGGTTGCAATTTGCGACCCCCTTGGGAATGGCCGCCCTCACAGGGATGGTGGCCTGTTGGAGAACAGCAGACCACCATGTCTGTGACTGTTATTAAACAAATCAGTTTTTTTTGGTGAAATTCAGCCCGTTTTCCTTAAAGGAAAATGGGATGCATTTAAAAAACAAAAAATGAAACATTTTCGTTTAATTTTTTCAGAGCTGGCAGTGATCCATAGGACCCCTTCCCGTTTGCGAGTGGGTTAGTACCAGTGTGACACTGGTGCTAACTGCAATTGTTTTGCGACCGCATTCGTGGTCACAAAACAGTCATACATGGGACTGTGACTCCCAATTAGGAAGAAAACACGCCTTCCTAATTGTGACTCGCAATCCCTTTTTGCGATTCGGTAAATAGTTTATTGAATCACAAAAATGGGTTTGAACATGCCAAAATGCATTTTGCACGTCGCAACCAGCCCGTTTCGCTGTTTGCGATGTGCAAAATGCTACGTACATGTAGCCCTTACACCTTATACCAGGTATCCCAGACAGAAAGAGGCTACTTTTCTACACGACCACCCAAACAAAAGACAATGAGCGCTAACCTTGGCCAATTGAGACTCCATTGTCTAGGTGGTGATAAGTGGAGAGTAGCTCTGCAGTAGAGTGGTTACTCCCTTTATCATCCACTTTGTGGTTCCTTCCCTGTGGGGAGGTGAACCACCCTGTTTGTTTACTTCTACCTGAAGTACATTTAAACTGTGGACCCTGTGATTTCCTATTTTTAAAGTGTAATAAAAGTTTTAGAGTGGGGGAGCATGACTGTCCCTAGGTCCCTATGTTAGGACAGGGTTGCTGTCCCAAGGGTTGTAATGCTACACTGGGGTACCATCTGAGGAGGGCTAGAGCAGGACAAAAAGGTTGTCCCAAAGTCTGTAAAAAAGGACAGGGTTGCTGTCCTTCTTAGTGTAAAGGAGGATAGGATTGTTGTCGCAAGGGCTCTACATAAAGGTAGGTTTGCTGCCCTAAGGTGTTAGGGGTGATGCTGGGATGCTGCACTAAAGTTTGTCTGGGAGGGCTGGAGGGTTGTTCCAAGTTTTGTAAGACAGGGCAGGTTTGCTGTTCTGTCTTAGGTTCTTCACAGAGGGGTACTTTTACCCCTGGGAACTCAGCTGTGTTAGCTTTTGGCTCCTGTGGTACAGGCTCTACACTAGGGGTGGTATCCTCCCTCAGAGGAATGGGATCCATAGTGGGAGGGCGGGCAGGGGATAATTGGGTATCGTGCATGCCTGTGTTTTTAGGAATGTCCTGCGCCATTATTTCAGGCTCCAGGGCTCCTTCACTACTTTGCTTTTTAGTCTCCTTTAAGATTAAAGGGAGCAATTGCTTGGGGATACTCAGCATGGATGCATGGGTAAGGAACTCTACCTCAGCCCAATGTGAGGTTTCTAGGTCATTTCCGAAGATACACTCAACAGGTAAGCTAGGTGAGACTATCACCTGTTTAGAGCCAATAACTCCACTACAGCTAAGTTGTAGTATAGCTAAGTGGAGGGACTGAGAGGAGTTGTTGACAGCAGTGACTTGGTACTGGTGACCAAGTAGGTGTTGTGCAGGTGACATTCAGTTCTCAGTAACTATGGTGACACTGGCAACTGTGTCCCTGTAGGCCTAGGCCTCAACACCATTTATCTGAATGTGCTGCCTGTACTTATTCATATAAAGGGGACAAACAGCTAGGGTGGCAAGGCCAGTGCCACCCTGTGAGACAGAAACTGTCTTGGGGGTTCCTACACCTACCCCAGTTTCTACTATGGACCCAAATGTGAATCCAACTACACCTTTGGGTTGACTATTGCCAACAGTCCCACCACTATTACTACTACCACTAGGGGCACTAGGAGTAGAGGTGGAGGTAGTAGTGGTAGAAGGCTTGGGGCCTTTACCAGGACAGGATTTGTCCCCTGGCCTATGGCCTTTATTTCTGCACACATAGCACCAAGGGTTTTTACTGTGTGTAGAGGAGGAAGAGGTTTTAGTCCCACCCCCAGAGGAGTTTTGTGGACCTGATGAGAAGTCTTTACTTTTATCTTTGTCTCCACCCTTGTCCTGAGACTTACCTTTCTCATTTTACTTATCTTTGTCACCCCTGTATAAGCTTTTCTGCTCACCTTTGTTCTGACCCATTTGTCTGCCTTCTTTTCCAATTCTTGGGGAGAGGTCAGATCTGAGTCTACCAAATATTGGTGCAACAAATCAGACACACAGTTATTGAGTATATGCTCTCTTTGAATTAAGTTATATAAGCCCTCATAATTAGACACTTTGCTGCTATGTAACCAGCCTTCCACACCTTTGACAGAACAGTCCACAAAGTCTATCCAATCTTGAGAGGACTCTTTTCTGGTCTCCCTAACTTTATTCTATAATGCTCAGTGGTGAGACCAAACCCATCTAAGAGAGCAGGCTTAAGAATATTATAGTTGTCTGCATCTTCTTCTCTGACAGTGAGAAGTCTATCTCTTCCCTTATAAGTGAATGACAACCAGAGGATAGCAGCCAACTACCTTTGAGGGACCCTCTAAAATTTACAGGCCCTCTCAAGTGCACCAAACCACTTGTAAATATTATCCCCAACCTTGTAGGAGGGAACAATCTTGTGCAGTCAAGAGACTTTTGAGAGTCAAAAGAGTCCTCCCTGACCCTGTGCTCTCTAAAACCTGAGCTGCTGCCACCACGGGGTGTTAGATCCAACCCCTGCGTTTCCCTCTCAACTGCTAAGGCCTTCCTATCTAGGGCTAGCTGTTGCAGCCTCAGCCTAGCCTCTTCCAATCTCAGTTTCTAAGCTCTCTGTACATAGAGTTCCCCTCTGAATTGGAGCAGTTGGTCACCACAGACACTGAGGTGATATGGGAATTGGCAGAGGAGGATCTGACCCTAGTCTTACTGACCGCTTCCACTAGCCCTCTGGGTGTAAAGTGAACCCTACCAGACTGACGTTTCCTCCCACTTCTTGAAGTGCTTCCATCTATGCTAGTGGATCTGCTAGGGACTTTGTGACCCTGTGAGGAATACTGTTAACCCTCCCCAGATCTAGAATATCTTTTTCTACCTCTGATGAGTTAGAATCTATTCTCTTTCTCCTCCTCCTGCTGATCACTAGCTTGTTCCTGGTCATCCTGAAGGAGGAGGCCTAAGAGCAGGCTCTTAGTAGGATTCCTCCCCATGTCTAGTTTTCTCTCAGCATACATCCCTTTCAATTCCTTGTAGGTCAGGTTCCCATAGGGAAAATCGATGGCCTCAGAGGTGTGCCCAGTTGCAGACATGGTCTGTTTTAGAGTTGTATGGGGTTTGACTAACCTCCCTAACTTCTGGTCTCTCTGAAGAAGTTTGGAGGAAGGGCCATGCCTACACTAGACCCCTAACACTAGGTACTATGTGTACCTCTAAGGAAGAGTGATCTTTCCTGTGGAAAATACCAGGTGAGAGAGTGATAAGGCAATTGCAAGTGTCTCTCCCACCGCTGCACCACCAATGTAGGAAGCTGGCCTGGTGTGTAGTGGGTACCTAAGGTACTTTCACCTTATACCAGGTCCAGGTATCCCCCATTAGTGAAATATAGACAGTGTCTAGAAGCCAGGTTCTCTAGAGCTAGCTGTGAATGAGCAGCCAAGCCTTATCTAGGGGACATACAGAGCTCATGCAATACCACTATAGTCACACAGCACTTATGCACATCAAAGAAACCACACAGTGTTACAAAAATAAAGGTACTTTATTATAGTAACCCAGCATCAAAAATACTATAGAGGCAATACTCCGTTAGGAGATAAGTAATACACAAGATATATACACTAGTTGTTAGAAATAGGCACAAAAATAGTTAGAAAACAGCACAAAGCAATATAAAACACAATAGTGAATAGTGACCCTAGAGGGAGCAAAAACCATATACTAAAAAAATGGAATGCGAGTGTCGGACCCCCACCTAGGTAAGTGCAGTATGAGGAGGGGCTCTGGGAGTGCTAGGAGAGCACAAAGGTAAGTACCACAACACCCCCCAGCAACCAGGAAAGCAGGAGTAAATCAGTAAAATTTCCCCAGGACACCCATTTAGAAGAAAAGAAGAGAATTGCAAAACCCAAAGATGACTGCAAGAAACCAATGGTGGATTTCTGAAGAGGAAGACATGTGGAAAGAGAGGACAAAGTCCAGAAGACACAGAAGAGTCCAGTGGGGGCAGAAGCTCCTTTCCACCAAGCTGAGGACTGCAGGAATTGGTCGACGGTGAAGAAGGAAAGTCAGAACTGCAGCCCTGGAGTCACAGTCAAGTTCCTGGAGGATGCAAGTGGTGTCTCAAACCGGAAGGAAAATTGCAGTTGGGTTTGTGTGTCCTGATTCCACCAACAAGCCTTGGAACAGGCAAAACTTGCGTTTGGCAGAAAGTGGTGCTGCCGGAGACCAGCAAGGCCCAGGAGGACTCAACCCAGGAGCGGGAATCAGAGGGGGTCCTCAGCGTCGTAGGGAGCCCGTAGAAACACAGACAGCATGGACAGGAGTCCCACAGGACGGGGACACAAAAGGTGCAAATGGAGCCCACGCAGCACTACGATAAAGGATACCACGCCACACGAGAGTCACACAAGCAGCTGGGCATCACAGAAAGGAGTGCTTGGGTTGAAGCTACACGAAGACTGAAGACCCCTTGGAAGAAGTGCCAACAAGCCTTGGCAGCCGCAAATGATGCAGTGCACAGGGGTACTGTTCTGCGTGGGAAGGCAAGGGTTTACCTCCACCCACATTGGACAGCTGGTAGAGAGGACCATCTGGACCACCCAGAGTTCCCTGCCAACCTTGGATCCAAGATGAAAAAACCCAGGGACCCTCTGGAAGAGCTCTGGGCACCACTCCTGGGGTGGTGATGGACAGGGGAGTGGTCACTCCCCTTTCCATTATCCAGTTTCACGCCAGAGCCGTAACTGGAGGTCCCTGAACTGGTGTAGACTGGGTTATGCAGAGAGGGCACCAAATGTGCCCTTCAAAGCATACCAGTGGCTTTGGGAGGCTACCCCACCCAAGTCCATTAACACCTATTTCCAAAGGCAATCCTTTTTTCTGCCTTCCTGGGCTTGAGCTGCTCAAGCAACAGGAGGGTAGAAGCCTGTATGCAAGGTGGCAGCAGATGGGGCTGCCTGGAAAACCTCGGAAGGCTGTAGGAACAATTCTGGGGTCCTCTAAGGAGCCTCCAGAGTGCATGGGATCATACAACCAATTCTTAGAAAAGTATTGGGGTATGATTCTGATATGTTTGATACCAAACATGCCTAGGTTCGGAGTTACCATTATGTAGTACATGCACCCTGCCCTCTGGCATGAAATGCCCTGCTATAGTGGCGACTTATGGTGACCTTGTGCAGTGATCTATAGTGAAAATGTGTCCGTGCACCTGATTCACGCAGACTGCAATGGCAGGCCTGCAGTTGCAGAACCCTTAGCATGCAGCAGCCCATAGGGATCCCCTCGAACCCTAATGCCCTGGGTACCTAGGTACAACATACTAGGGGCTTACATGGGGCACCAGTATGCCAATTATGGGATGAAATGTTACCAGTGGCCAAATGTAAAGGAGAGAGCATAATCACTGGGGTGCTTGTTAGCAGGATCCCAGTGACCACAGTCAAACACGCTGACAAACAGGCCATAAAGTGGGGATAAACCCAAGCCAGAAAGAGGCTACTTTCCTACAGCCTGGCCCCACAAAAAGGACTGATTACCCTCCACAGATAGCCTGGCAGACAGGACTTGCCTGAAACGGAACTGGCACACTTCAAATCTGGTCTTTGAAGCCCCCCCACTTCAAAGTTACTTTTGGGTATAAGTACTTGGTCTTCAAACCCCTAAAAATTAGACACTTCTGGATCTGAAACTGAACCTTTGTCAGAAGGACTGATGTGCTGCTCAAAGGACTCAACTGGACTGCTTTTCTGGAAGGACTGCTTTCCTTCTTGTTGCTCTGCCGGCCGCTGCTCTCTGATGCTACTGGAAGGGTTCTGCATTCTCTGCAAAATTAATCTCCTAGGGCCTGCTGACTTGCCCCCTTTTCTCCTGCAGTCTCAGGGACATCAAAGACTGACTACAACTCTCCTGGTGATACTGGATTCTGCTTTCTGTGAGTCTCACCCTTCCCTGAGGTGACCCTCAAAGCTGTGGGCCTAAGAAGTGGGTTCTGCAGCTACTTAATGCAAAAATCAATGCATTGCACAGAGTGTGGGTAAAGTTTTGCCGCTTTCCTCCTTCGGCACTGACGCAGGGGCTCTTCCATGACAGCAGATTCACATCCTGCGTGGCTTAACAATGACACGCTGTGCGGCTTGGATGATGCTCATCACATTCACTTCAATGGAGCCCGATGTAGTGACCCTACTGCATGGAAAATACAGCTGCATCGTGTCCTCGACATTGATGCTTTGCTCAATCCAAGGTATTGTTTCAGTGGACCATGGCTGTGTTCTGCATCCCGCCAACCCTCTATCATGGTCAGTCAGAATTTTGGATTTGCACTAGCCCCTCGTGCCCTCAAGTAACCATTAGACGGCTAATGACTTCTAAGCACTATTTTGGATTTAATCTTTAAAAATTCATATCTTGACTTCTACTTTTTGCTTCAGTGATATAGGGGTGGGTTTTGTCAATTTGCCTGGTCTTGGAAAATATTTTTAACAGTAATCATTGAATTAATTTAATTTTTGTGTTTTATGTCATTCATAATATTATGAAAAATGTAGATGATTTGCAGTAACTGAACAAAAAAAGTGTTTCAGTCTTTCATTCGTACATTAATTAATTCATTTGTTCATTCTTTATTAATTTGTTAATTTGTTGGCCCATCCTGTATACTGGCCACCACTCTTTGTAGTTTTTGAGCTAGAAAACTGATAAGTGTCGTAGCATCTGTGTTGATTAAAGAAATGCAAGTGTATACTTAAGCCTCTTTTTGCATTCATGGCTTTGAGAGAATGGTTATCACTACTTGGCCCATAGTATGAGGACCAATTCTCTACTTAAATGCTTAATAAAGTAGTTCAACCAATCAGCCACCCACCACAAAGTGAAGCTACTGTTCAATAACAGGCTCCTCCAACTGACCACAGGGCATTTGCATCGTAGATCATGAACAGCTCCAATTGCTACCTTTAAAGGAGTAAGTCAGGCAAGGCCCCAGTAAATCTTCTAGATTATAAACAATCAATAAAATCAGTCTTCACCATTGCTGTCCAACCCCACATCTTCCGACACCTGATCAGCTTCTTCTGATGAGTTGGGTTTCTCAAAGAAGCTATAATGGACATCCAGGAAAACATCTGATTGTAACCGGAGTGGACCACCAGTTGTATCAGAATCATGTTTCTTTGGATGCACATCATGATTTTTTGCTTGATACTTTTCTAGTGCTGTATGTTCCACCCAACTCCACACCACCTGTCCCTTTTCACTAAACCTAACATACCAATCACGCAATATTTTGAGATAAGGAGTTAACAAACCATTTCCCAAATAAATGCTTGAAGTGCATTCTGCTGCTTTTGACACAATCATAATTCAATGAAAGGGATTGATGCAAATGCCTGTGAGTGATTTTTGCTGGACAATAGGATCTCACGGGTTAAAAATAGAGATAGGACGGTGTTGGAAATCGGGTCTCTGTTTGGCAGCAGTATGTATCATATCCAAGTAGGGACCACAATCATAATCAGGGCAAGTTAAAATACAGAACTCAAATTAACCTGTGCTCCCCTTCTGGTAACTTGGCAAAGAGCAGACAGGCTTAATGTAGCAGGCAACGTATAAAGTATTTGTGCAAAAAACAGACAGTATTCACAGGGAGTACACTACAAAAGGACTCCACACTGGGGTAGAAAAATAAAGCTTGTTTATCTGCATGATACAAGACCAATATGTCAAAAATCCAATTAGTTTTTCATTAAATATTCACTTTTTAAGGTTAAACAAGAGAATGCTGATAAGGGATAGTGGGATAAAGAGGTGATGCTGGGCACTCTGCGCTGAGAGTATGTATGGTCTCCACAGAATATGGCAATATCAGTAGTATGATCTTCTTGGAGATTGGCTGTGTGTTAGGTTCACAGGCAAGGGTTTCCCATGGGTCATCACAAGGGAGGTGGTGGGGCAACCGGGGAGTTGAGAGGTGGGGGATGGTGGCACCAGGGGAAATCACTGCATTGGGCATGGGCCTCGAAGCTTGAAGTGGGCAGAGGTCAGTTGTGCTGCTCCATAATGCTTGGCAAGTGGGTGGCTGACTGCAAGGGATCCACGCTGGGTTTTTGATAAAAGCAGGCGGGAAAGTGAAATGAAACTGTTCAGAGTCGTTGATGAATGGGAATAGCAAAGTGCAACAAAGCCTTTCAGGGTTGTTGATTACAGCGGGCGACAAAGTACAGCAAAGCAGTTCGGGGTTGTCGACGAGAACAGACGGCAAAGTACTACAAAGCCACTCAGGTTTGTCGATGAAACCGGGCGGCAAAGTGCAACAAAGCTGCTCAGGGTTGTTGATTACAGCGGGCGGCAAAGTACAGCAAAGCCGTTCGGGGTTGTCGACGAGAACAGGCGGCAAAGTACTACAAAGCCGCTCAGGTTTGTCGATGAAACCGGGCGGCAAAGTGCAACAAAGCTGCTCAGGGTTGTTGATGAGAGTAGGCGGCAATGTACAGTGAAGCTGCTCAGGGTTGTCGATGACAACAGGCGGCAAAGTACAGCAAAGCCGTTCGGGATGTTGATGAGAACAGGTGGCAAAGTACAGCAAAGATGCTCGGGGTTGTTGATGAAAGCGGGCATTAAAGTGCAACAAAGCCTCTCGGATGATTTGATGTTCCAGAGACCCTTAGTAGAACCAGAGGCAAGTCAGCAAGCCTCTGTGGTGTAGTGGATGAGTCCTGTGCTATCGGGCAGAAATTAGCAGGCAGTAGGGCAGCACAGGAGGGCAGAACAGCAGATTTTGGGAACAGTAAATCCTGGCAGAGTGGCAATCAATACAAAGTGCCTGAAGGAGCCAGATAGTTCACCAAGGGCTGCTTGTTAGTGGTCATGCAAATCAGCCTCAGTCTCTTGGGGCATGACTGTGAATTAACCCTCATTTGGGAACACTAGCCGTTCTTGGTCCACAGGAAGCACTGGTGGAACAGCAAGGCACATGGAAGGTAGATGCTCAAAGAGGCAACAGGTGCAATGAAAGACTGGTTGCACACACCATAAGACTGACCAGAATGACAGTGACCAATCATGCTCCAATTCTTCCAGCAACACAGCACAAAAGAACTGCACCAGGCGATCATGGCACAGCTGGGCTGGTGGTAGAAGCTTCATCACTCCGCTTAGCTGGGAAGGCACACTGCATATCAGGAACAGCTACTGCAGTATTCTGCCAATCAATGTCAAAGTTACAGGAAAGCTGCCAAACACACTTGAAAAGAGTGAATGGATAGCCGATGGAAGGACTCTGAAGACTGTCTGGAAGATGGAAACAAATCCACACCCAACAGCCTTAAAGAAATGCACAGTCCCTATAGTGCCTTAGGCGTTGAATATTCTGGATACCAGCTCTGCAAAATGCTTTGGGAAGTTGGTATGTAATAGGGATTGTATCTCAACTGGTGATCTTGCTATATGGAGAGCATACGCCTCTCTAGCCGATGTCAACGCAACTTGTTTCTGGATCTGTAGTGCCTGTACTCTGCTCAGCTTGTCATAATTAACATTAGTAGTATCAATGTGAGGCCACATTTCTGCTAATGTTATCTCTTGGTTGGGCAGGAATAGAACATGTCCACAAGTTACAATCTTAGGGACTGAAATTGCATAGGCAACTGCTGCTCTCATACTACAACAGCTCTGTTCATTCAGGACCACATAACTTTCATTCAAAAGTATATGAAATGCTGAACGAATCCAAGGGACGGGACTACCCTTCAGAAAACAGACCAAAGTTTGTGACCCCCGCATTGCAAAGGCTATGAAGGGACACCTGTTTGTAAATCATTGAATGACTAACAGTAGTCTCACATTTGCTTCCGCTGAGAAAGGCCTCTGTTTTGCCGTTCAGACATCTGTATTCAAAAGGCAACAAAATGTAGAAATTGGCAGATTTATAATGCCATGTACAAGCCATACTTTTGAAGGACTTTCTGCAACTGTGAAAGACAGCTTATCTAACTCTTCTATATCAAGCAGGGTGTTAGTTGATTTCTTTTTAGCCATTATCAGTTGTTCCCTGGAAAAATTAAAAGCAGCAAACAAGTCACTACTGTTAATGTATTTCCATGGCCATTTTTCTGAATCTGTAGTATCCAACCTAACTGCATGATGGAACACAATTGACTTAGCACATTGTATAAAAGGGACTTGCCATTCTGAATTATGTCAATCCTAGATGACACTATGTGATTAAGGGAGTATATACAGTTGGACAGAGTATTCATGCCATTATTGACAACAGCTAAAGCCTTTTCCAGTTTTCCTTATCTATCTGCCTTAAACGCGCAGTTGCTTCCATCTGAGAAAGCTTCCAGATGTCATTGTATATGGCATACAAGAACCATTTAGAGTGTGGCTTTCTTGGACCCAACAAGAAATCTGGTAAGTCTATTTCCTCAGATAGCATATTAAGATGTTCTTTAACCTCTGCTAAGGTGTTAGTCTGTAACCATTGTTGAGCACAATTTACCCACCCTGTATGTGGTAACTATTCCCGAGTGTTGACCAGGGACAAAGCGAGAGTCTGGCCGGCTAATCTTGGAACCCCTGAGGAATTAACAACACGTGCCTGACACCCATTTGTGTCTATTGGCCACAATAACCACCCTCCGGCACTGGAAAGTGAAGAATTATAGGTACCATCCCGAACCTTAACATCTAATTCCTCCTCAGTGACATTTAGGAAGGATTGCCAATTGCTAAATTTGGCCGGTGTGGGGATACTAATTGCATTGAGTCCTTTATTTATTGCTAGCCCTAGACAGGATGTCTGTTGAATTATGTCATTTAAAAAGAACATTTGGACAGGAGTAAGGCGTGCTCTGAATAAATCTTCACAACCCTGAACTTGCCAATCTTGAGTTCCCCATACACTTTTTAAATCAATAGGGTTCTTCCTGTATTCGTATCCAACAACCGCAAGTCAGGAAACAAAGGAATCTGAATCGATCAATTCAGTGTCATTTAGCAACATCTTTCCTGTTTTTGAAGGTGGGAATTTGAAATAATATGACTCTGCATTTGTAGCTTCATGCACAGACAAATATGCAAATTTGTCGGTGTACTTTTTGGGACTCCCCACTGGAGATGTAAAACAGAGTTCCCACTGTGTGTGGTTAAATACTGATCTATGTTTAGTTGATCAGTGTAGGTAGTAATGTACCCAATGATTATAAGAGAACATTTCCCCATAACTCTTTGTGTTAGTGTATACATCATCACTTTCAAATACAGTACAATCCTGCAGTTCAGCAAGCATTGAATCAACTGTGTGAACATCCCAGTCATCAGGAATAACACCAGATGTGATTACATCAGTAACTGGAATTTTAAATACATATGGAATTTGAATGACCTCATTAGGCCAGTATATATCAAATGGAACTTTGTCCCAAACAATCCCATCAGGAATTGGTGCAGCTGAAATGTTCACAAGGGACAAGCCTCTTCGGACCTTATTTGAGGAAGTATAGGGAGTTAGAATTTCATCCACTTGCTCAACAGAAGAGAGTAGAGAGTTCGGGAAGATAATGAGCATTTATAAGGAGAAAGAAAGCAGTCACAAAGCCAATCCATAATTGAAAAGCTAGCAATATCAGAGATATCCACAGATAATTCCATGGATAAACGAAATAGCTATTTTTAAGTCACATGTGTAGCTTACGTGTCTTCAAAACATTTTCAGTTGCAGGTGTAGATGAAGTTAAAGAAAAGTCATCAAGGTTAATGAAGTAACCAGATACAGTTTCTGCAAACACTGGAGCTGGTGCATTACTCATATGGAGGCTCACAGTAGACGGTGTTGTCAGTTTGAGTTGAGTTGGAGTAGAAGACAGCCACATCTTGGACAGTTCTGGTTGGTGAGGTGGTGACAGGAATTAGCAGAAGTTCATTTTCTGCCCTTCCCACGCTTGAGGAGGCACTTGTAGCAGTGTTGTACATACTGGTGTATTCAGAAGTGTTGTTGCTTCTTCTTTGGAGAGGTATGTCCTGTTGGGCAGTGAGAGGGAACAGGGGACTACCCAAGGGACCGCTGGGTCTACTGTGCAGGATCAGCCACATGGTGTAATTGAATGTTGTCCATGAAGACAAATCTGTTTACCTCAGAGCTTGACAGCGCTGGTAAGATGACTGTCCTGGTACCTTTTATCCCCATAATTGGGACCAGTGCTGTGCAGGATGGGCTGAATTCCTTCTTCACAGCAATCTTCTCACGAACCAGATCCCCAACTTTAGGAATCCAGCTTGTAAAAGTTGTAAAAGTTGTTGGCTATCCCTTATTCCTAAGGTGGCAGCACTGGAGGATGAATTATCATCACAAATCTGTTGAAGCTCTTGTAAGACAGTGAGCCGTTCATTTATGTCAAAAGGTGTGTCTGCTGCCACTAAACTAGGGCCGTCAGATCAGGGACATACATAGGTATACCAAAGAAAACCTCATAAGGAGTGCCAAGGACTGTCTTGGCAGATTATTCAGTGCTCTCTGGACCCCATGTAGGTGATGAAGCCAATTGCGGCTGAACCTAGTACTCTAGCTGTTAAGGACTTGCTTTAGATCTCGATTCCTCCTCTCCATGACCGAATTACTTTCAGGATGGTAGGGTGAGGAGTAATGGAGCTCAACACCCATCATCCTCATGGTGTCCCTGAATGCCTTAGAGGCAGAAGCAGGGCCCTGCCCCAAATGGAATGCTACAACCGCATATGTACCAATAAAGATCAGCAAGTCTTTTATAACAGTTTGAGCGTCAGCTGACCACTGTGGCCTTACCCAGAGGAATCTAGAACTTGAATCAACAGCATCTAAAATGTATTTGTATGCACCTTCAGGTTGCAGAGGACCACAGTGGTCCAGGAACATACATTGTAGTGGCCTGTTGGACACTAAGAGGGAAGTCTGCCGGGGCATTTGAAGTTTGAGCCCTTAATTTGCTGGCAAATGTCACAACAAAAGACATATTGCCTGGTCTGTTTGTATAGACTTGGCTACAAGAAGCATTTGTATAATATTGTTATTGATATTGTGGCCTCAACACCAGCATGAGCAGATGCAACACCCTCATGCGCTGCTTTGATGAGATCTAATCTCTGGTCTTCGTTGGGGATCACTCGATTTCTTACCTCAGGAATTATTTCAAAGGCAACTTTCTGTGCGCTGACATGGCATGAATATTTTGTATGGTATGCTTTAGGGAGAGGCTTGCCTTCAGTGGAAGCTTTCATGGCAGCTAGAATTTCATTATCCAATCTTGTCTGGAAACGAGTCACTGCAGGAACAGAAGCCGTAGCTACTGCGGATTTGGCTGCCCAATGTATGGACCACATGAGCATCAGGTAGCTTATCCTTAAGATCAGCCACCCTCCCCCACAGAGCTCTGTGCTTTATGTGTTTCCCTTAGAGTGTCTGAACCTGTTCAACTACCAACAATTGAGATAATCATTCTAGGACTGGAAACAGTAGTACCAATCACACACTGTCAATGTGAGATGTCTTAGATCCATATGTCCCTGTGCCAGGATGAGGATTTTGAGTTCAGCCAGTTGTGCTGTGCAGTCCTTTGGATGTTAAGAGGTGCGGTGTACTCTTGATCATATTGCCATAATTCCTGTGTTTGAAGTTTTTGGTCAAAGATGTAATCGACATTGGTGGCAGTCAGGGAGGTTGCCCACTGAATCCAGCATGGATGTAATGTTTTAGCATTAGGAATGCTTGCTTTAGTGACATCCTCTAAGGCTGGAACCGGGGTAACGACAATAATGCATTTCCCCTGGGCAAGTGGCCTCTCCTTGATGACAGTCATCTGTACTGCAGTTAGATTTTTTTCTGTGGGTGCAAAGCGTTGTTCTGCATTGGAGTTTTACTGTTATTTGTATGCTATGGTCACTGTGTTGCCTTTGTTAAAGGTGACATAAATAAAACCATTCGCACCAGTGTTGGAAATGGCCTTTCTGCAGGGTCACCCCCAAACTTTTTGCTTTCCTCCTCCTATTTTTCTGACCTCATTTTTGCTGGCTTTCGGACACTGCACACTTTACCACTGCTAATCAGTGCTAAGATGCATATGCTCTCTCCTTAAAATATGGTGACATTGGCTCATACCCAATTGGCGTAATTAATTTATTTGTAAGTCCCTAGTCAAGTGCAGTACATGTGCCCAGGGCCTGTAAATTAAATGTCACTAGTGGGCTGCAGCACTGGTTGTGCCACCCACATAAGTAGCCCCCTAACCATGTCTCAGGCCTGCCATGCCAGGGCCTGTGTATGCAGTTTCACTGCCACCTCGACTTGGCATTTAAAAGTAATTGCCAAGCCTTAAATTCCACTTTTTCTACATATACGTCACCCCTAAGGTAGGCCATAGGTATCCCATTGGGCAGGGTGCTATGTAAGTAAAAGGCAGGACAGGAACATGCGTGTTCTATATGTCCTGGTAGTGTAAAACTCCTAAATTTGTTTTACACTGCTGTGAGGCCTGCTGCTTTCATAGGGTAGCATTAGGGCTACTCTCATATACTGTTTGAGTGGTAGATTCTGATCTGAAAGGAGTAACCAGGTCATATTTAGTATGGCCAGAATGGTAATAGAAATTCCTGCTTATTGGTGAAGTTGGATTTAATATTGCTATTCTAGAAATGCTACGGTTAGAAAATTGGCATTTCTCTACACTTAAAACCTTCTGTGCCTTACAATCCACACCCGACTAGGTTAGTTGACAGCTCCCTTGTGCCTTCACTCAGACAACCCCAAATACTGGATGCTCAGTCACACTTGCACATATCTGCATATTGAATGCTTCTTCCTGGGCTGGAAGGGTGAAGGGCCTGACACTTACATGTCAAAGGACAGTAGCCTGCCCTCACACAAAGGACTGCCACACCCCCTGCTGGGACCCTGGCAGACATGATGGAACTGAAAGGGGACCTTGTGCAATTCTATGCCACTCTTTGAAGTCCCCCCACTTCAAAGGCACATTTGGGTATTTAAGCAGGGTCTCTGACCCTGCCATCTCAGACACTTCTATTTCACAAGACACTTCTGAAGTCAGACTCTTCTGGACAAGATACCACTGGAGAAGAAACCCAGAACCAGAACCTGCAACCTGCCAAAAGCAACTGCCTGGCTGCCCAAGGGACTCACCTGACTGCTTTTCTGCAAAGGACTGCCGCCCTGCTATTGCCCTGCTGCCTTTCTGTCTTCTGGCTGTGCTGAGAAGTGCTCTCCGAGGGCTTGACTAGAGCTTGCCTCCTGTTCTCTGAAATCTCAGGACTAAAAAGACTTCATTCCTCCAAAAGAACTCCTTGTGTGGCAAAAATCGACGCACAGTCTGCAAGAAACGATGCACAGCCTGCATTGTGGTGAAAACATCAGTGCATGCTGAACCGGATCGTCGCAGCCCGACTTCCTGAAGAGGAGAAGGACGCAGCACCAGCATTGCGATCGGAAATTCGATGCACGGGCCACTGGATTGACGCAAAGCTGAGCAACAACGACGAAGCCAGACTTCCTGAGAGGAATCGATGCAGAGCCTGCCGTGCGGCAGAAATGTCCATGCATCGCCCACCGGATTGATGCAGCCCCTGTGACTTCCTCCTGCACGTCCAAGATTTCAACGCATCATCCCCAAAGCGTCCGAGAATCCCACAACCCGAAGAGTGTCCGAGTCTATGCACCGGAAATTGACGCAAAGCCTGCACTGCATGAAAACTCCACAACGCATTGTCTGTGTGTGCCAGAAAAATCGACGCACACCTCCCCATTTTCCACACAACTCCTCCTCTGTAGTCCCTTGCGGAGAATGTAAATGCAAACCAGGTAATTTGTGCGTGCAAGAGACATTTGTTGCTTTTTAAAGACTAAAGACACTTCATATAATTTTTTACAGTGATATTTCATCGTATACTTATTGAATCTTGATAGTTTTGACCTGGATCTTACCAGATAAATATTATGGCCCTCATTACAACTCTGGTGGTAGGTGATAAAGTGGAGGTAATACCGCCAACAGGCTGGCGGTACTTACCCCCAAATTATGACCATGACGGAAAGATCTCCAAAAGACAGCCAATGTACCACACCGACCGCCAGGGCGGAAACAACAGCCACCACAGCGGGAGCCACCTACAGCGAGGCGGAAGTCAATGTTCCGCCCACCATATTATGACCAGACATTCTGCCACCTTTTCAGGGGCGGTACCAACAACATCAAAAGCCTGGTGGAAGCCGAACTCATATGTGAAAGGACTCACCATTGAAGACACAGGGGGAAACCACGCCACCATGGAACCAGAACTGCATGTGTTACCGATGTTATTCCACGTTCTGCTCCACCACGAACACCAATGCCGACGAAGACGGTGAGTACAGCCGTCTAGCACACAAGGATGGCGGGGAGGAAAATGACAGTGACACACACACAACACACACCCCACACACACACACACCATACACACAACCAAATGCATTAAAAAAAAACAATTTGACCCCGTAACTCGGCTGAATATTTCAAGGACAAAAATATTTTGCAGAAGTGTTTATAATAGGATCAACACAGTAGAAATAATAAGTTAGGCAAGATAATAGATATATACATATGTACAGAAAAAAGGACACAGCCCAGTCCTCAATTTTCGTAGGCCACATGGTCACAGGCCAAAGTCCAAGGCCACACATGTCACCTGCTTCAACACTCAGAAAACACTGCAGGGGCATCAGTTTGTAAATAGGCAGGCACCTCTGGGAGATGGAGGGTACCACAGCCGGGAGATTTAACAAGACCACTGGTGCTGGAGTGGGCAACATGCAATGTGCTTTATCCCTGGGAGTGATGGGCCACAGTCTCTAAGGTGGGTGTCATACCCACTGGTTCTGGAAGGGACAATGTGTCCTGTGCTTGATCCTGGGGAGTGATGGGCCACAGTCTCTCAGGTAGGGGTCATACCCACTGATTCTGGAGGAGGCACATGCTTGATCCTGGGAAGTTATGGTTGTATGAGGCTGGCCTGGCGTATAGTGGGTACCTGATGGTACTTACACCTTGTGCCAGGTCCAGTCATCCCTTATTAGTAGATTAGTAGTGTTCTAGCAGCTTAGGCTGATAGAGGTAGCTATGGCAGAGCAGGTTAGGCTTAACTAGGAGACATGCAAAGCTCGTACTATACCACTTATATCACATAGGTACTATATCATAAGAAACACAATACTCAGGGATACTAAAAATAAAGGTACTTTATTTTAGTGACAATGTGCCAAAAATATCTCAGAGGGTATACTCCCTTAGGAGGTAGGTAAAATACACAAAATATACACACAAACCAAAATCAGGTAAGTAAACAGTTAGAAAAATAGTGCAAATACTGTAGAATACAATAGGATGCAATAGGCCTAGGGGCAGCACAAACAATATACTATGAAGGTGGAATGCGAACCACGAATGGCTAGTGTACTGTGTAGAGGGTCACAGGGAGTGTAAGAAAACACTAAGGGTGTCCAAGATACCCTACCCCAAGACCCTGGAAAGTAGGAGTAAAGTACTATTATTTCCCCAGAAACACGCTAGAGTTGTGATAGAGAATTTTGCAAAGACCACAACTGACTGCAAAGTACTGAAGACGGATTCCTGGACCTGAGGACCTGCAAAGGAAGGGGACCTAGTCCAAGAGTCATGAAAGTGTCCAAGGGGGGCAGGAGCCCACTAAACCCCGGATGAAGGTGCAAAATGGCTGCCTCTGGATGGAAGAAGCTGAAGATTCTGCAAAAATGAAAGGTGCAAGGAACTTCTCCTTCATGAAGAATATGTCCCACTGAGTGCTGGTGGATGCAGGGTTGTTTACATGGCAAAATACCTCAAAGAAGCCTTGCTAGCTGCAAGAGTCGTCGTTACAGAAAAAGAGTGATGCCCAGGCCGAGGAAGGACCAGGATGTTGCCACTTGGGAGAGAAGACAGAGGGGGCTCTCAGCAAAATAGGGAGCCCATGCAAAAGAAGGTAGCACCCTCAGAAGTCCTTGAACACGGGTTCAAGAAGTCTCAACACGGTGGTTGTCTCAACACTGCAAAAGAGGGTCCCACGAAGCCAGAGGTCAACCAGGGAGTTGAGCAATGCAGGACAGAGTGCTGGGGACCTGGGCTTGGCTGTGCATAAAGGAGTCCATTGAAATGTGCACAGGAGCCCTAGCAGCTGCAGTTCACACGGTGCACAGGATTACTGTCTGGAGAGGGGAGGCAAGGACTTACCTCCTCCAAAATTAGGCAATTGGACCACAGGGCATTCTGGGTCACTTGAGTCCACCACCTGTGTGCCAGGGGCCACGCTCATCAGGATGAGAGGGGTCCCAGAGAACTGGTGACCCTGAAGTTTGGTGCCTCCTGAAGCAGAGGGAAGATTCCGTCGACCCACGGGAGATTTCTTCGTGGCTTCCAGTGCAGGATGAACGCAGGCAGCCCCCAAATCATGCACCACCAGGAAACAGTCAAGAAAGCCGACAGGATTAGGTGCTACAATGTCGCTGGTAGTCTTCTTGCTACTTTGTTGCAGTTTTGCAGGCGTCCTGAAGCAGTCAGCAGTCAATCCTTGGCAGAATTTGAAGAGAGAGGTGCAGAGGAACTCTGGTGAATTCTTGCAAGTCGTTATCTGATGAAAAGCCTACAGGAGAGACCCTAAATAGCCCTCAGAGGAGGATTGGCCACCTAGTCAGGTAAGAACCTGGGGTATCTGACGTCACTCAGAGGCCTCCAGAGTGCCCTCACACCTCTAGATCCAAGATGGCAGAGGTCTGGGACACACTGGAGGATCTCTGGGCATCACCCCTGGGGTGGTGATGGTCAGGGGAGTGGTCACTCCCCTTTCCTTTGTCCAGTTAAGTGCCAGCGCAGGGTCTGGGGGTTCCCTGAACTTGTTGTAGACTGGCTTATGCAAGGAGGGCCCCATCTGTGCCCTTCAAAGCATTTCCAGAGGCTGGGAGAGGCTACCCCTCCCCAGCCCTTAACACCTATTTCCAAAGGGAGAGGGTGTAACACCCTCTCTCAGAAGAAATTCTTTGTTCTGTCTTCCTGGGACTGGGCTGCCCACACCCCAGGAGGGCAGAACCCTGTCTGTGGGGTGGCAGCAGCGGTAGCTGCAGAAAAAAACCCAGAGAGCTGGGTTGGCAGTTCCCGGGGTCCATAGTGGAGCTCCGGGGATGCATGGGATTGGCACCCCTATACCAGATATGGCATGGGGGGGACAATTCCATGATCTTGGACATGCTACATGGCCATATTCGGAGTTATCATAATGAAGCTACATATAGGTATTGACCTATATGTAGTGCACACGTGTAATAGCGTCGTGAAAGCGGTCGCAAATCAACTCGCAGTTACCATCCACTTGAAGTGGATAGTAACTCATTCGCAAACGGGAAGGGGTCCCCATGGGACCCCTTCCCCTTTGTGAATGCTCACAAAATTAATTTTTTAGAGCAGGCAGTGGTCCTATGGACCACTGCCTACTCTGAAAAAAACAGAAACAAAAAGGTTTCGGTATTTTTTCTATCTGCAGCTCGTTTTCCTTTAAGGAAAATGGGCTGCAAAGAGAAGAAAAAAACTGCTTTATTTAAAAGCAGTTACTGACATGGTGGTCTGCTGTCTCCAGCAGGCCGCCATCCCCATGAGTGCCTAGACCTTCTATGGGGTCGCAAACTGCAACCCACCTCATAAATATTTATGAGGTGGGTCTTTGCGACCCCATAGCAAGTCACAGAAGGTGTCTGAGACACCTTTTTACATCACAAATTGTTCTGCTTGGTGTGGTGATAATGATGCTGGTAGTGGATGATGATGTAGTGCATGCAGGTATGTGTGTGGACATGGCTGGGATGGAGGTGGTGGAGGAGGGGGAGACAGTGGAAATAGTGGATGTTGGTGTGTCTGCAACTGGATGGTGTTTGTGTGAGTGCTTGTGGGATGAAGTGTGGTGCTTGTGTTTGCCTGTGGCACTCTTGGGTGTTGTCTTGTGTGCATGCTCATCTATATGTGTGCTTGGGGTTAAGTGGAGTGGGACTGGGCGGTGGAAGTTGGAGGGGGATGGTAGAAACAGGGACAATGGCTGCAATCAGAGAGAGGCCAGAGACTGAATCGATCTCTGTTGGACCGCCAATCCAGTGTGAATGCCCTCCAGGAATGCATTAGATAGTTGCATCTGGGCTGGCAGCCCCTAGATGGCATTCACAATGGTTGACTGCCCTATAGAGATGGATCGCATGAGGTCAATAGCCTCCGCACTCAGGGAAGCAGGGATAACTGGGGCAGGGCCTGAGGTGCCTGGGGCAAAGGAGATGTCCACCCTCCTGAATGAGCAGGCACGGGCATCTCTATGAGGGGCTGCTGGGAGGGCAGTGCTGGTACGGGGGTGGCGGATGTACCTTTAGCTATGGTGGTCACAGAAGTGTCCACCACCACCAGAGAGCTTCCATCGGAGAAGGTATCTGTGTCTGAACTGTTCCCTCCAGTTTCCGCCATGGTGCTCGCCTCGCCCTCCATCCCATTGTTGTCCTCTGCGTCGGTGGACTCTGCCTCCTGGGTCCTGTGAGATTCAGTTCCCTCTGTCGCCGGGGCCTCTGTTCCTCCGCCAGATGATGCTAATGCACATAGGGACAGTTTCACAAAACAAGAAAGGGGGGAGAGAGACAAAGGATACACTGGGTCAGTGGCTGCACCAACACTACCGTTGGTGTACACAGCACTCTCACACACAGTGAACAAGCCTACGCAATATGCATTGCACTACCAGAGAAATAGCATGCCTCCAAGGCCTGGGGATGGGTACACACCACCAAATGCACCACACCTTGGACACACGCCACCCTGACCAGTAGTGGATGCCTACGAGCTAGGTAGCTAAATTTGCCCTTTTGTACCCTAGCCACCAGGGGACCGATGCTGCAATGTCAGGCCTGGCCTAGGGGCACCCACTGACACACATCCCCCACCCGGATACCACCCTACCATGCATAAGTTGTAATGATGGGCCTGGTACTCACCCCCTTGTAGCTGCTGTGTTGTCCTCAAGCGCCTATCTAGTTCTGAATAGGCCAACACCAGTATGCGGGCCATCAGGGGGGTCAGGCTTCGACGAGCATCCCTTCCTCACTGGGAGGCCATCCCCAGCTGGGCCTCCACTGTCTTCCATGCCCAGCATCTCAGGTCCTCCCACCATTTGCGACAGTGGGTGCTCCGTCTGCGATAGACCCCCAGGGTCTGCACCTCCTTGGTGATGGCACACCATACACCCTTCTTTTGATGGGCGCTGATCTGCAGAGGCAATACAGAGGCAAGACAGACAGAAAAATAAAATTAGACAAACAGTCCTGCCTGTTACACATATGGCCCACCATACCCGTTCACATCACCATTTACACACACATGGCTCAGCACACAACCTGTATGCCGGCAAGAGGACATCCACCCACTCCCTTACCATCACACACACAACTCCATGCATTCATGCTACATGCATCATGCTCACAGTTTACTCACCTGTTGTTCTGGAGGCCCTTACAGCAATCCGTACTGGGGTAGGACCCCATCCACCAGTCTCTCCAAATCCTCCGAAGTGAAGGCTGGGGCCCGTTCCCCAGTCACACGGGCCATGGTAGGTTCCAGACACAGGTCACAGCAGGACATGCAGTGCAGGTATTCTCTCATGGATGGTCAGGTAACAAGTGAGGAGTCAGATAGAAAATTGTGGTCACGTCCACGGCAGTGCATACCGTCACTGGCGCCGTAGATCACCATCGGCCACTGTAACCCATACAGCCCAATGTTAGCCAATGAGGAGTTGCACGGCGGTTCCCAACTGCCTCCTGCAACGGCGCACAACGTCAGGGGAATTACCTCACTTCCACCTGTCCCTCCACACAGGAAAGGCGGATGCCATTTCAGGGTGGGTAGCAGGCCCTGGAATAATGGACACATCACAATGACCCATTTCATGTTTTCAGGATGCAAAGTTCTGTTCTGGTTCCATTGTTCTGTTTGTGACCAGCTCCTCACTCTTGCGTTCCTTAGATACCTACCGCTGCGGATGATTAGGAGATGGAGACATACTCCTGTGCACGGAACCCTGGTGGACTTGGCTACGCTGGAGGACAGGCACATAATACCCACCTATAGACTGGACAGGGTCAGAATCACTGAGCTGTGTGCCCAATTGGAGGCTGACCTGATATCTGCTATCCGTCACCCCACTGGGATTCCCCCTCTTGTGCAAGTGCTATCTGTACTTCATCTCCTCGCAACTGGTTCTTTCCAAGTTACAGTGGGCTCAGCAGCAGGAATGTCACAGACAATGTTCTCAATAGTGCTGACAAGAGCGTTGTCAGCCCTGTTAAAACACATGTGCAGCTACATTGTTTTCCCCCCGGTTGAGGATTTGGCCACTGTGAAGGCTAAGGTTTATGCAATGGGACATATCCCCAACATAACTGGGGCGATTGATGGAACACATATTGAATTTGTCCATGAATGAGCAGATGATCAGGAATCGTAAGAGTTTCCACTCTTAAATGTACAGATGGTGTGCTTGGCGGACCAGTACATCTCACACGTCAATGCTAAGTATCTTGGGTCGGTGCATGAAGCCTTTGTCCTGAGGAATAGCAGCATCCCAAAAGTGATGGGCCAACCACAGAGGCACTGGGTGTGGCTAATAGGTGAGCCCTGGTTCCCACCCAGTATATATTGGTGTATGGGTATGGGTGAGCCATATAGGATAGTGTGTGGCTAAATGTTGTCCCTCAGTATGTGCAGGTGACTCTGGTTACCCAAACCTATCATGGCTGCTGACCCCTGTGAGGAATGCCAGTAAAAGGGCAGAAGAAAGTTATAATTAGGCACAAGGGCGAACCAGAAGGATAATTGAAAGGACCTTTAGCCTCCTGAGGGCCAAGTTCTGGTGCTTCCATCTAACAGGTGGATCCTGTGTTACTCACTGAAGAAGGTCTGCTAGATAGTGGGGGCATGCTGCATGTGGCATAACCTGGCCCTCAGACGCCGTGTCCCATTCCTGCAGGAGGAGAAGGCTGGAGATGCTTGTGTGGCAGCAGTAGACCCTGTGGACAGAGAGGATGAGGAGGCAGAGGATGAGGACAACAGAACAAATGTTATCTGACAATACTTCCAATGACACACAGGTGGGGCAGTGTTACTTCACATTTCTATGACTTTTGTCTTAATTTGTGTGCCAATAATAAGCAATAAAGTTTTCAATAAGCAATAATTACGCTCCGGTTGGAACCTCATTGGCTACGATACTGCCACTACGCAAAGCTCATGCTGATATTTGCAACTTTTATGCCCACTTTATGTTCCCTCTGGCAATTCATTTTGCAGATGTTTGTGACCCGATATATACTCCTGGTGTGATTACTACAGCCAGCTACAGGTCATTAATCTATGCTCATTCTCTGTACAGTTGTTTTGCAATGTTTGTACCTGTTACAATGAACACATATTTGATATACATGACATACTCCACAAAGTTTTTTTTTTTCAAAGGGTGTTTATTGAAGTGCTAATATATGGAGGGGCAAGGGAAATTTGATGGGGTGAAGATGGAGGAAAGCCCAGGGTATTGCTCCAGTCAATTTGTAGCACAGGTGCATTGTCCATGGGGACATAGGAAGGGGAGCAATGGCAGTTCCAGATGGACAGGGTGACAGAGTGGGACACAAGGGTGACAATCAGGAGTCTCATTTCCTGGTGGGGGTCTTGGAAAGTGCCTCTGGCTTCTGTCTGGATTGTAGGGAATGTGTGTGGGGTGGTTTACTTTCTTCAGGGGGAGGGGTGCTGGTGGCCTGTTTGTCCTGTGGCAGAGCCTCCTGGCCACTAGCAGTAGCGGAGGTGGAAGGCTGTTCAGGTGTCTGGCTAGTGGCAGGGGCCCGCTGTTGTGACATTGCCTCCCTCATAATGTTGCCCATGTCTGCCAGCTCCCCAGCAATGGAGATCAGGATGTTGTTGATGGCCTGCAAGTCCTCCCTGATCCCTTGATACTGTCCACCTGCAGCCGCCTGTTCTTCTGCACATTCTCCGGGATCTGTCCCATTGTGTCCTGGGAATGTTGAAAGGCTCCCAGGATCTCTGCGAGAGCCTCCTGGACAGACGGTTCCCTGGGCCTGTCCTCCTCCTGGCGCACAGCAGACCTCCCAGTTTCCCTGTTGCCGTGTGCCTCTGTCCCCTGAACCGTGTGCCCACTGCCACTGACCCTAGATCCCTGATTGTCTTGGGGGCAAGATGCGCCCTGGGGTCCCTGTAGAGGTGGACACACTGCTGATTGACGTGTCCTGGGTACAGAGGTATGGGTACGCTGTGTGGGTGCTGTGGTGGTGTTTCCTGATGGGGGAGGCGCTCTGGTGGTGTGTGACTGGGCCTAGGTAACCGGCTGTCCAGTGGTCCCTGATGGGCCAGGTAAGTCATCCAGATCCTGAAGACTAGAGTTACTATCATCACTGTGGGCCTCTTCAGTGGGGGGACTGGATAGTGCTAGCACCTCCTCTCCGCTGACATTGGCTGGGGTACCAGTGGGGATGTAAATGATGTGTTATAGTTTCTGTGTCTGACATATTGTACATTCGTGGCTTCGCCTTTTTGTTTTGATTTGCCCTGGCACCTTTCACTTGTGTATGTTAGTGTATGGTGGGATTGTCAGTTCTCTATGGTATGCATGCTTTAGTGATGAGTGTCCATGCAGGGCTGTTAGGGTTGTCCATACATTGGTATGGCATGCAGGGTTTGGCATTGAGATGAGTGAGATGTGATGGTGGGGTATATGGGAAGTAGTGGAGTGATGGGAGTGAGGGTGAGGGTATGTGATGGCATGCAGGTAGGGGGGTGATAGTGCTAGAGAGTTGACTTACTAGAATCGAGTCCTCCTCCGACTCCGGCCAGGCCCTCAGGATACTGTATTGCCAAGACTTGCTCCTCCCATGCTGTGAGTTGTGGGGGAGGATGTGGGGGTCCACCGCCAGTTCTCTGTACAGTGAGCAGGTGTCTTTCTGCAATGGAACGTACCTTCCCTGTAGGTCGTTCCACCTCTTCCTGATGTCATCCCTAGTTCTTGGGTGCTGTCCCACGGAGTTGACCCTGTCCACGATTCTCTGCCATAGCTCCATCCTCCTAGCTATAGATATCTGCTGCCTGTGCTCCAAATAGCTGTGGCTCTACCCTGACAATTTCCTTCACCATAACCCTTAGCTCCTCCTCTGTGAAACAGGGATGTCTTTGTGGTGCCATGGGTGTTCTGTGAGGTGTGTTGGTGAGGTTGTGTTGGGTGATGTGTCGGTGTGTTTATTGCATAAGTGGTGTAGGTGTGAATAGTGTGTGGCTCTAGTTGTGTCATTGGTCTTGGTGTCAATCTCCTGCCAGTAATTGTTGTTTGTAAAGGGTTGTGGGTAATGTGTGTGTGTTTTATAGTGGTGTAGGTGTGCTGTGTGTATGGGTGTCAGTTGTGTGTTGTTTAAATTGTCCTATGTGGTGTTGTTTTGTATAAGGGTGTCCATTGTGAGTGCGGCAGTATGTAAAGCCAATGGATTACCACCGTTGAATGTGCATCTTGATGGTTCGTGGGTCATAAAGTGGTGGGCGTAGTTCTGTTGGCATAACGGTGTGGGTTTTGATACCACCAGTTTATCACTGACCTTTGATGTGGCGGATTTTTGTATGTGGCTGAATAATGAAGGATTGGTGTGTGTGTGTCATAATATGGTGAACGGATATCCGCCACAACGGTGGTAAGTTGGCGGCCATCAGCGTGGCTGTAAGTGGGATTTAACGCCAATGTCTTAATGAGGGCCTATATATTTTTCAAAACACTGTGTGGTGTATTTTTGTGGTGTTATACTGTGTTATTGCATGATTTATTGCACCAATACTTTACACATTGCCTTCTAATTTAAGCCTGACTGCTCAGTGCCAAGCTACCAGAGGGTGGCACAGGATAATTTGGATTGTGTGTGACTTACCCTGACTAGAGTGAGGGTCCTTACTTGGACAGGGGGTAACCTGACTTCCAACCAAAGACCCCATTTCTAACATTGGTGATCAGCGGTGAGGATAGGACTTGTATTTGTACAGTGACATACAATAGCTAAGTGTTCATTACCTACCTACAGTTGAAGGTCAACTTGATTTTTTTGATCTTTTTCTGCAATTGTTTTTCTGACTGATTTTTAACTAAATCCTCATTCAATATGTCTGGCTGGGTCTCAAGCAGGAGCTGAAGATTTTGACCTAGCCAAGCTGGAGACATATACTGTTAACCAGCTAAGGGTCTCGGAGAGGGGAAGGGAGTACCTACCCAGGGTGCCTCCAGAAAGGAGGAGTACCAAAAGGTGCTGAGGACCTGGTCAGAAGCCCATTCTGAGGAGAATGTTGAAGAGGAGGGTCCAGAGGTTGGTCCCTCAGAGGATTTCTTGCCAGTAGTGGGGGATGTTACCCCTGTAATTGTGCCTCCTGCTAAACCAGGAAGCAGTGTCTCTAGTCATGGCCTGACAGCAGAGGAAAGGAGGAAGGAGAGAGAATTCCAACTACAATTGGCAAAGTTAAAAATTGAAGCTCAACACGAGGAGAGGAGGGCAGAGAGAGAAGCTAAACAGGTTGCAGCTGAGAGAGCAGCCATGCAAATTGTGACTAGGAGAGCTGAGGCTGCAGCTGAGAAGAAACGTTTGTTGGGTCATGAACTGAGTCTCAAGGAGCTGTATATTAAGGCAAGACAGTCTGAGTGCAGCAGTGATGGTGGCAGCACACATTCAGGGCCTATAGGAGAAGGGAAGGTTTGTATCCCCAACAATGTAGTGCCAAGCTATGTGGTGGGAGATGACATTGAGAAGTGGATGGCTGCTTATGAAGTTTCAATAAGGGCTAATGGGGTCTCTGAAGAGCAGTGGGGGGCCTTGTGGTGGTTTATACCAGTAGTGGGGAGGGACACACTTCTTACACTAGATCCAAGGGATCAAAACACATTCGCACCCATGAGAACTGCTTTGATTGCCAAGTTTGGGCTGACACCTGAGAAGTACTGTCAGAAGTACTGTCAGAGGTTCAGGGACAGCAACAAACAGTCCACACAGAAGTGGGTAGACTTTTTTGATTTATCTGGTAAAGCACTGAATGGATGGATGCGGGGCAATAAAGTAAATGATTGCACAGGGTTATTTAATTTAATTCTGAGAGAGCATATGATCAGTACTTGTTCTACAGAGTTGCGCCAACACTTGGTTGACAGTAAGCTGACTGATCCTAGAAAGCTTGCTGAGGAGGCGGATCTCTGGGTTAGCACCAGAGTGTCCAAAAAGGTACCTGGGAGTGACCCCAAGAAAGGTGGTTCCGGTCCCCACCAACAGAGTGAGGGGAGGTTAAAGATGACCCAGACAAGTCCCAGAGTAAAGGGGGAGGAAAGGGTTCCCATGCCCCATCTGAGAAAAAGGGTGGTGGTTCTGGTGGGCAGTGGCCCAAAGCATCCTATTCCCAACCCTGCTGCTTTGAGTGTTCCCAACTAGGACACAGGAAGGGGTACTCTGTCTGTCCAAAGCAATCCTCCTTCAGTTGAGAAAGAGACTCAGAGGGTAAGCTGGTGAGCCCTGGTGGGAGTCGTCACTTCCACCAGGTGGGAGTGAATGGGGTCCCAGTCACCGCTCCGAGGGACACAGGGGCTCATCTTCCCATGATGGTAGAGAGACTAGTTTCACCAGAGCAGTACACCGGGCAGGTGTGTAGGACAACTCCAGCCCATGGGGAGGATTTCTTCTGCCCCATGGCCCTGGTGTCCCTGGAGTGGGTAGGGAAGGTGACCCAGAGGTGGGTCATAGTTATTCCCAAAACTGCCCATTGACTGCATTCTGGGGAATGAGTTACCCCTAGTGTCAGGAGAACTGAGAGGGTTGATCCCTAAGGGTGCCCTGACAGTTATCTGGCAGTACCACTCCCCAGAGGAGGGTTTGTGAGTCCAGATGTGGGGGCAAGGTGAGGGAAGACTCACCCTTGTCCACTGTTCAGCATCAGGGTACCGCCCCTGGGCTTAGTGACCAGTATCAGGGTCCCACCCCTGAACTGGTGGGAAGTAGAAAGGAGAAGGGGTACAAGACCCTTGGGGCTACTGACCCCCATTCAGAGATGCCTCAGGAGCCCCTTGGGAGCTTCCTGCCAACCCCCCAGCTGGAGGAAAAGCTCATCCTAGGGCCCCACTCAGGGCCTCCACTTAGCAGTGGATGGTCTGGGGCCTGGCTCCTAACACTGACAGCTGTCAGTGGCTTCTTTTGGTCACTGTCTTTGTGGACAGAGTTTTCCCTGGGTTGGGGGACAGAAGTCAAACCCAAGGGGTGGAACGGGCCATATCACTTTATTGGCCATGGTGGTATGGTACTGTCTGCATACTGGGATGTATCTGTGAGAAAATTAAAGTTAAGAGCTTCACAGATGGGGTCCTCTGATGAGGAGAAGGGATCCCCATGGGTGAGTTCAGTGGCCCCAGAGAGTATAGACAGAGAAGCTTCACTGAGTTCAGAATGGCGTAGAACTGGCAAGTGGCCCTGCAGTAGTGGGCTATTGTCCATGTTCTATCGCCTTAACCAGTGAAGTCCATCAGAGTGTTGATTAGCCTACCCTGGCTTTAGGCTGGAAAGTGGATATGTTGGAAATGGCCTTTCTACAGGGGCACCCCCAAACATTTTGCCTTCCCCTTCCAATTTCTCTGACCTCATTTTTGCTGGATTTTGGACTCTGCGCACTTTACCACTGCTAATTATCGCTAAAGTGCATATGCTCTGTCCTTAAAATATTGTGACATTGGCTCATACCCAATTGGCTTATTTAATTTATTTGTAAGTCATTAGTAAAGTGCACTACATGTGTCCAGGGCCTGTAAATTAAATGCTACTAGTCGGCTGCAGCACTGGTTGTGCCACCCAAATAAGTAGCCCCCTAACCATATCTCAGGCCTGCCATGGCAGGGCCTGTGTGTTTAGTTTCACTGCCACTTCGACTTGGCATTTAAAAGTGATTGCCAAGCCTTAAACTCCCCCTTTTCTACATATATAAGTCACCCCTAACGTAGGCCCTAGGTAGCCATAGGGCAGGGTGCTATGTAAGTAAAAGGCAGGACAGGAACATGTGTGTTCTATATGTCCTGGTAGTGTAAATCTCCTAAATTCATTTTACACTGCTGTGAGGCTTGCTCCTTTGATAGGTTAGCATTAGAGCTTCCCTCATATACTGTTTAAGTGGTAGATTCTGATCAGAAAGGAGTAACCAGGTCATATTTAGTACGTACAGAATGGTAATAGAAAATCCTGCTTATTGGTGAAGTTGGATTTAATATTGCTATTCTAGAAATGTCACTTTTAGAAAGTGGGCATTTCTCTACACTTAAATCCTCCTGTGCCTTACAATTCACATCTGGCTAGGTTAGTTGACAGCTCCCTTGTGCATTCACTCAGACAACCCCAAATACAGGATGCTCAGTCACACTTACACACATCTGCATATTGAATGGGTTTTCCTGGGCTAGGAGGGTGGTGGGCCTGACACTTACATGTCAAAGGACAGTAGCCTGCCCTCACACATAGGACTGCCACACCCCCTACTGGGACCCTGGCAGACAGGATGGAACTGAAAGGGGACCCTGTGCACTTCTAAGCCACTCTTTGAAGTCTCTCCCACTTCAAAGGCACATTTGGGTATTTAAGCAGGGTCTCTGACCCTACCATCTCCGACACTTCTACTTCACAAGACAATTCTGAAGTCAGACTCTTCTGGACAAGATACCACTGGAGAAGACACCCTGAACCAGAACCTGCAACCTGCCAAGAGCAATTGCGTGGCTGCCCAAAGGACTCACCTGACTGCTTTTCTGCAAAGGACTGCTGCCCTGCTGTTGCCCTGTTGCCTTGCTGTCTTCTGGCTGTGCTGAGAAGTGCTCTCCAAGGGCTTGGATAGAGCTTGCCCCCTGTTCCCTGAAGTCTCAGGAGCAAAAATACTTCATTCATGAAAAAAAACTCCTTGTGCAGCAAAAATCGATGCACAGCCTGCAAGAAACTACGCACAGCCTGCATCGCAGTGAGAAAATCACCGCAAGCTGAAACGGATCGACGCAGCCTGACTTCCCAAAGAGGAGAATGATGCAGGACCAGCGTTGCGGCGGGAAATTTGACACACGGCACACTGTATCAACGCAAAGCTGAGCTGGAACGATGCAGCCTGACTTCCTGAGAGGAACGGACACAGCACCTGCTGTGTGGCATTAATTTGCACGCATCGCCCACTGGATTGGCACAGCCCCTGTGACTTCGTCCTGCACGTCCAGGATTTCAACACATCTTTCCCGGGGCGTCCGAAAACCCTGCAACCAGAAGAGGATCCCAGTCTACGCGACGGAAATCAACGCAAAGCCTGCCCTGCTTGAAAACTCCATGACGCATCGTCTGTGTGCGCTGGAAAAATCGACGCACACCTCCCTGTTTTCTACGCAACTCCTCCTCTATCGTCCCTTGCAGGGAATTTGAACTCAAACCAGGTACTTTTTGCTTGCAAGAGACATTTGTTGCTTTTTAAAGGCTAATGACAATTTATATAATTTTTTACAGTGATATTTCAATGTCTACTTATTGAATTTTTATCATTTTGACCATCATCTTACCCGATAAATATTGTATATTTTTCTAAACACTGTGTGGTGTATTCTTGTGGTGTTTTACTGTGGTAATGCATGATTTATTGCACAAATACTTCACACATTGCCTTCTAAGTTAAGCCTGACTGCTCAGTGCCAAGCTACCAGAGGGTAGGCACAGGATAAATTGGATTGTGTGTGACTTACCCTCACTAGGGTGAGGGTTCTTGCTTGGACAGGGGATAACCTGACTGCCAACCAAAGACCCCATTTCTAACAACCATCAATTATTCTGATGATCAAATTTGTTTAGTTGTCATGGGTGTGTAAGTGTTCTGCTTCCAGCATATCTTGTTGCAATGCTTTAAGGATGCTTAGGTGATCACCTGTCCAGTGTCTGCTTGGGAAACCTAGGGCGTATTAAATCATACAGTACCTTTATGCGTTGTGCATAGTCAGGGATGTAAGTTCTGCCAAAGCTGAAGAAACCAAATGAAGACTGCAGTTTCTTGATAGTATTTTGGTGGTTGGAGTTGAGCACCTTTTTCTAAAATGTGTGAGGGCAGGCTCCTCTCCTCTTTTGATAGCTCGTTTCCAAGGAATAATACACTGAGAAGGGCTATTTTCGTTTCCTTAAAATTAAATTTGTAGCCAAGGGCTGCAAATCCTAGAACAATCTGATTGACCCTAGCAAGATGAATGTTGAGGCCATCATCTGTGAGATAGATCTCATCCACATAGGACAACGTCTGGGGGTCAATATCATGCAATATGGAGGTTATCCAGGCTGAGAATAGCCCTGGACTGTTCTTGTAGCCTTGGGGCAAACAACAGAAGTGTTTTTGGGAGCCAAATGAGAATGCACTCAGGTCCCTACATTCATCTGCTAATTTCTGGCAGAAAAAAATGTTGGAGATATCCAATGTTGTTTTGTATTTTATACGCACTATGTTGTTAATTAGTGCTGTACTGTGTGAATTTTGTACTGCATATATGACTGTTTAAGTGTCTGTAATCTAAGACAATTCTATATGAATGGTCTGGTTTTGCAACGGGGAATAATGGGTCATTCATTGTAGAGACACAGGGCTCAATTACTCCCTGGTACTTAAGGTGAGTGAGGATCTCCCTCACTGGAACCTTTACCTTGTGTTTAACAGGATGCTAGGGCTGAGGCTGGAGTATAGATCCAATCAGTATTACATGGTAGGGGGAATCTCTATCCCACCTTACATGGTTGCGGTATAGCGCAGGTGCTTGCGCCAAAGCCCAGTCCACACCATAGGTTTTTTTACCCCCTCTGGAATAAGATCAGAGAATGAAGATAAAACAACATCTTCCCTATGTGGGAGCTTACGGATGTGTTCTGGTGGCCAATCTCTTTCAGCCAATTGGATATCATTCTATGTCTCCCTCAATTTGGATGTTTAAATCATAAACCCTACTGGGTCGGAGAATGCGCCCGTCCCTAGGCTCGACTACAATAAAGTTGCTAGTTGCGGTCGCATCCAGATGAGCTTTCAGACTCTGGTGACATATCGTGACTTCTGTCCCTCTGTCCAGCAGGGTCACTGCTCAATTCTTGTTCTTCAGCAATGTTCTCAAGTTTGCTGGCATTTTTAATTGAAAGTGCTGCCACCTTTTTCTTTTTTAAATTGTGGCTTTTGTTATGGGGACTTGTCTTCTTTCTTGTCTGAAGACGGCTGTGAGTCTTTCTTCTGTTTCACATAGTCAATATGTTGCTCTCACCAGCCCACTCTCTCACTACCTCTATCCGGTGTGTCCTGAAAGGAACGAGAGGCATGTGAATCAGTATATCTGTCAGGAGCTTTTACATTTTCACTATTTCTGAGGTGATATCTCCTTTCAGAGTTCTCTTGGTGTGGAGAGTCTGCTCTCTGACTTCGCCTGTCTTTATTTCGTTTTTGTTTATCCCAGTGCTTTTTAGAACCCTCCTGTGCTTGTTTAGTACCTTTATTTGGAGTGGTATTCTGAATTTCAGGCTTTTCGGCTTGTCTCCAAACAATCCCGTCCTACACTAGTGTAGGTATCAGAAATAATTATCGGTAGCAGTCCTCCTGTTCCATGTGTGGAATCTCCCAGAGCCACTGGCATATAGCCAGTGCTACAGATTCCCTTTAATGTTAATGAGTATTATTGAGGGGACTGCATCGAAGGTACGCATCAGTTTCATCTCCAAGTCCAGGGCTGGTGCAGGCCCATGTTGTTCTGAATTTGTTTTAGCACCTCTGGTAAATTCACAAGTGTCAGGGTACCATGTGTGGTACTGTTAATAGCAGCGAAGACTGTTCCACATGTGGCACAGTCATCCACTGAGGTAACCATTCCGAATGGCAAGCATATCGTGAGAATTTTGTGTTTCTTCTGCGGTCCTGTATGCGGAAACACAGTTTCCATCTGGTTAGTTTTTTGGACTATCCAGAACATGATTTTCTCTCATTCCATGGGTACTTTGCCCATGATTGAATGTACTGTTTGTGTGTTAATCCCAGTAATGGCCAATTGGTATCCAGCGGGTGCTGGTATCACTGGACCCACTGGTGTTGCGTTCAAAGTACGCATTATGAACTGAACAAGTCTTCTATATAATGTTATTAGTTCATTGTAATGATTGTGCAGATAAGCTGCCCGCATGTTTTGTACACCGGGGTGTGGTGTATATGTGGCAAACATTGGCCACTTTGGTCCGTCATTACCCAAGGGACCTAATCTCACAGGTTGTATTACGTGTGGTAGGGTGCCATTAAACCAGCTTTGATGTTCTTGATAAGTAATCTGTATTTCAAGACACTGGTATGCTTGGTATCGCTGTGGTGCATTTGTAATTTTGTATGTGTGGAATGTGTATTTAGTGCCATCTTCTTCAGGAAAGTAACCCAGGAATATAATGTTTCTGTTTGGCAAGCTTCATTGGATTCTAAAATGAATATGACATCCCTGCCCTCACCGGTTATGCCATGCCATATTAGATGTAGTGGTAATGCTGTCTGACATTCTCGGTAATATCTATGCCATTAGCGATGTTGAAAAATGAGTAATGAGATGGAACACTAAAAGGGGTGAACAGTACTTTTAGGAGTTCAAGCTCCAACAACTTACAGACTTGTTAGGTGCTCTCTGTTCAGAAGAGGAGGATTATCCCAAAGACCACGGATGTCTCTGTCTAATGGTACTTAGAGTACCTGTTGTGTGTGAGACAGAGGTACTCAGGGCATCCATAAATTAGTGCCAAAACACCCTTGTTGGTGATGCCATGTCATAGTTGGACTCTTGCTCCTAGACAAGACTGCTGTTTTAGGGATGACAGTAATTTAGTTTGTAGGCCGACTAGGCCAATTCTGCAACATAGCACAACAGTCGGTCCAACCCTCCTGGCTCACAAGCAGTACCTCTCCAAAAACCCAAACAGTAATAGGTGATTTTGAGCAGCCTTTACGCATGGACTCTAGAGTGCAACATCTGAGGGAAGTCATGGTTAAACAGAGAGTACCCTTTTCTCACATGAGGAATAAGTCTCAGTCACACACAGGCAATGAAAGAGATGCAGAAAGGTTTTCAACAGGCTTAATGAAATGACTGCAATCTGTGATAAAATGCATGAGATGTAATGAATAGGAATACACAGTGCAAGAAACATGATTGTGAAAATGAGAGTCGTGAATACAAAAACCCCCACCATCTTGCAATAAACGTAAGATTTAAAAAACTCTAAAACCCTTGCATGGAGCACCATGTCTCTAACCTAAAGAGAGCTAGGTGTGATAAACCTCATCTGCCAGTACAGTGTCCATGAGAAGCGTACCCCCAACCCTCGTTACCTTGAAATGAGGCCTCTAGGTCATACTCCATGGTGACACGAAGGCAGGGTCTGCATCAAGGCGACGTGTAGCATAGATAGTGTTGATGGCATCTGGTAGGAATCTCTGTGATAACCTTCTCTGCGTGAGAAGTATTTATACAGATCTTGTAGGACCTCTGATGCAGGTATGTTGCCAAACAATGGATAAGGAGGCATGCTTAGGATGGCAATTATATGAACACATGTAAGTGGGAAAGGGACATGATGTAAATACCTCCGTATATCACTTGTCTTTGACACTGATAGTGACACCTTCACAGGGTGGCACTGATAACGTAAAATCAAAATAGTTCACTAACTATAAACATAGCAGCCATTTTTAAATAAATAAATAGGATAAGACAGAGCAAGCTAAGTAGGTTAAAAGTCATTAGGTGACGGGGTGACAGGCTTACAAGTCAAAAGGCTAAGATAAACTCTTGATGCCCATTAAAACTAAATAGGATCCACCCCAGTGGTACCTCCCAACAGTTACTAAGAAATCTTAAGCCTTTATATACACACCATTTACATTTCTCAGAAGGTCAAACACTTAGGCCCTCATTCTGACCTTGGCGGGCGGCGGAGGCCGCCCGCCAAAGTCCCGCCGTCAGGTTACCGTTCCGCGGTCGAAAGACCGCGGCGGTAATTCTGACTTTCCCGCTGGGCTGGCGGGCGGTCTCCTTCAGACCGCCAGCCAGCCCAGCGGGAAAGAGGCTTCCACGATGAAGCCGGCTCGGAATCGAGCCGGCGGAGTGGAAGCTGTGCGACGGGTGCAGTTGCACCCGTCGCGTATTTCACTGTCTGCGCGGCAGACAGTGAAATACATGTAGGGCCCCTCTTACGGGGGCCCCTGCAATGCCCATGCCAGTGGCATGGGCACTGCAGGGGCCCCCAGGGGCCCCGCGACCCCCCCTACCGCCATCCGGATCTCGGCGGTCCGACCGCCGGGATCTGGATGGCGGTAGGGGGGGTCAGAATCCCCGCGGCGGTGCAGCAAGCTGCGCCGCCGCGGAGGATTCAATGGGGCCGCGGTACACTGGCGGGACCCCGCCAGTGGTGCCGGTCCGACCGCGGCTTTACCGCCGCGGTCGGAATCCCCATTGGAGCACCGCCGGCTTGTCGGCGGTGCTCCTGCGGTCCTCCGCCCTGGCGGTCAAAGACCGCCAGGGTCAGAATGAGGGCCTTAGTATATCATTGGACTCACAGTTTGATGCTGATAAACAAACCAATTAGTTAATCAATTTTATATATATATATATATATATATATATATATATATATATATATATATATATATATATATAGTTAAGACCTAGCTTCCATAGAAAAAGTGTTTTTTGACTTGCCTGTATCTTTAGCACCATTTGACCATTCTTCACAACCTTTTCCTTAAAAAGTGCCCTCTAGGGTCATTTTGTGCATTGAACGTTTCGGGATGATCCGTGAAGTGGGGGATGAGAAAAAGAGGGGGGGTGTCAAAAAAGTGCATTTCCCAAGTTAATGCTCAAAGACTCTTTAGACATGCCTGCATCCCAAACCGCTAGAATAATTACACCATATTTAGCAGAAAGTTAGCTTTTGGTCCGCAGATGACCCTTATTTTGATTGGTGTACATCAATTCAGTAGTTTAGGAGAAATTAAAGGAAATCCAAATTTATTATATAGGGTTGTGACAACTTTGCAAATGCTTCCGATCTCATGCAGAGATTTGATTGACTGCCAACCAGGAAGTGTTGGTAGCCATTTAAAGACTCTGCTTCAGATGAGTCTTAAAAAAAAGAAGAAAAAGAAAAGGCAGCAGGGTACTGTTACTCTAACCCCTTAGCCTTGGTCCAGAGGTCCCCCAGAGACTCTTCCGAGGCTAAAAAGCATTTTCTTTTTAATTCACAGTCAAAACTGTGAATATTCACACACTTCACCATAGATTAAAAATAAAAGCAAACGCGATCTCCTGTGCTTGATTTACATGTTACCCTGAGAAGGCCAGGTTCTGGGGGCATTCACAAAATAGAGGAATGGGGATCAGGATCGCACTCCTAGGGCTTATCTAAGCTACGGGGATGCCACCTCCCAGGGGCTACAAATTAAGATGACAATGGAGGTTGTGGGGATGACCAGGAGCCTGGGGACCACCACCACTCTGGGGCTATTTTTACACACTATGCCGTGGGGCCGTGTGGCCCCCTGTCACCTCAGGGAACACCACCTCCTAGGGATAGGTAAAAAATTAAACAATGGGGCATGGTGACCCCCACCTTCCTGGGCTATTAATACAAATAATGTGGTGGGACTGCATGGCCTCCTGCACCCCAGGGACCGCCACCCATTAGTGCCAGTTCCTGCTACCTCCTCCAGTTCCTACCCTCAGGAGGTAGCTGTTTGCTTTTGCTTGGTAGGATCTGATAGCTCCCGCCAAGCAAAAGCAAACATAACTCGGTTTCAGTGAGAGGGAGCTGTCAAACAGCTCCCACTTGCAGAAAGTTTTCATCTCTTTCTCTGCACACTAAAATGCATGCAGTTAAAGAGGTAAAACCATTGCTCCTGTATGCAGGGAGCTGCTAATTAGAGGAGCTTCCTGCATGCAGGAGCAATGCCGGCTCCCACAGGAGACGGGAGCCGAGGGGACTGCTGGGACCTTGAGTCCCTCCCCATGGTTCTCATAACGATTTGCAGTGTATGGGCCGCAAGGGACAGGGTCCCTGGGGCCAAAAACCGAATCAGGAGAGGGGCTATGTGGCTTTTCCCACTTATAAAAATGTATATTCGCCACCAGGGAGGGGGTGGTCCCTAGGGTGAGGGGGTCCTTGCACCGCCCTTAAAATAAATATAAATAGGCCCAGGGAGGTGGTGGTCCCTGGGGCCCAGGACCCTCTTAATTGTGTAGCCTTGGGGAGATGGTGGTCCACAAGGGCTCAGCGGGGTTATTTTGGTTCTTCTTTAAATAATTTATAAACAGTCTCGGGGAGGCAGTGATCCTCGGGGCTGGAGCAGTCCTTGTGGAAAGTTTCCCAGGGAAGTGGTGGTCCCTGGGGCCCAGGGGGTCCATGTGGCCACATATATGTATTTCTTGTTGCCCCAGGGAGGTGGTGGTCCCTGGGGCCCAAGGGGGTCCACTAGGACCCCATATATGTATTTCTTGTTGCCCAGGGAGGTGGTGGTCCCTGGAGCACAAGAGGGTCCACTAGGCCCCCCTAAAATATGTATTCAGTAGCCACTGGTAAGGTGGTGGTCTCCTGGCTCGGGGGCCTGTGTGGCCCCTCTAAATATATGTATTTAATCTTTGTCCCACCCTATATGGTTGCGATATAACGCAAGTGCTTGTGCCACTGCCCAATCAATGGCGTACATTTAAAAAAACTTTCTGGGAACAAGGGGCAAGAAGGACTTTTCAAAAGTGTCCTCTCCGTAAGGGAGATTGTCATACCCACCTGTGTCACTCATAATGGACATGAATAGATATATTGGAACCATCCCTAAACCACTGTTTACACCTCACCAATTCCCTCCCATTTAATAGCAAGAATAGTCCTTTTTCAGACTCTCCCACAAGATGCATAATTTTTCTTCACTTAGGGTCCAAGGCAGAGTCGAGATCTCTCTCAGCAGGGTCAGAGAGAAGCAGGCAGCAGGGCAATACAGCCTAAAGGCAGTCCTTCAAGCAGAGTAATAGTCCTTGATGTAGCACAGCAGTTCTTCTGACAGAGTCCAGTTGCAGGTCCAGAAGAATCTGATTTGTTGGGGTCAGAAACCCAGCACACTAACCCTGTTATGCACAGGGGCCCTTTCTTCCCAGCCCTGGCTCCAGACTATCAGTAGGGGATAATCAGCCCCTTGTATTTGGATGGGCACTGCCTATTCAGGTGTAAATGTCGGCCCCTGGCTCACATCCAACCCAGGAAGAGCCATCAGAATGCATATGTGTGCTCGGACACACCTAACCTTCCTGTGTTTGTGACTGACTTGAGGGAATACACAAAGTGCAGTTGTCTCCCTCCCCAAATGTGAAATGGAGACAGGCTGCAGGCACACAGAGCTTTAAGAGCAGAGAAATGTCCACTTTCCAAAAGTGGCATTTTTAAAATAGTAATGATAAATCCAACTTTAACAGTAAAAAGGATTTATCATTACAATTCCAATGATATTAAATGTGGCATGGCTTCTCCTTCTCCTTCTCAATCAGAAATTACAGCTTAAAGGTGTAATAAGGAATTCCCAATGTTAACCTATGGGAGAATTAGGCCTCCCAGTAGTGAAAAATTAATTTGGGAGTTTTTCACTACCAGGACAAGTAAAACTTAAAAGTATATGTTCTACCTTTTGGTTACATGGCACTCTACCCTGTGGGCTACCTATGGCCTACCTTAGGGGTGCCATAAAAGAGGAGTCTAAGGTTTGGCAAAGAGTTTTAAATGTCAAGTTGAAGTGGCTGTAAAACTGCACACACATGCTCTGCTTTGGCAGGTCTGAGGCATTTTTAAAGGGCTACTTATGTGGGTGGCACCAGTGGTGCTGAAGGTCCCTTGGTAGCATTACATTTAGAGGTCCTGGCTATTTGGTGTCCCACTTTACAGGTATATACAGTAAATGAAACATGCCAAATGTGTATACACCAATGTTACAATGTTTAGGGGGGAAACACATGCACTTTAGCACTGTTTAGCAGTGGTAAGTGCTCAGAATCCTAAGCAGTGGCGGCTGGCAGCTTTGGGAGGGGGGCGGGCGGGGCACACACACACACATACACACACACAGACTCATTCTTTCACACACAGACACGCACGCACGCACGCTCATCCATTAACAACACTCATTCCATTCAAACATGCATGCACGCACCAAACATTCATTTTACAAGATCACACACATTAATTCTTTCACACGCACGCACATCCATTAACAACACTCATAACACTTAAACATGCATGCACGCACCAAACATTCAATGTAAAACATAACACACATACATACACACACACTTACCTTAAGCACCCAGGTCCCAGGAGGGTTGGGACTGCTGCCTTCCCTCCAGCCAATGAGGGAAGGCAGCAGTCCCAGCCTCGTCACAGAGTGGGATGGAGTCAGTGAGACTGCTGACCCCACCCCACTCTGTGACGAAGTGTCACTGATTGACACTCGCCCTGGGCGCTTCAGGGCTTAAACTAAAACGCCCAGGGAGAGTGTCAATTGGTGACGCTTTTCTCGTCACCCAGGGGAGGGCCTTGAGGCACCTTTGCTGGGCCGAGGAGGTCACGCCCATAGGAGCTGTGATCTCCTCAGCCCAGCAAAGTTCAGCTCAGGCAGCCAGGAGTCTGCGCAAATCGTGCATGTCTGCTCCTGGCTGCCTGACCTGAGCATGAAGAGTGTCTGTCAGGCTGACCTTTGTTCAGCCTGACAGACACTCTTCATGGGGTGGGGGCGTGGCCCCTCCGCCCTAAAGGACGGGCCGCCACTGGTCCAAAGGCCAACAAAAACAAATTCAGAAAAAAGTGGAAGGAAAAGGCAAAACTTCTAAGGTGCCCCTCCATAGAGGGCCATTTTCCAACAGATGCTTTCTGAGATATTATTTCCCTGAGATCCTAGGAGTAATATGCTACAGTTCTGGCTATAGCTATATTTCAGAAAAACACTGTGGACAGGAAATGTTACAAGCTAAGGCGAACTGTTTATGGAATTTGTTCATTCTAAAAGTTAGAAGTGCACGACTATGAAAATTATATACAGAAATTGAAAAAGCATTTTTGATGGTAGCACTTGATGTTCAAGACAATAGTGGAAACCCTATGGCTTTGGAACGTTATAAATACTTGACCACATGAATTGGTACATGTCCTTTATGTACAAAGATTGCAATTTCTTTTCACTTCTTTGAAAGATTGTCTTGTCTTTTGATTGGGTTAGGCGTGTCGTGTACACACATTCAGTGTTGCATTTTGGTATGTTAGCTTTGAAATGTTCCTAGTTTCCCTGAGTATGATGATCATGTTTCTGAAATTTCAAAATATGAGGTATGAAATGCCCAGTTGTGTGGACTGTGGTTAATCAACCCACCAGAAAGTGAATAGACAGTTTCCACTCAGAACCAAATAAAGCAATAGATTTGTCCACAAAATATTGTGTATCTCTTCCTTGCACTCAGCCCAGAAGCCCACATTTGTCATTTTGTTGGGACCTTCCTTTAAGGTAGTTGGGCTCTTGGCTAAGAACTTGAGCCCAGATTTACTAGTATTTGACGCGAGGCAACAGAGCAACCGAAGTTGCTGCACTGCCTTGCTTTGAAGGGAATATGCTGCATTTTTTCTCTCCCTATGTACTGATGCACTTTTAGCTTTCATGTACCAATGCACACACCCTTGCATCATATTGCAAACATGTGCTTGTTTTCCAAAGCCATGGGGCAGATTTATCAAGCTTTCACACAGAACAGCAAGCCTCCTTGCTGCGCTGCACTGAGTGAAAGAAAAAGGGCATGAATGTGCCATATTTATCATCATACGGCGCATTCCAACCCTTTCCTTGCACATGTGCCCTTTTGGCTGCCTGAAGCCAATGCAGCCACTCTTGTGCTGTAGTTCAAGGGTGCCTGCATTGTAGGCAGGATTGTTTTTGTGCAGGCAGAATGCAGCAGACTTAGAAAGAGGAAACAAAAAGAAGAAATAAAGATATTTCCCCTCTTTGCTCCTTCAGTGGGAAGGCGTATCATTTTGATGTATTCCCAGGTCTACCAGTAATGGTAAATCTGGGAATGTGCCAAAATCCATAGGTGAATGCATAGAACACCCATGCAGTACACATGGAGCACCTCCATAGTGAAGAGTAATGCAGCACAGTGATTTGTGCTGCATTGCATTATTCTAGATTTATCAAGCCATGCAGGACCACACAAGGTGGCTTTGCTTGGTTTGATAAATCTGACTTAGTAGTTGTGTCACCTTTTTGCCCATTTGCATGGCGCAACGGTAATGCAACTTGTTGATAAATATGCCCCTGGGTGTTGTATTGGAAGGAAACTCTTCCAGTGCAAAAAACGTTCCTTTAAATATTTTCCCATGTGCAAACTAAAAAATAAGAGCAATTCAAACATCTCTCCTTTTTATGTCTGTATGAAGAAGGCATATGGTTTAGGTGCAAAATCTCTGTTTACAAATGTCTGTTTAAAACAAATAATGCAAAAAACCCATGGATGGTTGAATGGAACGTCCAAATAATGCAAAGTACCGCAAAGTAGCACATGCAATTTTGAATTACTTGGAATAAATTCCAACTCAAATCCTGGTTTGCATAGCTAGTAAATCTCAACCCAAGACTGCATAAAAGTGATTAAACCCGGGACAAAGTATTAGTAAATCTGAGCCCTGGTCTCGGGGGTTAGTGGTTCTAGGTGTATCTTTAAGTAATCACAACATTCTCAGTGTAATTTCAGTCAATTGGTATTAGTTTTAATGGAGAACTTTTTAAAGAGGAGTCGCCTCTGAGCACACTCCAAATTAGTTTTGTACGAGGACTGATATGGCGTCCTGGACAAATTCAAAGATGTCTGCCCTCATTGGAACGTCTGTGTAGTGACGCTCTGTTAATGTCTGAATTTATCCACTTGTGACTTCTCTTGGAAGGAAGAGCACATTTTATCGTTTTGGTCTGTTGAGACGTTTTCTAAACCCTAAACCGACCCATAATGTGTATGGCCAATCTATGCAGCTATGAGGTTTCTACAAAGAGCAGAAACTGGTTGCATACAACAGTTAACATTTTTAAAAATGTGAGCTTGAAAGGCATCTTGCCTGGATGGGAACCAGCAGTGCGTGTGGCGAACAATACGTCTCACCTCTTCTTCAGTTCATACAATTTGATCTACATACTTTTTTCAGCCAGTCCTAAGCATGTTCACCTACCATGCACAGTTTCACGGTTTTTGTTCGAAACTTATTTTATACCTTCCTCCTCTTAGGAGCTTTTCCTAAGAGGTTTTCTTGGGAGTTGCATACTCCTATACCCACTGACACACAGCCTGCCACCATGATACCACCATATTATTATAACAGTTGATCTTGTAGTATATTTTACCGTAGATTACTGGTTAGTTCAGTTCTGGTATTTCAGAAAAATGCTGGAGTCCATAAGTCATACAGTACTAAAGATGCATGCACAACCTGCTGGAAGCTTATAATTTTGGTTATGCAGTTCTAAATATTAGCGCCAAAGCTTTTGAAAAATAGGGTCTGGAATCACAAAACAATTTTCACTGGCGTTATTTCATGTCCATGGTACTAAGGCCAATTTTTATAAGAAAATGACAGAGTACAATGCTGCACCAAAATTGCCAGTGTAGCGCTCCGTCATTTTCACAATGCAGGGATGAGCCGTATTTAATTGAATACAGTGCACCCCTATGTTGTCCCCTGCGCTGGCACTAAATTTAGCTTCCAGCATTAAAGCAGGCATCCTTGCACCATCGTTCAAGGATGTCTGCGTTGAGGGGTGTGATTGTTTATATGCAGGAAGGTGTCCCTTCCTGCACATAAACAAACACTAAAGGCGATTTGGCACTTCACAGAAGTGCCAAAGCGTTGTTTTCAAATGATTGTTTATGTGGAGGAAGGGACTCCTTTTCACACATGAAGAATCGTGTATGGCATTCTGCTCTTTCTATGCATGTTGCAAACTGTAACACACATAGGAAAAGCAAAAAACTAGGAAGAATAAAAGTATTCCTCCTGGTTGCGCCTTGCAAACGCCACCCCTTGGGTGGCGTTAGATTTTGGCGCTGCCTCAGGTTTACGAAAACTTGTAAATCTGAGATAGCGTGAAGATGCAATGGATATTACAGCAACACCGATTACACATCCCTTCCACACAATGGGCTGCATTTGAAGGGGTTGAATTTACAAGATGGCGTTAAGCCACAAAAAGTGGTAAATACAGCGTAAGGCATAGTGCCACCGGAGCGTCCCGAAAGCGAGGCTCCGGTGGCGCTAGGGGCTCATAAATATGCCCCTAAGTTTAGGCAGTCCTTGGTGCAAACACCTTTTACCACTATACTATGAAAGCAAATTTTTGGAGGTGATAATATATGACAAGACGTTTCGAATATGTTTGTAGTGTGGCATTTTATTGTAGTGGGGATCTATTCTGTGTTTTTTTATTTTATTTGGGATACCGCACCGATCCACTCCTAATGAGGGTGTTAATCTCAACTTCGTAAGACAAACTTTAAAAGGTCGGACTCGCTAATTATGTCATCACAGTGATGAATAACAGCAAGTGATTTTATTGTTCGCTGAATTATTGAATGACTCATAAATTGAAAGACAAATTCAAAGTCATACCTGCCATAATTCACTGAAATCACATATTTTGCTTTCTAGCTTGAGGGACTGAGACATCCGATGGGCGCTAAAGATTGATTGTAGGTTCACTTGCCCCATAGGTTGTCGTAATATAGTAAAGGAAGCTCAAGGAAGCCAATGCTCCCAAATTGAGTGATAACTGAAAAAAAGGTGCCAGTCTACTGTTATTACAATTCGAACAACACACAAAAATGTGTTTTTTTTGCAAACTCAATCGTGCCCCACTGCATCAAATACAACTGAAGAGACAAGTCTCCTTTGAATGGATCAAAACAATATCATCTTTCATTTCCTAAAGGAACCAGAAAAGTTCATCTTTGCAGTTCTTCCTCACTGGAAAGGCAGAAGTCAATGCTGTTGATTGAAAAAGGTAATGTGGCTGCTTCCTTTATTGAACAGCAGCAAGCGAGGAAACGGGGCTCCAATATTCTGTTTCACGGAGCACCATATATTCTTCCTCTGGAAGAGCCATTTTAAATTATCGTTTCTTTTCTCTGTGTTCCTCCCCAGTGCGGCTGCCTCTGAATCAGAGCAGTAAGAGCCTGGATTGATTGCAGCTTGGCCTAATGCACCCTCTGCTTACAACATGCGAAGATGAGAAGGGTGCCGAAAATATATCATGAGAGGTGGGGGAATTCTTTCTGAAGTGAATTGAACTGCGGATGGGCAGATTATTTAATTTTTTGCAGCTCTATTTTATCTTGTTTTTCTGTAGCTGAATAGCAATTCACCAAAGATAAACAACTTTCCTGGACAGTGAATAATGGGTCTCGAAGGAAATGTGAGAGCTTGGATGAGCATTGCAGAGTGAACTGAACAAAGAGTAGGGCTCAGATTTACCATGAGTTTGCATTGGTGTAGGCACTTTTGTGGCACAGGACTGACACAAAACCATTTTGGCATTTACTAGTCTAATTGCATCCATTGCATAGTTTAGTAAATACAAAGTAACAACGCAGTGCAACGTGCTGCCTTACTTTAGTTTTTGTCAGGTAGGTGTAGTGCTTTAAATGGAAATATAAAAGAGCAACTATTCACACTTACAGTACCTGTTTGCTCCTGCAAAATGACAGTACTGTCCTATTAAATGTATTGCACAAGTGCTGAGAAGTGCAGATATTCATCTTTTCAAATTAAAAAAGGGCAGTACCAGACAGTACCTGCCCATTTACAGCAATGGGCAGAGGTTAAATGGGTTCAACATAGGCATTCCTTTGCATCCACCCATGTATTTTGACGCAAACCCAGATTTTCAAAGACTTGTAAACCTGGGTTTGTGCCAAAATGGTTCACCTACTTGTCAGAGAAATAACAAGAAAAAATATATTTATTTCACCTTGATGCTTCTTTCCAAGTGTGCTGGTTTCTACAGAACGCGTAGAAAAAGGTATTTGCCTCTAAGTAAATTTTTTAGTGCTGGAAGGTATTCCTTCCTGCACAAAAACAGTCCTATCTATGCCGCCTGTTGTGCATGGGTGTCTGCATTGGTGCTTTGCAGCACACAGTGCACAGCACAAGGAGAGGGCAGAAATACTCAATATCATTGTAACTATGGAGCATATCTGCTCTCTCTCTTTCACACAATGCAGTACAACAAGATCCCTTGCTGTGTCACGTTGGGTGAAAAAATAGTAAATGTGTCCCTGAGCGTGTATGAAAATGGGTCGGGTGCTAAACTCAAAAATATCAATTGATACCCTGCTGTCCACAAATACATTGAGACCACACATCTGTATTTATGATGTTATACATATCAACAATTACAACATTATATACTGCATTACATTATTACAAGGTTTCTGGAAATACTTATGATGGAGGCAAACAGTGGTTGCCCTCAGTCTTGGTATTCTGAGCAGTGCAGGTTTACTGCAAACCTGAAATTTTCCTGGTGCAGTTTTTGATGAGTAAAACATGGGAAAATAAGCATGGTAAGAAAACATCACAAAGAGGGAGAATTTGTATTAATGTGCAATACCTCATTCTGACTTCTTTAGTTCAGATTGGGCCAGAAAACCCCTCTAGAGAAATGTTGAAAGCTGCAGTATCAGATTTAATAACTGGTGGAATTACCAAACTGCTAATCTGGCCAACTCGTAATCACTGCCTGTGGATTATATGGTACAAAAATAACCACAATATTTTTTTACTAATGCAATGAGAAAGTTTCTGGCACAAAAATGTGTAATCCCCGATTTACTAAATGTTTGTGGATATGTGATGAAGGCAACAGAAAGCAGCAAAACAGCAGTGACAATGAACTTCCACAAACAATTAAATTGCATCCGAAAAGTGACATTACTGCCAAATTCAGTTATGAAAAGGGGACGTGTCTGGGGTGGGATGTTGGAAATGGCCCTTTCTGCAGGGTTTCCCATGTCTTTTTGGATTCTGACCTCCTTTTCTGATCCTGTGATGAACTTCAATTTTGCTGGCTTTCGTATCATGGGCCCCTTCCTACTGTTGACTAGTGCTAAATGGTGCCCTCTGTATAAAATTGTATTAGTGATTGATTTATTCATGATTGCCATATTTGATTTACTTGTAAGTCCCTGGTAATGTGCACTACCTGTGCCCAGGGCCTGTAAATCAAATGGACTAGTGGGCCTGCAGTACTGATTGTGCCACCAAATGAGTAACCCTGAGAACATTCTCAGACCTGCCACTGCAGTGTCTGTGTGTGCTGTTTTAACTGCCTGTTCAACCTGGCAAGTGCATCCACTTTCCAGCCCAAACCTTCTTTTTTATTACATGTAAGTCACCTCTAAGGTAGGCCAAAGGCACCCCATGGGCGGGGTGTAGTGTATTTAAAAGGTAGAACATGTATTGGTGTGTTTTACATATCCTGGTAGTGAAATACTGCTAATATCAGTTTTCACTATTGCAAGGCCTATCTCTCCCATAGGATAACATGGGGATTGCCTTGAAATATCTCTTAAGTGGAATTTCCCATTTGAAACGGATAGAGATATGGAGTTTGGGATCTCTCAACTTACAATTTAAAAATATATTTTTTGGTGAAGTTGGTTTTTAAATTGTAAGTTTGAAATGCCACTTTTAGTAAGTGGGTATTTTCATGCTTAACCATTCTGTGACTCTGTCTGGTTGTGGAAAACACGTCTATGTCAGGATAACAGTTGGGCTGTTTGTGAATTCACTCTAGACCGTCACACAAAGGGAGCTGAGGTGTGCCCTGCATATCCTGATGGGTCTTCCTGGGCTAGAGTGGAGGAAGGAGCTAACACTTACACCTGAATGTGGCTGTGCCTATCCTTACACAAAGCAGTCTCCAACCCCCTGGAGTGAGTCTGGAGCCAGGCCTGGAAAGGCAGGGTTGTGTGCACTACAAGGGCTTTCCTTTGAAGTTTGCCTACTTCAAAGGCAGAAATGAGTATAAGTATCGGGCCTCTGAGACCACAACTTCAGAACACTTCTGGACTGAGGACATTCTGACAGGGAGAAGAGCTGGATGCTGTAGGGGGAACTATCACGCTGCCTGTTGATTTGCTGTGCTGGCCTGCTGCTTGCTGCTTCTTCCCTTGGAGTGAACAAACAGGGCCCTGGTTTCTAAATCCTGCTCTCCAAGGATATCCAAGGGCTTGAACTGAGCTTGCCTCCTGTTAAGAAGTCTCAGGGACATAAAAGACTTCATCAGCCAGTGCCTGGGCTCTTCTGCTGGGAGAATCCGGACTTGCCAAGTGGTGCCAAATTCAGTCCATGTGCCCTTGGAAGTGGAAGCTAGTGATCTGAAGAAAAATCCATACACCGGGTGTTGCAGCAAAAAAAACAACACAGCCTCTGAACCGCAGCTGAAAAATTAATGCAGCGTTTGTCTCATGAACTTGGAATCAACCCATCTCCTGCTTCAGCATGGATTCATCTTTGCTGTGCGTCTGAATTTTCTACGCATCACCCCATGGCATCATTTCCTTCATCGACACTGCACTACCTTAAGGATTCCATGCATCGTCATTCCTGTGAGGAAAAAAATCAACGCATTACCAACCTTGCGGGAAAAGAATCAACCCATTGCCCATCCAGCTGCAAAAAAATGTATGCTTCACTTGCTTTTCCGAAGCATCATCTCGTTTGCGCCCATTATCGTCTCTGTTTTTGATGCATTCAATGTACTGCATGTTATAAGGATACAACCATTGATTCTTCAGGATTCAAACTCTTTTAAACCTTAACAAGTGATATCTCCACTTGTGTATATTGAGTTTTTGCCGTTTTGGTTTTGCTGAACTCAGATAAACATTGGCTATTATTCTAAACTGGTGTTGAGTTGTTTTGTAGTGTTTTCAGTGTGATATTGTGTGTTTGTTCAAATACTTTACATATTGCCTCTGAGATAAGCCTGACCGCTCGAGCCAAGCTACCAAGGGGGTGAGCAGGGGTTATCCTAGATGTGTGACTCCCCTACCCTGACTAGAGTGAGGGTCTTGGACAGGATGTCAACTGACTGCCAACTAGAGACCCCATTTCTATCATGGGGCATGGCCAAAAAAACACAGGTTTATGAGCAAAGCTAAATCCACTTAAGTGGTGTCATCTTATTTTGGCCCAAATCCTAATGCCAAGCCCAATCATGTGCAAGCAAGGGGTAAATCAGAGTATTGTGTGAAAGAACTATTTGTAACAAATGTGATTTAACTTAAATATGAATTTTATATGACTGACCAATGTATTGTTGTCCAGAAGCAGCAAGTTGCAACTGAGGATGCACCTCCACTACAAATCCTACTCTAATGACTGCTATCTTACATCTGCACTGTAGTTTGATGGCTGAACATCACTTAGAACAACCATTTTTATCATGTGCTGCAACTGACATCATCAGCATGCGACTCTTGCTAAATGTGGTGATGAACAATATTTTGTCCTTTGCAGAATGCTACACTCAGTTGCATGACGCATAATAAATCAGGACTAAATGTAAATAAAATCACCCTCAGGAAAGGGCCTTATCTGCTCAGATGCTTTCCTATTATTTAAACTTATTTTTTATTAAATCATTTTAGTCATAATATTTATCAGTGTGTATATTGTATTGATCAATTTAGAGTATGATGATTGGAGTATGACAGACGTATCACGCTTCACTTAGAAACTTTGATCTGCAAGTAGTTCAATAAATTGAAAGTTTTTGCCTCTCAGTGGCTTCTGAAGTGCATGTTGCTGGGTGTGTTGCCTAGAGACAAAACTTCCATACATTCCATGATTTCAGATTGATAGCGCGCCTTGTCCTTAGTACGTAAACTTACAAGGGGGCGCGTATAGGTCGATGAATCTTTTGGATCACATAGGGTATCCTAGTTAAGTGTTGTGAGTAAGAAACATCCACAATAATAATTTTAATCGACACATAATACCAAAGACTAGTCTAATAAGAAAATACCATCACTCATAAGAAGGTTAGTTCGTTTTACTCCCTATTAATTACAACTCTAATCAAAAACCTTTGTTCAACGAAACCATGATTACCAAACTTTATTAGCAACATGAGTACTGAATTTTGAAGATTTTATTAAAATGCAACAACATTAATCTAAGCACAGCACTTCATGAGCATTGAATAATTCAGCAATATGAGTCAGTCAGTCAAAGTCACCATTATTCAGCCTTGTCAGCCTACCTATCTCAAATTAACATCAGCATTTAGGTCTTCATGCGAATTTTTTTTAGTCAAAAACCAATAATTTGGAAAAATTTAACTAAAAGAGAAAAACATTTTTAAAACAGCGCAGTTGGTACCTAGAAGAAAAAGCCCACATTAGTCACTTGAGTTATAGCTACCTATCCAAGATAGATCAGCAACGAGTCAGTCTTCGTCTCCAGGTCATCAGTCATCAGCTAGGCTCGGGCTCACAGGGTGCAAGCCCAAATTTAAGCACTTAGGACAGCGTCTCCTGACGTTATCAACTTTCGCCTCTCCGTTCTGATTTCTCCTCTTATGTCATGACTTTTTATTAGAGTCCGTCCCACAATTTGCCAATTGGTCAACCTTATCAGGGGTTATGACTCTAACCTATAGTTTTTGTTTACCACTTGCCTGCGTTATTTTGAGAGTCAAGTTCCATTAGCATGATTGGTTCTTATGTCGATGAGAACATCATCCGGCTCATCAGGTAACAAAATTGTTGCCCCCAGCTCTTAGTCAGTAGCTCCATTGTTCAAGTCCTGGGAAAGGACATTTAGCCTACTCTACAAATAATTGTATCAATTTGTTCTGATCGTCTCCTGTCGCCGGTGATTTTTTTTTTTTCCAGCTGTGCTCAATTTTGAACTCTGTACAGTTCAAGGTCCTTTTCTCCAGTTCCAGTCTTCGGCAGCTCATCTCTATTCCACGTTTAAGCAGGCAAGGCCCAGCGCCGACCAGGCTTCTGGTTTGGCTAAGTTAAGAATACAAAGCATCATAACATGAATTTATATCATTCGTTATATCATATTAATACATAATATTAAACTTTCACATTTATTTAGTACTGTTAACACAGATGGTGACCACTCCCGTGGGCACATTCTGCACATCACACATTATTTCAATTACTGATATTTAAATGTCACATTTTCTCATTAGTAAATATACGCAAATCATTAGAATATTCTCATATTAGCATGTCAGCTGCAACAGTATCAATGACTCTCCAGTGTCAAGGTGCACTGATCTCACTCAAGGGTTTTGCTCAAGGGTCTTCTCACTTCAGGGCATTCTGTAGTTTTTAACCTAGAATACCCAAGGAAAAAAGGCTTAAACATTTAGCTCAAAGGTCTGTGCCCTTGTTTCAGCCACTTGATGGTGTTCAGATGTCTTGCTGTTGATTGTAGTTTCCTGGGATAACAGGTGGTACTGTTATCCTGGCCTCTGGCTCGAATATAGAGCCTGTATTGTACAAAAGGTCTTGAACTTCATATTTGCAATTATGAAGAGTCACTGAAGTACTTTTTGGTTCATTTTATGTGATCAAGCTTTAAAGGGGTCAAACAACTTTCACCTGGGGTGGATTTATTAAGGATTCACATAAAGCAGTGTGGCAAGGCAAGATGATGCGCTGTGCATGAATAGGAGAGAGCTGAAAAGCACCACATCTTTTAAGATATGGCACTCTTCAGCTCTCTCCTGGCACTGGCACAATTGAGGCCGCTTTGTGCCAACACAGGAATCCTTGCACCATGATGCAAGGGTACCTGCATTACTGGCATGATTGTTTTTGTGCTGACAGGTATGCTTTCCTTCCCAAAAACATTCCTAAGAGGCATTTTCCTCTTTCTATGCATGATGCAGAATGCATCCATTTTCACACAATTCAGCTTAACAAGCCTTAGTAAATCCAGAATTGCGTGAAATCCATGTATGGATGTACCACCCATGGAACGCCTACCACTAAGAAATATAACACAAAGCAGCACAAACTGCTGCACTGAGCAGCATTTCTTTACAAACCCTACACACGGACACGCAAATCAGGCCTTGCATGACTTTGTAAATCACAAGTACATTTTTGAGTTGCCATGCATCACCTTGTGTGGGTATGGGCTCAAAGGCTTAAATCTTCCCCCTGGAGTTCAAGCCTCTGCAGCCGAACTGTGAGCTTGTAAGAGATAATTTTCCTATTTTTCACATGTCATCACCAAGACTCATATGGGTTCGTTCCTGTGACAATTTGAAGACGAACAAGGTTACTCCTGACGAAGAAGAGGTGCAGTTTGCGACAGATTTGAGCACTGAATTAATTTGGAGGATGAATTACTTCTCATAGTCAAAGAGCACACCCTAATGTGCTCTGGGTTATATGTCATCCAACACACTTTCTTTAATGGAAATTGTTTTGATTTCTGTTATTGCATTTTCTGTTTAATTCACATGACGTTAAATTTGTCAGACTGGCTAAAATATGTACATATGTATTATTTGTTCAATTTATCATCAGGCGTAATAAAGATACTACACCATATCATTTTCTGAACATGGGACAGTGGCAATTTGTTCTGGAATCAGGCAATGTGAGTATTTATTGATCTGGTGGCAGAATACGTTTGCCAAGCTTATCTGCTAAATATTGACAACACATTGGATCAGCATGAATTTCACACCCATCATTTTAAAGGAGGAAGTGAGGATGTTACCTTTCCAGCCTGTTAGACCTAGCAGCCTTAGGGTGGTCATCCCCCAACTTTTTGCCTACCTCCCTCCACTTTATTGACACTGTTTTTGCTAGTTTTAGGAATCTGCACACATTACCACTGCTAACCAGTGTTAAAGTGTATATGCTTTCTCCCTTAAACATGGTAACATTGGTTCATTCCCAAATGGCCTATTTACTTTACGTTTAAGTTCCCAGTAAAGTGCACTACATGTGCCCAGGGCCTGTAAATTGAATGCTACTAGTGGGTCTGCAACACTGGTTGTGCCACCCACATAAGTTGACCCTTAACCATGTCTCAGGCCTGCCATTGCAAGGCCTGTGTGTGCAGTTTCACTGCCACTTCGACTTGGCATTCAAAAGTACTTGCCAAGCCTTAAACTCCACTTTTTCTACATATAAGTCTCCCCTAAGGTAGGCCCTAGGTAACTCACAGGGCAGGGTGCCATGTAGGTAAAAGGCAGGACATGTACATGGGTGTTTTATATGTCCTGGTAGTGGAAAACCCATAAGTTCATTCCCCACTACGGTGAGGCCTGCTCCTTCCAGAGGATAGCATTAGGACTACCCTCATATACTGGTTGAGGGGTCGATTCCGATCAGAAAGGGGTAACCAGGTCATATTTTGGATGGCCAGAATGGTCATAGAAAATCCTGCCTATTGGTGAATTGGCTTTTATATTACTATTTCAGAAAGTGAGCATTTCTCTGAACTTAAAATCCATCTGTGCCTTACAGCATGTCTCCAATTAATGCCTGGGCTGGGCTGGTTGACAGATTCCTTGTGCATTTCACCCAGACAACCACAAACACAGGACACTCAGTCATACTTGCACTCATCTGCATACGGAATGGGTCTTCCAGGGCTGGAAGGGTGGAGGGTCTTACTCTTACATTTTAAAGGCTAATGGCCTGCCCTCACACAATGGACTGCCAAACCCCCTACTGAGCACCACAGTAAAAATAGCATTTTGAGAAAACATGGTCTTATAAACATATATTCAACCCCTAGAGGGCATAATCACATAAAAATAATAATAAACATTATTGCAATGTAATCACAGAATGAGGACTATGACGGTCATTCTGACCGCAGCGGGCGGCGGTAGCCGCCCGCCATGCGGTCACGGCCATTTGGCCGCTCCGCAGTCAAAAGACAGCGGAGGCCATTCTGGCTTTCCCGCTGGGCCGGTGGGCGCCCGCCAAAGGAGCGCCCGCCGGCCCAGCGGGAAAGGCCCTGCAACACAGAGGCCGGCTCCGAATGGAGCCGGCGGTGTTGCAGGGTTGCGACGGGTGCAGTTGCACCCGTCGCGATTTTCACTGTCTTCTATGCAGACAGTGAAAATCATGCTGGGGCCCTGTTAGGGGGCCCCACGACACCCGTTCCCGCCATCCTGTTCCTGGCGGTCAAAACCGCCAGAAACAGGCTGGCGGGAAGGGGGTCGGAATCCCCATGGCGGCGCTGCTTGCAGCGCCGCCATGGAGGTTCAGCCCTGCCAGGGGTATTCCGGCGGGAAACCGCAGGATCCCCTTTTCTGACCGCGGCTTTACCACCGCGGTCAGAATGGGCAATGAAGCACCGCCAGCCTGTTGGCGGTGCTTCCGTTGCCCGCGGCCCTGGCGGATTAGGACCGCCAGGGTCAGAATGAGGGCCATAGTGTTTTACACATTTTCAGGCCTAGCAGGCCTTTTAAATATAATTTAACTGTGGAGTCAGTGGCACAAGCGTGCAGTGCTGCAGAACATTACTAGATGTCCCTGTAGAGTCAATAGCAGAAGGTACAGTACTACTGGTCGTGGCTAGATGCCCCTGTAGAATCAAAAACAGAAGGTGTGTTATTACTGGTAATGGTTAGATGTCCCTGTTGAGCCAACTGAATTAGCAATGCCTTGAAATACATTATCTTTTTGAGTAAAGCATAGTGTATTACCAATTTGCAGATCAAACATGACTGGCAAAACATTAATACCAAAAAAACTCTTACAACACAAACTTTTCTCAACCATAGAAACAAAAGCTCCAGCTATGAAAGATTTTAAAGATACACTAAGTGATAGAAGAGGTTATGATATTTGGCCCCCCTCTCCCCTAGTGTGACCCACAAGATTGCCTGAACAGACAGAGCACAGCATTCTAAGGCTCATATTTATACTTTTTTAGTGCTGCATTTGCGTCATTGCTTCATTTTTTTACGCAAAAGCGGTGCAAACTTACAAAATGTAATTGTATTTTGTAAGTTTGTACCGCTTTTGCGTCAAAATATTACACAAATGCGGTGATAAATAAATATAAATATGGGCCTAAATGTTTCAGGCATGGGACCATTGCCCTAGGACCACCACAGTCTGAGTTATGGGCACAAATGTAATGTAAACCGAATGCCTGCAAAGCATTATGGGCTGAGTTTCTGTGAATACATTAAACATTGGCAGAAGGTGCAGTATCACTGGTGGTGGCTAACTGTCCCCTTAGCAGAAGATGCAGCACCAATGGGGGCTACATATCCCTGTTGAACCAATAAAATCAGTAATGCCTTAGAGCAATAATTTTGTTATATCAGAGAAACAGTACATAATACACCTACAGGCCAGACATAATTGTCAAAATACTAACAAGACCCTTATAACACAAACTCCTCTCAACAGCAAAAAAAACAAAAAAACAAATGCCTCAGCTAGAAGAAAATTAAAAAATGGACTGAGAGGCGGAAGAGGTTATGATATTTGTGCCTCCTCTCACCTAGTGTGACCCACAAGATTGCCTGAACAGAAAGAGCACATCACTCTATGGGCCAGATGTAGGAAACATGTGCGAGTCGCAAATGGCCCGAATCGCAATTTGCGACCCCGCAAAATCGCAAATGGGATGCAAAAATCCCATTTCCGACTCGCAAAATGCGACACGAGCCATTACCGACTCGCAAAATTTGCGACCCCATTTTGCGACCCGCAAATAGGAAGTCACAATTTGCGAGTAGCAAACCATATGCAATAGCGACTCGCAAAAAGCCCATTTTGCATGTCCAATTTACCACTAACTCAGAGCAGGTGGTAACCATTACCAAAGTATAAAAGGAGACCCAGAAGGCATCTGGGTTACTCAAGATGGCGGAGAGCTATGTGATAGGAATGAGGAGGAGAGCCCGCGCTGCACAGCAGAGGAGGAGGAGCAGCCAGAGACAGGAGAAGATATACAGAACCAGGCAGACACTTTTCCAACAAACAGAGGAGGAGATTTATGACAAATATAGACTCAGCAGTGCAGCTATACTAGATTTAATAGAATTACTCAAACCACAGCTACAACGCCAGACTGTGCGTGGCTGCGCCATCCCTACGCATGTGCAAGTACTATGCTCACTGCACCTCTTGGCCTCGGGTAGCTATCAGGGGGTAATTGCTGTGGCAGGTGGGGTATCCCAAAGTTCACTCTCACGGTTCTTTAGGGCATTCCTAGACGCCTTACTCACACACATGTCCAGATACATATACCTACCCAGGAATGAGGCAGAAATCAACAGCACCAAGTTGGAATTCTACAGGATTGCCAACTTCCCCCATGTCATAGGGTGTGTAGACGGGACACATATACAAATATTCCCTCCTGCAAATCTTGAATATCTGTTCCGCAATAGGAAGTGTACCCACTCACTCAACATCCAGGTGGTATGTGACGCCCATTATGTCATCACTGACATGGTTGCCAAATTTCCAGGGAGTACTCATGACTCCTACATTTTGAGGCACAGTGGGATACACCAACGCCTAGAACGTGGGGAGTTTGGAGACGGATACTTCCTAGGTAGAGCTGAAAACACCTTGCAGACATACACTCAGGTCAATGTGGAAACAATCCATGCCCAGCTAACATTGTACTTTTTTTGCCAAACAGGTTACAGTGCATATGCACTCCGACCATGGATTCTTACCCCGTACTTAACACCCAGCAATGAGACAGAGAGGCGATACAACAGTGCACATAAGAGGACCAGGAATATTATTGAACGGACCTTTGGACTGCTGAAAGCAAGATTCAGATGCCTCCACAGAAGTGGAGGTGCCCTCCAGTATACCCCAATAACAGCTTTCAAGATTGTTGTCACATGCGCTATACTGCACAACATTGCCACCAGACGTGGGCTACCTCTCACCCCTGATGACCCTGAATCTGAGGATGAAGAGCAAGAGCTACCACATCGCCATCATGGGGATAGGAGCATAGCAAATCAAGGCAGACTGAGACGGGAAAACATTGCAAACCAATACTTTGGAAGGTACGTGCTAACTGTTACCATACTCACTAATGTCACACACAATGAGTCCATGGGTTAAGTGGAAAGAACAAGTGATTTAATTAGTGCAAACAAAAAAACTATATACATTTTGAACAGGTCAGGGGCTGTAAAAGTCCACCTGGCATGGGACACATTGACTTCATGTGCCCCAACCCCAGGACTGTGTGGAGCTCAAACCCTACGCCGGCCTCACCAGCATGGCTGGTACTTGGGGGGTCAGCAGTGCCCTGCCTTGCGCTTCCACTGCGAAGCACCCTGGTGTCACCGGCAGAGACACTGCTGACGGTGGAGCCCTCCTCACTATCTTGCGGCGTGTCGTCTGTGCCCCTGGCCACCTGCCGTGCCTCCATTAAGTCAACAGCGTGGCTGAGACGGCCCAGTCCATGTGCCACGTCACTGGCAAAGTGGCTCATGTCCACTTGAAGGCTGACCGTGCGCCTAGAAAGACCTGTGGTGTTCACGGCCAGCCTTACAATGGATGCTGACATTCTGTCTAGGTGGTTCAGCAGCTGCCTGTCCCGATGCTGTGCACTCTCTGTCTGCGTTAGCAGTCCAGCCACCAGTTGACGCATGGAGAGTGCAAGGTCGCCCATGTGTGTACTTATCTGTTGCAACTCAGAATGTACAAGCTGCGTGCTGTTGGCTTAATTGCGCTCAATGCGCCGCAATGCTCCTGTAATCCTCCTGTTCTCTTGTGTCTGCAGGCGCTGACCCCGTGGGAGTGCGGCCTCAGTACGTGAAATGGAGGCATCCCCTGACTCTGTCTGCCGCTGTGAAGATGTATTCCTACGTCGCCTGCGACGCGGTGGAGGCTTTGTGACGTCTGCCGTGGCACTTTGGCTGGGACCTGGTGCAGGCTCACACACCAATATGCCAACTGATGTCTTGTGAGGGGACAGGGTGTTGGTGGTGCAGGTAGCAGTGGTGGCTGATCCAGATCCCTCTGTTGGCTGCTGGCTGACCAGTGGCCCCTGGCTGCTTTGGCTGGTGGGGGTGTCTTGTGGGAGACCTGTGGGACATAGGGAACACACTGTCAGTATCTACTATCTGTTATTAACTTCCTAATAAACTGTTGCCTACTTGACTACATTGCCCATAATGCACCATTCTGGTGATTGCTACCCTGAAATGGAGCTAATTTGGTTGTGCATGCTCCTGTGTACAAGGTGGGTGGGGGTATGGCATTAATGAGGGTACATGCATGTCTCATGGTACTCACCGGTTGATGGTCCTGGCTCAGATGTGTCCAGCTCTCCCATCCCGCATACTGCCTCAGGCTCAAGGGTCTCCTCTACCCTTTCCTCCAGGGGTGTGGGTGGTGGTAATGTTGACGGTCCCCCTCCGGTGCCACTCATCTCCCGGAGCCGATCTGCCACCCTCTCCTTGGTCCGGGAGCGCAGGTCGTGCCACCTTTTCTTTAGTTCATCGATGCTCCGGTGGCTGACACCCAGGGAGTTAACTTTTTCCTGGATGTCCATCCATAGTCTCCTTTTCTCAGAGTCTGGCACGGTGAGGGCTGCCCTTCCAAATAGTTTGTCATGGTGCTGACAACACTCCTCGGTCAACACCTCCAGCTCTTTTTCTGCAAACTTGAGTTTTCGCTTCCTTGGGGTCTCTGCCATGATAGCTGCTGTTCTGTGTGTTTGCAGTGTAGCTGTTGAAAATGGGTGTGGTCCTCCCTCCTCCCAGGTGTATTTGTAAACTTCCTGGCTGTGATGTCATCATCATGTGCCAGGAAGTGTTTTCCAGAGTGTTCTGCAGCACCTGCATTCAATTTGCAGCACAGCCGCAATTTGCGACACCCACTTGCAAATTGCGTGTCCGTTTTTTGCGCGGTCGCAAAAAGTGACCTCACAAACAGCGGACTCGCTATCTGCGGTGCGACTTCATTTGCGAGTCGCAAATTGTCACCGCGATTTCTTCTTGTATTGCATTTAGCGAGTCGGAACTTGCGAGTCGGAACTTGCGAGTCGCAACGACTCGCAATTTCCGACTCGCTAATTTTTACCTGCCTACATCTGCCTCTAAATGTTTTGGGGGTAGTCCCATTGCCCGAGGACCACGACAGGCTGAGTTATGGGCACAAACATGTTGTAAAACAAATGCCTGCAAAGCATTATGGGCTGAGTTTCCATGAATATATTAAACCTTTAAGCGGAATAAAGTGTGTTATTCTTTTGATATCAAAAGCATGTAGCGAGACATGTAGCAGAGTAGCAAGTGTAGCGAGGAATGTAGCAAAGCAAAGTGTGTTCATTATAGGCTGTGTTTCCATGAATATATTAAACCTTTATGCAAAATAAAGTACGCTATAATTTTGAGATAAAAAAAAGTGCATTATTGTTTTGACATCAGAAGCATATAGCTGGAGTGTGCACATTTGCAGGAAAGACAGAGTGGTGAGAATATTAACAAAGCCGTTATCACACAAAATCCTCTAAACTATAAAAAAAAAAAAAAAAAACAAGCTTCAGATAGGAGAAAATTAAAAACCACATTGATTGGTGGAAGAGGTTATGAAATCTGCCCTCCCTCTCACCTAGTGTGACCCACAAGATTGCCTGAACAGAAAGTACACATTATTCGAAATGTTTTTTTTGGGGAGGGGGTCCCATTGCCCTGGGATCACCACAGGTGAAATTATCGGCACAAAAGTGTTGTAAAACAAATGCCTGCAAAGAATTGTGGGCTAAGTTTCTATGAATACATTAAACCTTTATCAGAAATAGCGCAGCATTTGCATTGTATTGTGTAAGTTTGCGCCAACTTAGCATAATAAAATGACGCAATTGCGGCCCTGAAAATGTATATATATATATCTGTAGATCAGACCACAAAGAATTATCAGAATACTAACTACCCACTCATAACACAAACACCTCACAGACTCGAAAACAATAGTTTCAGCTACATAACATTTTTAAACATACCCTCTGTGATGGAAGAGGTTATGATATTCAGGCCCCCCCTCTCCTAGTGTGACCCACAAGATTGCCTTTACAGAAAGAGCCCATTGTTATAAATGTTTTGGGGGTGGTCCCATTGCCCTAGAACCACCACAGGCTGAGTTATAGTCATACATGTGTTGTAAAATGAAAGCTCGCAAAGCATTATGGGTCGTGGTTTTCCGAGCGCAGTGAACATTGCAGTACTGGCTCTACCGTTGTGCCGAGAGAGCCTGAGGATTCATTTTTAGGTCAATTTCATGTTTTATATAGCGGGAAAAAAGTACAAAACAGGTACAACACTACTTGTCATTACTGACTATGTAAAGTAGGGACCCAGTGATAGGCAAACACGGAAAATGAACTGCGCCCATGAACATGAGAGCTGACAAACACGAGAGACAGAAAACAAAGAAAAATAGTCCTAAACAACAGAAAAACGTGTGAGGCGTAAGTCAACTGTGCTTGGCTGGTGCACCTGGGCCAAGTACAGAAAGTGCCGTATCGGCTGCCAAACCACTTAGAAGGCAGCTCAACAAGATCAACACTGATTTCAACCTATTGGAAGTGGCAGACAGAGGCAGGCGGGACAAAAAAGCCTATATCCCTAACAACAGATCTTCCAGACTGCGAATGCACGCTGTCAAGGCTCGACCTGAAAAGTGTAGAATTTAATAATTTATTTGAGACCAAAATGACAAAAATCTAACCAGTAGACCTTGACATATGCAATTTCAAAGTTGTGTAATTGTGTTCCTCCCATTCTGCCCGCATTTTTCACTTGAATGACCCAGTTTTGGACATTTTGCTGTGGATGAGTCTCACTACATGTCTCACCCATGGTAATAACATGGCATGAGTACTGCAAGTGTTTATCACCAGCATCTGCCTTTTAAGATAAGGCCCCTGCGGCACAGCAAGAGTTAGGGGCACTTAGCTGGAAACACAAGAACGTGTGTGCACACATGTTCACACATGTGAGGGCTGCACGTGAGAGATTATTTTTGTGTAGAACCTGTTAACTATGAATAGGTAGCCTAGTGCAGAAGGGACTCAGGAGGATTAGATACTAACCTTGGGCAGGCCTTATGATGTCAGTGTATTCTAATAAGATGTCAGTGTGATCTACTTTTTTGTCTTTAGTGACACTTCATTATACAGAGGGGAGGGAACTGCCTTGTGGTGCAGTTTTGCTTCCCTTTGGCCTTCAAAGTCCAGTGACATATCAAAATGGTGAATAAACTGTGCATGAAAAATAAAATATGCAAATTCCAAAAAGATATTTGTATAACATATGTGTCTTTCATAACTGTCATATTTCTCTGACTCAATGCCAAGTTCATTACATTTCTATCCAACAGCAAGAACAAAAGCCTCCCCAGACAAAGGGAGCAAAGGTAGCGCTTCACTTAGCTCCTGAGGAGGAAAGGGGTGGGAGTGAAGGATGTGCACAATCAGTTAACTGTCACGCTGTACCAGGGATGGATCTGCCCAAGCCCCCTAAACAAAGGAGAGAGTTCAGACCCCTGGAGCCAACACAGGAGGGTACTCCCCTATGAAGATTTGGAGGGAAAGGCCCTGGCAGTGATGTCAGCGAGGGGCAGAGCTGAGGGCCTCAGAGAAGATGTGACTAGTGACTCCTGGATGACACTATCTTGCACTGTCCCAGCATACCATGCAACCTGGTAGGGACAGGGTTGGAGAGGAGGCATGGCACCCTAGCATCGGGCAGGGGTACTTGACTTTTGGGACCTTCCACTCCCCTTTAAATCTATTGCACAAGGGCGAGACTCTCTCTTAGTTGGTGTTTATTTCTGCTCTGCACTTCTGGATCCTAGAACTGTCATAGAGAACTGGAAGAAGGAACCCCCTAATGCCCCAAAGGGACTAGGGACTCTGTCCCAGTTGATCCCAGGACCAGTGGTTTTCCCCAAGGGGCATTGAGGCTAGTGTCCCTACAACCCCTGAGTTGGGGGAAAGCCCTGGACGTCTGCATCCAGAGACAAAGAGAATAAGGAAGGCTGTTGCGGGGAGCTAGGAGAACCATCTCCCTGTGGTTTACATTGCTGTAGAGGTCTGCTGAAACAGCTCCTGGTGTCTAGAGCTTGCTACCAGGAATAAAATGAGCCCAGGATCATTCAGATCAGCCCCACTGGGCCTGAGATATGGCATTCCAAATACTGATGACCTTTGACCCCATTCCAGCAACAGAGTGTGTGGGGCACTGCTTCCATTCCTGAAATTACCCCTGGGGTGATGTAGGGCTCAGGAATTTGCTCAAGTAGATGGAGTTCTAATTTTACCAGGGAGGGGGCATGCCTGGAACATCTTTCCCAGACTTTCCATTAACCTGGGTACAACATCGCCCCTTGTCTGCACAGAAACAGGGCTGGGACCCCATACTAACCCCTGAAGGCCAGAAATGCTGAGAGAGTGTGCTGCACTCCCAAATAGTGGTGGGCCTGTCCCACTCCTCATTCCTATGTCTGGGGTTAAGTGGGTGGCCACCACAATGGACTAGATCCTTGTCCAGAGGAGTGGACAGGGAAAGAGAAGCTCCTGTGGTCACATGCGAAAGTGCAGACCAGGCAGGAGCCAACAGGACAGTAAGGGTCGTCCCCCATCAGCTGCCCCCAATCTTTTTTAACATGCAGAATTTAGTTATAATTTGAAATGTTTTTTCAGCACACCAAACTAATATAAGCAGTGCTTTAAAAACTGTGCTTTCAGGTACTGAGTACTTCTTATATTTGAAAGGGAGAGAACCTGCACTTTTTAATAGATGTGTAATGCCTTTCATGGGACAGCACCAGCACCTGTCAGTAGCAAACACATACTCTGGGATAGTGGGTATCTCTCTATTTCCATTTCTGGCTTTGGATATGGGGGAATAAGAAAAAAAAATCCTGTATACAATGAGCATGTGAAATTTCAATAGCGTTGACATATGTTACAGTGTACATTACTGACCTCCACTTTATTGGGTTTTTAAGTGTTATTGTCAAACCCAATGGATCAAGTATAGCCACAAAGTCGTATTGACATCAACAAGACAACCATTTGTTATGCATTTGGAAGACCAAGGTTTAAAAAGTTGAGATTGTATAGATTTGTATAAACACAATGTTAGACCTGCCATCCTTGGTGTGGTCTCCCCTAACTTTTTGCCTCTTATTCCCAGGTTGTTGCTGTGTGCCGGACTCTGTTTTTGTTACTCTGGGCACGTTACCACTGCTGACCAGTGCTAAAGTGCAAGTGTAAGTGCTCCTTATGTGAAATTGTATGTGTAATTGGTTTTTCCATAATTGGCTTATTTGATTTACTAGTAAGTCCCTAGTAAAATGCACTAGAGTTGCCTCGGGCCTGTAAATTAAATGCTAATAGTGGACCTGCAGCACTGATTGTGCCACCCACATGAGTAGCCCTGTAAACATGGCTCAGACCTGCCACTGAAGTGTCCGTGTGTGCAGTTTTAAACTGCCAATTCTGTGACTCTGTGTGGTTGTGGATTCCCTGTCTGGGTCAGACTGACAGTTGGGCTGTTTGTGAATCTCCTGTAGACAGCAACACAAAAGGAGCTGAGGTGCATCCTAGAGATCCTGATGAGCCACCTGGGCAGGAGTGTAGGTATGAGTGGTCACTTACACCTGAACGGACTGTGTCTTCCCTCACACAATACAGTCTCCAACCCCCTGGCGTGTGTCTGGGACCAGGCCTGGGCAAAGCAGGATCTTGTGAACAACAGAGACTTTCCTTTGAAGTTCGTCTACTTCAAAGGCAGAAAGGGGTATAAGTAGTGGACCCAAAACCACAGACTTTAGATCACTACTTTTTGCTGTGGATGAGTCTCACTACGTGTCTCACCCACGGTAATAACATGGCATGAGGACTGCAAGTTTTTATCACTAGATTAGGCTAGAATACCTTACAATTTTATAATAGGCCTTTATAGGCAAAATGACAAAGGGGGTCATTACAACATTGGCGGTATAAGGCACCTACCGCCGTGCAGAAGACCGCCAATACACCGCCGCGGCGGCGGTAGACCGCCACAGCTATTATGACACACATCTCGGAATCCGCCGAAATTCAGACACCCACACAATCCCGCCACACCAAAGGTCAGCGATAAACATGCAGAAACAAATCCTCCACCTCCACGCCAACAGAAACACGCCCATGCCATTACGACCCACGAATCCACGCGGCGGTCTTTCAACCGCGGTATTCTATTGGCGGTACACACCGCCGCGCTCAAAATACACATACAGCTCCAAAACACCGCCACATTGGACAATTACAAATACACACACCTGATACACATACACACACCACTCCCACACATCCAATACAATATAAAACACACACCCACATCACCCACAAACCCCTACAACAAAAAATTCAGAGAGAAGGCGAGAGAGAGAGCACAGAATAGACAACCCCATCACACAGAGGCACACAACACCATCACCCACACAACATCCACGCACAAAACACCAACTACAACTACACTCACCACACTCATCAACACATACACCACCCCACACATCACACACAACACCCTATGACCCGCCAAAGACACCCCGCTTCTCCGAGGAGGAGCTCAGGGTCATAGTGGAGGAAATCCTACGGGTAGAGCCACAGCTATTTGGCTCACAGGTACAGCACACATCCATAGCCAGGAAGATGGAGCTATGGCAAAGAATAGTGGACAGGGTCAACGCAGTGGGACAGCACCCAAGAAATAGGGAGGACATCAGGAAGAGGTGGAACGACCTACGAGGGAAGGTGCGTTCCACGGTCTCCAGGCACCACATCGCGGTACAGCGGACTGGCGGCGGACCCCCACCTCCTCCCCCTCAACTAACATGGGAGGAGCAAGTCTTGTCCATCTTGCATCCTGAGGGTCTCGGAGGAGTCGTTGGAGGAACGGACACTGGTAAGTCAAATCTTCACTATCATATCCCCCACCCTACCTGCATGCTATCACACACCCCCACCCTCACACCCACCCCTATCACCCAAACTCTTCACTAATGTACCCATAACACCAACTACACATCCCAAGACCTGCATGACACAACTAAGCATGGACACCCATCACTAAAGCATGCCCACTGCACATACCCAGAACACCCCCCAACCATCAGCACACAACCCAACACACAGGAATGCCTGCACTGGGGTTCACGCACACCCAACCATTGCACACCATTACACACACACATGCAATAATCATGTACTTATATCCCTGCAGGAACCCGAAGGAACGTCACCACACCAGAGGGTCCAGACAACACCACTCCACCCCCAGAAGAGGCCCACAGTGACGACAGCAGCTCTGCCCTACTGGATCTTGATGACCAGCCCGGACCATCGTGGGCCTCAGGACAGTTGGTTCCCCTTGCCCAGCCACAGCCTAACACCGAGCTTCCACCCGCTGGTAACACCAGCACAGCACCCACCCAGCGGGCCCAAACCTCCCTACCCAGGACAGGTCAATCAGCGGTGTGTTCACCACTACAGGGCACCCAGGCTAACCCAACACCCCAACAACAACAGGGACCTGGGGGCAGTGGTAGTGGGCACACGGTCCAGGGGACGGAGGCACAGGAACACAGGGGAACTGGGAGGGCTGCTGTGCTACAGAGGGAGGACAGGCCAAGGGAACCAACTCTCCATGAGGCCCTATCCTCCATCATGGGAGCATACCACCACTCCCAGGAGACGATGGCCATGGTCCTGGACAAGTTGCAGGAGACCCTGCGTCTGCAGGAGGAGCAGTATTTGGGGTTCAGGGAGGAGCTCAGGACCATCGGCTCCGCCCTGGGCACCATCGTAGGGGTGCTGACGGACATTCAAAAGACCTTGAGGGACACCGTGGCACTCCAAGGGGCCCCTGACACTAGTCAGGACAACGAACTGCCCACCACCTCCGCCGGCGCTAGTGGACAGGACGCCCCGCCACAGGACCGCCACACCAGCACCCCACCCCCTGCAGACGGACAACCACCACGCAAGCGGTCCCTGAGATCCAGGAGCAGGACAGAGCAAGATGGCAAGACCCCCGCCAGGAAATAAGACCACCCTGATTGTCCCCCCACTGTCCCACTTTGTTACCCTGTCCAAATCGGAACTGCCCCAGCTCCACTTCCAATGGCCAGATGTGCAATGTACCTGTGAGACTAATAGACTGGACTCTGCCATGGACATTCCTCCACCATCACCCATCCCCATTTCACAACCCCCCTTCATTTTTTAGCACTTAAATAAACAACATTGAAACACTAAATAAAATGGAGTCAGTCTATGCTTTGTAATTTTGTATTATCAATGATAGTGTCATAATGGGTTACCCATTGGAAGGCGAACATATCAATGTCACACATCACAAGCCCTTCAAGGATGCAAGCAGTTGACACATAGGTTACCACTTTTGTGAAACTGAAATGGAAGGGGACAACTCAGTTAACAAATAGTGAGTGAAATGTCGGTACAGGATAGAGGTAGACGTGTGAAAGTTAATATAATGTTAAACCTGAAAATGTACTCACCTGTGTTTCACTGGAAATATTGCAATATGACTGACTCCCTGTTGTCGTTTTCTTCTTCCTCAGCTTCATCCTCATCACTGTCCACAGGCTCCACAGCTGCTACAACACTGTCATCTGGATCATCCTCCTGTAGAAAAGGTACCTGGCGTCGCAATGCCAAATTATGGAGCATGGAGCAGGCGATGATGATGTTGCACACCTTCTTCGGTGAGTAGAATAGGGACCCACCTGTCATATGGAGGCACCTGAACCTGGCCTTCAGGAGGCCGAAGGTGCGTTCGATCACCCTCCTAGTCCGCCCATGGGCCTCATTGTAGCGTTCCTCTGCCCTGGTCCTGGGATTCCTCACTGGGGTCAATAGCCAGGAAAGGTTGGGGTAACCAGAGTCCCCCAATAGCCATACACGGTGCCTCTGGAGTTGACCCATCATATCAGGGATGCTGCTATTGCGCAGGATGTGGGCATCATGCACAGAGCCAGGGAACATAGCATTTACCTGGGAGATGTACTGGTCTGCCAAACAGACCATCTGGACATTCATGGAATGATAACTCTTCCTGTTCCTGTACACCTGTTCACTCCTGGGGGGGGGGGACCAGAGCTACATGGGTCCCATCAATGGCACCTATGACGTTGGGGATATGTCCAAGGGCATAGAAGTCACCTTTCACTGTAGGCAAATCCTCCACCTCAGGGAAAATGATGTATCTCCTTACGTGTTTCAGCAGGGCAGCCAACACTCTGGAAAAGACATTGGAAAACATAGGCTGGGACATCCCTGATGCCATGGCCACAGTTGTCTGAAAAGACCCACTTGCAAGGAAATGGAGCACTGACAGCACCGCACGTCAGGGGGGATTCCAGTCGAATGGCGGATTGGTGACATCAGGTCTGGCTCCAACTGGGTACATAGTTCATGGATAGTGGCACGGTCATACCTGTAGGTGACGATTAAATGTCTCTCTTCCATTGTCAACAGGTCCACCAGCGGTCGGTACACCGGAGGATTCCGCCACCTTCTCATATGTCCCAGCTGACGGTGCCTAAGAAGGACAACAGCAAATAAACAGTCACTATTCCTCCAGGTAAGTACCCACAGTCACACACAAGACTACACCAGACAATAAACCCTTCCTGGATGTGCGTTGAGTGTAGGCCTCGGTATGTGTGACGCAGTAGTAAATGAAGCCATGTGGGCCCCTGAAATGGCGGCTGCCTGACCTCTAAACTGGGACAATGGGATTGTGGGGTAACAACGCTGGCGTTGCACACCGTCGCGGTAGGCGGTCATAGACCGCAGCACAATGCTGCATTGGTTAACATTGGTCCCTATGGGTCCCAGGAGCCAATGAACAGGTGCGCCGGCGGTGATGATGCGCACCGCCGCGCACGTCACCGCCGCGGACGTCACCGCCATTTTCTATCTGTTCAATCACTAGATACCTGACCTTGGACAGGAGAGGACCTACACTGCTAGTGCTGCTGTGACCTCGGTCTGGAAGCGACAATGGCTGCTGCGTCTGGGGAAAGGGCCCCTGCCTTCACTGGACAGGAGTTGGAGAAACTTGTGGATGGGGTCCTCCCCCAGTACATGCTACTCTACGGTCCTGCAGACCAACAGGTTAGTACACAGGGAGCACGTTGTATGAGGTAGGCCGGGGTGGACAGGGCTGGGTGGAAGAGGGAAGGGGGCAGAGTTGATACTACAGTAAAGCATGGGAATAAAAGGCCCACATGGCCAGAGTAGGGAGGGGGCCACTCACAACGACGGGGCAGTTGGTAATGACTGTTCCTCTTTCCTTGTGCATGTCATGTAGGTCAAGGCCCACCAGAAGAGGGACATTTGGCGTGCCATCGCCAAGGAGGTCCGGACCCTGGGGGCCCACCAGAGACGGGGCACCCACTGCCGTAAGAGATGGGAGGACATTCGCCGCTGCAGCAAGAAGATGGCGGAGGCTCAGCTGGGGATGGCCTCCCAACGTGGGAGGGGTGCCCGTCGCACCATGACCCCTCTGATGTTCCGGATCCTGGCGGTGGCCTACCCGGAGTTGGATGGGCGCTTAAGGACATCACAGCAGACACAAGGGGGTGAGTACAACCTCATTCTGCGGACTTTGCGTGCAGTGGAGGTGTCTGGGTGGGGGAGGTGGGCTGTGTGTGTCCCTAGGCGAGGGCGAGTTAGGTAGGCAAGGCCCCTCCGTAATGTGTGCCATGTGGTACTCTACCCCACCTCAGAAGAGTGCCAAGTTGAGGTTTAGTTGCCCCTGTGGCATCCATGTGCGCAGATTTCCACCATTGCCATGTAGGCCATATCCCAGAAATTGCATGTGCAGAGGCCAGGAGCACGGCGTAATGCATGGGGCTGCTGCATCTGTCTTGTCCGCCAACGGTAGCGGTATGCCATGCACTAAAACTCTCTTTGTTCTGTCTCCCCCCCTTTTCCTGCTCTCCCTGTCCTTTTGTACATCAGCATCATCAGGCGGAGGTACAGTGGCACCGGAGCACGAGGGAGCTGCATCCCACATGGCCATGGAGGGCCACACCACAGACTCTGAATGCACCAGTGGGACGGAGGGCGAGGGGAGCTTCACGTCGGCCACCGGATCACCAACCAACGACACGGACTCGTCCGCCGATGGGAGCTCCCCAGTGGTGGCGGCACCATCTGTGCGCCCCACTTCTACAGGTACAGCCGCCACCTCCCCTACCAGCACCGCCCTCCCAGCAGCCCCTCAGCGTTCGCCCCGTGCCCGCTCACACAGGAGGGTGGGCATCACCTTCGCCCCAGGCACCTCAGGCCCTGCCCCTGTCACCCCTGCTGCCCTCAGTGAGGAGGCCATTGACCTCCTCAGGTCACTCACTGTTGGGCAGTCTACCATTGTGAATGCCATCCAGGGTGTAGAAAGGGAGTTGCAACACGGTAATGCATTCCTGGAGGTCATTCATTCTGGTCAGGCTGCCCTTCAGCGAACCCTGCAATCTCTGGCCTCAGCACTGATGGCAGCCATTGTCCCTGTGTCCAGCCTCCCCCCTCCAACTTCCTCCACCCAGACCCAATCCCCTGTACCGCAGCCCATCCCAAGCACACCTACAGACCAGCATGCACACAAGTCAACACACACAAGTAGCTCAAGCAAACATAGGCACCACACACACCACAGGCACTCACGCAAGCCTCACCCACATACAGACTCAGCAACATCCACTGTATCCACTGTGTCCCCCTCCTCCTCTTCTCCCTCCTCCCTCCTCCCTCCCAGTCTTGTCTACACACACACCTGCATGCACCTCATCCACAGGCACTAGGACTCGCACCAGGACACCCAGCACCACAAGCCGCTCACCTGCACTCACCACCTCCACTGCCATTTACAGGTCCCCTGTGTCCTCTCCCAGTGTGTCTGTGATGCCCCCTCCCAAAGTACACAAACACCGGCAATCACTCACCCAACATCCATCCACCTCACAACAGCCTCCAGTACCTGCACCTGCACCCAAAACACCTAAAGTGACACCTCCTACAACCACCTCCTCTTCCTCCACTCCCAGAGCCCCTCCAGCTACCCATCCCAGTGTTCGTCAGAAACTGTCCCTTTGTCAAATTGACCTTTTTGCCCCCACCCCATCCCTCCAATTCATCAGTCCCGTCGTAGCGCCTTAGCCAAAAAGCCTCCAGTACCAATGGTGCGTGTTCCAGGTTTTTGGAGTGCACCATCCACCAGGGCAGGCAGTAGGACCCGGAGCCAAGGCACTGGCAGCCCACCCCCTGTAAAGGCTCTGAAATTGGAGAGTGGACGACAGGACCGTGTCAAGACTCCTGGTGGGACAACAAGTGAAATGGGATCCAAGGCGATTGGTGAGTCAGCTGTAACTCCAAAGAAGGTGGGGAAGGTCCAGAGGAAGTCTCCCCAGCCTGTTGTGAGTGTCACGGCGGAGAAGTGCGCCATCATTTCCGCCGGTCCAGACACAACCGCCAGCACCGTCGTCACTGGTCCAGAGACCACCGCGGAGTCAGTGCCCAGGAGGGCCCAAGTATCGTCACTGGTCAGGAGACCACCGCCGGAGTCACAGCCCAGGAGGGCCCGAGTATCGTCACTGGTCAGGAAACCACCGCCAGAGTCACAGCCCAGGAGGGCCCGAGTATCGTCACTGGTCAGGAGACCACCGCCGGAGTCACAGCCCAGGAGGGCCCGAGTATCGTCACTGGTCAGGAGACCACGCCGGAGTCACAGCCCAGGAGGGCCCAAGTATCGTCACTGGTCTGGAGACCACCGCCAGAGTCACAGCCCAGGAGGACCTGAGCATCGTCACTGGTCAGGAGACCACCGCCGGAGTCACAGCCCAGGAGGGCCCAAGTATCGTCACTGGTCAGGAGACCACCGCTGGAGTCACAGCCCAGGAGGACCCAAGTATCGTTACTGGTCCAGAGACCACCGCCGGTGTCACAGCCCAGGAGGGCCCAAGTATCGTTACTGGTCCAGAGACCACCGCCGGAGTCACAGCCCAGGAGGGGATAGGATGCCACAGCCCCGCTGGCCAATGATGGAACGTCATGCCACACACCAATGTCCAGTATGGAGATCGTCATGCCACACACCAATGTCCAGTGTGGAGATTGTCATGCCACACGCCAATGTCCAGTATGGAGATCGTCATGCTACACACCAATGTCCAGTGTGGAGATCGTCATGCCACACACCAATGTCCAGTATCAGAACCGCCATGGCAAAGCACCGCTGAACAGTCCTGAACCGCCATGTCAAAGCACCGCTGAACAGGGCAAAGACTGCCATGTCAAAGCACCTCTGAACAGGGCAAAGACCGCCATGTCAAAGCACCGCTGAACAGGGCAGAGACCGCCATGTCAAAGCACCACTGAACACTCCTGAACCGCCATGGCAAAGCATCGCTGAACAGTCCTGAACCGCCATGGCAAAGCACCGCCGAACAGGGCAAAGACCGCCATGGCAAAGCACCGCTGAACAGGGCAAAGACCGCCATGGCAAAGCACCGCTGAACAGGGCAAAGACCGCCATGTCAAAGCACCGCTGAACAGTCCTGAACCGCCATGGCAAAGCACCGCTGAACAGTCCTGAACCGCCATGGCAAAGCACCGCTGAACAGGGCAAAGACTGCCATGTCAAAGCACCGCTGAACAGGGCAAAGACCGCCATGTCAAAGCACCGCTGAACAGGGCAGAGACCGCCATGTCAAAGCACCACTGAACACTCCTGAACCGCCATGGCAAAGCACTGCTGAACAGTCCTGAACCGCCATGGCAAAGCACCGCTGAACAGGGCAAAGACCGCCATGTCAAAGCACCACTGAACAGGGCAGAGACCGCCATGTCAAAGCACCACTGAACAGTCCTGAACCGCCATGGCAAAGCACCGCTGAACAGTCCTGAACCGCCATGGCAAAGCACCGCTGAACAGGGCAAAGACCGCCATGTCAAAGCACCGCTGAACAGGGCAAAGATCGCCATGTCAAAGCACCGCTGAACAGGGCAAAGACCGCCATGTCAAAGCACCGCTGAACAGGGCAGAGACCGCCATGGCAAAGCACCACTGAACAGCGCATGCACCGTGTAGGAATGAATGTACCGCCACATCAGGCATCCTTATCCCATGTGCAGCTGGGACAGTGACAGGACAGGAACTTTTACGGGGAGACTCATCCAGTCTGGGCACCAGTCCCCCTCCAGAACCAGTGGAGACCTGCATCTACTTGAGAGACTGTGGCTTTGCACTCCCCAGGATGGCACAGTGGGCAAACCACCCACTGTAGAGACTTGTGAGACTGTGGCTTTGCACTCCCCAGGATGGCACAGTGGGCAAACCACCCACTGTAGAGACTTGTGAGACTGTGGCTTTGCACTCCCCAGGATGGCACAGTGGGCAACCCACGAACTGTAGAGACTTGAGAGACTGTGGGTTTGCACTCCCCAGGATACATGAATGGGCATGGAGCCCCGTCGTGGATGTGGCTTTGCAGTCACCCAGCTGAGGCGCCCCCCGTCCTTTCCCCCTGAGGTGCCTGTAGTATTTCTATCTGATGCCCCGGCAGTGTTCTCTCGGATTTTGGTCAGGTGTCTATTGTGGGCCTCGCCCATGCATTTTTGGACTGTTGGTTCAATGACATTGTTGTGTACATATCTGCACTACTTCCTGTATTGTATATATAATTATGAGTGATTTAGAGATATATATCTGTATATTTTTGTATGACATGTATATTGGCACATTACAATGTTTGACTGAAATTCGCATTGTCTTTGCATTCTTCCGGGGGGATTGTGGGTTGTTAATGTGATAGTTTTTACTGCATTGGTGTGTATGTTGTAATATGCGGGGGTGGGGATGTTTGGTGGGTGTCCCCCTGACTTTTGCCTCCCCTCTCCCCCGTGTCGTAGATGCAGTACTCACCGGTATCTTCTGCGCCTACGTTGCTGTTGGTCGTAAACGAGCAGAAAGACAAGGGCAGGTAGTATTTGGAGTTCCCGGTCCATGGAGTCATCGTTCCTCGTGGGATGTGTTGAGGTGAGCGTTTTCCCATAGCAAAAGCTGTTTCCGCCGTGTTTTTATCCACGGTGAATCCGCACCGGAAAAGGTGGCGGATTGGCCTGTTGTAATAGTGTGGGCGGTACATTGTCTCCCGCCTGTCTGTTGGCGGTAACCGCCGCTCTGCTTGTCTGTACCGCCGTGGCGGGCGGTGTGTTAAAGTGGCTGTCTTTGTTGGCGGTTTCCGCCAGGGTCATAATTCAATTTTTTTGTCCGCCGGCCCTTTTGCGGTATTACCGCACCTTTTCCACCATCTACCAGGGTTGTAATGACCCCCAAAGTGGTGGTACAAATCATCATGACAATGAATATGGTGCCCTGCTGAGGCACAGCCCTGTCTGGTTTCCCAGTAGGTCTTCCTGTTAAATCATGTAACGTTCAGCTGTCACTACTGGGTAGCCTGTGGCTTGCCATCTAAGTTATCCCTACATTCTTGGCAGCAGAGAAAGAATGAAAGTGCTTGCTTGGGTCCATGGGCCCTAGGTAATCCATGCGATTCCCAGGGAATCCATGCAACTTTAGTGGTCTCCCATGCATTACAACTGCTATTTGGAGTGAGTCTACAGTTAGGCAGAGAGAATCCTGTCTCCTGCAGTGCGGGGTTGATAAGACACGTTTCTTTATTCATGACCTTTAAGAAGTATTGGGGGAGAAATTGAGATCTTCCACAGAGAGGGCGACTTAAAGGCGACTAACATTCGGCAGCACAGCTTAATATGATGACGAACAAACCCATTGGTGGCAGTGAGGTTGAACATTCCCCTATGAAATTGGACTTATTCCCCATCCTACCTTCAGTTTTAAATTGGGAGTGAGGAGGAGGGTGGTGATTCTTTGATGAAAGTTAAAATAAAATCCTTGCTGAAGTATAGAAAGGGGACAAGAAGCATGAAGCATGGATTGTGATATCATAGACAGATAGATGAGGCTTCCTATTTCTTGTGTGTGTTTCAAAGGATAAATGAATTTCATCTTATAGCCCTCATGACTCTGGACAGACGAGGCACACCGGCCCCCATCCTCCAGGACTTCTTAACAGTATTTGACACAGTGCTGAACCCAATCCTCATCCAATACCTAAATGGCATCAGATACGCACACCGATGGATCTGCTCCTTCCTGACTGGAAGGACCCAGTCAGCTTGGCACCATACACACGCAACGTTATATGCAGAGTTCGACAAGGACTCTCTCTGAGCCTGCTTCTCTTCAACACATTCATAATCCCTCTAACCAGCATTATATCTATTCTCCCAATATCACTTTCCTCTCCTATGCTGATGCCACAGAACTCATTCTCTCACTCACGACAAGATGCCAAGTACACCCATCAAGTTCAATGCTTGCATGACTGAAATTGTCAACTGAATGAAAACCAGCTGTCTAAAGCTGAACACCGACAAGACTGAAACCATTACCTCTATAAACAGTACATCACATTGGGACTCCACCTGGTAGCCCACAGAGCAATGACCGACACCCACCTCACATACAAGAACGTTGGGATAATCATCAAAAGCTAACTCGATTTGACCACCAAAGCCAATGCTGTCACCACCTCATGCTTTATTAATCTGAGGATGCAGAGGAAGATTTTCAGTTTCTAAAGTAACCTGTGTTTAACCTTCCGGTAACCTGGCGCAAAAGCAGTCAGGCGTATCATAAAGTCAATGTATAAAGTACTAATGTACCACATAAACAGTACTAAAGTGAAGACACAACACAAGAATCATCCCTTACCATTTTAGAACAATAGAGCAAAATGTAATAAATTATTTGACACCAAAATTATAAAAATCCAAACTGTGGAGTTAAAGATATGGAATTTTAAAGATTTGTTGCCTAAAACCTGAAAGCACCACTCGCAGTCATCTGGTCATACTAGACTGATTAATAGTTACACAGTAAAACTGACTGCAATGCAGTGCAGGCCAGACGCAGAGACCAGGTTAATTCAGCTGAACAAGTTACCTTCTCAAAGTCTTTCTCAAAGAATTCAGTTTGCGGTGAATGAGGCCGTGAGGAACAAGGAGAGCATCACACATTGTCATCGCTGTAGGGGGAAGAGTAGGTTGGGCGTTGTGCATAGTTGTCACTGTAGAGCAAGGATCCTGTCGGGTGCCGCTGGTGTCTTTCCTGAAGCTTTGCTTTGGTGATCACCACAGTCTAATGTTGCTATAGGATGAAATGCAGATCTTGTGTTGCCGGTCTTCACTGGCTGTTGCTGTAGCATGAAGAACCATGTCCATGGGAGCTCCACACTGGTGGTCGTCGTGCTCTCAGCATGAACTGGAACGCTTGCAGTTATGAAGAGCCTGAACCTTCAGAATTTCTCCTTTGTCCTCAGAAGAGTGAACCCTGAGGCCAATCAGGAGCAAGGGCCTGGAGAGGTGCCTTCTGGGGATCAAGGGATCACTCTTACAGAGGCCAGCAGGGCTCAGACAGGTCCAATTGCAGGTCCAGGAACAGCCAGTTGCAGAAGGGAAGTAGGGCAGATGCAGGGAGGAGTCTAGAGTTTGTTGTGTCCCTATAGCTCAGACAGGAGTTCAGTCAACTGACCCTTGGAATCACAATTCACTTAGGTTGCCCGTGTTAAATGGCACAGGTCCAGTCTTCCTCCTCAGACAGCAGGGTAGGCTTCCAGCAGCAGGGCAATCCTCTGGGCACAGGGGAGTCCTTCCTCTGTAGTAGCCAAAGGTCCTGGAGTGTTTGTAGAGTTAGTTTGAGTGTCCAATTTGTATACCTGGTGCCAGCTTTGAAGTGGGAGAAATTTCTAGATATACCCTGTAGGAGGCTGGCCTGGCTTATAGTGGGTACCTTGTGGTACATACACCCTGTGTAAGATACAGTTATCCCTTATTAGTAGAATAGAGGTGTTTCTAGCACTGGCTGATAGAAGGTAGCTATGGCAAAGCTTAGGCTGAACTAGGAGACATGCAAAGCTCCTACTATACCACTTATATCATATAGCACAATATCATAAGATAACACAATACACAGAGTTACTAAAAATAAAGTTACTTTATTTTTATGACAATATGCCACAAGTACCTCAGTGAGTACCCTCAGTAAGAAGGTAAGTAATATACACAGGTTATATGTACAAAAACCCAAAACAGGTAAGTAAGAGTAAGAAAAGTAATACAAACAGTGTAGGATTACAATTGGATGCAATAGGTGAACATAGGTCTAGGGGCAACACAAACCATATACTCCAAAAGTGGAATGCGAATCACGAATGGACCCCAGACCTATGGGAGTTTGTAGAGGGTCGCTGGGACTGTAAGAAAATAGTCAAGGTGTCCAAGATACCCCACCCCAAGACCCTGAAAAGTAGGAGCAAAGTACACCTACTACCCCAATAGGACACAATAGTCGTGATAGGGGATTCTGCAAGAACCACAAACACCAGCAAAGCACTGAAGACTGATTCCTGTACCTGAGGACCTGCAAGGCAAGGGGACCAAGTCCAAGAGTCGCAATAGTGTCCAGGGGGGGCAGGAGCCCAGGAAACCCTGGATGAAGGTGCAAGGAAGTTGCCTCCGGATGGAAGGAGCTTAGGATTCTGCAACAACGAAGAGAGCTAGGAACTTCTCCTTTGGATGGAAGATGTCCCACAGCGTGCTTAAGGTTGCAGAAGTGTTTCCACGCAGAAATACTGCAAACAAGCCTTTTTAGCTGCAAGGGTTGTGGTAGAGGTTTTTGGGAGCTTCTGGGGACCAGGAAGGACCAGGATGTCGCCCCTTGGAGGAGGAGACAGAGGGGGCGCTCACAAATTAGAGAGCCACCACAGAAGCAGGCAGCACCCGCAGAAGTACCAGAGCAGGCACTTAGAATATTTGTGAACTGGAGCTGGCTCAGAGTCACAAAGGAGGGTCCCACGATGTCGGAGGCCAACTGAGAGGGTTGAGCACTGCAGGACAGAGTGCTGGGGACCCAGGCTAGGCTGTGCACAAAGGAATCCTTGGAGGACTGCACAGGAGCCGGAGCAGCTGCAAATCACGCAGTACACAGGTTTGCAGTCTAGTGTGGGGAGGTAAGGACTTACCTCCACCAAACTTGGACTGAAGGGTCACTGGACTATGGGAGTCACTTGGATAGAGTTCCTGTGTTCCAGGGACCACGCTCGTCAGGATGAGAGGGGACCCAGAGGACTGGTAATGCAGTCTTATAGTGCCTGCGTTAGGAGGGGGAAGATTCCGTCGACCCACTGGAGATTTCTTCTTGGCTTCCAGTGCAGGGTGAAGGCAAGTGACCCCCAGAGCATGCACCACCAGGAAACAGTCGAGAGAGCCGGCATGATTAGGCGCTACAATGTTGTTGGTAGTCGTCTTGCTTCTTTGTTGTGGTTTTGCAGGCGTCCTGGAGCAGTCAGCAGTCAATCCTTGCCAGAAGTCAAAGAGAGAAGTGCAGAGGAACTCTGGTGAGCTCTTGCATTCGTTATCTCAAGAATACCCCAGAGGAGAGACCCTAAATAGCCAGAAAAGGAGGTTTGGCTACCAAGAAAGGAGGATTGGCTACTAAGAAAGGTAAGAACCTATCAGAGGGGGTCTCCGACGTCACCTGCTGGCACTGGCCACTCAGAGCAGTCCAGTGTGCACCCAACACCTCTGAATCCAAGAGGGCCGAGGTCTGGGACACACTGGAGGAGCTCTGGGCACCTCCCCTGGGAGGTACTGGTCAGGAGAGTGGTCACTCCCCTTTCCTTTGTCCAGTTTCACACCAGAGCAGGGCTGGGGGATCCCTGAACCGGTGTAGACTGGGTTATGCAGAGGTGGGCACCATCTGTGGGCATCAAAGCATTTCCAGAGGATGGGGGAGGCTACTCCTCCCCAGCCCTTCACATCTATTTCCAAAGGGAGAGGATGTAACACCCTCTCTCAGAGGAAATCCTTTGTTCTGCCTTCCTGGGCCAGGGCTGCCCAGACCTCAGGAGGGCAGAATCCTGTCTGAGGGGTTGGCAGCAGCTGCAGCTGCAGTGGAAACCCCGGAAAGGCAGTTTAGCAATACCCGGGTTCTGTGCTAGAGACCCGGGGGATCATGGAATTGTCCCCCCAATACCAGAATGGTATTGGGGGACAATTCCATGATCTTAGACATGTTACATGGCCATGTTCGGAGTTACCATTGAGACGCTATACATAGGTAGTGACCTATGTATAGTGCACATGTGTAATGGTGTCCCCACACTCACAAAGTCTGGGGAATTTGCCCTGAACGATGTGGGGGCACCTTGGCTAGTGCCAGGGTGCCCACACACTAAGTAACTTGGCACCCAACCTTCACCAGGTGAAGGTTAGACATATAGGTGACTTATAAGTTACTTATGTGCAGTGAAAAATGGCTGTGAAATAATGTGAACGTTATTTCACTAAGGCTGCAGTGGTAGGCCAGTGTAAGAATTGTCTGAGCTCCCTATGGGTGGCAAAAGAAATGCTGCAGCCCATAGGGATCTCCTGGAACCCCAATACCCTGGTTACCTAAGTACCATATACAAGGGAATTATATGGGTGTACTAGTGTGCCAATGAGAATTGGTAAATTTAGTCACTAGCCAGCAGTGACAAATTTAGAAAGCAGAGAGAGCATAAATACTGAGGTTCTGGTTAGCAGAGCCTCAGTGATACAGTTAAGCACCACACAGGGAACACATACAGGGCACATACTATGAGCACTGAGGTCCTGCCTAGTAGGATCCCAGTGACACAAGGGCTAAAACAACATACATACAGTGAAAAATGGGGGTAACATGCCAGGCAAGATGGTACTTTCCTACACACCCCACATCTGGTTATGGAATTGCATTCCCCGCCACCTCGTAGGAATCCGAGGTGACAGCAGACTAGTGTGAAGTTCTTTGTGAGTGTGCTGAGGCAGCCTCTTTGAAGTGCAAGTGTGGTACGTGATGGCTTCGCCCCTCCCATCCTAAGAAGGTGGCCCATCCTGACAGCACCTATGGGGAGATTTACAAACATTTTGTGCTGGGTTATCGTTACAAAAGTGATGTTAACCAACACAAAATGTTTTCTTCCTAATTTTCTTTCCAGTGCAATGCTTGTTTTGTGCTGGAAAGTATCCTAAAAGTAACTCAAAGCAGCACAAAGCACTGCTTTGTGTTACTTAGCACCAAGGGGGTCTTACATAGGTGGTACATGGGCATTCCTATGCAACCACCCATGCCATTTGAGGCAAAACACTCTATAAACAATGGAAGACAGGGTTTGCACCAAAAGGTAATGCCATTTGAAAGCACGTATTAAAAGGAGAAGTATGTTAATTTTTCCTTTCTTTTCTGACTTTACATGCATGCTGCACTGTGCAGTACAAAACCTATACTGGATCCACACACACACCTTTGCACTATGGTGCAGAGGTGTGTGCATGGCGGTGGCAGCTGAAATCAGAGCCGGCACTAGGGAGAGTGGAGGAGAGCGCCATATTTTGTAGATATGGCACTCTCCTGCTCCCTCCCTGTCACACAACACATCGTAGCATTTTTTGGCTGCTGTGGGCGTTTCATCCCTTTTCTGAAAATCTGGGTCCTAGTCTCCCTTTGTGGCACTGTCTGGGAGAAATACACAAAGGCCAACTGCCAACTACACCTAGTCATGTGACCCAAGACACAGACTGCAGGCACCAAACAGTTAGGACAAGAATTTTTCATTTTCAGAATTGTGACTTAGAATTCAACTCTTCCATTAAAGAGGATTTTAAATAAAATTTCTACCAGTTCCCAAGCAAAGATTATCACTTATTAAATGCAACGAGGTAACCCAATGTTACTCTCAGAAAGAGGAAGCCCTTGCCGTAGTGAAAAATTACTTTAAGAGTTTTTCACTACCCGGACATGTAAAACTTAAAAGCACATGTCCTATTTTTTTTACTTACTTACAATGCACCCTGTTCTAAGAACTGTTTAGGGCCTTCCCTAGGGGTGACTTATAGGTATTAAAAAAGGGTTTAGGCCTACGTCACAATGTCCTTATACAACTGCACACAGGCTGTAATGCAGGCCTGATACATGTTTAACAAGGCTTGTTAAGTGGGTGGCACAATATGTGCTACCGTGCGATTAGTAGCATTTAATTTACAGGCCCTGTGCACATGTAGTTCCCATTAACTAGGGAGTTATAAGTTAATTAAATGTGCCAGTTGGATGAAAACAAATTTTACCAGGTTTATAGGGACAAGAGTGCAAGCACTTTAGTCTCAGGGGCATTAAAGACTTCCAATCAACCTACTGTTGCAAATGGACTCTGCCAGTTGTACGTCTGTCCTGTCAAGTGGTGCTACCCTGTCCTGAACCCTCAGAAGTGGATCAAAGGTACTGCTCCAGCAGAAGAAATGCCTCTCTGCTGTGGTGTGGGTAGAACTGGTGCATCTCTGCCATTGCATGGACAGAACTGGTGCATCGCCTTCAGAACCAACACTTCAGTGCTTTCTATGATCTAAGGTCCCTGCATCCCTGTCGAGGACAGATTTGATAATGACAGCAAACTCCACATCGCAGCCACCGTGCTCATCGGAATCATTGCATTTCCTCGACATCAATGCAGCGAGCACTGGCACCCAAACTCCCTCGCATTGCAGCAACCAAACGTCAATACTGCTGTGTAGGGAACTCCGACTCACCTCCTCAACTGTGGGGTGGAAACATATACATCTCCTGGATGGCCTGGTTTACAACCAATGTAATTCTCCTACACTAGTATTTAATGTACTTTGGTTCAGAAGGCCCAATGGGATCCCTGTAGCCGGCCTGTGCTCCATCGCGGTAAGCCTGAACTTTCAACTTTGTCCCAGTCCGGCATGACCAGATATCCCTGGTTGGAACTTCTTGCTTCTAAGCGCTATATTACTGCTTAAAAGAAAAAAAACTCATAACCCTTATTGGATTTCTGTTGTATTGGTATTGTTTGTTTTATTAAATTAATTTCTATTTTTCTAACCGGGTGTGCTATCTTTTTGTGTAGTGTGTTCACTGTTTTATTGTTTGAAGTGTTGCGTAAATACTTTACACATTGCCTCTAAGTTAAGCCTGACAGTTCTGTGCCAAGATATTGTGGGTGAACACAGGTTAATTTAGGCTGTGCCTGACACTTATCCTGACTAGGATTGTGGTTGCTGTTTGGCTAGGTTTTACACCCCAGTCTACCAACAACCCAGTTTCTAACATTGGTGAGGTTTGTTCAGCTTCGTGCAGTGATTTAGTGTACACTACTACTCCACATCTAAAAACCATTACAAGTTTTAAAATTCTTTAGGTCCTTTTTCAATTGACTATTTCCTCTTTTTCTAATTTAAGTGCCCTAACTTCCCTTTTGACCCGTGGGCGCCTACAAATTTGACTCCCTCACCTTGGCTGAGCTGCTAAAACTCTGCAAACAGCAAGGACAAAGTACACACGAAGGCTACCAGATCGGATCTCCAGATAGCCCTCAGGGCTTTTGAGGAAGTGCAGAAATTACAGGCCATCTCAGAGGAAAAATAGCTGGATGACAATGAGGACGGTGGAACACATACAAAGGAGTAGGAAGAGGATGCAGGCCAGGGTCCTGAGATTCCAGGAATGTCCCACTCAGCCCCAGCAGATGACATGTATGTCCCATATGACCAGGATGGAGCAGGGAGCAGTGTGTCTATTAGGGGCCTGATCATACAGGAAAAGAAGAGAAAGCCCAAACTGAAGCTAGAGAAGGAAACCTCCTGGGTTGACTGTGCCTGGGAGGAAAATACACTAGCCATGGAGGAGAGAAGGATGGCCTATGAGTTTAGTCTCAGAAAGCTGTACTTGAGAGCTAAGCAGATTAATTCCAGCAGTAATGGTGGCAGCATATCTGTAGTGCCCACTGGAGAAGGAAGGGCTTCTATACCAAGGATTTGGTGCCCAGTTGTGTGGTGGAGGATGACATTGACAATGTTTTTCAGTATATGAAGTAGCTTGCAGGGTGCACAAGGTACCTGAGGATTAAGGGGGTGGAGTTCTGAGGCAGCCACAAACTTCCCACCTAGACCTAGGTGGACTTTCTAGATTATTCCAGAAGTGAATAGGGTCCCACTCACTGCCTTGAGGGACTCTGGGGCTTGCCAGACCATGATAGTAGAACGGTTAATTTCTTCAGAGAAGTACACTGCCAGGTGTGTATGGTGACTCCATTTCTTGGGCAGGACTTTTTCTGCCCTATGGCTCTGGTATCCCTGGATTGGGGTGGGGATGTGACCAAGAGGAGGGTCATAGTTAGCCCCCACATGCCCATAGACTGTATTTTGGGGAATGAGTTGCACCGGTGGCAGGAGACCTGAGAGGAGATGCCACCTAGGGCAGATCAGTTTTCTGGAGGCACCATTCCCAAATGGAAGGTACAGGAGCCCTAATGGAGTGGCAGGGTGAGGGAGGACTCACCTGTATCTCCTGTTCAGCCTCAGGGTACAGATCCCAGGTTGACTGACCAGTGTCAGGATATCATCCCTGAACTAGCGGGAGGTAGAGTGGAGGTAGAGTGGAGGTAGGATGCAAAGCACCCAGGGCTACAGACCCCACTTTGAGATACCTCAGAGGTCAGAGTAACCTCGGCAGCCCACAGAGACCACCTTGACAGCCCGAGGCTAGAAGAGAAGCTTACCCAATGCCCCTGCTTAGAGCTACCACTTTGCAATGGATAGCCCGGGGACTGGCTCTTGACACTGACAGGTATCAGTGACCTCTTCTGGTTGCTGTCCCTATTGACAACTGTTTCCTTCGGTTGGGGACAGAAGTTTGATCCAAGGGGTGGAATAGGCCACATCACTCTGTTGGCCATGGTGGTACTGTCTGCCTTGTGGGGTGCATCAGTGAGCATGCTAAGATTAGGTGCTGCACAGATGGGGTCCACAGATAAGGAGAATGATTCCCCATGGGTCAGTTCAGTGGCTCAGGAAAGCCTGGACAGAGAGGTCCAGCTTGGTTTAGGGAGGCATAGAACTGACAAGTACCCCTGCAGTAAAAGTACCATTGTCCATTTTCTGTCACGTCTGCAGGGAAGTCCATTAAGACCTTGATAAATGTCCCCTGGCTTTAGGCTGGAGAGGGGGTTGTATTGGACCTGGTCCTTTCTGTGGGGTAATACTCAAACCTTTTGCCTTCCTCCTCCTATTTGTTCTGACTTTATGTTTTCCGGTGTTAGATGTCTGTGCTCTTTACTACTGCCAACCAGTGCTTGTGCTCTTTCCTTAAAACATGATGTATTGGCTTATAACCAAATGAAATATTTAAGGTATCTATAAGTCTCTAGTAAAGTGCAATGCTTGTGCCTAGGGCTTGTAAATTAAATGCTACATGTGGGCCTGCAGCACTGATTGTACCACTTATTTAGGTAGCCCTCTAACCATGTCTCAGGCCTGCCACTGCAGACCCTGTGTGTGCAGTTTTAAACTGCCATATTGACCTGGCAAAAGGAACCCTTTGCCAGTCCCACATCTCCCTTTTTAATACAAATAAGTCACACCTCAGGTAGGCCCTGGAAAGCCCAGAGGGCAGGGTGCAATATACTTAAAAAGTAGGGCATGCACTTTTAAGTTTTACATATCCTGCTAGTGAAAAACTCCCCAAATCGTTTTTCTCTACAGTAGGACCTATCGCTCCCATAGGATAACATTGTGATGATCTTATTACACCGAATAAGTGTAAATCACAATCTGGAAGAGATAATCTTTTCGAGTTTGGTGTCTCTGGAATCACAATTTAAAATTACAACGTATGGTGAAGTCAGATTTAAGTTCCAATTCTGAAAATACCACATTTAGAAAGTTTCCATTTTCTTACTTTAGCCATTTGGTGCCTGTTATCTGTCTCTGTTTACTTGTATGGGTTGGGGGTCAGCTGGGCTTTGTGTATTCCCCCAGACAGCCATACACAATGGGAGCTTAGGTTTGACTTGATGGGCCATCCTGGGAGGAAAAAGCTGGTCATAGCCTCACTTACACCTTAATAGGCTGTCTCCTGTTCTCCCACAAAGGGCTGTATATACCCCTGTAGTGAGTCTGGAGCCAGAGCAGTAAGCACAGGACCTGTGACACACTTACCTGGTTCCAACTGCAGAGATGATGCTGGACCTCTTATCTACCCGGAGGGGGGCCCAAGATCAAGGAACCCTACACCCGTAAATCATACACTGCCCATTAGGGAAAGGGAGGGGTGGGAAAAAATAAAAAAAATAGACTTGCAGCACCGGTCCTGCTCTGCTGCCTTGCAACACTGTGTTAGAGGTTCTGCACTCCCTGGACATTTTGTGTAATTGTGTATGTAGTGCACTGGAAGAAGAATAGTTTACCAACATTTCTCAGCATACAAAGATTACCTAGGTATTCACAATATATTACACTTACAAGCTGCACCACAAGTGCTGCATGAGAGCAGGTATAAATCAAGATTTAAGGCTCATGTTTCTGGCCTGCCCGAGAATCTGTACAAGTTTGTATGCATATATTGTGTGCTCTCTCGTTTTTATTACAAACAGTTTAGTTTGTACAGAATCACTGGTGGGTGGATTCACGTTCTGATATAATTCATTTCTGGAGCACCCAATCTGTAAAGGAGTTCAGAGCGCTAAAGCTATTGAAACAAAGGTAGTGTCCGATTCTGAAAAGCAGACATTTGGTATAAAGAACTTAGGGGCATATGTATACTTCATTTGTGCAGAATTTGCGTAATTTTTTCTTACACAAATTCGGCACAAAACTAACTCCATATTTATATTTTGACGTTAGACATGTCTAACGTCAAAATATTGGAGTTTGCATGATTTGATAGATGCGTGCACCTACCTTGCGTCAATGAAATGCAAGGTAGGTGTTCCCATCTAAAAAATGGTGCTAATCCCATAGCCTCATATTTATCCCCCCCATGCAAGCACTTTAGTCTCAGGGACATTATATACTTCCATTCAACCGACTGCTGCAACTGGACTCTGCCAGCTGTGAGCCTGTCCTGTTGAGTTGTGCCAACCCATTACTGGACCCTCGGAAGTGGATCTAAGGTGCTGTTCCAGCAGAACAAACGCATCTCTGCCATTACCTGGGCAGAACCAGTGCATCTCTGCCATTGCATGGACAGAACAAGCACATCGCCTTTGGAACTAACACTGCAGCACTTTCTTCGTCGCAAGGTCCCTGCATCCCCATCAATGACAGACTCAACAATGATGCCGAATTCCCAATGGCAGCCACTGTTCTCATCGGAATCAACACATCACTACAACATTGGTGCGACTGGCACCCTACACCCAGACTCTGTTGCATCTCAGCATTAACGCATTGCCACTTCTGCATGGGGAACTTCGATACATCTCCTCAACTGAGTGGGAAAAATCAACACATCTCTTCCACATTGTGGTTCAGACACAACACAACCCTCCTGCACTAGGATTTAAGATAATTCGGTTCAGCATGCCCAGGGTGGTCCCTTTAACAAGCCTGCACTCCATCATTGTCACTGAACTTTTGACTTTGTCCAGGTCCGGCATGACCAGATATCCCCGGCTGGCGCTTCGTGCTTCTCAGCACTGTTTTACAGTGTATCCTTAAAAAAATCATAACTCAAGTTCTGCTTATTGGATTTTCACAATTTGGTCTTCTTTTATTTATTAAATTAAATTCTATTTTTCTAGGTGTGGTATCTATTTGTGTGGTGTTTTCACTGTTTTATTGTTTGAAGTGTTGCACAAATACTTTACACATTGGCACTAAGTTAAGCCAGATTGTTCTGTACCAAGCTACCATGGGATGAGCACACGTTAATTTAGGATTTGCCTGACACTTACCTTGACTAGGATTGTGATTGCTGTTTGATTAGGGTTTACACCCCATTCAATACTCAACCCTATTTCTAACAGGGAGTGATTCCCATATGCACGTGTGATTAAACTATGTAGTACTACAGGTGTACTATTTTAAGTACTTTTAAATGTCTTTGTGAAAACATCCAAATTCCTTCTGGTAAAATTGAAAGAGGGCATAATCCTTTAAAATTTAACTCATTGTATATGACTAGTCCTATTTAATTCTATTTCAATTTTTGTTGTTTTGGGGCCAGTTTACAAAGGCATGTAGGAGTATGGAATCAAGTATTACATGAGTACTATTTTATGTACATGTCTTTGTGAATAAACCCATTACATTTATTTAAATTATTTAAATCCATTTCTTCCTCTTGCGTGGACAGAATTACAAAATAGGAAGGTAACAGACAGTAAACGAGAGAAGGGATTTCCCAGAGCAGACAGAGGGGGTCATTCTGACCCCCGCCGGCGGCGGATGCCGCCGGCCTGGCGGGAACCGCCAGAAGACTGTACCACGGTCAAAAGACCGCGGCGGTCATTCTGAGTTTCCCGCTGGGCTGGCGGGCGACCGCCAGAAGGCCGCCCGCCAGCCCAGCGGGAAACCCCCTTCCACGAGGATGCCGGCTCCGAATGGAGCCGGCAGAGTGGAGGGGGTGCGACGGGTGCAATTGCACCGTTGCGATTTTCAGTGTCTGCCACGCAGACACTGAAAATCTATGTGGGGCCCTGTTAGGGGGCCCCTGCACTGCCCATGCCAGTGGCATGGGCACTGCAAGGGCCCCCAGGGGCCCCACGACACCTGTTCCCGCCAGCCAGGTTCTGGCGGTGAAAACTGCCAGAACCAGGCTGGCGGGAAGGGGGTCTGGGGCAGCGGGAAGCCAGAAGACTGTACCGCGGTCAAAAGACCGCGGCGGTCATTCTGAGTTTCCCGCTGGGCTGGCGGGCGACCGCCAGAAGGCCGCCCACCAGCCCAGCGGGAAACCCCCTTCCACGAGGATGCCGGCTCCGAATGGAGCCGGCAGAGTGGAGGGGGTGCGACGGGTGCAGTTGCACCCGTTGCGATTTTCAGTGTCTGCCACGCAGACACTGAAAATCTATGTGGGGCCCTGTTAGGGGGCCCCTGCACTGCCCATGCCAGTGGCATGGGCACTGCAGGGGCCCCCAGGGGCCCCACAACACCCGTTCCCGCCAGCCAGGTTCTGGCGGTGAAAACAGCGCCGCCGTGGAGGATTCCCTGGGGCAGCGGGAAGCCGGCGGGAAACCGCCGGCTTCCCTTTTCTGACCGCGGCTTTACTGCCGCTGTCAGAATGCCACCGGAAGCACCGCCAGCCTGTTGGCGGTGCTTCCGCGGTCGTTGGCCCTGGCGGTCCATGACCGCCAGGGTCAGAATGACCCCCAGAGTCTTGAACTCAGTTACTGATACAATAAGAGGAACCCGTTCATCTAGTTCATTTATTCATCAAAAAGACACAGAGTTTAGCTTATTGCTAATAGCAAATAAAACAGGAACTTTCTTAACGTTATTAAAAAATGAGCAGAGAATGTGGCTCATGTGTTATTGTAATATACACAGCCATTGCATGCCTCCCAGGTGATAACGCGTCCAGCCCTTAGAAATTACCTGTATCTGGACACTTTGGAGGTCGGTGAATCTTTTAGCCGAGTCGGGCTCTCCTCATCCTAGAATAGTCGGGTCACTTAGATCAATAATCAATAACTATTGTAATCGGTACTCAATACTCAATTAATAGATCAAAATAACACATCAGAAATCAATAACAGTTGGTATATCGGCGCACCATGACCTTTCAGTCATGAATAACCACACCAGTTTATTAAAAGTTAGTGAATTTATTTCCCTATATTAACAAAGCTAGCACGATGTATATAAGTCTCAAAACCAAATGATATATGTATATGAACATTACTAGCTGTCCATAGCGGTGGAAGAAACGCAATCTACGCAAAATCTGGATAATGATACATTCAGTTATGGCAATGCAAATTACTAATATGAGTAACTGTATTTGACTAATTTCATACATTGATCATCATAACAGGATTTCAAATTAGCATGGTGCATCGAATGAATACCTCGACTAACCTCTGATTAGCATTGGCATGTGGGGCTTCATGCAAAACGAATTTAATCCTCACAAATTTGGAAAACTTCTAGCTTGGGCCCTATCAAAATAGCAGTTGGTACCTAAAAGGAAAAACACAATGCATAATATAATTATCCTTTCATATTTACCAAATACAATCAGCATTCAAGAAAAGTCTTCGTCCCTCAGGTACCGGTTCGATCAGCATGGGGCAGGTTTAAAAGGGGCAAAGTTAAGGGCAAGCTTCCTTGCAGCGGCAAGGAGAATGGGGCAAAATTACTTCATGGGCAAGACGGGGCAAATCAATGTTAAAGTCTCTAGGGTGAGAATTCTTAAAGTCTCTTTCCCTGGAATAGAGAAAAAGGGCATCAAAGTGTCGTCCAACATGGAGTCTGGCATCTGGCTTCAAATTGGCATCAAGGAAAATGGCTGACTTCTCTTTGTCCAGTGGGTTTAAGTAAGAAACATTCCAAATTCTGCAGGGTCTTCCATTGGAGCATTCATAGGTTGGCTTCAAATTGTCCAATGAAAATTGTCTTTTTACTAGCGCTCGTTTATGCATACATTGTCCTTGGAGCCTTGGAACACAAGTTGCAACATGGTTTGCCAATTATTTTAGTATCTGTACCTTCATTGTCCGCACCTGCAGAGACTGACCTTGTATCAAAGGGGATGAAATCGGCCTAGTACGAAACCTTGGAGATAAGTGTATTAGTCATCTCTACTGGAAAAATACAACTTCAAGCAAGAATATATGTTTCATTAGTTCAAGGAAAAGTCACGCAGTTAGAATCTGGGACCAGGCAACTAGGCCAAAGCCTCTACTAAATTTGAGCTAAGCAAAACAGTTTCAAATAAGAAATCATGGCATACATTTGCAATTATGACGGATTACTACAATTTTCAATTCTTCATGATTAATAAAGCTCGTTTATAATGATGGCGAACTACCCCGAGGGCACAATTTCCCTCGTACATTATTTTCTTTACTACAATCACACTACATTATATGCTTTTGGTTACATGACATATATGAATATATGTTGGACCCTCTTTTTCTGCGTCATCACAGGCACCGTCATCTCAGGCACTCTTGTTAAAAGTGAACAAGTTTATCCCACCTGACCCAGACTTGCTGAACAAGTCATGATCCCTGGTTGTATTTTTCTCTACGCAAACTAATTGTTACATTACTGTATTTTAGAGCTGTATTTGGAATTTCAAATGCGTAAGGGTCATCCCCTGGAAGCGTGCATACCAATTATATGTACCCAGATGTAGCTGCAGTTACCTCTGACTTGCCCATAGATAACCCTGTCACAAACTGAAAGTATTTAGGGTTTCGAGCTCCCCTTTTACTTGCTATAGTTTCGTTGCTTTGTCCCTCATCGTATCCATCAGTAGCACATATAAGATGTTGAAGGGTAAAGGTTTGGACAAAGGTCCAGTCCTGGAATTTCATTGAGCGTCGCAGGCAGCTTGATGTCAGTTCTGTTTCCACTTTAATTTTTATGAATTGGCGCCCATGTCAGAATAGGTTAAACCCCATTTTCAAACAGGTAATTGGGCCTTAACAATTGACAACATTGTCACAAGTCATGAGTCACTGTAACTTAACTGAAGGTACATGGTTATTTAAAAGGACGTCAGAAATCAGCTATGGAACTCTTTCGACAGGTACAAAGGTGCATAGGGTACGTGTTAGGCCTAAAGGGGAAGGACAGGAAGAATTAAGCGGTTACATGAAGAGGTGAGTGGTCAGAATAGAGTGCATCATGGACAGTATGTTTAATTTAATAAGTAAAGAGAAGGGATAAGGCCCGTATTTATCAAGTTTTCACACAAATCAACTTAGCAAGCCACCTTGCTGCACAGAGCTGCGTAAAAGGGAAAGAGCAGAAATATGCTGTATTTACCATTATACATCCCATTCCTGTCCTTTTCTAGCGTGGGCACACTTTTGGCTGCCTAGTGCCAATGCAGGCGCCCATGCACCATGGTGCAAGGGTTCCTGCACGGTAGACAGGATATTTTTTGTGCAGGAAGGGACACCTTCCTGCACCAAAACAATAATGAGAGGCATTTCACTATTTCTATGTGTGTTTCACAATGCAGCACACATAGGACGAGGGGAAAAAGAGGAGAAATAAAGGGGGTCATTCTGACCCTGGCGGTCATGGACCGCCAGGGCCAACGACCGCGGGAGCTGGCGGTGCTCCCATGGGCATTCTGACCGCGGCGGTACAGCCGCGGTCAGAAACGGGAAACCGGCGGTGTCCCGCCGGTTTCCCGCTGCCCATGGGAATCCTCCATGGCAGCGCTGCAGGCAGCGCCGCCATGGGGATTCCGACCCCCTTACCGCCAGCCAACCTGGCTGGCGGTAACGGGTGTCGCGGGGCCCCTGCAGTGCCCACCAAGATTTTCAGTGTCTGCCAAGCAGACACTGAAAATCGCGACGGGTGCAACTGCACCCGTCGCACCCCTTCCACTCCGCCGGCTCCATTCGGAGCCGGCATCCTCATGGAAGGGGGTTTCCCGCTGGGCTGGCGGGCGGCCTTCTGGCGGTCGCCCGCCAGCCCAGCGGGAAACTCAGAATAACCGCGGTGGTCTTCTGACCGCGCAGCGGTATTCTGACGGCGGGACTTTGGCGGGCGGCCTCTGCCGCCCGCCAAAGTCAGAATGACCGCCAAAGTTCTTTCTCCACATTACGCCTCCCCTGGGAAAGTGAAACATTCTGACACATTCCCAGGTCTACCACTAATGGTAAGTCTAGGAATGCGCCAATATATGGGGGTGATATGTGGGAACACCTATGATTCACCCATGGAACACCTCCCTGCTTCAGAGAACCGCAAGGCAGCAATTTGCACTGCTTTGCATTACTGTAGATTTATCAAGCCATGTAGGGCCACCACTCAAGGATTTGCGTCGCCCTTGCATCGAGTGATGCATGGGCAATGCAAAACCTTGATATATATTGGCCTAAGTCTAGAAGAAGCACATTTCTAACCCTCGCAAATAATATAAGTAAAACCTAAAAATCATTGAGCAACTATCAAAGTGATCAAAAGTATGGTAATTACAATAATAACGCAAAAATTCTGAGATTAAGCATCTCGAGATTCCACACCTACAATAAATCTCAAATTTAATTTTCTTCCTGAAAAAAAATGAATGCAACCATTTGGTCATATTTTGGGCTTTTTGACTTAGAACTACCTTCAATGATACAGGTAAGTTCCTTTTTATTTAAAATACATCTTGAAAGGAAACATGTGCAGTACACAAACACAATAGTGCTTCTTTCACCAAAACAAAACACTTACCTTCTACAATATCTACCGATTGATATTTATATTGTCCATAATGTGCTATCTATGAGGTATGTATGTCAGAGCCCCTATATTTCCAATGTACTGGGTAACATCTTTCATAAGTAATGGGTCTATAAGGAACTTTTTTTAGTGATTTGTGATATACCAGAATTAACCCTTAATTGATACCAAGCTTGTCAGATAGACGCTCCTTGATTACCCTTACTCAAGTCGTGCTGATTCTACTGGCAGTTTCCTCCAGAGGCAGGAGTTGATCCGGCAGGTTATTCAATGTCTAATATATATAATTTTGATAATTTTATGATCGCTATCTCATACTGAAGCAATACGAGTAATGATATCAATCTCCTCATACGAGTCAACAGAAAACCAACTGACATTTAGCGTTTCTCATCCATTACTATGAATCCAAATAGGCGATTGCTCCATATGTAGTGAAGAAAACCTTTTTTATGGCACAATACTATTTCACGAATTGTAATTTTAAAGATAAATATTCGATAATATCAAATGCTCATGTAATTTCATTCATGTTGGAAGGACCACTAAAGAAATAAGGACATGTTATTAGGCACCGATCACTCATTAGATGCAGAACACAGAATGTTTCACCTATATGTATGTGGTATTCACTCAGCGCAAACCTCACTTAAGGCAGCGAGTGCTGTACAGAGTTAAAGGCAAAGTCATGGTCACTTGAAGGGATACCTGTTTTCTAAGAGGGAAATTGAACTTCTACTGCAACATGACTTGGTGTTCTCTAAACAGGTGTGCCATTTTGCTCTTTCCTAATTTGCAACAGCAGTGGACCAGCCCTCATGAATATGTGATGTCATTTTAGATTGTGGTTGCATAAATGAAGAATACTTGATGCCTTGTTTTCACCTTTATGCAGGCCTTTGTTTCCAACCAGATGACGTCCAGGGTCCAAACGTGCTGCAAAGCCACTTGAGGTGGTGAGCTTGTCAACCAGTTGGGAAGGGTGTCTTTGAATATGTTATTGTAACAGACTCAGCTGGTTTTCAAGATGGTGTTGGCCTATAAGTAGAGACAGTGGAGTTAAATCAAAAGGAGGGTGATGTGTACATATTCCTTTAGACCGTTAATGAAGAACAGCGTTACATATAGGATCCCCTAGAAGGACGGGGATGTGTGAATTCTGGAAGGCTGTGAAGCAGCCCATTGCAACCATCAAGTTGCAAGAGTATGATTCTTGAATGACTTTTCTGAAGTTACATTCTGCAAGGAATGCTTTGGCTTCCTTAGTGGTACAAGCTGGTACCAGACTATCTTGTTTTTCTTGGTGATGTGCCCCGTCTGTGTGAGAATGATGGCTAGGGTGAATTGAGTGAGTTGGCATTACTTGAAATTTGGGGTTCTAATCCATTCATGTTCATGTTGTTAAGGCAGGTTTAGAATAGTTGTTGCTTGTTGCTCTTGGTGAAGAGAAGGAATTCTGTTTTGATTAGATTAAGCTTCAAGAAGGCACAGGGCATTCAGAAGTGTAAGAAGTATTTGAGGTACTGAATGTGTGGAGCAGAGAACAATTTCATATAGTCTTGTGTTTCTTCGGCATATTTGTGACCTCTTTTATCATTTGAGGATTACTGGGAAAAGTGGCACCCTGGGGAACTCTCCGGATGATTGTGATCTTCTGAGATCAGAAGGTGCCCATATGAATGAACTGGTATTGGTAGGACAAGTGGGAGTATAGCCGTGGCAGCAGGGGTTGTCTGCAGGGCCTGGCCTGAGGCCGGCCTTGCGGCCAACCCCCTATAACTAGGGTAACCAGATTTTGAGAAGCAAAAACCGGGACAGGTCAGATATAAAAGTAGGACTAAAGCCTTTAGCCTTACTTCTATAGATGGCGTGTCCTGTTTTTGGCTTAGCCTTGTAAATGTGAGTGTGTGTATATCGATATACACACACACACAGGTGCATATGTACATATATCAAACATTTACAAGACTACATTTTAGCAATGACAAGAATTCTTTCCTTCATCCCCCTGCCATCTCCTTCCCCCTTTATCTCTGTGCTGGGAGCAGGCTCCTCCTGTGCTGCCTGGCAGAAACAGACTCTTTACTTAACTGATTTCAGATTTAAGGGGTTCTTTTGGAAAGGAAAGCTTGCCTTTCATTTCTTCTTTGCAGGATGATCTGACCTATCCCCAAAACTTTGACATTTATTTAAAATTAACAATTGCCGCATGACATCGGGATAGTCCACCAAAAACTGGGACTCTCTGGGGAAATCCGGGACATCTGGTCACCCTACCTATAACCATCTAACTCCGCACCACAAACAGACTTTGGCCGTGCACAGCAGGGATTGGCCGCAGGGCTTGGCCTGTGGCCAGGACTGTGGCCAACCCCCTATAGCTACCAAACTACACACTATGCACGGCCTTTGACCTTGTGTGGCAGGGCTTGGCCAACCCCTATAATCTCCCAACCCATACTATGCACAGCCTTTCTTCCTTGCATAATTGGGGGAACACAATGTATATCACTAAAGTGTATGGGGCAGCACCAGAAGGATGATGCATTTAGCATACCTGTATTTTTAGAAAGGGATAACATGATATCTGGTCTCAGCAGCAGTTGACTAGAGAGAACCTACTCATCACAGTCACTACATGATATATTGTGGTAAAAAAAGCAAGGATGCAAACACCTCCATTAAGGTTTATAGATAACCTTTCAAGGTTGAAAATGCAGAGAAAAACACTTCTTTTGCTTCGCAATACACAAGAAATTTGGATGATTAGACCTTTACAGAAGTGGAGCTTCAACTTGGGTATCTGCTTTGTTCATATCTGTAAATGCTTCCCGTTGAGGTTTAATTTCGGCGAAATGAGCATCATGCCAGAATGAATCCTACCTTGCAAATGTATCCAAAAAGAGCTCAGCATTTTTTTCCAAATGCCTACCCAACTGTAGCACCTTTTACTGGCCAATTAGTAAGTGCTAACACGTTGGGTAAATGTATTGTGCAGCTCCTACACTACAGCTCCGTAAAGGAAGCTTAGGCAATGTCCCCAGTGAAACTGTGTGCCTCTAATTTCGCTACTGTGATTGTAGGATGGAACTGCATGGAAAACACACTTGGATGATTTATACTTTACAGAAGCCAGTGTTTCTGTCTTTTTTCTGGAAGTAAGGGACGTAAGGGACCACCTGGGGAGTCTCAAGGTCCCGCTGTCCCAGACAGTTCCCTGCATCCTGCTGGATCCAGCATTGCTCCTGCACAATGCAGCTCCCTGTGTGCTGGAACAACACTTTAAACTTTTTTCCTGTCCGCGTATATGACAAAAAGCTGCAGGATCACAAGAAAACAATAGCCAGGGCAAAAATGTGGATCCCAATGCATACAACGTGTCACAAGAAAATGAAATATCCAAGATAGAAGTAACTCAAACAGATGGTCTCCCAAAAATATATTTCCACTACAATATTTTGGTTTTCACCTTCCTCAGGAAGACGAAAAGAGACTGAAAAGAGATAAGTTAAGATTTCCTATACCTCCCCTGACAACTCACCACTTCATACCATATAAATATATGTTAATTGATCCTTCCAAAAATCTCTCAACCGTATCATTGATTCCTTTGACGGTGTGTCAAAAGCAAAGAGAACAGATGATTGACCAAAAGCGAAACAATGCAAACATTCACCCACAGTCACAGATCTGGGTATAATCCATAATTTTTTTGTTCACCACACCATCCTCTGGAGGTACGTGCTGGACTGTTCTCATGGGTAGAAGTGTCAAGACTGGTTTGTATATGGCTGGGTCCAAACTGGGGTGGTGTGGTGAGCAAAAATATGATAGATTAAACCCAGATCTGTGACTGAGGGTGGCTGATCTGACCTGTGCCTACATTTCTCCTCGTGTGGCTTAGCTGGGTGTGGGACCATGTCCCCCAGCATCCACCTATGCCATATGAGGGGCCACTGAACTGTGACGAACTTGAAAAACAAGAGTGACTCCCCACAGTGCGGGGCACCTGATCTGACTCCTTTTTGCCTGTGCTTGCATTTCTTCTTATATTGCTAAGCTGGGATGGAACCACATCTCCCATCATACAACTGTGTCACAGGAGGGGCCATAAGAGGGGGTCACAGAACTGTGACACGCCTGAAAAGTGCAAGTGACTCCCCACACCACGACATGCCTGATCTGACCTGTTTTTGAATGTTCCTGCATTTCTCCTTGTGTGGCTTAGCTGGGGTGGTACTACACACCCCAGCATACACATGTGCCATAGGAGGGCCCACGGAACTGAGATGCACTTGAAATATGTGAGTAATTCCCCACAGTGCAGTACAAGCGTTGGACACGCCCAGGCACGTGCCTGGGTGAAGACTGGGCCAGGACAGACCCATCTTAGCCTGTCTTAGCTCAACAGACACCAGTGAGGGCTTGTTCGCCTGTTAGTCAGCTTTTCAAGTATGTTTGCTGCAAGAAGCTATATGTTTTCAGCAGATTAGGTACTGTGTATTTTATTGCAAATTTAAATTGTTGCCTTCTGGTCTCCTGTGCCCACTTGTTAATTTAATTGCCCATTTTAATATGGGCAAGAGGGAGGGAACTGCTGGGTCCTTGGTGGGCACGGACTCACACTCATGCACTCTTGATGGATTTCTGACGCGGGCTGTAAATATCATTTCACATGAGATTAAAATTGCTGGGAGTCACTTTTCTCCCACAGTGGAAAATTGCGAGACTTTAATGACACTACCTGTGCTGTGCTCTTCCCCTCCCAGCCAAATTGAGATTTCCCCACCTCTGGCTCTTCTGATATCAATGTTGGCGCTGGAGAGTGAAAATTTTGTGGGCCGGGTGGGGAGGCAAGTGGGACTGAGCAAACTGCAGGAACTGATGTCAATGACTACTCACCGGATTTCAATTTGGGTCTGTCGGCTAAATGAAGGAAAAAAGCTCAAAAAACCAAAACCATTAGAGCCCAAAGTTGTCACCAGGGCATGAAGGCTGGCTGACAAAAGCTAAGTTCCAACTGTGAGCATTGAACCCTGGGACAGCTTGAGCACACAATTAGGGTAATTGCTGTATTCTACGCTGAGGCTTATCCACGACCGGATTTCTGGTACTGAGTCCAGCTTAGCTAAATTTAAGGCAAGCGGTAGGTGCCTCTTGTACCCAAAAGCCTTGGCACTTGCAAAGCCTGGAGTCAATTTGGCAGGCACTCTCATAGTCACTGATATGTCTCATTTGGCATCTAATGCTTGTGCAGAGCCTGAGAGTGATGAGATCAACAGGTCTGATTCTACTTTTGAGGAGTTGCTTTGCATATTTGTGCGCAATGGGGGGGTCTCACAAATGCCTTCTTCTGTCAATAATCAGCAGGAAAAACTAAGCTAGTAAAACCTAATGTCTTACCGGTGATCGACATCCTCCCAGCTTCTTGCCCCTATGTAATCTTGATAGCATATGTTCCAAGTGTAAAAAGTCTCTCTGGAATCAACAGGAGCCCTGGAGTATAAAGGGATTCACTGGTTGAATAATAATGTAAGGTGTCAACGGGATCTTTACAGCAAGATTTCTTTTGTAATGTGGGTGGGGGTATTGGCCATATGGGCAAGCAATTTCAACATGATATTGTAATTTTCCATGTCCGCAACCCTATTGTTGTTGGAGATATTTTGGCATCAGCCAAAGCAGGGACGGTAAAATCACGTCTAATTAAGATTCTCCCATTGTGCTTTCTTTTAAGGAATCTGGCCCGTGACAAAATAGAGTTCTGGACTCCCTAGAACCCCTTAGAAGGTCACACTTATCCCCTCCTCTCCCCCTTCAGAATAGATTTGAATCCTTGGTGGGTCTGGAAAATAATGATTGACATTTAGGAAGGGTGGGTGTTCAGGCCTCTGATGTGGTGGTTAGTGGTGAGCAGAATCGGGTGATTTATTCCCCTTTGGGTCGTGTATTCACACCTTTGACAAGGGCATCCCCAGGCCTAGAAGGGATGGGTCATGATTCTGTTTCATTGTTGATGCCCCAAGCCGCCGAGCCTGAGGTGGTTGCTTGTGAAGCGAGAGTGGTAGTGAGTAACCCCAACATCCTGAGCTGGAATGTGGCCGGCCTGACATCTAAGATTCAACTTGAGGGCCAGCAGTCAAGGCTTATGATATTGTACTCTAACAGGAAACATGGTCTGTAAATGAATATTTTTATGATGGGTTTACTTGCTTTTATCTTCCAGCCGTCCCTTACTCTGTGGGTCGTGCCAAAGGGGGACTTGGGACCTGGTTCAAGGTGGGCCTTGGCTACAAAATTTCTGCCATAGGTTCCGATAAAGATGTATTACCGGCCTTTGTCTTGAGTTGGGGCAAGAAGTTCAGAATTTATGTTGTGAACATTTATAATAATGATTTTACAGCCACATATCATTTGAATTTTGAGCATCTGTTCTCATTGGTGGACTCTATGGGTGAGAGGGAGTTACAAGCTGGCAGACTTTTGATCACTCCTCAATGAAGGTAATTCCTAATGACATGGATGTCAGGGGTCCGCTATTGTAACCGCATCTGGTGACCCACTGCCTGGTAAATGTGCTCCCTTCTAGTGTCTTTTTAGTTACACCTACCTTCACTGGCAGGGGACCAGGGACCACAATTGACTATGTTTTCATTACATTTAATTTAGAATCTTTAATCAAGGGTGGTGATGTTCACATAATCGAGTTTAGTGACAGCAAATCCCACTGTTTTTCAACTCAAGGTCCCTATAAAGTACAAACAGGTAAAGCATTGACAGTTGTTAGGTGCTAACTACTAAAGATGCAGGTATCCGATTCGTTTGGCAGCATGCTGATATGAAGCTAGTTATGAGCAGCATTATGGGTAGATGTATGGAGTTAGGGGCATATTTATACTCTGTTTGCACAGAATTTGCATCATTTATTTTATGCAAAGTAGGTATAACCTTAACTCCATATTTATGTGTTGACGCTGGACCCATCCAGTTTCAAACTATTAGAGTTTGCACCATTTTTTGGATGCATGAACCCACATTGTGACAATGAGATGCAAGGTAGGCGTTCCCATCCAAGAAATTGCGCTATCCCCATAGTGCCATACTTATCCTCCATTCAGGAGGTGGACCCAAATAATGGTGTTAAACTTGCTTAGCCCCATTATTTAATGCCTGGGTCAAGCCAGTTGTTAGGGGACCTGTGGACCCATTCCCATGGTCAAACACCATGGAATGGTTCCACAGGTTCCCACACCAAGCCCCAGGAACACTCCCACCCACACCAGACGGACACCAGAGGATGGGGGACACCAGAGGATGGGGACACCATCCCAGGTAAGTAGGGTAAGTATATTTTGTTATTTATTAAAGTGCCATTGGGGGCCCTAACAAGGGCCCCCTGCTTGGCACTGGGTCAATGACCATCCCCAGGGGACACTGGTCCCCTGTGCTAGCCATTGGGGTGGTGGGCATGAGTCGAGTCATGTTTTAGGATGCTTGTGCGGCATTTTTTGCATTTGTTTGGTGCTAACCAGCCTACCGTCATTTTTTGACGCACACACCCCCACCCAGCTAGCGTCATTCTTGGTTTGATAAACAATGTAGAGTGGCAAATGAAAAAAGATAGAACCTGGGCTCTCGAATGCTTTTTTAGCATAGCCTGGCCAATGGGGAGGTGGTGGAATTGGTGAAACCAACTGTCAGAGAGTATTGTTTGGTTCAGATGACAGGTGGGACTGCACCTTATTTATTTTTCCTTCTGAATTTGTATAAATGCAATCTTCTGATGCAATTCAGAACAGGGACTATACGTTGGTTGTTGTGCTTCCCACTAGGACAATATTCTCCAAATTATATTTGTGTTTGCCCATGCAATGAATCTTCAAGCCAGTCTTTATTGCATTCTTTTTTTTTTTCAAATGTTTTACCTTCCTTGGACTAGGAGATTTTTATTGCCATTGTTGTGCAGACACAAATTTACCATATGTAAGGCTGCATTGCTTTTCTTCCAGCAATTCAATGACAATGATCATGATACATGTTATTTGGTTAGATGCTTTTTTAGGAGTATCTTACGTGTGAGGTAGGCTAAGTTATTTTCCATTTATGGAGAGATAGACCCCATTTGTACCAGGCCTTTATTAGGCCTTTGTTGTCATGTGATCTTACTCTATGTTTGTAAAATAATGTATATTTAAAAATTAAAATAAAAAACTTTTCACATATTGGACTTTTGAATCAAAGTTTTATGCATTGTTATGATGTTTCTTGCGATGCATTTTATAATTATCCTTTTTAGGTATTTATTAATATATTTTGTATTCATCTTGGAAATGATCAATTAAAGTTAATTGAAATGAATAGACTGGATGTTAATTGTTTGCATTCGTCAGCATTCTATCCATCATTTGTTCTTTTTACTTTTGTCGCCCTAAGTGGGAAGAATATGCCCAGACATGGGCCTAAAGCTCACTTTGTCACTGGATTCAAGCTAGCTGATGAGGGGTGAAACCGGTTCCAGGATGTTATTTCAGGTCCAGGGTGGACCTGGCCTGGCAGTTCAGGCTGGACTGTTCCCATGGGGAGCAAGGTCAAAACTGATTTGCATAACTGGGGTACTCACTTATGCAAAGAGGCACTCCCATACAGGAACTGAGTCAACAATTCACTCACCCGTGCAGTCATTCATATACCCACTCATACATATATACAGTTATTAACACTTACAGCGTGATTACATCAGTGATGTCATCAGTGATGTTACCAGTGATGTCACTGGCCATGAGTGAGGTAATATGTGAAGTCATAAGCAGTGCATTTTGGGGGCACAAGTTATAGTTAGTATATGCACAGCCTTTCTTCCTTGCATAATTGGGGGAACACAATGTATATCACTAAAGTGTATGGGGCAGCACCAGAAGGATGATGCATTTAGCATACCTGTATTTTTAAAAAGGGATAACATGATATCTGGTCTCAGCAGCAGCTGACTAGAGAGAACCCACTCGTCACAGTCACTACATGATATATTGTGGTAAAAAAAGCAAGGATGCAAACACCTCCATGAAGGTTTATAGATAACCTTTCAAGGTGAAAATGCAGAGAAAAACACTTCTTTTCCTTCGCTATACACAAGAAATTTGGATGATTAGACCTTTACAGAAGTGGAGCTTCAACTTGGGTACCTGCTTTGTTCATATCTGTAAATGCTTCCCGTTGAGGTTTAATTTAGGTGAAATGAGCATCATGCCAGAATGAATCCTATCTTGCAAATGTATCCAAAAAGAGCCCAGCATTTTATTTCAAATGCCTACCCAACTGTAGTACCTTCTACTGGCCAATTAGTAAGTGCTAACACGTTGGGTAAATGTATTGTGCAGCTCCTACACTACAGCTCAGTAAAGGAAGCTTAGGCAATGTCCACAGTGATACTGTGTGCCTCTAATTTCGCTACCGTGATTGTAGGGTGGAACTGCATGGAAAACACACTTGGATGATTTATACTTTTACAGAAGCCAGTGTTTCTGTCTTTTTCCTGGAAGTAAGGGAAGTAAGGGACCACCTGGGGAGTTTCAAGGTCCCGCTGTCCCAGACAGTTCCCTGCATCCTGCTGGATCCAGCATTGCTCCTGCACAATGCAGCTCCCTGTGTGCTGGAACAACACTTTATCCTTTTTTCCTGTCCGCATATATGACAAAAAGCTGCAGGATCACAAGAAAACAATAGCCAGGGCAAAAATGTGGATCCCAATGCATACAACGTGTCACAAGAAAATGAAATATCCAAGATAGAAGTAACTCAAACAGATGGTCTCACAAAAGAACAAAAATATATTTCCACTACAATATTCTGGTTTTCACCTTCTTCAGGAAGACGAAAAGAGACTGAAAAGAGATAAGCTAAGATTTCCTATACCTCCCCTGCCAACTCACCACTTCATATAAATATATGTTAATTGATCCTTCCAAAAATCTCTCAACCGTATCGTTGATTCCTTTGACGGTGTGTCAAAAGCAAAAAGAACAGATGATTGACCAAAAGCGAAACAATGCAAACATTCACCCACAGTCACAGATTTGGGTATAATCCATAATTTTTTTGTTCACCACACCATCCTCTGCGGGTACGTGCTGGACTGTTCCCATGGGTAGAAATGTCAAGACTGGTTTGTATATGGCTGGGTCCAAACTGGGGTGGTGTGCTGAGCAAAAAAATGATAGATTAAATCCAGATCTGTGACTGAGGGTGGCTCATCTAATCTGTGCCTACATTTCTCCTCGTGTGGCTTAGCTGGGTGTGGGACCATGTCCCCCAGCATACACCTATGCCATAGGAGGGGCCACAGAACTGTGACGAACTTGAAAAACAAAAGTGACTCCCCACAGTGCGGGGCACCTGATCTGACTCCTTTTTGCCTGTGCTTGCATTTCTCCTCATGTTGCTAAGCTGGGATGGCACCACATCTCCCATCATACCACTGTGTCACAGGAGGGGCCAAAAGAGGGCGTCACAGAACTGTGACACGCCTGAAAAGTGCAAGTGACTCCCCACAACACGACATGCCTGATCTGACCTGTTTTTGAATGTTCCTGCATTTCTCCTTGTGTGGCTTAGCTGGGGTGGGACCACACACCCCAGCATACACCTGTGCCATAGGAGGGCCCACGGAACTGAGATGCACTTGAAAAATGTGAGTAATTCCCCACAGTGCAGTACAAGCGTTGGACACGCCCAGGCACGTGCCTGGGTGAAGACTGGGCCAGGACAGACCCATCTTAGCCTGTCTTAGCTCAACAAACACCAGGGAGGGCTTGTTCGTCTGTTAGTCAGCTTTTCAAGTATGTTTGCTGCAAGAAGCTATATGTTTTCAGCAGATTAGGTACTGTGTATTTTATTGCAGATTTTAATTGTTGCCTTCTGGTCTCCTGTGCCCACTTGTTAATTTAATTGCCCATTTTAATATGGGCAAGAGGGAGGGAACTGCTGGGTCCTTTGTGGGCACGGTCTCACACTCATGCACTCTTGATGGATTTCTGACGCGGGCTGTAAATATCATTTCACATGAGATTAAAATTGCTGGGAGTCACTTTTCTCCCACAGTGGAAAATTGCGAGACTTTAATGACACTACCTGTGCTGTGCTCTTCCCCTCCCAGCCGAATTGAGATTTCCCCACCTCTGGCACTTCTGATAGCAATGTTGGTGCTGGAGAGTGAAAATTTTGTGGGCCGGGTAGGGAGGCAAGTGGGACTGAGCAAACTGCAGGAACTGATGTCAATGACTGCTCACCGGATTTAAATTTGGGTCCGTCATCTAAATGAAGGAAAAAAGCTCAAAAAAACAAAACCATTAGAGCCCAAAGTTGTCACCAGGGCATGAAGGCTGGCTGACAAAAGCTAAGTTCCAACTGTGAGCATTGAACCCTGGGACAGCTTGAGCACACAATTAGGGGAATTGCTGGATTCTACGCTGAGGCTTATCCACGACCGGATTGCTGGTACTGAGTCCAGCTTAGCTAAATTTAAGGCAGGCGGGAGGTGCCTCTTGTACCCAAAAGCCTTGGCACTTGCAAAGCCTGGAGTCAATTTTGCAGGCACTCTCATAGTCACTGATATGTCTCATTTGGGATCTAATGCTTGGGCAGAGCCTGAGAGTGATGAGATCAACAGGTCTGTTTCTACTTTTGAGGAGTTGCTTTGCATATTTATGCGCAATGGGGGGGTCTCACAAATGCCTTCTACTGTCAATAATCAGCAGGAAAAACTAAGTTAGTAAAACCTAATGTCTTACCGGTGATCGACATCCTCCCAGCTTCTTGCCCCTATGTAATCTTGATAGCATATGTTCCAAGTGTAAAAAGTCTCTCTGGAATCAACAGGAGCCCTGGAGTATAAAGGGATTCACTTGTTGAATAATAATGTAAGGTGTCAACGGGATCTTTACAGCAAGATTTCTTTTGTAATGTGGGTGGGGGTACTGGCCATATGGGCAAGCAATTTCAAGATGATATTGTAATTGTCCACGTCCGCAACCCTATTGTTGTTGGAGATATTTTGGCATCAGCCAAAGCAGGGACGGTAAAATCATGTCTAATTAAGATTCTCCCATTGTGCTTTCTTTTAAGGAATCTGGCCCGTGACAAAATAGAGTTCTGGACTCCCTAGAACCCCATAGAAGGTCACACTTATCCTCTCCTCTCCCCCTTCAGAATAGATTTGAATCCTTGGTGGGTCTGAAAAATAATGATTGACATTTAGGAAGGGTGGGTGTTCAGGCCTTTGATGTGGTGGTTAGTGGTGAGCAGAATCGGGTGATTCATTCCCCTTTGGGTCGTGTATTCACACCTTTGACAAGGGCATCCCCAGGCCTAGTAGGGATGGGTCATGATTCTGTTTCATTGTTGGTGCCCCAAGCCGCAGAGCCTGAGGTGGTTGCTTGTGAAGCGAGAGTGGTAGTGAGTAACCCCAACATCCTGAGCTGGAATGTGGCCGGCCTGACATCTAAGATTCAACTTGAGGGCCAGCAGTCAAGGCTTATGATATTGTACTCTAACAGGAAACATGGTCTGTAAATGAATATTTTTATGATGGGTTTACTTGCTTTTATCTTCCAGCCGTCCCTTACTCTGTGGGCCGTGCCAAAGGGGGACTTGGGACCTGGTTCAAGGTGGGCCTTGGCTACAAAATTTCTGCCATAGGTTCCGATAAAGATGTATTACCGGCCTTTGTCTTGAGTTGGGGCAAGAAGTTCAGAATTTATGTTGTGAACTTTTACAATAATGATTTTACAGCCACATGTCATTTGAATTTTGAGCATCTGTTCTCATTGGTGGACTCTATGGGTGAGAGGGAGTTACAAGCTGGCAGACTTTTGATCACTCCTCAATGAAGGTAATTCCTAATGACATGGATGTCAGGGGTCCGCTATTGTAACCGCATCTTGTGACCCACTACCTGGTAAATGTGCTCCCTTCTAGTGTCTTTTCAGTTACACCTACCTTCACTGGCAGGGGACCAGGGACCACAATTGACTATGTTTTCATTACATTTAATTTAGAATCTTTAATCAAGGGGGGTGATGTTCACATAATCGAGTTTAGTGACAGCAAATCCCATTGTTTTTCAACTCAAGGTCCCTATAAAGTACAAACAGGTAAAGCATTGACAGTTGTTAGGTGCTAACTACTAAAGATGCAGGTCTCCGATTCGTTTGGCAGCATGCTGATATGAAGCTAGTTATGAGCAGCATTATGGGTAGCTGTATGGAGTTTGGGGCATATTTATACTTTGTTTGCACCGAATTTGCATCATTTATTTTATGCAAAGTTGGCATAACCTTAACTCCATATTTATATGTTGACGCTGGACCCATCCAGTTTCAAACTATTAGAGTTTGCACCATTTTTTGGATGCATGAACCCACATTGTGTCAATGAGATGCAAGGTAAGCGTTCCCATCCAAAAAATTGCGCTATCCCCATAGTGCCATACTTATCCTCCATTCAGGAGGTGGACCCAAATAATGGTGTTAAACTTGCTTAGCCCCATTATTTAATGCCTGGGTCAAGCCAGGTGTTAGGGGACCTGTGGACCCATTCCCATGGTCAAACACCATGGAATGGTTCCACAGGTTCCCACACCAAGCCCCAGGAACACTCCCACCCACACCAGACGGACACCAGAGGATGGGGGACACCAGAGGATGGGGGACACCATCCCAGGTAAGTAGGGTAAGTATATTTTGTTATTTATTAAAGTGCCATTGGGGGCCCTAACAAGGGCCCCCTGCTTGGCACTGGGTCAATGACCATCCCCAAGGGACACTGGTCCCCTGTGCTAGCCATTGGGGTGGTGGGCATGAGTCGAGTCATGTTTTAGGGTGCTTGTGTGGCATTTTTTGCATTTTTTTGCTGCTAACCAGCCTACCGTAATTTTTTGACGCACACACCCCCACCCAGCTAGCGTCATTCTTGGTTTGATAAACAATGTAGAGTGGCAAATGAAAAAAGATAAAACCTTGGTTCTCGAATGCTTTTTTAGCATAGCCTGGCCAATGGGGAGGTGGTGGAATTGGTGAAACCAACTGTCAGAGAGTATTGTTTGGTTCAGATGACAGGTGGGACTGCACCTTATTTATTTTTCATTCAGAATTTGTATGAATGCAATCTTCTGATGCAATTCAGAACAGGAACTATACGTTGGTTGTTGTGCTTCCCACTAGGACAATATTCTCCAAATTATATTTGTGTTTGCCCATGCAATGAATCTTCAAGCCAGTCTTTATTGCATTCTTTTTTTTTTTTTTCAAATGTTTTACCTTCCTTGGACTAGGAGATTTTTATTGCCATTGTTGTGCAGACACAAATTTACCATATGTAAGGCTGCATTGCTTTTTTTCCAGCAACTCAATGACAATGATCATGATACATGTTATTTGGTTAGCTGCTTTTTGAGGAGTATCTTACATGTGAGGTAGGCTAAGTTATTTTCCATTTATGGAGAGATAGACCCCATTTGTACCAGGCCTTTATTAGGCCTTTGTTGTCATGTGATCTTACTCTATGTTTGTAAAATAATGTATATTTAAAAAATAAAATAAAAAACTTTTCATATATTGGACTTTTGAATCAAAGTTTTATGCATTGTTATGATGTTTCTTGCGATGCATTTTATAATTATCCTTTTTAGGTATTTATTAATGTATTTTGTATTCATCTTGGAAATGATCAATTAAAGTTAATTTAAATGAATAGACTGGATGTTGAATGTTTGCATTCGTCAGCATTCTATCCATCATTTGTTCTTTTTACTTTTGTCGCCCTAAGTGGGAAGAATATGCCCAGACATGGGCCTAAAGCTCACTTTGTCACTGGATTCAAGCTAGCCTAGCTGATGAGGGGTGAAACCGGTTCCAGGATGTTATTTCAGGTCCAGGGTGGACCTGGCCTGGCAGTTTAGGCTGGACTGTTCCCATGGGGAGCAAGGTCAAGACTGATTTGCATAACTGGGTACTCACTTATGCAAAGAGGCACTCCCATACAGGAACTGAGTCAACAATTCACTCACCCGTACAGTCATTCATATACCCACTCATACATATATACAGTTATTAACACTTACTGGGTGATTACATCAGTGATGTTACCAGTGATGTCACTGGCCATGAGTGAGGTAATATGTGAGGTCATAAGCAGTGCATTTTGGGGGCACAAGTTATAGTTAGCTGAGGTAACTACAACTGCTGAATTTCTAAGTTTTTGAATGAGTAAATTCTGAATGTAACTATAACGTCCCTGTTGCCTTTATTTTTTTCAGTGAATTTCTAAGGTTTTTTGTAAATCTTTTTCCTACTATAACGTCTCTTTAACGTCTCTTTTTCAGGGAATTTCTTTAGTTTTTTCAGTGCAAATTCCTAACTATAACCTTCCTGTAACCTTTGTTTTTCACAACTATGTCTTTGATTTTTTAATGAAAAATACGTCAAATCTTTATACTGTATATGTATTTTTCTAAATAATGACATCATTATGTAATGTTCCAAAACATTGTATTATATATCAAATGATTGGAAGCAAACAGTAATATAGTCAAAGTGATTCCAAACAATATGTAAAAGCAATGAAGTATATTTATATTAAATATGATAAAATGAAAGGGATGCATTGTGTCATAGTTGGACTCTTGCTCCAGAGGCGAGATTGCTGGTTTAGGGATGATAGCACTTTCATTGGTAGACGACTAAGCAAATCCTACAACAAGTTGCACCTGTCGGCCCAACCCTCCTGGCTCACAAGCAGTAGCTCACCAAAAACCTAAACAGTAGAAGGTGATTTCTGGCAGCCTTATTCATGGACTCTAGAGTGCGACATCTCTGGAGAGTCGTGGTGAAATGAAAGATACCCTTTTCTCTGGTAAGCAGCAAGTGTTAGTCAACAGGCACACAGGCAATAAAGGAGATGCAGGAGAGTTTCAATATATTTACTGAAGTGACTGCAATAAAATATATAGACAGCAATTATTATGACAATGAACAATAAAAGAAGCAGAATGGTGAAGATGAGAGTTTTGAATATAAATCCCCCTCCATAATGTAAAAACATGAGATATAAAATCCCTTGTGAAGGAGAACCTAATCCCTACCCTAACTAGAGCTAGCTGCGATAAACCTAATCTGCCATTACCATGTCCATGAGAAGCGCCCCCAATCCTTGTTACCTTGGAAGGAGGTCTCTTGGTTACACAAAGCTGAATTCTGCAGCTAGGTGACTTGCAGCATAGATAGCGTCAGTGGAATCTGGAAGGAACATTTAGGACCCCTGACACAGGTATGTTTCTAAACAATTGATAAGAAAGCAGACTTGTGGCAGCAAATATATAAACAATCCATGACAAGTGGTAATACACATGTACATCGTTGACTATGACGCTGATAGTGACACCTTCACAGAGTGGCACTGATAATGTAAATTAAAACATTTCCATAAACATAAACAATGGCAGCCATCTTAAAAGAAATAATATAATAAATGGTATAAAACAGAGCAAACTAAGTAGGTTAAAAGTCACTAGGTGACGGGGCACAGCCCGGCAAGCCAAAGGCTAAGCTAACTCCTGAGTCCCAATAAAACCTCACTTGGATTCACCACAACTGTAGTGGAATTGGGGAATGTAAAAAAAAATGCTACCATACCATTTACTCATAAGAACCACACCCACGTTTCCAAAAAAAACACAACCAACAGTCATTTTGCTATTATCTCTTGGTGAATAATGCTGCATTTTCTTATTTGACCATTGAAATGGCAGAAGGTGGAGATCCTATCAGGTCTGCAACCATGGAAGAAGGAGATGAACATCTGGATGCAGCTCATAGAAAAGAAAGTGATGTGTGGAGATTTTTCAGCATCCCCACTTCTGAAAAAAAGCTTGAACTAGATTTGCAGAGTTCACTCTGTGTGGAAAGAAAGTTTACAGAGACACTGAGAAAAAGTATAGCTATGGTACTTCCAATGCGAGGAAACACTTGGAAAGTTACCATGATGGCATATACCTCTGTTACATCATAGAGAGAGCTACTGATCCTCGTACACTGGGACCATCTACTTCTTCTAGTGCTGCAGCTCTTCAAAATATATCTATTTCACCAGTATGCTACAAGCTCAAGGAGATGGTAATCCATTGCAACAAGATCCAGGAGCTTGTTGTTAAAAAAATGCTGACATAATCACCATGTTTGAAAAAGTTAAGAGCCACAGTTGTTAATTTGTTTTACTTATTTTTGAGTTACCAAAACACATTTTTTGAATATGCAACAGTTTTGCATGCAGCTTTCTTGCTTATAAAGGTAGATGTTTTTAAAGCCGTTTCTCCAAAAAAACAAAAAGCACTCAAATAAATATTTAAAGTTTTTTTTGGCTAAAACGTAAAAGAAAAGTTTCTTTTTAGAACCATATTTACCACAACCAGCTGTGTCCGGGTTTTTATTGTTGAAGTTTATGCATCATGTGTGCCTGGGTGTATCAGTGTACGCATCAGTGTGTCTCCAGGTGTGTCAGTGTATGTATCAGTGTATCTGGATATATTAGTGTATGCATCAGTGTGTGCCTGGATGTGTCAGAGAATGCATCAATGTGCATCTAGGTGTATTAGTGAATGTATCAGTTTGTGCCTGACTGTGTCAGTGTATGCATCAGTGTGTGCCTGTATGCCTGAGTGTTTTAGTGTATGGATCAGTGTGTGCCTGGCTTTGTCAGTGAATGCATCAGTGTGTGCCTGGATGTGCTAGTGTATGCATCAGTGTATGCATGGAAGTGTCAGTGTATGTGTCAGTGTGTGCTTGGGATGTCAGTGTATGGCCTGGGTGTATCAGTGTATGCATCAGTATGCATTTGGGTTTGTCAGTGAATGCATCCGTGTGTGCCTGGATGTGTTAGTGCAGGCATCAGTGTGTGCCTTGGTGTGTCAGTGTATGCATCAGTATGTGCCTGGGTGTGTTATTGTATGCATCAGTGTGTCATTACGTGTGCTACTGTATGCATCAGTGTGTGCTTGTCTGTGTCAGTGTGTCTCCAGGTGTGTTAGTGTATGCATTAGTATGTGAATCGGTGTGTCAGTGCATGCATCAGTGTGTCCCTAGGTGTGTTAGTGTATGCATCAGTGTATGCATAGGTGTGTCCGTATTTCCATAAGTTTGTGACTGGGTGTGTCAGTGTATGCTTCAGCGTGTCCGTGGGATTGTCAGTGTATGCATCAGTGTGTATGTGAGTGTGTCAGTGTATGCATCAGTGTATGCATTAGTGTGTCAGTGTGTGCTACAGTATATGCCTGGGTGTGTTAGGGTATGCATCAGTGTGTCCCTAGATGTGTTAGTGTATGCATCAATATGTATCAGTGTAGAAATCAGTATGTGTGTGGATGCGTTAGTGTATGCATCAATGTGTGCCTGGATGTGTTAGTATATGCATGAGAGTATGCATGGGTGTGTCAGTATATATGTGACTGTGAAGCTGGATGTGTCAGTGTATGCATCAATATGTGTCTGCCTGTGTCAGTGTATGCTTCAGTGTGTGCCTGGATGTCTTAATGTATGCATGAGTGTCTGCCTGAGTGTATCAGTGTATAAATCAGTATTTGTCTGGATGTGTTAGTGTAGCCATCAGTTTGGGCCTGGATGTGTTAGTGTATGCACCAGTGTATGCATGGGAGTGTCAGTGTATACGACAGTTCGTGCCTGCATGTGTGAATGTATGCATCGGTAAGTGCTTGGGTGTATTAGTCTATGCGTCACTGTGTGCTTGGGTGTGTCAGTGTATGCATCGGTGTGGGCCTGGGTGTGTCTGTATGCATCAGTGTTCCCCTAGGTGGGTAAGTATTTGCATTAATGTGTACCTGGGTGTGTCAGTGTATGCATTAGTGTGTCCCTAGGTATGTTAGTGTATCTATCAGTGTGTGCCTGCCTGTGTCTGTGTATGCTTCAATGTGTGCATGGGAGTTTTAGTTTATGCATCATTGCATGCTTGGGTGCATCAGTGTATAGCTCAGTATGTATATGTATGCACCAGTGTGCGCCTGGATTTGTTAGTATACATTAAATGTATGCATAGGTGTGTTGTTGTATGTGTCAGTGTGTGCCTGGATGTGTTAGTGTATGCATCAATATGTACCTGTCTGTGTCACTGTATGCTTCAGTGTGTGCCTGGATGTTAAATGTATGCATCAGTGAGTGCCTGAGTGTATCAGTGTATACATCAGTTTGTGTCTGGATGAGTTAGTGTATGCATCAGTGTGTGCTTGGGTGTATTAGTCTATGCATCAGTGTATTCCTGGGCGTGTCAGTGTATGCATCAGTGTGTGAATGGGTGTGTCTGTGTATGTATCATTGTGTCCCCAGGTGTGTTAGTGTATGCATTAATGTGTGCCTGGTTGTGTCAGTGTAGGTATCAATGTGTCCCTAGGAATGTTAGTGTATCTACCAGTGTGTGCCTGTCCGTGTCTGTGTATGTATCAGTGTGTGACTGGATGTTTTAGTGTATGCATCAGTGTATGCCTGGGTGTATCAGTGTATAAATCAGTATGTGTCTGGGTGTCGAAGTGTATGCATCAGTGTGTGCCTGGATGTGGTTACTGTATGCATCAGTGTATGCATGGGTTCATGGGTGTTTCAGTATATGTCTCAATGTATGCCTGGATGTGTTAATGTATGTATCACTGTGTGGCTAGGTGTGTTATTGTATGCATCAGCATGTGCATGGCTGTGTCAGTATATGCATCAGTGTGTGCTTGGGTGCATTAATGTATGCATCAGTGTGTACCTGGGTGTGTCAGTGTATGCATCAATGTGTGCCTGGGTGTGTTAGTGTATTCATCTGTGTGTCCCTAGGTATGTTAGTTCATGCATTAGTGTGATCCTGAGTGTGTTAGTGTAGGCATTAGTGTGTGCCTTGATGTGTTAGTGTTTGCATCAGTGCATGCATGGGTGTGTCATTGTTTGTGTCAGTGTGAACCTGGGAGTGTCAATGTGTGTAACATTGTGCCCCTGGTTGTGTGAGTGTATACATCAGTGTGTGCTTGGGTGTATTAGTGTATGCATCAGTGTGTGCCTGGGTGTGTCAGTATTATGCATCCATTTGTGTCTTGGTGTGTACCAATGAACAGAGATGTAATTAGTTACCTTAATTACTGCAATATATAGCTCCTTTAATCTGTATAAAAAGAGAGAAAACATAATGAAAAGAATTTAAGTTAAATATTAATAAGTTATCTATTAAAACTGATCACTCTGAACTATAAATAATATTTTTAATTGCAAGGCTCAAGAAATGCATGCTACTATATAAAAGTTACAAATATTATTTAAGCATGTCACATTACCTTGTCCACTGTTCTCAGCTTCTATACGTTTGCACTCTAAATTAAGTGCCTATAGATACTCACCCTTGACCAGTGCGGGGAAAAACAGTCATGTGGACTTTAAAAAACACCCATAATTACATTGCACGTCATTTGAAATTATCATTACTATGTATGACATTCACTACAAATATTACCCAAACTCTTTTATCTATATTTGTGAAATTATATAAAGAATATTATAGCGTTATCATTTAATTAATGTGCATGAATCATACTCCTAGTTATAAAGGTGTCTAAAGACATTACCCTGAGAAGGCCGCATGATATCATAAAGTCCAGTAATTCATCAAAGAGGATTAGAACATATCAGTGGTGTTATTATTTTAATTGTTTTCCATTTGCTCTTGAGGCAAAAGTTTAACAGCCTTGCTTTGTCTCTTCTGTAGATGTTTGTTCTATTTCAAAGTTTGTGATCCCCATTTCCAGTTTAGTACTATGTCTGGGGTTTCAATCCAAGAGTAAGAAGATTTGAAGATTTACAATCCCCTAGAAAGATATCACCGCTGTTAGGCCGTATGATGCCTTATTTTATCATATAAAAAGTCCCGTACTATTGCATTTCCCCAGTAGTAATCATCCTTAGAACATTGGTTCATGGAACAGAAAGTAAGAATTTGGTCATTTATAGGGTAATCTCTGCTTACACTCTGTTCATCCAGTTGTGTTTTCACATAGATGGTGTACTGACCAGATGTAACACTTACTCCTTCATGGAAAATAATGGCTGTACAGGTATAAGTTTTACTAGTAATTGAAATGTTTCCTGTTTTAAAATATGTAATTAGAGTTTCCAATTTAGTTTCAGCTGCATTGCATCGCTGTAGCATTAAGATAATAGCAACACAAAAGGATGATGGACGGAGTGCTGACAATGCAAACACTCACCCCCAGTCACAGATCTGGGTTTAATCCATCGTTCTTTTGCTCACCATGCCACCCCAGTTTGGACCCAGCCATATGCAAATCAGTCTTGACCCTGTTCCTCATGGGAACAGTCCAGCCCGAACTGCCAGGCCAGGTCCTCCCTGGACCGGAAACAAGCATCCTGGGACCGGTTTCGGGGTTTCACCCCTCATCAGCCAGGCTAGCTTGATTCCAGTGGCACAGTGAGCAAGGGACCCACGTCTGTGCATACCCTTCCCACTTAGGGCAACTTTAGCAACACAAAAGGATGATGGACGGAGTGCTGACAATGCAAACACTCACCCCCAGTCACAGATCTGGGTTTAATCCATCGTTCTTTTGCTCACCATGCCACCCCAGTTTGGACCCAGCCATATGCAAATCAGTCTTGACCCTGTTCCTCATGGGAACAGTCCAGCCCGAACTGCCAGGCCAGGTCCTCCCTGGACCGGAAACAAGCATCCTGGGACCGGTTTCGTGGTTTCACCCCTCATCAGCCAGGCTAGCTTGATTCCAGTGGCACAGTGAGCAAGGGACCCACGTCTGGGCATACCCTTCCCACTTAGGGCAACTTTAGCAACACAAAAGGATGATGGACGGAGTGCTGACAATGCAAACACTCACCCCCAGTCACAGATCTGGGTTTAATCCATCGTTCTTTTGCTCACCATGCCACCCCAGTTTGGACCCAGCCATATGCAAATCAGTCTTGACCCTGTTCCTCATGGGAACAGTCCAGCCCGAACTGCCAGGCCAGGTCCTCCCTGGACCGGAAACAAGCATCCTGGGACCGGTTTCGGGGTTTCACCCCTCATCAGCCAGGCTAGCTTGATTCCAGTGGCACAGTGAGCAAGGAACCCACGTCTGGGCATACCCTTCCCACTTAGGGCAACTTTAGCAACACAAAAGGATGATGGACGGAGTGCTGACAATGCAAACACTCACCCCCAGTCACAGATCTGGGTTTAATCCATCGTTCTTTTGCTCACCATGCCACCCCAGTTTGGACCCAGCCATATGCAAATCAGTCTTGACCCTGTTCCTCATGGGAACAGTCCAGCCCGAACTGCCAGGCCAGGTCCTCCCTGGACCGGAAACAAGCATCCTGGGACCGGTTTCGGGGTTTCACCCCTCATCAGCCAGGCTAGCTTGATTCCAGTGGCACAGTGAGCAAGGGACCCACGTCTGGGCATACCCTTCCCACTTAGGGCAACTTTAGCAACACAAAAGGATGATGGACGGAGTGCTGACAATGCAAACACTCACCCCCAGTCACAGATCTGGGTTTAATCCATCGTTATTTTGCTCACCATGCCACCCCAGTTTGGACCCAGCCATATGCAAATCAGTCTTGACCCTGTTCCTCATGGGAACAGTCCAGCCCGAACTGCCAGGCCAGGTCCTCCCTGGACCGGAAACAAGCATCCTGGGACCGGTTTCGGGGTTTCACCCCTCATCAGCCAGGCTAGCTTGATTCCAGTGGCACAGTGAGCAAGGGACCCACGGCTGGGCATACCCTTCCCACTTAGGGCAACTTTAGCAACACAAAAGGATGATGGACGGAGTGCTGACAATGCAAACACTCACCCCCAGTCACAGATCTGGGTTTAATCCATCGTTCTTTTGCTCACCATGCCACCCCAGTTTGGACCCAGCCATATGCAAATCAGTCTTGACCCTGTTCCTCATGGGAACAGTCCAGCCCGAACTGCCAGGCCAGGTCCTCCCTGGACCGGAAACAAGCATCCTGGGACCGGTTTCGGGGTTTCACCCCTCATCAGCCAGGCTAGCTTGATTCCAGTGGCACAGTGAGCAAGGGACCCACGTCTGGGCATACCCTTCCCACTTAGGGCAACTTTAGCAACACAAAAGGATGATGGACGGAGTGCTGACAATGCAAACACTCACCCCCAGTCACAGATCTGGGTTTAATCCATCGTTCTTTTGCTCACCATGCCACCCCAGTTTGGACCCAGCCATATGCAAATCAGTCTTGACCCTGTTCCTCATGGGAACAGTCCAGCCCGAACTGCCAGGCCAGGTCCTCCCTGGACCGGAAACAAGCATCCTGGGACCGGTTTCGGGGTTTCACCCCTCATCAGCCAGGCTAGCTTGATTCCAGTGGCACAGTGAGCAAGGGACCCACGTCTGGGCATACCCTTCCCACTTAGGGCAACTTTAGCAACACAAAAGGATGATGGACGGAGTGCTGACAATGCAAACACTCACCCCCAGTCACAGATCTGGGTTTAATCCATCGTTCTTTTGCTCACCATGCCACCCCAGTTTGGACCCAGCCATATGCAAATCAGTCTTGACCCTGTTCCTCATGGGAACAGTCCAGCCCGAACTGCCAGGCCAGGTCCTCCCTGGACCGGAAACAAGCATCCTGGGACCGGTTTCGGGGTTTCACCCCTCATCAGCCAGGCTAGCTTGATTCCAGTGGCACAGTGAGCAAGGGACCCACGTCTGGGCATACCCTTCCCACTTAGGGCAACTTTAGCAACACAAAAGGATGATGGACGGAGTGCTGACAATGCAAACACTCACCCCCAGTCACAGATCTGGGTTTAATCCATCGTTCTTTTGCTCACCATGCCACCCCAGTTTGGACCCAGCCATATGCAAATCAGTCTTGACCCTGTTCCTCATGGGAACAGTCCAGCCCGAACTGCCAGGCCAGGTCCTCCCTGGACCGGAAACAAGCATCCTGGGACCGGTTTCGGGGTTTCACCCCTCATCAGCCAGGCTAGCTTGATTCCAGTGGCACAGTGAGCAAGGGACCCACGGCTGGGCATACCCTTCCCACTTAGGGCAACTTTAGCAACACAAAAGGATGATGGACGGAGTGCTGACAATGCAAACACTCACCCCCAGTCACAGATCTGGGTTTAATCCATCGTTCTTTTGCTCACCATGCCACCCCAGTTTGGACCCAGCCATATGCAAATCAGTCTTGACCCTGTTCCTCATGGGAACAGTCCAGCCCGAACTGCCAGGCCAGGTCCTCCCTGGACCGGAAACAAGCATCCTGGGACCGGTTTCGGGGTTTCACCCCTCATCAGCCAGGCTTGCTTGATTCCAGTGGCACAGTGAGCAAGGGACCCACGTCTGGGCATACCCTTCCCACTTAGGGCAACTTTAGCAACACAAAAGGATGATGGACGGAGTGCTGACAATGCAAACACTCACCCCCAGTCACAGATCTGGGTTTAATCCATCGTTCTTTTGCTCACCATGCCACCCCAGTTTGGACCCAGCCATATGCAAATCAGTCTTGACCCTGTTCCTCATGGGAACAGTCCAGCCCGAACTGCCAGGCCAGGTCCTCCCTGGACCGGAAACAAGCATCCTGGGACCGGTTTCGGGGTTTCACCCCTCATCAGCCAGGCTAGCTTGATTCCAGTGGCACAGTGAGCAAGGGACCCACGTCTGGGCATACCCTTCCCACTTAGGGCAACTTTAGCAACACAAAAGGATGATGGACGGAGTGCTGACAATGCAAACACTCACCCCCAGTCACAGATCTGGGTTTAATCCATCGTTCTTTTGCTCACCATGCCACCCCAGTTTGGACCCAGCCATATGCAAATCAGTCTTGACCCTGTTCCTCATGGGAACAGTCCAGCCCGAACTGCCAGGCCAGGTCCTCCCTGGACCGGAAACAAGCATCCTGGGACCGGTTTCGGGGTTTCACCCCTCATCAGCCAGGCTAGCTTGATTCCAGTGGCACAGTGAGCAAGGGACCCACGTCTGGGCATACCCTACCCACTTAGGGCTACTTTTGCAACACAAAAGGATGATGGACGGAGTGCTGACAATGCAAACACTCACCCCCAGTCACAGATCTGGGTTTAATCCATCGTTCTTTTGCTCACCATGCCACCCTAGTTTGGACCCAGCCATATGCAAATCAGTCTTGACCCTGTTCCTCATGGGAACAGTCCAGCCCGAACTGCCAGGCCAGGTCCTCCCTGGACCGGAAACAAGCATCCTGGGACCGGTTTCGGGGTTTCACCCCTCATCAGCCAGGCTAGCTTGATTCCAGTGGCACAGTGAGCAAGGGACCCACGTCTGGGCATACCCTTCCCACTTAGGGCAACTTTAGCAACACAAAAGGATGATGGAAACTGGAATGGCATGGGCAGCAAAAAAACGATGGATTAAACCCAGATCTGTGACTGGGGGTGAGTGTTTACATTGTCAGCACTCCGTCCATCATTCTTTTGTGTTGGTAATGTTGCCCTAAGTGGGAAGGGTATGCCCAGACGTGGGTCCCGTGCTTCCCATGCCACTGGATTCAAGCTAGCCTGGCTGACGAGGGGTGAAACCCCGAAACCGGTCCCAGGATGCTTGTTTCCAGTCCAGGGAAGACCTGGCCTGGCAGTTCGGGCTGGACTGTTCCCATGGGAACAGGGTCAAGACTGATTTGCATATGGCTGGGTCCAAACTGGAATGGCATGGGCAGCAAAAAAACGATGGATTAAACCCAGATCTGTGACTGGGGGTGAGTGTTTGCATTGTCAGCACTCCGTCCATCATTCTTTTGTGTTGGTAATGTTGCCCTAAGTGGGAAGGGTATGCCCAGACGTGGGTCCCGTGCTTCCCATGCCACTGGATTCAAGCTAGCCTGGCTGACGAGGGGTGAAACCCCGAAACCGGTCCCAGGATGCTTGTTTCCAGTCCAGGGAAGACCTGGCCTGGCAGTTCGGGCTGGACTGTTCCCATGGGAACAGGGTCAAGACTGATTTGCATATGGCTGGGTCCAAACTGGAATGGCATGGGCAGCAAAAAAACGATGGATTAAACCCAGATCTGTGACTGGGGGTGAGTGTTTGCATTGTCAGCACTCCGTCCATCATTCTTTTGTGTTGGTAATGTTGCCCTAAGTGGGAAGGGTATGCCCAGACGTGGGTCCGTGCTTCCCATGCCACTGGATTCAAGCTAGCCTGGCTGACGAGGGGTGAAACCCCGAAACCGGTCCCAGGATGCTTGTTTCCAGGGAAGACCTGGCCTGGCAGTTCAGGCTGGACTGTTCCCATGGGAACAGGGTCAAGACTGATTTGCATATGGCTGGGTCCAAACTGGAATGGCATGGGCAGCAAAAAAACTATGGATTAAACCTAGATCTGTGACTGGGGGTGAGTGTTTGCATTGTCAGCACTCCGTCCATCATTCTTTTGTGTTGGTAATGTTGCCCTAAGTGGGAAGGGTATGCCCAGACATGGGTCCCGTGCTTCCCATGCCACTGGATTCAAGCTAGCCTGGCTGACGAGGGGTGAAACCCCGAAACCGGTCCCAGGATGCTTGTTTCCAGTCCAGGGAAGACCTGGCCTGGCAGTTCGGGCTGGACTGTTCCCATGGGAACAGGGTCAAGACTGATTTGCATATGGCTGGGTCCAAACTGGAATGGCATGGGCAGCAAAAAAACGATGGATTAAACCCAGATCTGTGACTGGGGGTGAGTGTTTGCATTGTCAGCACTCCGTCCATCATTCTTTTGTGTTGGTAGCATTAAGATAATATACTTGCCAGTTCTTGTTATTTCTAAAGTTAATAGAAGATCTGACTTGCATTTTGGCGGTCATTCTGACTGCGGCGGTCGGCGCCCGCCAAGCGGTTCCCGCCGAAAGACCGCTCCGCGGTTAAAAGACCGCGGCGGCCATTCCGGCTTTCCCGCTGGGCCGGCGGGCTACCGCCAGAAGACCGCCGGCCGGCCCAGCCGGACAGCCCCTTCAACAATGAAGCCGGCTCGGAATGGAGCCGGCGGAGTTGAAGGGGTGCGACGGGTGCAGTGGCACCCGTCGCAATTTTCACTGTCTGCACAGCAGACAGTGAAAATCTTTGTGGGGCCCTGTTAGGGGGCCCCTGCACTGCCCATGCCATTGGCATGGGCAGTGCAGGGGCCCACAGGGGACCCACGGCACCCGTTCCCACCATCCTGGTTCTGGCGGTGGACACCGCCAGAAACAGGCTGGCGGGAAGGCGCTCGGAATCCCCATGGCGGTGCTGCAAGCAGCACCGCCATGGCGGATTCCCTGGGCCAGCGGGAAACCGGCGGGAAACCGCCGGCTCCCCTTTTTCGACCGCAGCTTTACCGCCGTGGTCAGAATCGCCCAGGAAGCACCGCCAGCCTATTGGCGGTGCTTCCGCCGCACTCCGCCATGGCGGTCATGGACCGCCAAGGTCAGAATGACCCCCTTTGTGTATGCATTATTCTGTGATGCATCTTTCAGCAAGTAGAGATAAGTAGATAAATCTTTCTGAATCTACTTCTGTTTTTGAAGAAAAGGAACAATTTTACAGTTATGAGGCCATGAGTACCTTAGTCCTATTAGTTCCTCAATAGCTACCATCTCTTCCTCTAACATACCATGTATGACAATTAAAAATTCTTGTGCATCTTCTTGAGTGTTTTATGTGGAATGTAAAGAACCAGTGGACACATCTACAGGATGTCTGATATTAGATGCAGAATGTGTTTTACTTCTATCACTATTCAAGCGTTCTAACAAGGTAACGAGTGCAGAGCAGAAACTTTTATCCTTTTTCGGTTTGATTGTATGAACCAGAGCAGGTAAAGAGAATAGTGCATTGAGAACTGCATTATAATAGCAATTGACTCCAGACACATTTGAAAACTGATAACATACAATTTCATCTCCTTTGTTACTTTTGTTTTTCTCCAATAATTCTTTCTTTTGTTTTTGTCTCTTTTTCTCAGGAAATTCATCAAAGTCAACTATAGCCTGAATAAAGTTCTAACCTTGACAAAGCTATATATGACATTCCTTTCTTGAATATAGTACTACTAATGTTAATAAATGCAATATCTACATTTAGGCCTTGAGACTTATAACTTGTTATACCGTACACTAAACATATTGGAAACTGCCTTCTGCAAACATACAAGTCTTTTACAACCACGAAACGTGCAACAGACCTTGCTATCTGTTTTATACCTTCAAGATCATCACGTTAAATTGCTAAGACTTCAATTTCATTTCTATTGGGATACAAAATGAAATCAATTATTTTGCCCATGGCTCTGATGACCAATCCTTCTTTAACATTTAAACTTCAAAGCAAAATCGCCCTGCAGTTCTTACAAACACAGAGACACTGTTCAAATCCAGCAGGTTTCAAAACAGACTTTTATAAACATTCCAATTTTAACTGCAGCTTTTCATTCAACACTATTGTTACACCTTGATGTTCTATTTGATCAATTACTGTTAGATTTAGTATTTGTTCTTTCTCCAGTTGCAGTAGTTCTTCAATAAAAGAGAGGCATTCTAGAAGTGTAGGCATTAGAAAGACAATGGAGTTTTGTTGTTGAATAAATTCAAACATTAGCTGTGGTGCAAATTTTTGGAAGCAAATATATTCTTTATAAGTCGGGTTTCCAAACAACGTTGCTCTTTTACTGACAGTATTCCTACTCTGATGTCCTTCAAAATATTTCCATATTCCATATCAGAGGCTTGACACATGTTTTGTAATACGTTCAACCAAAGGTTTACATTGTCAATACTCCCTAAGGAATTCCAAATTTCTTCATGTAAGAATGTGTCCTAAATACAGGCTGTCCGTTTATATGAGTAAGGTGGAATAAATCACAAAAAATAATTACATGCTTTCCTCCAAAAAGTACATCATATTCTGTCTTCAATATATGTTGCATTTTCAAATGCACAAAGGTAAGCATTAGGTTAGACATCATGCTCACCTCATCAATGATTAAAAGCTTTAATTTCTTCAACACTTGTGAATCTTTGTGACAAGCCTCACCAGATAACTTTTGGTAGTTCAGTTTATTATTTTGTTCACCAGGTAGCATAAGTAGATGATGCAAAGTAACTCCTTAGATGTTGTGTGCAGCTAATCCAGTAGGTGCAGTTACAAGATATGACAAAATAGAGTCAATAGTCTTCTATAGATTTGGGCTTAGAATTTGAATTACAAAGCTTTTCCCAGTGCCAGCTTGTCCACTATTATACAAAAGAATTAAATAATTGGCTTAAAGCTTGAATACTTGCATTCATTGTTTTCATGCAGGAATCTGTGTTCTATTTTTTCTTTCACACACACACACACACACACACATATATATATATATATATATAAATATATACAGTATATATATATATATATATATATGTATATATATATATATATATATTTCTTTCTGCTCATCATTCGGTTGTTCTTCTAACTGTTGGAAGTCAACATTTTCTTCTCTTGCTTTCTTGCTTGTTGCATGGCTGTCTCCACCTTAATCATCACTATGGCAACATCATTCTCAATAATGGGTGTACCAAGAGGATCTTGACTAAGAAGTCCAGAACTCTGACTGCCTTGTGAGCTGTCTTTGCTATCTCTGCAGCAATTGTCTTTTCTTGTTCAATTAGTTCATTCAACATTTTTAGATAGTTTGGAAATATTGGACACTTAATGTTGTCTTTTATAGCACTGAAAGAGTCTTCATAGCAGTCATATTCTACAAGTAACTCTATTTCAGAAAGCCAAGGTTTGAAGAGCAGGAGAAGTGTTAAGTAGAAAAATGATTTTTTCTCAGTAGTTCAACAACTACGTTTTCTATGGTTTATTACGTTACCTTTTACATTGTTTCTGTGCCTATAGTATTGATTTGTTTTGTAAAGACACACATTTTCAAGATGTGGACTTCTTGGATAGTAGGAATCCAATATGTTTGTTTTAACACTATGGCCCTCATTCTGACCCTGGCGGTCTTTGACCGCCAGGGTGGAGGACCGCGGGAGCACCGCCGACAAGCCGGCGGTGCTTCAATGGGGATTCCGACCGCGGCGGTAAAGCCGCGGTCGGACCGGCACCACTGGCGGGGTCCCGCCAGTGTACCGCGGCCCCATTGAATCCTCCGCGGCGGCGCAGCTTGCTGCACCGCCGCGGGGATTCTGACCCCCCCTACCGCCATCCAGATCCCGGCGGTCGGACCGCCGAGATCCGGATGGCGGTAGGGGGGGTCGCGGGGCCCCTGGGGGCCCCTGCAGTGCCCATGCCACTGGCATGGGCATTGCAGGGGCCCCCGTAAGAGGGCCCCTACATGTATTTCACTGTCTGCTGCGCAGACAGTGAAATACGCGACGGGTGCAACTGCACCCGTCGCACAGCTTCCACTCCGCCGGCTCGATTCCGAGCCGGCTTCATCGTGGAAGCCTCTTTCCCGCTGGGCTGGCTGGCGGTCTGAAGGAGACCGCCCGCCAGCCCAGCGGGAAAGTCAGAATTACCGCCGCGGTCTTTCGACCGCGGAACGGTAACCTGACGGCGGGACTTTGGCGGGCGGCCTCCGCCGCCCGCCAAGGTCAGAATGAGGGCCTATATGTACTCCTAGGATCAAACTCCCCCAGGTACTGAATTTCTGGGAAAGATTTCAAAACTCTGTTTAATGTGTTGGCAAGTCCTAGACTAACCCAAGGTATTCCTCAAGACTTTGAGTACAAGCGAGCTAAACTCAACCTATCACAACACTCAAATGAGCGCATCTCCGTATGTGACAGCAATTTCAAGTTGAAACTGTATAATTCTTTTGAGAGGAATTTTTCTTCAGAAATTTCCTCCCACATTTCCTTCATCTCTGTTTTCTCAGATTTTGTGATATATGAAGTGACATAGTGAGCAACAGCAATAGAATTGTCTGCATCATACTGCCTGTCCATATTTGCATTCCATAACTGCTGAATAACAGGATTATAAGTGTTCATATATTTGAAGGCATCTAATCTTTTCAAATTATATGTAATCTTTGGTGATTTTCTTCTCAGTGTATGCCTCACTGCAGACGAGAAGCTGTTCACTCTTCCCTCAGAAGTTATAGCCCTTGGAAATCCAAAACGACATCCTGTATTAAACTTTCCTTTACAAATGTATCTTCAGAGGAAATACTTACCACATCTATGTGTTTGGAAGTGAAGAACATGCTGTCATAGTTTTTTTTCTTTTTTTTTTGTCATCAGGAATGCTGCATGTAACATATTGTTCTATGAAAGACAGCACATTCTCATCAGTATCAGTTCTAAATTTTGGTGCATCCTTTATCCATAATAACATGTGATTATAATGAGCACCTCTTGCCTGGTATTCTTTTCTCCCAAAAAAATCTGTGACTTCTTCAAGGGGAGAATTTGTTTTGTTGCATATAAAACCCAGCATTGTGTGCAACTTGTGATTTAAATATCTATACACAATAGCAGGACCCAAAGAGCAAATCTCTTCTGCTGTCTTCAAATGAATATTCTTTATGTTACAGTTTGCTTCTCTTACAAATTCTAGTAAATCATCCCAAGCATGCTCTGTGCAACTAAGCTTTAGAACACAAGTAGGTGGATTTAAGTTGAGGAGCATACATTAAGGCCCTCATTATGACAGTGGCAGCTACCAGCTGTCTGCCATATTATGACCGCAGCTAGAATTCCGCCAGAAGGATGGCGGAATTTCAGCTGCGGTCATGGCGGCGGATGGCGGTAAGGTGGTGCTGCTGCCAGCAACAGTGCCACACCAGTAGACCGCCGAAGACCGTATCATGCCCCATAATACAGCCTGGCTGTGTTCTGCTGGCAGACGCTGCTGCTGGCAGAAGCGCCTCTTCCCATCTCCTGCCGGAGGACCCCCTGAAATCAGGTAAGTTGGGTGCTCCGACAAGGGAGGGGGAAGTTGTGTGTGAATGGATGGATGCATGAGTGGGTGCATGTGGATATGAGTGTGGGTATGAGTGTGTGTGATGGTGCGTGAAGGTACGTGTCTGTTGGGGGGTGGGTGTGGAGAGGTGGAGTGGGGGGAAATCTGGGGAGGGGCAGGGAAGACCCTTATCAGTGATAGGGAAGGAATTCCCTGTCACTGATAGTGCCTACCGCCATGGTTTTCGTGGCAGTAAGGAGGCCATGAAAACCATGATGGTAGACGGGGTCATAATCCCCCTGGCGGGCTAGTGACGGCTGCCTGGCTGGAGAATGAAGTCTCCAGCCCAACGGCTGTTACCGCCGTGGTGGATGGAGTGGTACATCGGTGGTTTGGCTTGAGCCAAACTGCCAATGTCATATTATGGGGAAAAGTACCACCAGCCTGTTGGCAGTTCTTTTCTCCATAATACCACCATCCAGCAGGGTCGTAATGAGGGCCTAAGTTCTCCATGATGATGGTACCAATATTCATCAGTCCAACGTTGACATGCCATCAAATTAATTAAGTTGTACTCCAGATTTTCATCCTTACCTTCTATCTTATCAACAAACTCCCTTGCAGTTAGATTTGGAAGATTGGCTCCTGTCTTAAGAATGTGGTTCACAGCAGAAGAGAATCCTGACAAGTCACTCTCAAATAACAGATGGAATATGTACGAAATACATTGCTGACATCTAGGGAGCTCTGAAAATAGTTCTATTGACCTATATTAAGCTGCTGGTATTTGCACAGGTCGGTCATTGTAGCAGCCACCTACTCCTGTGGGAAATAGCTGTGGAAAACAGTGACCCTCTAAACTTTCGTTTCACAAACTCATTGGAACTCCTCTAGCTTGTTTCATTTGAAACAGATCAATACTGTTCCCAACAACTTCTTTTGAATGAAATGGATGAATACTATAGTTCTCATATATTTCTTCTAACTTATCCTCTTTTTCTATTTGTTCACTTGTCTGTAGTAGCTCATCATCAATACAACTTATATTCCCAATGATGTCAACATCTTCTTTCAAGTATAATGCACTTTGTTTTACTTTATTCTCATCAACTAACACTTGCCAGATTTTGTAACTTTTCGTTAGCACTCCTTTCACTAGAGTAATCAGTGGTTGAGCTACATCTTTCTCAACACCACAGTGTAAACATTTTAAAAAAAATCTAATGGTTAATATACAACTCTTCCTTTAAGTCCCTTCTGTAGTTCTGTTGGTGGGAGCTTACCTGTCTTTGTCTCCATTCAAATAAATTCTAATCTATTATAAATCACTCTAGCTGGCATTTTATTTTCTTCTGATTTACTAACACAATACTTGCATATTCTTTCCGTTTTGTCTAAAAAAAAAAACATTCTTCTACAAATAGAGATGCACCAAATTCTCACCACTCAAAATTATTCTCTTATTCAGATTTAGAAAACAAAACTACCTTATGAGTTTGGTTCTTGTGGTGATTGCGCTGACAAGAAATGCAACCATTCTCAGGTTTCTCAGAACACAGTGCATTAGCTTTGCTATCTCCTCTGTACATGTGTCAGTGTTAAGCTGTCTATCCAGTTCTTCTACACCTGTTGTCACTACTTCTTCGTTTTCTCTATTGTCTTCTTCAGGCCAAAAGAAATGGAATTGAATATCTTCAGAAACTTTCTGAACATTTGACATACTACCATGTAACAGAGCTCTATTCACATCGCCTGAACATAAAGCTGGGATTTTTACATAATAAAGTCTCCTAATTAAATTGAATATTTTTGAATGATGCACGGCTAACATCCTAAAGTGATGGAAAGTTGTTTTGCATACTTTCCTTGAAAGACATGCTAATGAACAACCTCGTAATTTAGTGTACTTTCTAACTTTGCATGGATCTAATTATTGAAGCATTTTAATGTTCTGTTTCGGACTAATCCATGAAAATTCTCTTAGAAACCTTTCCGATATATCAATTGATTCCTGGTGGACAGAACAAATACTTCTACATTTCCACTTGTACACAAGACCTTGCGTACACCTTCCTTGTACTTCTTCAGTTATGACTTGTTCTATATTCCTAAGAACTAACTGTTCTTTTTCTAAGGGAGTACCATCCTTCACTTCAAAGCAACTGCCACTTGTGTCAACTGCATGCAGTAATATGTTTTCTTGCAAGTAGCTCCCTTCATTAAAATGGTTCTGTGCTAGATGTGTACAGACATTCACCTTAAAAGAACTTTACAAAAATTACTTTTGTTAATGAGCCTTTTCCGTAATATTCTTTTCCTCATGCATACTACTGTTTTGTCTATTGTCTTCATTCTTTTTCATATTACGATAAAAAAGTCTCCTTTTCAAAACAAATGTTTGTCCATTATATTCTCAGTATGTTCCTTCTGCTTAGAGATGGCACTTTTCTTTTGATACTTCTTCATCTTTTTCAACAAATTTTGTATTACTCTTGTTCAAAAATTTTTTACTCTTATCTCCTTAAACTGATTTTGTCTCCTTCCTTTCCTTATTACATTCTTTGCTTTTACCAGTGTTTCGTCCTTCCTTTTTCTCATTTGATTTACAACTTCTCTTTTCAATTGACAGATGTTTTCACTTTGTAACATTCAACATGCTTTTTTTTAGGAAGTCCTTAGTGCTTATACCGGAAGTTCTTTTTTCCTTCTCCAAATCCTCTAAGTTATGTGACTTTTTACTATCACTTTAAATCAGGTAGTATTGTTTCCGCTGTTTATTGATACATTGATTTCTGTTGAAAATATTATACAATTTCATAATGAAATCACTTAGTGAGATTGTCTAATTATATATATATATATATATATATATATCTGTTTTAATGTTTGTGTGCATATGTTTTAATGATATCAGACTGGTTCTCAAAGTGTCTGGGGATGAGAATGAGTGTGAGAGCATCTGCTTGAATATGACAGTGGGTGTGACACTAAGGCCCATATTTAACAAAAATAACACACAACTGCACTATTGCAGTTGTGCGTCAAAAATATTACTGTCAACTAACGCCATACCTTAGCACCATCTGTGCGCCATATTGAAAAATGGTGCATAATGGCACTTAGGAATGGAAACGTTAAAAAAAAATGACACCAACTTTTCCAACATGCCATAACTAAAAATTATCCTAATGCTGCAAAGGTGGCGTTAGCACGGTTAGCCACATGTTTTTTGATGCTAAACATGTTAGCGTCATATTTAACAACATGTTTGTAGAAAATGTGGTGCAATAGTAGGAAAGAATGTCATCATCAGTACACCAGTGAAACCCTAAATCAATCACTGGAATAACAATCAATTTCTACACTTCATTTAATGATATTTAATCAGAGGATAACGTAGCCTAGATCAAACAATAGAAGATATGTCAAACACACTTCTAGAAAAAATTATGTATCATATAAAACATATAAGACAAAACAATTATACATAAATTATCATAAACAATTATTCAACCATTTCAATTCATCAAAGATGTACTTCAGTCATCCTCTCACTCTCAGAAAAATGTAGTTATGATCTCTAACTTATACACTAATCCACAAAAGAAATGGTTGCATCGTGGTGACATCAAACAAATGTTATTGTTCATTTTTTGAAAGGATGAGTACCAATGTCATTCCTTGTAGGTATTATTTAACAATTCTAGGAACCTCTCCAAAAAGGAAAAGGTTGGCACATTTTGGACCCTTATAATTGAGGACCTCTTCAGGACTGAAGGAGAAATAAGTAACTATTTAGGCCAGGATATTCCAAAAATGTCATATGCCGGAATAGGTAGAATTCAATTATATCCATTTTTAATAAAGGGATACGGTGTCCTCCTGAGTATAATCCTGTTGCGGCTAACTTACAAACTTTGGCCCATATTTATACTTTTTTTAGCACCCCATTTGCGTCATTTTTTGATGCAAAAATGGCGCAACCTCTAAGCTTGTGCCGCTTTTGCGTCAAAAAGCAGCGCAAAAAAAGTATAAATATGGGCCTTTAGGTGTTATTATGCTCAAAAAGCAAAAAAAAAAGGCTGCCCATCGAATATCAAAAGCGAGCATCGCTCATTAGTGTATCTGGACTCGTTTGACATGATCGTATCAATTACAACGAGCGTCGCTAGAGCAAATCCCGGGCTATTTAACAACATGAGCGTACAAAATAAAAATGCAAGCAAAAAAAAAATGCAAGGAAAGACGGAGAATGCAAAAAGAAAAAGTGATGGACGGAATGCTAAACAATGTCAAACTTTCACCCCCCGTACAGAGATCTGGGCCTAAAGCCATCATTTTTTTCTACTCATGTCATTACAGTTTGGACCCAGCCATATGCAAATCAGTATTGACTCTCTTCTGGTTAGCTCTTGCATTTGTTATCTGAAGAGAAACCCACAGGAGAGACCCTAAGTAGCCCTCAGAGGAGGATTGGCCACCTAGCCAGGTAAGCACCTATCAGGAGGGGTCTCTGACGTCACCTGCTGGCACTGGTCACTCAGAGGCCTCCATTGTGCCCTCACACCTCTGTATTCAAGATTGCAGAGGTCTGGGACACACTGGAGGAGCTCTGGTAACCATCCCTGGGGTGGTGATGGACAGGGGATTGGTCACTCCCTTTTCTTTTATCCAGTGCCATGACAGAGCAGGGGTTGGGGGATCCCTGAACTGGTGTAGACTTGTTTATGCAAGGAGGGCACCATCTGTGCCCTTCAAAGCATTTCCAGAGGCTGGGGGAGGCTAATCCTACCCAGCCCTTAACACCTATTTCCAAAGGGAGAGGGTGTAACACCCTCTCTCAGAGGAATTTCTTTGTTCTGCCTTCTTAGGACTGGGATGCCCAGACCCCAGGAGGGCAGAAGCCTGTCTGTGGGTTGGCAGCAGCAGTAGCTACAGTGAAAACCCCAGAGAACTAGTTTGGCAGTACCTGGGGTCCATGCTGGAGCCCCGGGATGCATGGGATTGGCACCCCAATACCAGATTTGGCATGGGGGGACACATTCCATGGTCCTCGACATGCAACATAGCCATATTCGGAGTTACCATTGTGAAGCTACATATAGGTATTGACCTCTATGTAGTGCACACGTGTAATGGTGCCCCTGCACTCACAAAGTCTGGGGAAATTGCACTGAACAATGTGGGGGCACCTTGGCTAGTGCCAGGGTGCCCTCACACTTAGTAACTCTGCACCTAAACTTCACTAGGTGAAGGTTAGACATATAGGTGACTTATAAGTTACTTAGTGCAGTGTAAAATAGCTGTGAAATAACGTGGACGTTATTTCACTCAGGCTGAAGTGGCAATCCTGTGTAAGAATTGTCTGAGCTCCCTATAGGTGGCAAAAGAAATGCTGCAGCCCATAGGGATCTCCTGGAACCCCAATAACCTAGGTACCTAGTACCGTATACTAGGGAATTATAATGGTGTTCCAGTGTGCCAATTAGAATTGGCAAAAATGGTCACTAGCCTGCAGTGACAATTGTAAAAGCAGAGAGTGCATAAGCACTGAGGTTCTGATTAGCAGAGCCTCAGTGACACAGTTAGGCACCACACAGAAAACGCATTCAGGCCACGAACTGTGAGCACTGGGGTACTGGCTAGCAGGATCCCAGTGAGACAGGCAAAAACAAACTGACACAGAATTAAAAATGGGGGTAGCATGTCAGGCAAGATGGTACTTTCCTACACCATGTCTGGGCATACACATCCCACTTAGGGCAACTTTTCCAACACAAAAGGATGATGGACAGAGTGCTGAAACTTTTCAAACACTCACCCCTAGTCACAGATCTGGGTTTAAACCACCGTTCTTCTGGTCACCATGCCACCCCAGTTTAGACCCAGCCATTTACTAATCAGTCTTGGCCCTGTTCATAGCCTGGCTGATGAAGAGTGACACCCTGAAACCGGTCCTAGGATGCTTGTTTCCAGTCCAGGGAGGACCTGGCTTGGCAGTTCGGGCTGGACCGTTGTAGGAAAGGACCATCTTCCTTGGCATGTTACTCCCATTTTTACCTGTATGTCAGTATGTTTTTGCCTGTCTTTCTGGGATCCTGCTGGTCAGGACCCCAGTGCTCACAGTTTATGACCTAATGTGCATGTCTGTATAGTTCTTAACTGTGTCACTGAGGCTCTGCTAATCAGAACCTCAGTGCTTATGCTCTCTCTGCTTTTAAATTTGTCACTGTAGGCTAGTGACTTCAGTTACCAATTTCAATGGGCACACTGGACCCCCCTTATAAGTCCCTAGTATATGGTTCCTGGGTGCCAAAGGCATTGGGGTTCCAGGAGATCCATATGGGCTGCAGCATTTCTTTTGCCACCCATAGGGAGCTCAGACAAACCCTTGCACAGGCCTGCCATTGCAGCCTGCTTGAAATAACGCACATGTTATTTCACAGCAATTTTCACTGTACTTAAGTAACTTATAAGTCACCTATATGTCACTCTGGAGGGCTCTGAGTGGCCAGTGCCAGCAGGTGACATCAGAGACCCCTCCTGATAGGTCCATACCTGATAAGGTAACCAATCCCTCCCTCAGGGCTATTTAGGGTCTCTTCTGTGGGTTCTCTTGAGATTCTGCTTGCAAGTTTCCTTCAGGAATCCTCTGCAACTACTTCAACATCCTCTGACCTCGGATCAACCACAGCCTGCTCCAGGAACCGCTGTAACTGCAACAAAGTATCAACAAGGGATACTTTTCTTCTGCAACCTCAGCTCCAAGACAGCAACTGCAACAGTTTCCACGGTGTGCACGCTCTGGGGACTCCCTGTCTTCATCCTGCACCAGAAAGACCAAATAAATCTCCTGTGGTGTGACGAAGTCACTCCCCTGCTCCAGCAGACACCTTCCAAGATGACTACCGGTACCCTTGGACTCCTCTCACAGTGACGAGCGTGCTCCTAAGGACACAGAGAGTGGACTTCATCCACATAGACTGTCTTGAGGTTCTGCTGATGCAATTTGGAGGCGGTAAGACCTTGCCTTCACAGAGAGCGATGGTACCCCTATGTACTGCGTCTTCTTCACCTCCTGAGGCCTCTGTGCCATATTTGCAAAATTCCTTCATGCACAGCCTGGCCCAGGTCCTCAGCACTCCATCCTGCGATGCTCAACTTGCTGAGTTGTTCTCTGGTAGCATGGGACCTTCCTTTGTTGTGCTGCATTAACTGCGTTTTGCACCTCCTTTGTCACATTGTCCTGGGACCTCCGAGGGTACTGGCTGACATCCTGAGGGCTCTCTAAAGTGCTCAGAGCCCCTTTTCCTCCTCACACAGAGTTGAGGCCCCCAGGTCCCTCCTGGGTCCATCCAGCGCCATTTTGACACAAGATGCCCTTTTGTCGTAGCCAAGGCTTGTTGGCGACTTCCAACACGAAATCACATCTGAATCGATCTTCACATCATGGGACATCCTTTGCATCATGCAGGACCCCGCTGGCTTCTTCCTAGGGTGCATTCCTGCAGTCTTCAACTAACTGAGGACTCTTCTTTTGCACCCTATTCTGGGTTGGCAGGGGCTCTTGTCCTTCCTGGGACTTCTTTTGAGTTCTGGACTTGGTCCTCTTCCTTTGCAGGTCTTCAGGTCCAGGAATCCAGCAGTTGTTTTATGCAGACTTGGTTGGCTGCTGCAAAATCCCAATCACGAGGTGTAGCGTGTCCTAAGGAAACTTGCCGTACTTTACTCCTGCTTTTCTGGGCTCTGGGGTGGAGTAATTTACTTGTCTTTACTGTATTCTTGCTCTCCCAGCAATTCTGCACAAACTACACTTGTCTAGGGGGGAATTCGTGATTCCCATTCCACTTTCTTGTTATATAGTTTGTGTTGCCCCAGACCTATTTTCTCCCATTGCATTCTATAGGATTTCCTACTGTTTGCATTGTTCTATGACTATTTACTTGTCTAATTTTGGTGTCTAGTGTATATATTGTGTATAATACTTACCTCCAGAAGGAGTATTGTCTCTCAGATATTTTTGGTACTATGTCACCCAAATAAATAACTTTATTTTTGGTAACACTGAGTATTGTCTTTACTTGTGTATAAGTACTGTGTAACTATAAGTGGTATTGCAGGAGCTTTGCATGTCTCCTAGTTCAGCCTAATCTGCTCTGCTATAGCTACCTCTAACAGCCTAAGCTACTAGAGCACTACTACATTTCACTAATAACGGATAACTGGATCTGGTATAAGGTGTAAGTACACAAGGTACCCACTACAAACCAGGCCAGCCTCCCAAAACTGTTCCCATAGGGAACAGGGTCAAGACTGATTTGCATATGGCTCAGTCAAAACTGGAATGGCATGGGTAGCAAAAAAACAATGGATTTAGGCCCAGATCTCTGTAAAGGGGGTAAATGCTTGACATTGTTCAGCATTCCGTCCATCACTTGTTCTTTTTGCTTTTGTTGCCCCAAATGGGAAGGGTATGCCCAGGCGTGGGTCCTGTGCTCTCCATGCCACTGGAGTCAAGCTAGCCTGGCTGATGAAAGGTGATACCCTGAAACTGGTCCTAGGATGCTTGTTTGCAGTCCAGGGAAGACTTGGTTTGGCAGTTCGGGCTGGACTGTTCTCATGGGGAACAGGGTCAAGACTGGTTTGTATATGGCTGGGTCCAAACTGGAGTGCCATGGTGAGCAGAAGAACAATGAATTAAACCCAGATCTGTGATTGAGGGTGTGTGTTTGAAAAGTTTCAACACTCCATCCATCATCCTTTTGTGTTGCTAAAGTTGCCCTAAGTGGGAAGGGTATGGCCAGACCCACTTTGCCACTAGATTCAAGCTAGCCTGGCTGATGAAGGGTGATAACCTGAAACTGGTCCCAGGATGCTTGTTTCCATCCAGGGAGGACCTGGCCTGGCAGTTCGGGATGGACTGTTCCCATGGGGAACAGGGTCAAGACTGATTTGTATATGGCTGGGTCCACACTGGGGTGGCATGGTGAGCAGAAGAACAATGGATTTAACCCAGATCTGTGACTGGGGGTGAGTGTTTGAAAAGTTTCAATACTCCGTCCATCATCCATTTGTGTTGCTAACGTTGCCCTAAGTGGGAAGGGTATGACCAGACGTGGGTCCCTTGCTCACTGTGCCACTGGATTCAAGCTAGCCTGGCTGATGAAGGGTGATACCCTAAAACCGGTCCTAGGATGGACCAGGAACAGGAATGGGGAACAGGGTCAAGACTGATTTGTATATGGCTGTGTCATAGTTTGGACTTTTGCTCTGGGCAAGACTGCTCGTTAAAGGATGACAGTACCTTTGCTTGTAGGCGACTACGCCTTTCCTACAACAAGTCGCAACTGTTGTCCCAACCTTACCGGCTCCCTAGTAGCACCTCACGAGAAGCAAAATAATAAAAGCTGATTTGTGGCAGCCTTAACGCATGGACTCAAGAATAAGACATCTCAGGGAATGTCGTGGTTAAACGGAGATTACCCCTTCCTCACAGATATATCATGTCTCATACAAACACAGGCAATGACAACTATGCAGTAAAGTTTTAATAGTTTTTATTTAACATAACTGCAATTTGCAATAAGTTGCATGGGCTGCAATGATTAGGATAATGAATAATGCAAGAAACAGAATTGTGAAGACGAGAATCATTATTACAAAGACCCCCACCATCTTGCAATGCATAGAAAAGACATACTAGATGTAATATGCCCTAATACCCTAATGTAAAAGGCCTAACCTCCTATCTAAAGGAGAGCTGGGTTTGCTAAACCTAATCTGCCAATGCCATGTCCATGAGAGGAGCCCCCAACCCTCGTTACCTTAGAATGAGGTCTCTATCTCAGACTCCGCAGGGACACGAAGACGGGGTCAGCGTCAAGACGACGTGCAGCATCGATATCAGCGATGGTGGCAATGACCTCTGGTCGGAATCCCTCTGATTATCTGTCTAAAGTGCGATGCATTTATACAGATCTACAAGAACCCCTGAGGTAAGTGTGTTCCCAAACAATAGATAACAGACATGCTTGGGACGGCAATTAAAATAAACAATCCCTTGAAAGTATAGAGAGGGAAAATCCCTAAGTGTGAACACCTACAGTTTGTTTGTCTTTGTTGCTTGATCTTGACTCCTTAGCGCCGTGACACTGATAATGTAACTCATAACAAGTGGCCTAACTATAAACAAGGCAGCCATCTTAGAAGAATTAAATAATTAAATGGGCTAAGACAGAGCAAGCTAAGTAGGTAAAAAAGTCCCTAGGTGACGGGGGCACAAGTCTGCAAGCCAGAGGCTAAGCTAACTCCAGTTATCCCATTAAAACGAACAAGGATTCACTACACCCTCCCCATTGCCGTAACAGGTATGACGAAGGTACAGGAACCCAAATGCTAAAATTGCTCTGAACTAAAAAGGTAAAAGCATAAAATCAACTAAAAAATCTTTAAAATGTGTTAAAAAGCTAATAAAAACACTTTCTCTAAAACACATACAGAGATGTTTATGTCAACCATGACAAGCACAGCGTACCAAAGCAATGTTAATTTAAATGCATAATTTTGAACCGGGAATGGCAAGTCAATTCATCAAATTATATTCTGTATGCATGATCTTGAAGATTTTACGTACTGCACTGGACTTCTCACCTCTGGATACCGGGTTGGCGAATACACCAAGTCTTCTACAGGGTCTGGATACTCCCAGATAAGGGGTACCCCTTCTAGTAGCCACGGTGCCGCTTGACAGGCTACGCCAAAGCAGACCGTACCCTCCAGAAGGAGTCCCAGAGGGAAAAAAAAACACCACTGGGGAAAAAACATCAAACAGGAACTCCTGAAGAAAAACAAGAAAAAACAGGACTAAACAACAGGAAACAAAAATAGGCAAAAATCTCCCAAGGCAAAAAGCAGGAACAAATAACAGGCAAAAATCTCCCAAGGCAAAAAGCAGGAACAAAGAACAGGAGCGAACAGCACAACCAGAAGGAAGTGTTTGCAACGCAAGGTGAAACAAGACTGACTGACTTATATTCTGAGAAAAGGGAAGTGACATCACAGGAAAAGGAAAGAACACCATCTTGAATTGGGAAGAGCCCATAGACCAGTATAGGAAAAAGAAAATAGTATAAAAGAAAAACGGCGCATGCTGGGACAAAAACACGAAGAAGACAAGATGGACACAACATGGACAGAGACAGGTAAAAAGACCAGACAAAACCCACCAACAACAAAAAGAAGAAAAAAGGGCTACAGGTAAGTGTAGCGCGACCGGGAGCGAAATATATGCTTCACAGAATGTGTAGTAAAAAAATGCGGGAAACGGCGTTCCGAGTATCGGTAGCACATTCCATCCGCGAGGACAGAAAGAGACGCCGCGTCTGAGCGCGGCGTTACAGAAGAGTGTCATCGAAGTCACCAACCAAGGACCTCAAAAATTAGTCAACATCATCTGATGTCAAATCGAGTGCTGGGCGCACAAACGGATCCATAGTAGTGAGCAGTATTTCCTGGTGTCACGTTATCCATTGAAGTGTCCTCATCCACGGTAGATCTCAAAACGGAAGGCTCATAGGTGGCCTCGCGGATCAGCCTCAGTCTCAAGGGGCATGACCGTGTATGAACCCTCATCGGGGACATCAGCAGTTCATGGTCCACAGGAGATGTTGGTGCAACAACAAGGCAGACCATGGGCAGATGTTCAAAGAGACACCATATGCAGCGGAAGACTGGCTGTACACACCAGAGAAGGGGCCGAAATGACAACGACCAGTCATGCTCCAATTCCACCAGCAAGGGTGCACCGAAGATCCGAACCATGCGCTCACGGCACAGTGGAGTTGGTGGAAGCGGCTCCATTGCTCTGCGTTGCTGGAAAGAAACAACCACTGCGAATCAGAAGAAATAGCAGTAGTAGTCCGCCAATCAAAGCCAAAATAATTGGAAAGCCACCAAACACACTTGAAAAGAGCGAATGGATGGCTGACGGGATGACTCCGAAGACAGTCTGGAAGATGGACACGAAACCAGACCCGACAGCCTTAAAGAAATGAACAATCCCAGTGGTGCTTGAAGCATTGAATATTCTGGATACCAGTTCTCCAAAGTGTTTGGGAAAGTTGGTATTTAATAGGGATTGTATCTCGGCTGATGATCTCGCTATCTGGAGAGCATACGTCTCCTTTGCGGATGTCAAGGCGACCTGTTTTTGAAACAATAGCACCTTTAGCCTGCTCAGCTTGTTATAGTTTACATTATTAATAGTATATATGTGGGCCCACATGTCAGATACTTTTATCTCTCGTGTGGGGGGAAACAAAACATGTCCACAACACGTAACGACCTTCGAGACCGAGATTGCGTAGGCAATTCCTGGTCGCATGCTGCAACAGCTTTGATCGTTCAGTACCACATAACATCCATTGGAAAGTACATGAAATACCAGGCGAATTAAAGGGACAGGAGTACCCTTCAGCAAACAGGCCAAATTTGCGACCCCCGCATTGCAAAGACCGTGAAGCGACACCTGCTTGCATATCATGGAATGACGAACAGCAGTCACACATTCGCTTCTGCTAAGAAAGACCTCAGTTCCGCCGTTCAGACATTTATAGTCAAAGGGCAACTCCCACTCTTCCTTAATATAGCTATCTCCTAGTTGCTCGTATCTTCCCACTGCAAGATGTTTCAGGCAGCTCGAGAATCAAAAGGTGGAAATCGGTAAATTAATTATGCCATGTAAGAGCCACATAGTTGAAGGACTCTCTACTACAGTGAAGGGCAACTTATCTAACTTTTCTACGCGAAACATGGTGAAACTAGCCTCCCTTTTAGCCATTGTCTGTTGTTCCTTAGAAAAATTAAAAGCAGTGAAGAATTCACTCCCATTAATATACTTCCATGGAATGCGGCCACTTTTCAGCATCTGTAATGTCCAACCCAGCTGCATGATGGAACGTAGCTGTGTCTGCCCATGATATAACCGGGACAGGTCTGTCTGAGTGATATCAATAGCAGAAAACACTATATTCAATAGTGAATAAATCCTGTTGGACAGTGTATTCATGCTGTTGTCGACAACAGCAAATGCCTTTTCTAAATTTTCTTTATCCAATTGTCTTAAACGCGCAGCAGCCTCAATCTGGAAAAGTTTCCAAATTTCATTGTACATAGCATTTAAAAACCTTTTCGAGCGCTTTTCCCTAGGACCCAGCAGAAAATCCTGCAAGCCTACATCTTCAGAAAGAGTGTTCAGGTGTTTCTTAACTGCGGCTAATGTGTTGGTCTGTACCCATTGCTGGCACAGCTTACCCACACTGTATGTCATAACTATACCTGTATGTTGACCCAATACAAAGCAAGGGTCTGACCTGTTAATTGAAAAATTCCCTGAAGAGTTCAAAAAACGTGCTTGACACTCATTAGTGTAAATGGGCCATATTAACCACCCGCCGGGACTGGAAAGTGAAGAATTGTAGGTACCAGCCTTGACCATTGCATCTAGCTTGTCCTCGGTGATATTAAGGAAATATTGCCAATCTTTAAACCTTGCCAGAGTGGGGGTACTGGGTGTGTTCAAGTCTTTCATTTTTGCTAACCCCAGACAGGATGTCTGCTGAATAGTGTCATTTAAGAAAATCATTTGCACAGGAATCCGACATGCTCGAAATAAAGCCTTCCTACCCTGTATCTGCCAATCTTGTGTTCCCTGTACACTTTCAAATCAATAGTTCTCTTCCAGTATTCGTAACCTTCAACTGTGAGCCAGGAAACAAAGGGATCTGAATAAATCAGATTTGTATCAGTTAGCAAAATTTTCCTAATTTGTGCCGGAGGTATTTTAAAATAATACGACTCTGTGTTTCTTGTGTCATGCCCAGAAAAGTATGTAACTTTATCACTACAGTACTTTGGGCTCCCCATCGGTGGTGTAGAACAGTGTTCCCACTGTGTATAGTTTAATATTGGCCTGTTTCTAGTGGCACGGTGTAGGTAGTAATGTCTCTAATTGTTATAGCAGAACAGTTCCCCATAATTCATTGTACATTCATATACATCATCACTTTCAAAAGCGGAATAGTCCTTCATTTCCGTTAGCATGGAATCAACTGTTTGGACATCCCAATCATCATAGACAACATCAGGTGTAATTACATCAGTCATTGAAATTTTGAACACGTATGGTATTTGAATAATTTCAGTAGGCCCGTATATATCAAATAGACCTTTGTCCCACACAATCCCATCAGAAATGGGTATGGCTGTAATATTTACAGGGGACAAATCTCTTCGGACCTTATGTGAAGAATGAAATGGAGTCAAAATTTCATCAACAGGCTCCACAGAGGAGCGATCAGGAATATAGTGACCATTTATAAGCAAAAAGAAAACAGTCACAAAACCAATACATACAAATAATGCAAAAAATGTCAAACAAAACCATAAATAGTTCCATGGGTATTTCAAATAGTTATTTTTAAGCCATTGATACAGCTTACTTCTTTTTGAAACAGTGTCAATCACAGTAGTGGAAGAATCCGAAGAAAAATCCTCAATGTCAATGAAATAGCCAGAGGCAATCTCTGCAAACACGGGAGCCGGTGCATCATCTGTACTTTGGCCCACTTCACCTGGGGGCTCTTGGTAGACAGTGTTGTTAGTCTGTGATGTGTTTGTGTAAAAAACAGCTAGATCTTGAACCGGGGTGGTCACTGAAGTAGTAAAAGGAACTAGCAAGAGTTCATTTTCTGCCCTCCCCATGGTCAAGGAGGTGTCTGGAACAGCATTTGACATTGTTGCATAGTCTCTAGTAGTGTTGTTCATCCAACTATGTAGACATATGTCATGTTGGGTAGTGAGAGGGGATCGGGAACCACCCAAGGGACCTCTTGGTCTACTGTGAAGGTTTGGCCACATGGTGTAATTTGATGTCATCAATGGAGATTAATCTGTTAGCCTTAGAACCAGACAGTGGTGGTAAGATGACAGTCCTTGTGCCTTGAGTTCCCAAGACCGGTGCAGGTGCTCTGTATGATGGACCTAACTCCCTCTTCACTGTGATCTTCTCACGAACCAGATCCCCAACTTTAGGAATCCACCCAGTCGAAGTTTTTGCTAAATCCCTTATTCCTAGGGTGGCAGCACTTGCAGATGATTTATCATCACGAAATTGCTGAAGCTCCTGTAAAACAGTGAGATGTTCATTTATGTCAAATGGTGTTTCTGCTGCCACCATCCCAGGGGCATCAAGATCGGGGACATACATAGGTATCCCAAAGAGAACCTCATATGGAGTGCGTCCCCCAAAAGACCGTCTTGGCAGATTATTCAGTGCTCTCTGGACCCCATATAGGTGATGTAACCAACTACGGCCTGAACCTAATACTCGAGCTGTTAAGGACTTCTTTAGATCACGATTCTCCCTCTCCACGACCGAATTTCCCTCCGGATGGTATGGTGAGGAGTAATGGAGTTCAACACCCATCGTCCCCATGGTGTCCCTGAAAGCCTTAGAGGCAAATGCAGGGCCCTGGTCCGAATGGAATGCTGCAACCGCATATGCACCGATAAAGATCAGCAAGTCTTTTATAACAGTCCGGGCGTCAGCCGACCGCTGTGGCCATACCCACAGACATCTAGCACAAGAATCTACAGCGACTAAAATTTAATTGTATGCACCTTCAGGCTGTAACAGACCACAATGGTCCAGGTACACACTCTGTAGTGGCCTGTTGAACACTAAGAGGGAAGTCTGTGGTGGGCGTTTGATATTAAAGCCTTTTTTCTGCTGGCAAATGTCACAGCAAAGGACATACTGCTTTGTTCATCTGTATAGACCGGGCCACCATGGTGTTTCTGTAGGAGTGTTATCGTGGCCGATATACCAGCATGTGCCGAAGCGACACCCTCATGCGCTGCTTTAATTAGATCTGTTTTCTGGTCTTCATTGGGGACCACTCGATCTCCAGCCCCAGGAATTGTTGTGTAAGCAACATTCTGAGCACTGATATGGTAAGTATAGTTTGTAGGGTATCCTTTCCAAAGGGGCTTGGCTGCAGCCGAGGCTTTAATGGCAGTCAATATATTTTATTATCCAATCTCATCTGAGAACGAGTCACTGCAGCCACAGAAGTCGTAGCTACTGCTGCTTTGGCCGCTTCATCAGCCAATGTATTGCCAGTAACTTGTACTCCTACACGTTGGTGGCCCAATGTATGTACTACATGGACACACTGCAGCTTATCCTTAAGATCAGCCACCCTCCCCCACAATATTTTGGCGGTTCCCGCCGAAAGACCGCGGCGGCCATTCCGGCTTTCCCGCTGGGCCGGCGGGCGACCGCCAGAAGACCGCCGGCCGGCCCAGCGGGACAGCCCCTTCAACAATGAAGCCGGCTCGGAATGGAGCCGGCGGAGTTGAAGGGGTGCGATGGGTGCAGTGGCACCAGTCGGGATTTTCACTGTCTGCACAGCAGACAGTGAAAATCTTTGTGGGGCCCTGTTAGGGGGCCCCTGCACTGCCCATGCCAGTGGCATGGGCAGTGCAGGGGCCCCCAGGGGCCCCACGGCACCCGTTCCCGCCATCCTGGTTCTGGCGGTGGACACTGCCAGAAACAGGCTGGCGGGAAGGCGCTCGGAATCCCCATGGCGGTGCTGCAAGCAGCGCCGCCATGGCGGATTCCCTGGGCCAGGTGGAAACTGGCGGGAAGCCGCCGGCTCCCCTTTTCCGACCACGGCTTTACCGCCACGGTCAGAATCGCCCAGGAAGCACCGCCAGCCTGTTGGCGGTGCTTCTGCCGCACTCCGCCATGGCGGTCATGGACCGCCAAGGTCAGAATGACCCCCTTTGTGTTTAATGGTGTTCCCCTTAGTATCTCTAAACCCGTTCAGTTTCCAATGATTGAGATAGTCATTGTATGACTGGACGCAGTAATAGGAGTCACAGACTATTAAAGTCCTGCATCCTGGAACAGTATGTTCGAGGGCTAGTATAAGAGCTTTAAGCTCAGCCAACTGGGCTGTGCAGTCCCCTAAGGTCTGCATGTAGGTATTGTGAGGGTGGAAGACTCCATCTTCCATCACTCCACTCATGGCTGCACAAGCTGCTGAGTATTGATGTTTTTAGTACCTACAGCCGGTTGCGCTGAACCATCAGTGTATATGACAGTATGGTAGTTGTCTAGTGGCAAGATATTTAGAGGAGTGGGGTACTCTTGTTCGTACTGGAGAAACTCTTGTGTATGAATTTTTGGATAGAATATATAATCGACATCAGTGGCGGTCAGAGACGTTGCCCATTGAATCCAACGTGGATGTAATGCTTTAGCATTAGGAATGCTTGTTTTGGTGACAGCCTGTAAGGCCGACACCGGGGAGACAACAATAATACGTTTACCCTCGGCAAGTGGCCGCTCTTTTATGAGGGGCATCTGAACTGCCGTCAGAATCTTTTCTGTAGGTGCAAAACGCTGTTCAGTATTGGAGTACAAATGTGATTTATATGCTATGGTTACCGTGTCATCCTCATTGAAGGTGACATAAGTAAATCCAATGGCACCAGCAATTATTCTGATGACCAAATTTGTTTTATTGTCACGTGTGTGCAAGTGTTTAGCTTCTAGCAGGTCCTGTTGCATTTCCCTAAGGATGCGGGAGTGTTCAGCCATCCAGTGTCTGCTAGAAAAATTGGGCTGAACCAAGTCATAAAGTGGCTTGATTCGTTGTGCATAATCTGGAATGTATGTTCTGCCAAAGTTAAGGAAACCTAGTAATGACTGTAGTTTCTTAAGTGCGCTAGGAGGGTGCAGTTGAGCACAATTTTCTAGAAAGTGCGGGGCAGGCTCTTTCCCTCTTTTGATAGCTCATATCCCAGGAATAATACGCTAAGAAAGGCTATCTTGCTTTTCTTAAAATTGAATTTGTAAACGAGGTCTGCAAATCTCAAAATGATCCCATCTACCCTTGTAAGATGAATGTCGAGGACATCGTCTGTGTGAAATATGTCATCCACGTAGGATAACACCTCGGAATCAATATCATGTAATATTGATGTCACACGGGGTGAAAATAGCCCTGGGCTATTTTTATAGCCTTGAGGTAAACAACAAAAACGTTTCTGAAAGCCAAATGAGAATGCACTCAGGTCCTGACTTTCATGTGCTAAATTCTGGCAGAAGAATCCATTAGGTATGTCTAATGTTGTTTTATATTTTTTACGCACTATATTGTTTATTAGTGCGTGCTGTGTGAACTTTGTATAGCATATGTGCGTGTATGACTATTTAAGTGTCTATAATCAATGACTATTCTATATGAATGGTCCGGCTTTGCAACGGGGAATAACAGATAATTCATTGCAGATGTACAGGGCTCAATCACTCCCTGTACTCAAGCTGGGTGAGGATCTCCCTCACCAGAGCTTTCACTTCATGTTTGACAGGAAATTGTGGCTGCGGTTGGGGTGTAGACCTAATGGGAATAACATGATAATGAGACTCCTTGTCCCAACCTACATGATTGCGATATAACAAAGGTGCCTGCCCTAAAGGCCATTCAGAAGAATAGGCTTCTTTGTCTGCTTCCGGAACAAGATCGGAGAAAGAAGTCAAAATGACATCTTCCCCATGTGGGAGCTTGCGGACGTGTTCAGGTGGCCAGTCTCTTTCGGCTAATAGGATATCACTAGTAAGTTCATCCCAAAATATCACCCTAATAGTGCACTCCACGTCTCCCTCTATCTGAATTTTTAAATCATAAACCCTATCGGGGGAGAACGCAGGCATCCGCTGTCGTATCCAGATGATCTTTCAGACTCTGGCGACATATTGTGACCTCTGCCACGCTGTCTAACAGAGTCACTGTCCATGTCTTGTTCCTCAACAGTGTTCTCAAGTATACTGGCATTTTTAGCTGTCAGTGCTGCCACCTTCATCTTTTTAAACTGTGGCTTTTGCTGAGGAGTCTTTTCTTCTTTTCTAACTGTAGACTGTTGTGAGTCTTTCTTTTCTTTCATGTATTCAGGATGTCAATCTTGATGGCCCCCTCTCTCGCCACGTCTATCCGGTGCATCCTGAAAGGAACGAGAGGGACGTGAATCAGTATATCTGTCTGGAGTTTTAATATTCTCCCTATTTCTGAGATTATATCTCCTTTCGGAGTTCTCTGGGTGTGGAGAATCAGCTCTCTTATTTCTTCTTTCTTTGAAATCTTTTTGTTTGTCCCCACGCTTCTTAGAGCCCTCTTGTGCCTGCCTTGTGTCTCCTTATGGGCGGTACCTTGTAACTCCAATTTCTTTAGTTTGGCTCCAAAACTATCCCGTCCTATACTAGTACAGGTATCTGAAATAACTTTCGGTAGCTGTCTCTCTTGTTCCTGGTGTGGAGTTTCCCGGAGACGCTGGCGAATTGCCAGTGCTGCTGCTTCCCCTTTAATGTTACTGAGTATTATTGAGGATACGGCGTCAAAATTACGCATTAGTTTCATCCCCAAATCCAGGGCTGGTGCAGCCCCATGCTCATTTTGTATTTGTTTTAACACTTCCGGTAAATTGGCAAGTGTCGGGGTACCATGTGTGGTAGTATGTATGGCAGCAAAGACTGTACCTCATGTGGCGCAGTCATCCACCGAGGGAACTAGCCCAAAGGGCAAGCACATAGTGAGCAATCTATGTTTTTCCTGTGGTCCTGTATGGGGAAACACAGCTTCCAGCTGATTAGTTTTCTGGGCAATCCAGAACGGTATATTTTACCGTTCCATGGGTACTTTACCCATAATAGTATGTACTGTTTGTGGATTAATCCTAGTAGCCAATTGATAACCACCAGATGCCGGCAGTGCTGGACGTGCTGGTGTTGTGTTCAATGTTCGCATTATGAATTGAAATAATAGTCTATATAATGTCACTAATTCATTATATAAATCTCGCAGATTTGCCATTGGCATATTTTGTATGCCTGGGTGAGGTGTGTATGTGGCGAACATAGGCCATGTTGGTCTGTCATTACTTAATGGACCTAACCTCACTCTTTGTAGTACATGTGGTAGGGTGCCTTTGAACTAGTTCTGATGCTCTTAGTATGTGAGTGATATTTCATGATACTGGTATGCTCGGTACCGTTGAGGTACGTTTGCAATTTCACATGTGTGGAACGTATGTGTTCTTTGGTCGACATCAGGAAAGGTGACCCAACAGTGAAATGTTTCTGTTGGGTATGCTTCATTTGCTTCTATTATAAGAGTAACATCCCCGCCCTCATCTGTAAGGTCATGCATTAATAAATGTTGTGTTAATGCTTGTCTAGAATTTTCAGGAATGTCTATGGCAGCAGCCATTTTGTTTAAAGAAACGGAACACAAAAATGGGAAGTACAAGTCATTTTATGAGTTCGAGCTCGAACAACCTACAGCTTAGTCAGGTGTTACCTTTTCAGCTGAGGAGGATTTTCCCAAAGACCACGGACGTCTCCGTATAATGGTACTTAGGGTACCTGTTGTCTGTGAGACAGTGATAGTCAGGGTATCCGTAAATTAGTGCCTAAACACCAGTGTTGGTGGCACCATGTCATAGTTTGGACTCTTGCTCTGGGCAAAACTGCTGGCTAAAGGATGACAGTACTTTTGTTTGTAGGCAACTACGCCTTTCCTACAACAAGGCGCAACTGTTGTCCCAACCGTACTGGCTCACTAGTAGCACCTCACCAGAAATACAATCGTAAAAGGTGATTTGTGGCAGCCTTTATGCATGGACTCAAGAATAAGACATCTCAGGGAGTGTTGTGGTTAAACGGAGATTACCCCTTTCTCACAGATATATCATGTCTCATACAAACACAGGCAATGACAAATATGCAGTAAAGTTTCAATAGTTTTTATTTAACATAACTGCAATTTGCGAGAAGTTGCATGGGCTGCAATGATTAGGATAATGAATAATGCAAGAACCAGAATTGTGAAGACAAGAATCATTATTACAAAGACCCCCACCATCTTGCAATGCACGGAAAAGACATACGAGATGTAATATGCCGTAATACCCTAATGTAAAAGGCCTAACCTCCTACCTAAAGGAGAGCTGGGTTTGACAAACCTAATCTGCCAATGCCATGTCCATGAGAGGAGCCCTCAACCCTCATTACCTTGGAATGAGGTCTCTATATCAGACTCCACAGGGACACGAAGACTGGATCAGCGTCAAGACGACGTGCAGCATCGATATCAGCGATGGTGGCGATGCCCTCTGGTCATAATCCCTCTGATTATCTGTCTAAAGTGGGATGTATTTATACAGATCTACAAGGACCCCTGACATAGGTGTGTTCCCAAACAATAGATAACAGACATGCTTGGGACGGCAATTAATATAAACAATCCCTCGAAAGTATAGAGAGGGAAAATCCCTAAGTTTGAACACCGACTGTTTGTTTGTGTTTGTTGCTTGATCTTGATGCCTTAGCGAAGTGACACTGATATGTAACTCATAACAAGTGGCCTAACTATAAACAAGGCAGCCATCTTAGAAGAATTAAAAAATTAAATGGGCTAAGACAGAGCAAGCTAAGTAGGTTAAAAGTCACTAGGTGACGGGGGCACGAGTCTGCAAGCCAGAGGCTAAGTTAACTCCTGTTATCCCATTAAAAAGAATTAGGATTCACTGCAGCTGGTTCCAAACTGGGGTGGCATGGTGAGCAGAAGAATGATGGATTAAACCCAGATCTGTGACTGGGGGTGAGTGTTTGAAAAGTTTCAACACTCCGTTCATCATCCTTTTGTGTTGCTAAAGTTGCCCTAAGTGGGAAGGTGTAGGAGGCTGGCCTGGCTTATAGTGGATACCAATGGTACTTACACCTTGTGCCAGGTCCAGTTATCCCTTATTAGTAGAGTAGCAGTGTTCTGGCAGCTTAGGCTGATAGAGATAGCTATAGCAGAGCAGCCAAGGCTGAACTAGGAGACATGCACAGCTTATAATATACCACGTATATTATATAGGTACTTTTTCATAAGAAAGTCAATACTCAGAGTTTCTAAAAACAAAGGTACTTTATTTTAGTGACAATGTGCCAAAAATATCTCAGAGGATATACTCCCTTAGGAGGTAAGTAAAATACACAAAATATACACACAAACCAAATCAGGTAAGTAAAACAGTCAGCAAAGTAGTGCAAACACTGTAGACTACAACAGGATGCAATAGGCCTAGGGGCAACACAAACCGTGTACTAAGAAAGTGGAATGCGAACCACAAATGGACCCCTAGGCTAGTGTAGTGTGTAGAGGGTCGCTAGGATGGTAAGAAAACACTAAGGGTCTCAAAGATACCCCACCCCAAGATCCTGGAAAGTAGGAGTAAAGTAGTACTATTTCCCCAGAAACACACTAAAGTCGTGATAAGGGATTTTTCAAAGACCACAACAGACTTCAAAGCACTGAAGACAGATTCCTGGACCTGAGGACCTGCAAAGAAAGGGGACCAAGTCCAAGAGTTGTGAAAGTGTCTGGGGGGGCAGGAGCCCACTATACCCCGGATGAAAGTGCAAAATGGCTGCCTCCAGATGGAAGAACCTGGAGATTCTGCAACAACAAAATGTGCAAGGAACTTTTCCTTTGTGTAGAAGATGTCCCACGGCGTGCTGGAGGATGCAGAGTTTTTTCCGTGGCAAAATACTGCAAACAAGCCTTGCTAGCTGCAAGAGTCACGGTTAGAGACAAAGGGTGCTGGCTGGGCCCAGGAAGGACCAGGATGTCGCCACTTGGACGAGGAAACAGAGGGGGCCCTCTGCAATTCAGAGAACCCACACAAAAGATGGAAGCACCCGTAGAAGTCCTTGAACATGGATTCAAGAAGTCCGAACACGGCGGTCATCTCAACACTGCAAAAGGAGGTCCCACAACACCGGAGATCAACTCAGGGAGCTGAGCATCACAAGACATAGTGATGGGGACCTACGCTCAGTTGTGCATGCAGGATTTCTTGGAAATGTGCACAGAAGCCCTCGTAGCTGAGGTTCATGTGGTGCACAAGATTACTGTCTGGAGAGGGGAGGCAAGGACTTACCTCCTCCAAATTTGGACAGTTGGACCACTGGACAGTCTAAGTCACTTGGGTCCACCCCCTGTGTTCCAGGGGCCATGCTTGTTAGGATGAGAGGGGTCCCAGAGTACCGGTGACGCTGAAGTTTAGTGCCTGTTGAAGCATGGGGAAGATTCTGTCAACCCACAGGAGATTTCTTCATGGCTTCCAGTGCAGGGGGAAGGCAGGCAGCCCCCAGAGCATGCACCACCAGGAAACAGTCGAGAAAGCCGGCAGGATTAGGTGCTACAATGTCGCTGGTAGTCTTCTTGCTACTTTGTTGCAGTTCTGCAGGCATCCTGGAGCAGTCAGGGGTCGATCCTTGGCCGAAGTCGAAGAGAGAGATACAGAGGAACTCTGGTGAATTCTTGCAAGTCATTATCTGAGGAAAAGCCCACTGGAGAGACCCTAAATAGCCCTCAGAGGAGGACTGGCCACCTAGGCAGGTAAGCACCTATCAGGAGGGGTCTCTGATGTCACCTGCTGGCACTGGCCACTCAGAGGCCTCCAGAGTGCCCCCACACCTCTGGAAACAAGATGGCAGAGGTCTGAGACAAACTGGAGGAGCTCTGGGCACCATGTCTGGGGTGGTGATGGACAGGGGAGTGGTCCCTCCCCTTTCCATTGTCCAGTTTCACACCAGAGAAGGGACTGGGGGTTCCTTAATCCGGTGTAGACTGGCTTATGCCAGGAGGGCACCAGCTGTGCCCATCAAAGCATTTCCAAAGGCTGGGAGAGGCTACCCCTCCCCAGCCTTTAACACCTATTTCCAAAGAGAGAGGGTGTAACACCCTGCTCTCAGAGGCAATGCTTTGTTCTGCCTTCCTGGGACTGGGCTGTCCAGATCCCAGGAAGGCAGAACCCTGTCTGTGAGGCGGCAGCAGCGGTAGCTGCAAAGAAAACGCCAAAGAGCTGGTTTGGCAGTTCCCGGGGTCCATAGTGGAGCCCCAGGGATGCATGGAATTGTCTCCCCACTACCATATTTGCCATGGGGGACAATTCCATGATCTTAGACATGTTATATGGCCATATTCCGAGTTACCATTGTGAAGCTACATATAGGTATTGACCTATATGTATTGCACATGTGTAATGGTGTCCCCACACTCACAAAGTCCGGGCAAATTTCCCTGAACTATGTGGGGGCACCTTTGCCAGTGCAAGGGTGCCCTCACACTCAGTAACTTTGCACCTAACCTTCAGCAAGTGAAGGTTAGACATATAGGTGACTTATAAGTTACTGAAGTGCAGTGAAAATGGCTGTGAAATAACGTGTGCGTTATTTACTCAAGCTGCAATGTCAGTTCTGTGTAAAGGTATGTCTGAGCTCCCTATAGGTGGCAAAAGAAATGCTGCAGCCAATGGGGATCTCCTGGAACCCCAATACCCTGGGTACCCAGGTACCACATATTAGGGAATTATAAGGGTGTTTCCAGTGTGCCAATTGAAATTGGTAAAAGTGGTCACTAGCCTATTGTGACAAATTTAAAGGCAGAGAGAGCATAAGCACTGAGGTTTTGATTAGCAGAGCCTCAGTGGCACAGTTAGTCACTATACAGGTATACACATTCAGGCCACAAACTATGAGCTCTGGGGTCCTGGCTAGCAGGATCCCAGTGAGACAGGTAAAAACAAACTGACATACATATAAAAATGGGGGTAACATGCGAGGAAAGATGGTACTTTCCTACAGAAGGGTATGCCCAGATGTTGGTCCCTTGCTCACTGTGCCACTGGATTCAAGCTAGCCTGGCTGATGAAGTGTGATACCCTGAAACCGGTCCTAGGATGCTTGTTTCCGGTCCAGGGAGGACCTGGCATGGCAGATCGGGCTGGATTGTTCCCATGTGGAACAGGGTCCGGACTGATTTGTATATGGCCTGGTCCAAACTGGGGTGGCAAGGTGAGAAGAAGAATGATGGATTAAACCCAGATCTCTGACTGAGGATGAGTGCTTGAAAAGTTTCAACCCTCCGTCCATCAACCTTTTGTGTTGCTAAAGTTGCCCTAATTGGGAAGGTTATGCCCAGACGTGGGTCCCTTGTTCACTGTGCCACTGGATTCAAGCTAGCCTGGCTGATGAAGGGTGATACCCTGAAACCGGTCACAGGATGCTTGTTTCCCGTCCAGGGAGGACCTGGCGTGGCAGTCGGGCTGGACTGTTCCCATGGGGAACAGGGTCAAGACTGATTTGTATATGGCTGGTTCCAAGCTGGGGTGGCCTGGTGAGCAGTAGAACAATGGATTAAACCCAGATCTGTGACTGGGGAGTGAGTGTTTGAAAAGTTTCAACACCCCGTCCATCATCCTTTTGTGTTAGGAAAGATGGAGAATGCAGGCCAGGAAAGTCCCCAGAGAGATCCCAGTCATCACAGTACCATCCAGAACAGACCAGCAAAGTCCCACGAGAGGGACAAGAGGAAGCGGAAGTGTCTCTTTAGTGAGGGGGATAATGATATCTTGGTCAGAGAGGTGACGGGGCACCAACACCAGCTTTTCATCACCTCCAGATTGCCAATTGGTAGGAAAGAGGCTATATGGCAGGCAATCGAAAATAAAGTCAACAGTGTGGCAGAGGTGAAGAGGACTGTCACTGACTGTAAGAAGTGCTGGCACTATTGCATGCGCAGAACTAAGGAGAAACTGGCCAGGAACCAAAAGGCAGCACTGTAGACTGAAGGTGGAAGTCCCACACCCCTGGGAGGACCTGGATGAGCTAGAGCAGGGTTCTGCAAAGTCGGTCCTGGAGAGCCGGGTCCATGCCAGATTTTTAACATATCCACATTTAGAAACAAGATGTTTCAGAATTCTACATTTTTCTTAATGTGGATATGCTAAAAATCTGGCATGGACCTGGCTCTCCAGGTCCGACTTTGCAGAACCCTGAGCGAGCTAGAGGATATGGTGGCAACAGTCATCCCTGAGGAGATGGACACTGGAATCGTAGGACAGGACAGCGCAGACTACCAAGAACTACCACAAATGCATGGTAAGTTGCAGGGGGGGCTATCCGGAATTTTACAAATGGCAAATGGGGGAGGCACATAGGACACACTGAATATATCCAAAAGAGTCACATCGGGACACATAGGACCCGAATCAAAAGGCCCAACGTCAACAGAGCCCCACTTTTAGTGATGCTCTGGTGGTGCTATGCAGTCTGACATATGCACAACGTTGTGTTAAGCCACTTACTGTGTCTTATCACTACCTTGTTAATATGGCCCCTACACATGCAACAGTTTGCCTGGAAAGGGTGTACAATCAGTGTGGCTGTGCCACAACAACACCCATTGCATATTGCTGTTGTCCCAGATCTAAGACTACAAGTTAACCTGAGGCTGTGACTAAGGTCAACACCACCACAGAGGTGGTGTTAGGATACTCCAACAAGGCAAAATGCTTTCCTTCCTCTGCGTGTCAATGCTCTTCTTATGTGTGCAGCATCCTGCAGCGCACATACCAATGACAAATTGCCATAATTGATTGTTTATGTGCAGGAAGGAACACCTTTCCTGCACATAAACAATCTATCCTCTCAACGCAGGCACCCTTGCACTATGGTGCAAGGATGCCTGTGTTAGTGCAGGGAGGTTAATTCTGCGCAGGTGCAGGGGGAAATACAGGGGTGCGCTATATTCCTTTAAATACAGTGCATCCCTGTGTTTCAAAAGTGGCACAGAGGAGCTTTTTGTGCTGCTGCATCGAGCTGCACCACTTTGGAAGAAATCAGGCCCTCAGTTTGCAACATGTCCTATGCAACTCTCACAGGGTGGCCCAACAACAACTCTCAACTATATGCACTATTTGGGAATGGGCACAAATTGAACATATACAACATATGGGCATGTCTATGATTGTCATGTGTGCTGCTGTACAAGTAGCTTCAATGTCCCCATATAACAAGGTTTCCTGTGTTGTGGGAATGTTTGGCGTTGTGCATAAAGGGACACTTTCATGCGTAAGAACAGGCACAAGTGGAGTCAATGTTGCACTAGCCCGTAATGCAACCATATCATCATGCAAACAATCGCCAATGCAGCTCAAAGCTGTCCATTCCCCTAATGCCACATTACCAAACTCTCAAAATGCATGCATTGATCCACACTGAACATCCTTACACCAACATATGCTTGTGGTATATATGCTGTATGCAAGGAAATGTCCCTAATGTAGGAAGGGAAAAACTAATGGGGCTGACAATCCATAAAGCTTACACTGTGCCATCCAACTATCACAAGTGTGGGGCCTGCGAAATGCAGATGACAAAGTTACGCAAGCATTATAAGCAATGGACCTCCCTGTGCTGTGCTGCACTAGTGCCATCATTCATGGTGCCAAGACAGTAAAGCCCCAGAACAGTGAAAACACTCATTATGCCACTGTGGGAATGTCCACCATGGTTAATAGGAATGTAAATGATGTGCTACCATGGAGTCACTGGCTGGGGCTAGGGGCCTGCAAGGAATATGGTGATGTAGGATCAATGCACAAAATACTTTGAAATGTTGCCCCATGTGTGATGCACAATGCAACACATAATAAACAACTACAACTTGGAGTGTGTAACATGTCACTGAACCACCAGTAGTAAGTAAATGATGAGCCATGTCAACAGCCACTACAGTCATAGATTGATATTTCACTATCCCATTGCAGAGGATACTTGCCTTACCTCCTGCCAACCTTCCTGTCCTGAGTTTTACAGAAGACATGCATGATCAGCTGTCGACCATCAATGAAGAGACTCTACCGGATGTCTTAGGTTCCTTCTAGATACCATCTCCAGTCACAGGGAGGGCACACAGCATTGCAGGGTCTCCACATGAACCACCCAACTACCAACACACAGCACCAACCAGTCCTGCCGGAGTGCAGAGGTGCCTCTGTCCAAATAAGGGCAACTCAGCTACCATCAGAAGAACCCACTTCCTGCTACGTGGACTCTAGCAGTCCCTGGCCAACATAGCTGCTGTCAGGAAGCAGAGGCTTTAACAATTGCCCTCCTAAAGTGGCAGCAGCATGATAGATAAAAAGCTAGGGGCAATAAAAAATTCCATGGAGCGCATACAGTGGGAAGTGGCCTCCCTCAAGGGAAAACATGGCTGCCTACCACCGCTATGTAGCTGCGGAGTTGATCAGCAGATGTGTGTGGCCCACTCAACTTCAACAACAGCACCACCCATGGCACAAGAGGCACCTACACACATCAGAGGATGAAGATGTGGAACAAACAACATTCACTTGTAAAACCACCCCGTAGCACCAGTCTGTGACACATGGACAGTATCTCCTTAGATCTGTGCTGAAGACCATGCCAGTGATGTGACAGTTGGCAATGTGCCCGCTTCACTCAGCCACTGTTGACATATCTGCTATGGACTATCATTGTCCCAAATCCTGCCTATTATCAATTTGGACACATCCTGACTAATGCACACTTCGCCTACCCATGTCTCATGACATGGCCCTCACCCTTGGACTCTGAATGTACATCAAATGTCTTAGGATCTAGCTTATGGATTTTTTAATGTTTTTGTATTTTTTTTAACATAGAGCCCCATACATAACCCCCACCCAGCCCCCTAAAACAAAAAAATAAACTAAAACCTACCCCCACCATACCTACTTTAACCCATAACTAACCTAATCTATGCTATCTAACCTATTACTACCCACCTAATAGCAACTGAAAGTAAATACAAACTACAACAGGAGAAGGGAAGGAACTGGGAGGCTGTGCATACCCTGGATTACATCTTCTTCAACTTATTTTTACAAACCTTCAAGAGTTTGAAACTGTGAGCATTGTCCTGCTCCAGTCTGTCCAGCCTGGTCATAGTAGCTGCCATGTCCCTCCTCCTGTCTGCCTCAAAGCTGGCGGATGTGGCTGCTGCAGGTGGCTTTTGTGGTGCATGTGTTGCCATTGGTGCTGTGGACGTGGAGGAGGTTGGACCGGCTCAGGCACCCTCGCTGTGGTGATTTATGCGCTCTGCCCTGTTGAGGCCTGTTTAGGAGGGCCCCCATGTGGGAAGGCAAGCCAAGACCACAATGACCTCTCCCTCTGATATCTCCTTGTTAGACCTGGCATCCTTGGCATGGTCCCCCTTGTCTTTTTTCCCTCTGCTTCCCATGTTTTTATTGAGTGCTGAACTCGGTTTTTGCTGTTTTTGGTACTCCGGACACTTTACCACTACTGACCAGTGCTAAAGTGCAAGTGATCCTGTGTAAATTGTATGTGTAATTGGCTTATTCCTGATTGGCATATTGAAAATACTAGTACGTTCCTAGTAAAGTGCCCTAGAGGTGCACAGGCCTGTAAATCAAATGCTACTGGCGGGTCTGCAGCACTGGCTGTGCCACCCATATGAGTAGTCTGGTAAACATGGCTCAGACTTGCCACTGCAGTGTGTGAGTGTGCAGTTTTAAACTGCCAATTCGACCTGGCAAGTGTACCCACTTACCTGGTTTAAACCTTCTCTTTTTCTACATGTAAGGCACCCCTAAGGTAAGCCCTAGGTAGCTTCATGGGCGGAGAGCAATGTATGTTAAAGGTGGGACACGTACTGATGTGTTGTACATGTCCTAACAGTGAAAGAATGCTACACTCAGATTTCAATGTTGCAAGACCTATCTCTCTCATAGGTTAACATGGGGACTGCCTCTAAATATCATTAAAGTGCAGATTCACTTTGGGAGCAGATGTTAATTTGGAGTTTGGGGTCTTTGAACTCACAATTTAAAATTACATCTTTTAATAAAGGTGATGTTTAGATTGTTAGTTTGAAAATGCCACTTTTAGAAAGTAGGCATTTTCTTGCTTAAACCATTCTGTAACTCTGCCTGTTTGTGGATTCCTTGTCTGGGTCAGGTCGACAGTTGGGCTGTTTGTGAATCTCCACTAGACAGTGACACAAAGGGAGCTGGGGTGTAGCCTACATATCCTGATTGGCCATCTGGGCTAGCGTCGAGGGAGGAGTGGTCACTTACACCAGATAGGACTGATGGGCTACTTCAAAGGCAGAAAGGGGTATAAGTAGTGGACCCAATACCCCAGATTTTCAGATTAGTTCAAGGATTCGAGAAGAACCTCTGTCAGAGGAAGAGCTGAAGACCTGAGGAGAAGTGCTGCCACTGCCTGTGACTGTCCTTTGTTGGGCAACCCTGCAGTTGCTGCTTCTGCCTATGAAAGGGGACAAAGACTGGACTTTGTTGTGCATTCCTTCTTGAAAGGTATCCCCAAGGCCTTGGACTGAGCTTGCCTCCTGTTTTTGAAGCCTCAGGGTCAGCAAAGGCTTCATCCACCAGTCTCTGAGTCTGCATGCTGTGGACTCTAGCTTTCTAGAGGGTGTCGTTCCTGGGCCCCTGGAAGTGAATTTCTGGTGAAAATCCTGTGAAACGACACCAAACATCTCTGTGTGACTTGGCTAACGATGGTGCTGCACAAAGCCTATGATGCTGCCTACACCTGGATCAGTGGACTTCACTGAGGCACAATGACCTCAAGTCAATGTAGGCCCAAAGTCGCTCCAGCCACTGATTTCTGCACAAACCCGTTAGTTTGGGTGTCATACACCAGATGTTCATGACACCCACCTCTGTTGCAGCGTCTGTGACCCTGTGCTGTGATCGCGACCGCATGAGGTCGCCCCTCAGCATTGTGACTTTGCTGGACTTTGACTTTGCCTTTGCCGGAGGTGGCAAGGAATCGACTCCACACAACCCCACATTTTCAGATTTCTTCAAGGATTCAAGACACAGCAGTCCTCCCAGCTTCCCTGTTGTCCTGTGCCTCTATCCCCTGAAACGTGTGGCCACTGCCACTGACCGCAGGTCCCTGATCATCCTGTGTTTGTGGGTTTGCCTGGGTTCCCTGTAGTAGTGGACACACTGCTGATTGACGTGTCCTGGGGACAGAGGTTTGGGCCCGCTGGGTGGGTACTATGGTGGTGTTTCCTGAAGGGGGAGGCTCTGTGGTGGTATGGGACTGTGCCTGGGTAACCGACTGTCCGGAGATCCCTGATGGGCCAGGTTGGTCATCCAGATCCAGGTGTCCAGAGCTGCTGTCATCACTGTGGGCCTCTTCTGTGGGGGGACTGGATTTTGCTGGCACCTCCACTCCGGTGACATTGTGTGGGGGACCTGTGGGGATGTAAATGCAGTGTTATTGTTTCTGCATTTGACGTCTTGTGAATGGGTGTGTTGCCCTCTATGGTTGTGATTGCCCTGCCAGCTTTGCCTTGTGTGAGTAGTGATTTTGTGGGATAGGTGATTCTCTATAATGTGCATGCTTTAGTGATGGGTGTCCATGAAGGGCTGTGATTGATGTCCATGCATTTGGGTTGCATGCAGGGCTTGGTATTGGGATGGGTGGGTTATGATGATGGGGTGTATGTGAGGTGGTCGGGTGATGGGGGTGAGGGTAGGGGTCAGGGTATGTGATGGCATGCAGGTAGGGGGGTGATAGTAATAGAGATTTGACTTACCAGAGTCCAGGCCCTCAGGATGCAGTATTGCCAAGATTTGCTCCTCCCATGTTGTTAGTCGTGCTGAAGGAGTTGGGGGCCCACCGCCAGTCCTCTGTAGAGCTATCTGGTGTCTTGCAACCATGGAACACACTTCCCCCATAGGTCGTTCGATCTCTTCCTGATGTCATCCCTTGTTCCTCGGTGCTGTCCCACGGCGTTGACCCTGTCCACAATTCTCTGCCATAGCTCCATCTTCCTAGCAATGGATGTCTGCTGCACCTGTGATCCGGATAGCTGTGGCTCTACCCGGATGATTTCCTCCACCATGACCCTTAGCTCCACCTCTCAGAACCTGGGGTGTCTTCGTGGTGCCATGGGTTTAGTGTGTGTGGTGTGTGTGAGGGTGTTTGAGGTGATGTGTTGGGGTGTGTGCCATGAGGTGCGTGGATGGTATGTGGGTAATGGTGTTTTGTGGCTCTGGTTCTATGGGTGCTCTTGGTGTCTCTCTCTCTCTGTTGTCAATTTATTTGAGTCATAAAGGGTTGTGGGTAGTGTGTGTGTGTTTTATAGTGTTGTGGATGTGTGGGTGTGGTGTGTGTATGTGTGTCAGGTGTGTGTAGTTTGAATTGTGTAATGTGTTGTTTTGTTAGTGTGTGTGTATTTTGAGGGCGGCGGTATGTACCACCAATGGTTTACCGTGGTTGAATGTCCACCGCGGTGATTCGTGGGTCATAATGCTGTGGGCATAGTTCTGTTGGTGTAACGGTGTGGGTTTTGCTACCGCCAGTTTATCACTGACCTTTGGCCTGGCGGACTTGTGTGTGTGGCTGTATAGTGACGGATTGCTATGTGTCGGTCATAATATGGATAGCGGTAAACCGCTGCGGTGGCTGGATGTTGGTGGCAGTCAGCATGGCGGGAAGCGGGACTTACCGCCAATGTTATAATGAGGGCCTAAGTCTCTTATTCTTTTTAAAATTCATATCTGGACTTGTGTATGTTGGATTTTTGTTGTTTTGGTCTTGTCGGATTTAGATAAATATTACCTATTTTTCTAAACTGGTGTGGTGTCCATTTTGTAGTGTTTTCACTGTATCACTGTGTGTGTCGGTACAAATACTTTACACATTGCCTCTGAGATAAGCCTTACTGCTTGTGCCAAGCTACTAAGTGGGTGAGCAGGGGTTATGCAAGGGTTATGCTTTTACCCTGATTAGAGTGAGGGTCCTTGCTTGGACAGAGGGCAAACTGACTGCCAACCAAAGACCCCATTTCTAACACTCCTGCACATCTTCTTGTACCCTGCATTTACCTCCATGATGGGGTAGAAATGTTAGGCCTTCCTATCAAAAGCACGCTCCTGTGCTGGGGTCATAGTAGCAGCTACAACAAGAGGAGAACATGACATCAAACACTGCATTGGGTAGAGGTTGAACAACCCTACAATATACACAGCATCATCAGATGACACATGCTGTCCACCAGACATTCCACAATAATGTTAATTACCAAATCCAAACTAAGGCCCTCATAATGACATTGGAGGTAAATCCCACTTACTGCCATGCTGACTGCTGCCAACATACCGCCACCGACGCGGATATCCGTTCACCATATTATGACACACACACACAAATCTGTCACTATTCAGCCACAGACACAAGTCTGCCACACCAAAGGTCAACGATGAGCTGGCGGTATCCAAACACACACCGTTATGCCAAAGGAACAACACTCACCACATTATGACCCCCAAATCACCATGGCAGACTTTCAACGGTGGTAAACCATTGGCGGTACATACCACAGCGCTCAAAATTCACACACTCAAACAAAAGAACACCACATTGGACAATTTAAATGAAACACACCTGACACCCATACACATACCATACTCACACCACTATAAAACACACACCCACATTACCCACACCCCTTTACGACTACAAATAATTGCCACCGGAGAGAGACAGCAAGACCACTCACACAACCAGGGCCACAAACCACCATCACCTATACACCACCTATGCACTTCAAAACACACACCCCAACACATCACCCTACACACCCTCACCCACACCACTCACACAACACCTGTGGCACCACAACGACACCCCAGATTCTCTGAGGAGGAGCTTAGGGTCATGGTTGAGGAAATCATCAGGGTAGAGCTGCAGATATTTGGAGCACAGGTGCAACAGATATCCATTGTTAGGAAGTTGGAGCTATCGTGGACAGGGGCAACGTGGACTGGGGCAACGCTGTGGCACAGCACCCAAGAAAAAGGGATGACATCAGGAAGAGGTGGAATGACCTACGGGGAAAGGTACGTTCCATAGCAGCAAGACACCAACTAGCTGTACAGAGGACTGGTGGTGGACCCCTACCTCCTCCCCTACAACGAACAACATGGGAGGAGCAAGTCTTGGCAATCATGCATCCTGAGGGCCTGGCCGGAGTTGAGGAGGACTGGATTCTGGTAAGTCAACTCTCTATTTCTATCACCCCCTACCTGCATGCCATCACATACCCCCAACCTCACCCTCACTCCCATCACTCCACCACTTTCCCACACACCCCACCATCACATCTCACTCATCCTAATGCCAAGCCCTGCATGCACCACCAATGCATGGACACCACTCACAGACCTGCATGGACACCTATCACTAAAGCATGCACACTGGAGAGAATCAGCTATCCCACCACATACCAAGTCACACAAGTTAAAGGGCAAATATAACCTAACAGGGCAACCCACCGATGCACAATATGTCACACACAGAAACAATAACACTGCACTTACATCCCCACAGGTATCCCAGCCTATGTCACTGGAGAGGAGGTGCCAGAATTAGCCAGTCCCCCGACAGAAGAGGCCCACAGTGATGACAGCAAAACGGCTCACCTGGATATGGATGACCAACCTGGCCCATCAGGGACTTCCGGACAGTCGATTACCCAGCCACAGTCACACACCATCACAGAGCCTCCCCCATCAGGAAACACCACCACAGCACCCACCCAGCGTACCCACACCTCTGTCCCCAGGACACATCAATCAGCAGAGTGTCCATCACTACAGGGACCCCAGGGCACCCCCCATACCCAAGACAATAAAGGACCTGGGGTCAGTGGTGGTGGACACACGGTTCAGAGGACAGAGGCACAGGAGAACAGGGAAGCTTGGAGGACTGCTGTGCGCCAGGGGGAGTACAGGCCCAGGGAATCGACTCTCCAGGAGGCACTCACTGAGATCTTGGGAGCATACCAACATTCCCAGGATACGGTGGGCCAGATCCTGGCCAACGTGCAGGAAAACAGGCAGCTGCAAGACGGACAGTACCAGGGGATCAGGGAGGACTCGTAGGCCATTAACACTACCCTGGTCTCCATTGCAGAGGTGCTGGCAGTCATGGCCAACATTATAAGGGAGGCAGCCTCACAACAGCGGGCCCTTTCCACTAGCCAGACAATTGAACAACCTTCCACTTCAGCTGCCGCTAGTGGATAGGAGGCCCGCCACAGGACCAACAGGCAACCAGCACCCCTCCCCTGCAGAAGGAAAACCACCCCGCAAACGATCCCTGTGATCCAGGCAGAAGCCAGAGACTATTGCCAAGACCCCCGCCAGGAAATAAGTCCCACTCTGTCACCCTGTCTACCTTGAACTGCCATTGCTCCCCTTCCTATGTCCCCTTGGACAATGCACCTGTGCTACAAATAGACTGGAACTATACCCTGGACATTCCTCCATCATCAACCCAGCCCATTGCACTTCCCCCTTTTCTTCTTAGCACTGCAATAAACACTATTTGAAAAAATACTAGTATGGAGTATGTCAAATGATTTAAGTATGTATTCATTTAACAAGGTTCAAACATTTCAATTCAACTGTATAGTAATGTGCACTTAGGATAGACCTGTAGTTGGCTGCAGTGAACACACCAGGAGTGATAGTGGGGCACCAACATCTGCGGAAAGAATGACCAAATGGTACAGTGAGTAGTCATAGAAGTGAGAAATCACAGCCTTCCAGTGACAATCTTAACCAATAAAATAAATGTGAAGTACCACTGTCTTACCTGTGTGTCATTGGACATATTGTCGAATCACTGCAGTTCTGTTGTCCTCATCCTCTGCCTCCTCATCTTCACTGTCCACAGGGTCCACTGCTGTCACAAGGGCATCTCCAGCCTCCTCTTCCTGCAGAAAAGGCATACAGTGTCTCAAGGCAAAGTTATGCAACATGCAGCATGCAATGATCATCCGGCAGACCTTCTTAGGTGAGTAGCACAGGGATCCACCAGTTAGATGGAGGCACCGAAACCTGGCCTTCAGGAGACCAAATGTACGTTCAATGATCCTTCTTGTTCGCCCATGTGCTTCATTGAACCGTTCCTCTGCCCTTGTCGTGGGATTCCTCACCGGGGTCAGTAGCCATGATAGGTTGGGGTAACCAGAGTCACCTGCAAATATCGAGGGACAACATTTAACCACACACTATCCCTTATGGCCCACATCATACCCATATACCAGCATCCACTGGGTGGGAGCCAGTGCTCACCTATGATCCACACACTGTGCCTCTGTAGTTGGCCCATCACATTTGGGATGCTGCTATTCCCTCAGGATAAAGGCATCAGACCCAGGATACTTCGCACTGACGTGGAAGATGTACTGGTCCGCCAGGCACACCATTTGGACATTCATTGAAAGGAAACTCTTTTGATTTCTGTACACCTGTTCATTTTGCCTGGGGGGGGGGAACAAATGCAATATGTGTTCCATCAATCGCCCAAATTATGTTGGGGATATGTCCCATTGCATAGAAGTCAGCCTTCACTGTGGCCAAATCATCCACTTGGGGGAAAACAATGTAGCTGCACATGTGTTTAATCAGGGCAGACATCACTCTGGTCAGCACTATTAAGAATGTTGGCTGTGACGTTTCTGCTGCCAAGCCCACTGTCACTTGGAAAGAACCAGTTGCCAGGAAATGGAGCACAGATAGGACTTGCACGAGAGGGGGATCCCAGTGGGGTGGCGGACAGCAGATATCAGGTCAGGCTCCAGTTGGGCACACAGCTCTGAGGTTGTGGCCCTGTCAAGTCTCCAGGTGAGGATACTGTGCCTGACCTCCATTGTTGCCAAGTCTACCAGGGGTCTGTACACGGGGGTATGTCTCATACTCCAATTCATCTGCAGGGGTTGCCATCTAGGGAACCAAAGAGTGAGGAGCCGGTAATAAATGGTACATTGTAGCCACAACAGTACAATGCATGATGTTATTTTGAAATGTATAGGTGGCAATTGTCCAGATTGTACAATTGTGAACTGTGACGCAGTTGTAATCCAGGGCCTGCTCCCCCCCCCCGAAATGACGTCCACCTGTCCTGTGTGGATAGACAGGTGGAATTGAGGTAATTCTGCTGGCGTTGTGCGCCTTTGCGGGAGGCGGTCGGGAACTGCTGTGCAACACCACATTGGATAATATTGGCCCCTTTGGGGTACAGTGGCCAATGGTGATGTACACCAGCGGTGACGGTATGCATCACCGCAGACGTCACAGCCATTTCCTATCTGTTCACTCACTTGCTACCTGACCTTCAACAGGAGAGGACCTACACTGCATGTGCTGCTGTGACCTGTGTCTAGAACCTACCATGGCTTGTGAGACTAGGGAAAGGGCCCCTGCCTTCACCTCAGCGGAGTTGGAGTGACTGGTCCTACCCCAGTACCGACTGCTGTATAGGCCTCCAGACCAACAGGTGAGTATACTGTGAGCACAATGCATGTCTCATGAATGCAGGGAGTGGTGTGTGTGAAGGCCTTGTGTAGGGGGGGTTGGTGAGGTGCAGCTTGTGTGCTAGGCCATGTCTGTGCAAATGGGAATGGGAAGGGGTATGGTGGGCCATGAGCGTGACAGGCAGGATGGTCTGGGTAATACCTTTCCCTGTGTGTATTTCCTCTGCAGGTCAGCGCTCATCAAAAGAAGGGTATATGGCGTGACATTGCCAAGTACATGTGGACCCTGGGGGTCTATGGCAGGCGGAGCACCCACTGTCGGAAACGGTGGGAGGACCTGAGACACTGGGCACAGGAGACTGTGGAGGCCCAGCTGGGGATGGCCTCCCAACGAGGAAGGGATGCCCGTCGAACCCTGACCCCCCCGATGGCCCGCATACTGGCGTTGGCCTATTCAGAGTTGTATGGGTGTTTGAGGGCATCACAGCAGCCACAAGAGGATGAGTATACTGCCCATAATTACATCTTACACATGGTAGGGTGGTACCCGGGTGGGGGATGTGTATCTGTGGGTGCCCCTAGGCCAGGCCTGACATCGCAGAGTAGGTCCCATGTTGGGCAGGGTTCAGATGTGATATTCCTCCTACCTAGCTAGTATGCATCCACTACTGGGCAGGGCTCTGTGGGTCCCAGGTATGCTGTAGTTGGCGGTATGTGTCTCTCCCCATGCCCTGGTGACTAGCATTGTTACTGGTAGTGCACTGCATAGTGCATAGGGCTGTTCACTGTGTGCGAGGGCGCTGCGTACGCCATAGATGGTGTTGGTGCAGCCATTGACCAAGTGATCCTTTTGTCTCTCCCCCCACTTTTGTTTTGTCATCCTGTCCTTATGTGCATTAGCATCATGTGGTGGAGGAGCAGAGGCACCGGCAATGGAGGGAGCTGCATCCCACAGCAACCAGGAGGCAGAGTCCACCAAAGGTGAGGGCACCAGTGGGACAGAGGGTGAGGGGAACACCCCGGCGGAGACTGGAGGGGACAGTTCGGACACCGATACCTCCTCCGATGGAAGCCCCCTGGTGGTGGCTGACACCTCTGTGACCAACCCAGCTACAGGTACAACCACTTCCCCGTACCAGCACCACCCTCCCAGCAGCCCCTCAGTGAGATTCCCGTGCCCGCTCACCCAGGAGGGTGGGTATCTCTACCCCAGGCACCTCAGGCCCTGTCCCAGTGACCTCTGGTGCCCTGAGTGAGGAGGCTATTGACCTCCTACAATCCATCTCTTTTGGGCAGTCAACCATAGTGAATGCCATCGAGGGGCTGGCTGCCCAAATGCAACAAACCAATGCATTTCTAGAGGGCATTCACCCTAGCTTGTCGGCCCAACAGAGATCAATCCAGGCTCTAGCCTCCTCTCTGATGGCAGCCATTGTCCCTGTTGCCCCCTCCATCATCCACTACCCAATCCCATTCCCCTCAACCCCAACCTATCCCAAGCACACAGGCAGACCAACATGCACACAAGACAACACACAAGAGTGGTTCAGGCAAACACAAGCACCACACTTCATCCGACAGGCGCTCACACAAACACCATCCAGATGCAGATAAACCAACATCCATTGCCTCCACCGTGGCCCCCTCCTCCTCCTCCTTCACCTCCCTCCCAGTTGCGTCTCCACTCACGCCTGCATGCACTACATCCTCAGCCGCTACCGCCATCACCACCACACCTATCAGAACACACACCTCACTGGCAGACACCACCCCAACAGCCATGAACATGTCCCCTGAGTCCTCTCCCACTGTGTCTGTGCCCCCCCAAGTTACGCAAACACAAGCACTCAGACCCCCAACAGCCATCCACCTCACAACAGCATCCAGCCCATGCACCTGCACCCAAACACAGCAGACAGACACCTCCCACAACTACTCCCTCTTCCTCAACTCCCAAACCTTCTCCCTCTTCCTGCCCCAATGTCCCGAAAAAGTTTGTCCTCTCTACCATTGACCTCTTCCCTACCCCTCACCTCCCTGTCCTTCACGTCTGACCGGGGTGGCTAAAACCCAGGCAAGCACCTCACCCACCCAGTGCATGGGCCCAGTAGTGTACACAGCAACTCGTGGTGGTAAAGGATCCAGGCCACCAGCCAGCCTCATGGAAATGGTGCCTGCCCCAAGTGCTGCCCAGAAGGACAGGGAGTCATCCCCAAGTGATGCTCGTAAGGGCAAGGAGTCATCCCCAGCTGCTGCCAGGAAGGGCAGGGAGCCATCCCCAGCTGCTGCCACGAAGGGAAAGGGCCCTGCACCAGCTGCTTCCCTGAAGAGCAAGGAGCCATCCCCAGCAGCAGCCAGGAAGGGCAAGGGGCCTGCACCAGTAGGCAGGAAGGAAAAGGGGCCTGGTGCAGACTTAGTCAGAGCCCCCACCACCAACCATGGTTGTGCAGCCATCGAGGCTGGAGGGGATGGGCTGGAGCTTCCCCCCACAACCACCACCAGTAGCAGCAGCAACACCACTGCCACCACTGAGCAGCTGTCCGAGGCTGCAGAGGATGGGCTGGGGCTTCCCCCCACAACCATCAGCAGCAGTGGAAGCAGTACCGCCACCATCAGTGGTCAGCTGTCCGAGGCTGCAGGGGATGGGCTGGAGCTTCTCCCCACAACCACCACCAGCAGCACCACCACCACTGCCACCACTGAGCAACCGTCACTGCCCGCGGACATTCATTAGACCTGCCTCCATGGGCTGTTGTGCAGCCTGCCCCCTGCAAATCCTGTTGGTATGACACCCAGCTGAGAGACTGTGAGCTTCCCCTCCCCAGGATCGATGATGCCCCCTCTAGAACCAGTGGGTCTGGCACCCACTCACCCCATGCTCCCCAGGATCAGAAGCACAGGGCGTGAAGCCCCCTCCCCAGGATCAGAAGCACAGGGCACGACACCCCCTCCTGAACCAGTGGTTATGACACCCACCAGAGCCAATGGGCAAGTCAACCACTTGAGAGACTGTGGCCTTGCACTCCCCAGGACAGAGAGCAATGGGCATGTTGGTCCCTCCAGGACCAGTGGTGTTGTTCCATCTGCCCGCTGAGGTGCCCCCCCACTGTTCCCCATCCCCCTGAGGTGCCTGCCTATTTTCGAACTGATGTTCCTGCAGTGTTAACTCCGTGTTGCTGCAGGAGACAAGTGGGGCCTTGGTCTGTGTGATGTGGCCCTGTGGCCCACACACGTTGAGGACTGGGCAGTGTCCCTTGATTTGTACATATGTATATACTTTTAGATGTACGTATTTTTGATGTATTTATATTATTGCACGCACTTTCATCAATTCCTGTAGTCCTTGCATTATTCCTGAGGGGTACGAGGTATATATTTGTTTTCTTGTGCATCTGATAGTGTGCATGATGTCAGGGGTGTGTGTGTTGTGCGTGTGTGTGTCACTCTCTTTTTTCTCCCTCCCTCCCCGTGTGCTAGGCAGCTGTACTCACCATTGTCCTCTTTGCTGTCGTTGGTGTGCGAGGTGGAGCAGGACGTAGAAGATTACAGGGAAGATCTGCAGCTCAAGTTCCATGGCAGCATGGTTGTTCCCTGTGTCTCCAAAGGTGAGTCGTTTCCCTTCTGAGCTCAGTTTCCGCCAGGCTTTTGATGTCATTGGTACCGCCCCGGAAAAGGTGGTGGATTGCAGGGTCTTAATACAGTGGGTGGAACATTGACTTCCGCTGGCTGTGGGCATCTACCGCCGTGGTGCCTGTTATTTCTGCCCTGGCGGTCGGTGTGGTAAAGTGACTGTCTATCTGAGCTCTTTCCACTATGGTCATAAATTGGCGGTAGTCACCACTGGCCTGTTGGCAGTATTACCGCCACTTTATCACCAACCGCCAGGGTTCTAATGAGGGCCTAAACTTCCTACCAGCCATCTACGGTATCATGCTCATGTCACTGGGCTAATTGTTATCAATTGCTGACCAGTAGGGCTCAGAGGTAAGTTGGACTAGTGCCTCCATGTGCCACATTTGCATCATCATACTTGTGAGGATCAAATGACCCAACAAGTCCTAAATCACTGTGCTAAAGTCACAAAGTGGTGCACTGTTTGCATTCCACCACTTTGAGACCCCTTGCGCTGCATTATGCCTTGATCAGACATCATTTATTCAAGGTGGATTTCACCTGGTAGGGGGGCAGGAAAAATGGCACTAGGTATTCTGAGAGATTCCAATGTATCATTTATGTTTCTTTCAGTTAACACCTGCTCAGATCAGGTGTTACAAGGAGGCACATCATTGCTTACAATGGACCCCATGTAATGGGCACCTATGTACACTTCAGGGTAGGTGCCAATATTGTTTGCCCTAAGCCTGAACAGTACATCTATTATGTCTATAGATTTTGTACCTACTGCCTCACACCTTGTGGCATGGTGTGCAAAATATCTCATGTGGCACAGACATGGTGGTGGTAGGGGTGCCCTAAGGGGCACAGAAAGAGTGGCACTGCAATGGGTGCAGCAACAGTTTTCCTCATTATTGAACTACCTGTGCACATGCATGTTTTACGTCTTCTTAGTACCAGGTAAACATTCACCATCCACATTCTATACAAATTTGATGTAACCAAGCTCACTCGCCATTATTATGATGTGTGGCTCATGTAGATTAATCTGCACACATCTTGTGTTTGCTACAATCTGTAGACATGTCCCACATCCATCTGGAGCAGAGTTGAGATCTCAATGTGTACTCAAATGGCTGTTGCCTAGCACAATAAGGATCCTTGCACGGCTCCTGCCTCACTTAATTTCAGAAGATTAGTAAGGCACCGGTGGTGCAAGTGTCTACTTGATAAGCCCCCTAAAGACCTCAAAACATGTACATCACTTGTACCATGTCCTGAGTAAATTGAAGCAACATGTGTAACACAGTGCTGTAACATGTGCTGTGATAAATATGTTGCCAACAAGCATGTTAATCAGATAAACACCACCTCTGATACATATCTTGACTGACATCACTATATATGTGGGCAAGCTTTCTTTTTCCTAACACTCACAATTTCATAGCAGCACACGTTGTCACTTGTGCAACAGTCAACTTCATCTACATCCTCAACATTGCTTCAGACATGATGGTAATACCCAAACTCAGATGACGTTATCTTATTGGTCACACATGCCATTTTAACATTGCATTGCACACATCATACCCTCTCACACAAAACCCTGGAATGATACATGTGACCCACAAGGTGACATTTACTGGCTGAATCGGGGTCTTCAAAATGGGAAACCTCTCCAATTGTGTAGTGTTGAGGTCCACCTGCAAGACATGACAGGAACACATAGGTTTGTGATTTTTGGACATTTAGGAGGATGGACAACTGTTGCACATTCACCTTGTTTAGCTGAGTAAGCTAGTCAACTTTGTGTTAGGAATGACAACTGGCAACAATTAAATTTCTGTCTGTAAGACAAAGGGCCAAATTAAAGAGTCCCTGGCACCACCAGAGCGTCACTTTACGTGATGCTCTTGCGGTGCTTTACACTGCACCATATGTACAAAGAGCTGTTATGCCACATTTTGTAGCATAACGTCTCGATATCCATATGGGGCAGCGTGACACAGTATTCTGCATCAGATGGGCATGCAATGGTTGTTGCAGTGGCTGTCCCATTGTAACACCCATAGCTTTTGACGCTGCCCCAGATTTACAAGACATCGTACTTACTGCCAGCGCCAAAAGAGTAACAACACCCCAGGGGTGGTGTTTGCATGGCAAAGAGGTAAGGAATGCTTTATACCTCTTATTTCTTGCTTCTTATATGTATGCGTCTTTTAAAGGCACACAGAGGAGGTTAAATACCATGCATGTTTGCTTATGTGCAGGTAGGCATCCCTTCCTGCACATTTACAATCTAACTCAACTGATGTTTATGCACTACTAGGTGGCCTGCATTCTGCAGCATACATAGAAGTAGCATATCACCATTGCAGGTTGTTTATGTCCAGGAAGGGATACCTTCCTGTACAAAGACACTCCCCTCAGCACAAACACACTTGCACTGTGGTCCAAGCATGCCTGCATTGACGCTGGCTGCCTAGTTATGTGCCAGTGCATGCACAGATGCAGGCCTGCCTGTACTCAAGGAAATACAGGGCAGGCCTATTTTTAAAATCCAGTGTAGTACTGCTGATGTTGGGACAGCACTGCGCTGCACATGTTTCTCACATATGTGGCTAATAGTTATCACACAAGAACATGCACAGATTTAAGTGGCAGATATAAGTTTGTTTCAGATACATATTTTTAACAATATGGGGGAACAGAATATTGTCCATTGGATAAAGCTTTGACTCTTGTAGTTGACCTATGTGAAGAAGCAGGCAACCAGTCCGATGCTTGCCAGTTCTCAATCCCATATCACCAACACATGCCTCCATCATGTGTGTATCATATGTAACATATGGCACACAACAGTGGATGTCAGGACACTGTCAGGCCCTATCAGTAGGGTTGCACTTGGCATATTTTGCACCATAAATGGATATGCTACACATGCAAAGTGGAAATTGGCTTTTTGGTGACAAACATTCAGGTAATCAACCGCCCTTAGGCAGAAATATAAGTTGACTCCAATAAAGGAACAGTCTAACCAAGTTGATGTTAAGGCTATATTTTTGGAGTGCCACTTAAAGCAGGGATACACAGCTTGTATTCCTCAGGCCTGTTTCTGCAGTCACGTGGCGCCAGCCTTTCACACTGTCACAATGCTTGCACTTGTCAAAAATTGACATATGGTTAGGTAGTAGTTGCCTCCATTGGCAACATCACCTTTAAAAAATTTGACACAAATGTTGCATCATGAGGCAGTCACACCTTCTTACATTTGTGTAAATGTCATGTCGATCTGCACATACATGACTCTCGGCACACACACACCCATGACTGACAATACTCATGCGTCATGTTTCCCATCACTTTAACTTTACTTTCTCCATTTACATAGTTGTAATGACCATGATGGACATATAATTTTGTGCATGGAAAACATGTACTCTTGCATCATTGCACATGTGTGTTTGATATTTGATACTATATGGTGTATATGTGATACACAATGTACACAAAAAGGAATGTGTTATTTGTCTGCAATGGGTGCATTGCTAAGCTCTCTTAAATGTTGTTTGGTTTAGACACTAAACTTTCTGTCCTGATCCTTGACAAAACATGCTGCAGTCAACCTTATGTCCTCCTGTCATGCACATGCAAATGAGAATGTTGCAGTGCAAAAGGGGTACTTACCAACTGGTTCCCCAATCCGAATCACCAGGTGATCAAGGAGATGTCCCCCTTGAGCAATAGGGTTTGCCCCCTGGTGTTTAAGATAGGGTCCGTCCGCACGTCACCAAAAATCCTCCATAGGTGGTGGAGCACCTTGCCCCACCGCAGCTTCCGTGCCTCTGTTAGGTAGCCCTGGATGACCCAGCCACCCATATTCAACATCATGGGACACAGTGCTTCACCAACCAGATGATCCGTCTCACTTCAACTCCATTCATGCGTTGGGCACTCCCCTTCCCTGACATATTGCAGTTCCCCTCCAGTGTAAATCTATTAGCCCAATTATTTAACATGACCCCACCTATTCCCAAATACCCCAACAGACTACACTACCCCAAAACAAACACCCAACAAAACAAATACTATGACAGGACAAAAACACTACACAAAACTTACAAAAATAACTAAATGGACAGGACAACAACAGAATATAGCACACAACTCAGAAAAAACACCACCCCGTAACCAGCACCATCTCCACACAACCTCTCACAATCACACACTAAAAGACTGTAAAGTAAAAGTGAAAGTGAAATCGTTGTACCATGTTTGCAGCAAGGAAATCCTGTTTTATCACGTCCTGGGCGTGTGCATCACATTTTCTAATATGCATCTTTTTTTTATGCATGACAGTCATGCGTGTTTTTTTTCCATGAAAGCTGACAAGGCCTGTCAACTTGTGATTGACGTACAGGGGCCAGGTGTACTCCAATACATAATTCCAAGCCTGAGCTATTACAGTATAGTGGTACATGTGTGCTGAGAATTCAGACATATGTGTGAAAAGCATGCACTTGGTACAGACAATCAACAAAAACATGTTTGTTTTGACTTTTACACAATGACATACAACTGAATTGCAGGGTGGCTATCAGGCAATCATGGCACTCTAGTCATCATTGCCTCTGTGGCACTTTGTTTGCCCACACAGACCCATGGTTGCATGTATTGACACAGGTTGACAGTGCTCCACTCAGCTGAGTCCACCGTGCACAAGCAGCAGGCCCTTGACTGTGTCAAGAGTCAATAGGGAAGTTAGGGGTCAAAGGGCGGGATCTACCTTCATCATGATTGCTCATCAGCAGCACATTGCGCAGTCCCCAGTAGACAGACACCTGCACAAATGTGATCCCAAGGCCTAGCATGTTTTGTTTCCTTTCGGGTACTTGATGTCAGGCTTGCCTTATCATGTACAGAGGGCTGGCAGCTTGTTAATGTAGGAGATGTCTCATCTTTTGGCATGGTTTGACACAAATGATTATAGATTGCTTAGAATTTCCATATGATGTTTGGTTAGGGCATTTATATCTTGTGTGACTTGCTTATGCTTGCCAACCCAGGGGACATATGTCACTGCCTTCTGTCACAATAGTATGCGAACGGCAAGAACATAGTTGTTGTTGTTGCCAACATGAATGGGTTATGTTCTGACCTAAACATCCTCTCTGAATATATGTCTGATGATCACATAGTAACATTGCTGTTTTGTACAGTCAGTATTGGTCTATTTGTGACCAACATTAATGGCATATCTTGTTTGGAATGGGTTTGGTCCTACATTGCTGGCATTCTTTAGGCTGCTTACCCATTTTACACATCTTCTACTGCAACATTGCCTCGTCCTACATGGACAGGATGCTACATGAGACTTGTCTACTCTGCAGGTGAAAAACTCTTCTTCTACTGGCTAAGTGATAGTATCCCTCCCATTTCGAGGCTTTGCTAAATTACATGACTTCCACACACACATGACAGCACACCAGCCACAGCATTTGTGTAGTGTCAGAGAGTCCTCCCCATGTTGTATCTCCAAGTGTCTGAGGGAGTCTCTCAGCTGTTCTTCCACATCCTTTGGTGTACATGGGAATGCACTCACATCTGCCTTCCACAACCTATGTCACTTTCATCATGAGTGATTCTTCTTAGTGTTAGGTTATCTCAGCTATGATTATGTGAAATGTCACATGCAACATTTCTGTCTCCTTCACCCATACAATTTTGGACATGTTTGAACATTGCTATTGGCTGTGGGAGGGTTTTGGTCCCAGTATGTTACTTTCTCTTGGTCAGACAGGTGGGTGTCATTGAGAGGTATGTTTTTATATGTCATGTGTGATGGTGTCATACAGACTTTACTGGGTTATCTTGCAGATGCAAACCAACCATTGCAGGTAACTGCTAACCCTTTCCTACCGAGGCCATAAACCAGTACATCAGTCTTCACATGTATTTCCAGATTAGCTGCAGGCATATGTCAGGACAACACAAATGTGTGACATGTGTCTAAGAATGTACATTGGAAGTGCTACAGACCATGCCTACATTCCAGTCACACATTCATGTGCTGGTGCATTCTCCCATTTTATTATTCATTTCTGTCTATGTCGCATATGTGTGGAGAGTGGAACAGCACCCATTGCTGCTCCACTTGTCTTGCGGCCCTTAGCGCACCCCACAGCCAACATGTGTGTGCTATATTTGAGAGACAACACACTATGCAGCAGGGTTGGGGTCAATAGCACTCACAGTATGTAAAGCCACTGATATACTGTGCAGGGTTAGGGCAAAGCTTTTGGCCCCAACCCTGACCAGTACATAATGTTCCGTTGATACCAATGGTGTTCCCCCTTGTCACACTGGCTCAGTGCTGGTGTTACAGCTACCCGCCTGAGATGTGACACCTTTTTGAAACACCCCCTACCGTATGTACACCCCCCTTGCATACATCTTGCCTGGCGTAGGCATGATGTGGTGCAAGGGCTCGGAATTGGTGCAATGCATACATTATTTCTGGTGTGTGGATCTAGGCCTTAGAGAGCCACATGAGCGTGACTAATGTGGCGCTGATGTGCGGCATGGAAGCGCTAGACCCTCTTAAAACACAACCCATGTTCGAACATTCTTTGCAACTGTAGTGTTTATTCCTGTTCTCTGGGATATTGGCAACTTACCAATGGTATATAAGGCAGATAATGAGTACGTGTTACACTTGGCATCTTTGGCGTGGTCTCCCCTAACTTTTTGCAATGTGTTCCCCAGGTTGTTGATGTGTGCTGGACTCTGTTTTTGCTGTTTTTGTTACTCTGGGCACTTTACCACTGCTATCCAGTGCTAAAGTGAACGTGCTCCTATATAAAATGTGTATGCAATTGGCTTTCCATGGCTTTCCATGATTGGCATATTTGTGTTACTGGTAAGTCCCTAGTACAGTGCACTAGGGTGCAAACGGCCTGTAAATCAAATGCTACTAGTGGGCCTGCAGCACTGGTAGTGCCACCCACATGAGTAGCCCTGTAATCAAGTCTCAGACCTGCCACTGCAGTGTCTGTGTGTGCAGTTTTAAACTGCCATTTCAACTTGGCAAGTGTACCCACTTGCCAGGCCTAAACCTTCCCTTTTCTTACATGTAAGACACCCCTAAGGTAGGCGCTAGGTAGCCCTATAGGCAGGGTGCAGTGTATGCTGAAGGTAGGACATATGGTGATGTGGTTTACATATCCTGACAGTGAAATACTGCCAAATTCGATTTTCACTGTTGCAAGGCCTATCTCTCTCATAGGTTAACATGGGGGCTACCTTTAAAAATGATTAAAGCGTAGATTCCCTTTGGGAGGAGATAGATATGTGGACTTTGGGGTCTCTGAGCTCACAATTTAAAAATACATGTGTTAGTAAAGTTGGTTTTGAGGTTGTGTGTTTGAAAATGGCACTTTTAGAAAGTCTCCAACCCCTTTTTGTGTGTCAGGGGCCTGGCCTAGGCAGGATTTCACAAACAAGAGAGACTTTCTTTTGAAGTCAGCCTACTTCAAAGGGTAAAATGGGTAGAAGAAGAGCACCCAAAACCACAGACTTAAGATCACTTCTGGACATCAAGAGGAACCTCTGCCTGGAGAAGAGCTGAAGAGCTGAGAGGAAGTGGTGCCTGTGCCTGTGACTGTGCTTTGTGGAGCTATCCTGCAGTTGCTGCTTCTGCCTGGTTAAAGAGGACAAAGACTCGACTTTGCTGTGCATTCTTTCTTGTGAAGAAATCTCCAAGGGCTTGTCCTGAGTTTGCCTCCTGTTGTTGAAGTCTCAGGGCCATCAAAGACTTCCCCTGACAGCACCTGGACTCTCTGCTGAGACTCCTGCCCTGCCAATTGGTGCCCTCTCCAGTTCCTGGGGCCTTGACAGGTGAAGCTGGCAGACCAAGATTGAACATCCACGCACAGACCACCATGTGGGGAAAATATTGACGCACCTTCTGAGTCGCGGCTGAAAAACGACGCGCCGCAGACTTTGCGGCTGAAATAGACGCTCCACCTGCATCGTGGCTGGAAGATCGACGCACTCAGCTGGTGTAACAATGCCCAACACCCACTGACGAAGGCTGATAACGTTGAACCCACATAGCGCGGTTCTGCTGATACCGTGTAGCCGGATTTTCAACGCAAACCTTGCTGGGTGCGGAAAAACAATGCAAAGCCTGCCTGGACCCGAATGCTTGCCCAGATCGATGCATCGCTCTCCTGCGGAGAGGAAAAATGACATATGCCAACCGGAGGAGGAGAAACGATGCACGGTCTCGCTTGCAGAAGAGAAATCGAGGCATCCCTAACCTTTTCCGATGCACACTCGCTCGTATGTATTATTTTTACGCTACCCAGGTGCTTTTCAATGCTAACAGTGTTTTTACTGTTTTCTCAAGGATTTAAGACTCTTTTGTTTTTAAAATCGATAACTTGACTGTGTATGTTGGATTTTTGTCATTTTGGTCTTGTTTTGTTTAGATAAATATTTCCTTTTTTTCTAAACCTGTGCTGTGTCATGTTGTAGTGTTTTCGCTGAGTTACTGTGTGTGTTGGTACAAATACTTTACACCTAGACTCTGAAGTTAAGCCTGCCTTCTCGTGCCAAGCTACCAAGGGAGTGAGCAGGGGTTAGCTGAGGGTGATTCTCCTGACTAGAGTGAGTGTCCTTTCTTGGACAGGGGGTAACCTGAATGCCAACCAAAGACCCCATTTCTAACAGGTCCCATCCCTACACATGGTCTTTCATGGCTGGTGATGTTGTATTCCTATGTGTGTGGCACAATGAGCCAGACCAGTGAAGGTGAACACCATGGATACGTATGGTATGTTTTGGTGATATAGTTGGCGATGGCAACACTTGGATGGCATTTGATTTGGTGCCGCTGGAGGCTTCTACAACATGACAAATGTGGGACTGTGCCTATATGTGACTTTCTTTATGTTGACATGGCCAATGCCATTCACATAGCTGAACTATTCCTTGCTAGGTGTTATGTGTGAGAGATCTGTATTTAGTTGTCAATCTGTGGACAATGGTAGTGGTTTGGGCCCAACTTTTGTATGCAAGGTGGACATGTCTCCACCTGTCCTTCACGTGGTGTGTCAGTCAGTCAGGTTGTGTCTGTATTATGTACATATGGGTGTATATGTGTGTGTGATGTGCAATGAATGCCGTTTAGTGTGGCATGTGGCATATGTGTTGCTGTCTGTACATCTGTGTCCCCATCTCCATGTGTGTTTAGTGTGGTGCATGTCTTGTTTGTCCTACAAGTTTGGTGTGTTGTCTGTGTAATAATCGGTATGGTGGGTTACCTACCAGTAGCCCATTGCCATATTGACCATCCTGGAACCGCTCATTGATGGTGGAGTGCCGGGATATTTGGCTAGGAGGTTTGTGAATAGCCCACAGTGATCTTCAATGGCCTGCATATTTACGGTATGGGTGTGTTTGCAGTTCCTATAGAAGTGTTCCATTGGAGCAGGTGGCACAATTTGGACATGGGAGAAGTCCATTGCACCCAGCAAATAGAGAACCCAGTGATTTGGTAGAACCTGCTGCAGTTGTTGGGGAACCAGATGTGGCAGGGTGTGAGACGGATGATTGCGTCTAGAACCTTTGGGAGGAAGGCCAAGAAGGATGGCTGGGAGATACCACTGGCCTGGTTTTCTCGAATGATCCTGACGCCAGCATATGGAAGACAGCCAGGTGTTTGGCCATGGGTGGAATAGCTGTTGGAGTTTACACCTTGGCAGTGATGTTTGGCTCAATGTGGTGGAGCAGACGCACAATCGACTCCCACTTCAGGCAGTATAGTGAGATGACATCTTGTTCCCTGAGCACAAGGATGGTTGTCTGCTGTCAAAATATCCTCTCCCGTGTTCTGCGCTGCCTCTATGTTTGCTGTGGTGGTATTTGGGAATGCTGAGGTGGTGTTGTTAGGACATGTTGTCATTGCTGTCGTCTGCAACGTGTGCCAAGCTGGAGTAATGAAAGATCCATGTTGGCCAAGGAGTTGCCAATGCTTCTTCTGTGTGTTTTCCTTTAGCAGCTGTGTGTGGTACTCATTTTAACGCATGGTCTAATCATGTGTTAACTTTTTATTCTAATAGGAGTCAGCGTCTTAAATATGGGCCTTACCGTTTGGCTATCAGAGCAGCTGAAGAGTACAATGGTGTAGCAGTGGGTGTGCAATTCTCCTTGTAACTTCAAACCACCCTGCTGTACATTTTACATATAACCTACCTGACTACTGAACATTCATTAGTAAAAGAACAATTAAGGATTAACAAGCAGCCTTTGTAATGGCAAGTCAGGGTGATACTAGAGCTGTAAATCACTTTGTCGTTGTTGTGGTAGGTCTCAGTCATATTTAAATGAGTACTTCTGCACATGAGAGTAGTTTATGTCACTTATTGACTGCCTATCTGACTCACTATATTAGTACCTCTATAAGTTTCCCACCAAATGTCTAAGTAAATATGGTGAGTACAGAGGTATGTATCTCTCTGCGTAACTGACTCCAATATTATGCAAAATATACCTACAGCATAAGTGTGTGCATGTAAATATAATTGCCTCTCTCACTGTTTGAGTGGATGTGCCAATGCCCTTTATCATTTTGGCATATCATTTTCACTATGGTCTGGACACTCACCTGGACACTCAATATATGTTTAAGCATTCAAGACTGTAACTGCACATCTAAAACAGTGAATCTTAAAAGGGCATGTTTTATATTTGTTCCCAAAGAAAATCCTGCTTTAAAGTATACCTACACCCTACTTTAGTGCACAGTTTTGTGTTTTCTAACAACAAATTACTTCGCCTCTTTATAAAAAACTACTCTCCTCTATAACTTACCTATATGGTAGCTGACAGTTCAGTCTCATGTGGTAAAATAAAACTGCAATCTTTCTTTACTAATTTTTCAACATAACTTTATTGATATAATGTGAGAAAACAGGGCTGATTGCAGAGGCCCCATAACTTTTTGCCCCCATTTTCCACTTTTTGCTGGTGTTTTCCTGACTTTAAAGGTGCCCTGGGTACTGCTAACCAGTCCCAGGGCCTGTGCTCTGTGTAAAATGGATATGCAAATTAGGCTAATTATAAGTGGCTAAGTTAACCTACCTATAAGTCCCTAGTATATGGTAGGGCATGTAGGTTTAGGGACCACAGCATAGGTGGTGCACACCTAGGTGCATTGCTGAGGTGCCCAGTGTCATTTTAAAAGCAAGCCTGCCTTGCTGGCTGCTTTTAAATTAAAGTTATATGCAAATTCGACTTTGGAATTAAAGGTACTTCCAAAGTCTTAAACTACCTTATTTTTACATATAAGTCACCCCTAAGGTGTGCCCTATGTGCCCCTAGGGCTGGGTGGCATGTAGCTATAAGCAGGGACTTTATAAAAATAGATTTATAAGCCCTGGTGAGGTAAAAACAGCCAAATTCGTTTTTCCCTCATTGAAGTAAATGGCCTTCATAGGCTAGAATGGGCAGACTTTATTTTAAATTGTAAAGTCTCCTTAAATGTTGCATACCAAGAATTTGGTATCAAATTAATTGTTGTAATAAATCCTACAACTTCCAGTTGTTGGATTTAATATAACTAGTTCAGGTAAAAAGTTTAGACTTTACCTAAAAAGTTGCCAATTTCAGCTCTGCATTGTTTTTGCTGCTGTGCTCTGATTGGCCAGCCTGCAGCAGCTTCTGCCAGGCTGCCTTGATGAGGTGTGAAGTGGCCAGGCTTCACACAAAGGAATGTGCTTGGGGGAGAGAATCTCCCCTCAGCAGACGGTGAGGCAGGAAGGGGGAGGGCTGCCAAACTGGTCTTCAAAGGCAGAGAAGGACATTTGGAGCACCCAGCAACACCCCCACATCCTGCAACCCCAGACAATTAGGTGCCCCCTTGATTAGATTAGGAGAGGGCAGGAGAGGGGTGTGTTTATGATTTTTAGCCACACCAGTGGGTGGGCTCAGCCAGATGTAACCTCCAAAAATCAGATTCATCCATGTTGGATTTTTAGAGACTGTTGCCTTCTGGGATGGATTTTTGCCACACTTCCCAGGAAGTGGTCATCACAGGGGACGACCCTGTCCCTGATTGGAGAACCAGGGCCCCCCTGCTTTTCACCCAGGAGCAAGGATAAAACTGGCAGACCTGCACCCACGCCTCAGATCCCCTCCAGAATTCAACAAGAAAGGAACTAAAGAAGAAGAAGGACTGTCCTGCTGGACCCCTGGCCTGCACCTGGACCCTGCACTCAGAAGGACTGCACCAGCTGCACACTTGGGCTTCACCACAAGAAGGACTTTGCCTGGCTTCAACTGGTTCAAGGAGGGACTCCCTGTTTGCTACAGGTGAAAAATTGCTAAACCAGAGTCCCCTGAACCAACTCCTGAAGAAAGCGACCAGCTGACCACTGTCCAGTGGCCAAAAAGGAGTTTGCGCCAGGTGCATTCTGGGAGTTGAAGTCCGCACCCCCCAAGGACCATCACAGAACTTCTGGACCCTTGGGGTGAGCTGTGGACCCCAAAAGAACCTTAAAAGAACATCTGGGTGAAGCCCCAGAAGTTTGGAAAAGATTTGAGAATTTTTGGAAAAAAGCTCCAGAGAGGGACCGACCCGCCGCGGAAATTCTAGCCGGCTTGCCTCAACCGCGACCCGGCCTGACTTCGTGGTTCGTCCCGGTAAAGAAAAACATCCAAAAAAGAGACTAAGTCCGAACGTAAAAAGTTGACCGGGACCTCCCAGCCATCGTATCCGAGAAGGGCTCCATGGACGTCGGATCAAGATCCAGGTTTACCCCGGTCGAAGGATTTTCATCTCGAAAAAACGACTAAGTCCGAAGGTAAAAGTCTCCACCGAGGAAACCCACATCGCGTATCCGGACAAGGGCTCCAGGAGGTCGGATTCAACTGGCAGGTTCGTCCCGGTGAAGAAAAACTTCAAAATAAAGACTAAGTCAGAAGGTAACTTTTTAACCGAGGCCTCCCGGGACCTGTAGCCGAGCAGGGCTCCATCGCGGTCGGCCTGAAAGTTTGACTTTGCCCCGGTCGAGGTGCAACCAGATGACCCGATTGGCGCTTTTTGTTTCTAAGCGCTAGAAAAGTAATCAGTTCAGTTTCAGCTCAAACCTGTTCTCACTGAAAGTATGCAAAAATCAAGCAGAAGAATGGTTCAGCGCTCTCATGACAGGCAACCATGAATGTCAACCTTTTCAACTTTGTTTTCAAGGCTACACAATCACAAACCGAATTAGAATCTCTCTTTCATGTTTAACTTTTGCTACATGGCTCCTGATTAGTTTTTACACTTAACCCTTTTCAACACTCCTCAAAAGACAGCACAATTCCATATCACTTGTAGCCGACTGCGAATTCTCTGCGGGGCCCAGAGTAACCCCAGTGTAGCTCCGCAGATACACCCATAGATTTGCGGGGGACTATCAACTTCATTTTTCTAATATATTGTAAAATACTTCAATATATATTGCTACTTTCATAAAATACTTAGGTGCATATTTATACTTGGCATGCTCCATTTTAGCATCAAAACGTTTGACGCTAAAAGAGGGCATAGCTAACTCCATAATTATTTTGAGGCTAGACCCATCCAGCATCAAAATAGAGGGGTTAGCATCATATTGTGGATGTGGCAAACTACCTTGAGCTAATTAGATGCAAGGTAGGTGGTACCATCCACAATATCATGCTAACCCCCTACTGCCTTATTTGTACTCTGGCACAAAAATGATGTGCAAGGAGTAGGTGGACCAAAATAATGGTGCTAAGCCTGTTTAGCGCCATTATTTAACGCTTGTGTCTGACCAGACATTAGGTGACCTGTGGACCAATTTCCATGGCTAAACACCATGGAATGGGCCCCCAGATGCCCACCCCAATCCCCAAGAACACCCCTACCCACACCCACACCAGAGAGATGCCATAGGATGGGGAACCCACCATGGATTAGGATAGGTAAGTATAATTTGTATTGACATTTTCTGTGCCTTTGGGGGCCACTACCGCTCCCCTGCCTGGCACTGGGTATTATGGCCTTGCCCAGGGGACACTTGTCCCCTGGGCTGGCCATTGGGGTGGTGGGCATGACTCCTGTCTTTACTAACACAGGAGTCATGTTTGGGTGGCTGTGCATGAGAAAAATGATGCTAGGCTGGTTAGGGGCTAATCTATTGCTGCTAACATGCCTAGTGTAATTTCTGGCCCACTAGCGCCTTCCCCCCTGGTTAGCGTCTTTTCTTTAGACGCTAGCCTGTCCTTTTGCGCCACCATGCACCATTCCAGAATTATGGTGCCGGTTGGTGATATGACATGGTTCTAGCAGTTGTTGCAGCAGATATGCTAATAGGAGAATATTCTAATGATTTGCATATACATACTAATGAGAAAAATGACATTTGAAAACTAATAATTGAAATAACGTGTAATGTGAGAAATGTGCCCACGGAGAGTGGTCACCATCTGTGTTAACAGTACTAAAATATTGTGAAATTTGTATGAAATGGTAATAATATGCCATAACTGATGATATAACCTATGTTTTATGATGCTTCGTATCCTTAACTTAGCCGAATTAGAGGCCTGGTCGGCGCTGGGCCATGCTTGCTTAGATGTGGAGACGCGATAAGCCGCGGAGGACTGAGGCTGGAGAAAAGGACCTTGAAACGTACAGAGTTCAGAGATAAGCTCTGCTAGAACTTTCTGCAAATTCATCAGCACGACAGGAGACAATCAGAACAAATTGATACAATTATGTGTAGAGTAGTCTAAATGTACTTTCCCAGGATCTGAACAATATAGGCACTGACTAAGAGACACTGAGCTACAATTTTGTTACCTAAAGAGTCGGATGATTTTCCCATCGATGGAGAGACAAATCATGTTAATGGAACTTCATGCTTGTACTAACGCAGATGACTGGTAAACAAAAACTATAGGTTAGAGTCTTAACCCCTGATAAGGTTGACCAATTGGCAACTTGGGGGACGGACTGAGAGACCCTAATAAAAAGTCATGACACGAGAAGAAAAATCAGAGTGGAGAGGTGAAAATTGATGACGTCAGGAGACGCTGTCCGAAGTGCTGAAATTTGGGCTTGCTCCCTGTGAGCCCGAGCCTTGCTGATGACTGATGACCTGGAGATGAAGACTGACTTGTTGCTGATCTATCTTGGATAGGTAGCTCTAAATGACTGATTGACTAATGTGCTTTTTCCTTCTAGGTACCAACTGCACTGCTTAAATTGTTTTTCCTCTTTGTTAGATGTTTTTCCAAATTAATGGTTTTTGACTAAATTGTTTTTCGCATGAAGACCCACATGCTGATGCTAATCAGAGTTATGTAGGCTAACAAGGGTGAATAAATGGTGACTTCGACTTTGACTGACTGACTTGCATTGCTGAATTAATCAATGTTATAAAATTGCCAACTTAGATTGATGTTGTTTTCCTCATTAATAAAATCTTGATGAATTATTGCTCATTGAAGCTAATAAAGTTTGATTAACCATGGATTCATTGAAATAAAGGTTTTGATTAGAACTATTAACTAATAGGGGATAAAACGAACTAACCTTTTGAGAGTGATTGTCTTTTCATTATTAGACTAGGTATTTGGTGTTATATGTTTGATTGGTATTGTTGATTTTTTTCTCTGGTCACCACTTAGCTAGGATACTCTATGCGATCCAAAAGATTCATTAACCTATAGGCGTCCCCTTGTAAGTTTACTTACTAAGGACGAGGAGCGCCACCACAGTCGCTATGGAGTTTGACGCAAATCTGAGATAGCAGTTTTGCTTCAAAATTCATAAATATGGGACTTAATTTGCAATTAAATAGTTGTTTAAATATTTTTTTTCATTAGACCTGCATCTACAAAGTCACAGTCTATGCCTTACCCCAATGATTCTCTAGCTCTGTCACCATAGCAACCAACCTTGCAACATTCCATTGCAGTAGTAAGTAACAAGTTCATAACTGTCTGATAATAGTAACAGGTCTACTTGATTTTTCCCAAATTATTATAAGTCAAACACCACAGTTTTTCTACTTTCACAAATCCAAACCTAATCTGCTTGGGTGTGACAGTGAGTATGAGAGTGTCTGTCTCATTTTGATAGTGAGTGTGAGAGTGTGTCTGCATGTGAAAGTGGGTGTGAGTGTCTCTCTTGGTGTGAGAGTCTCTCTGAAAGTGTCTGCCTTGGTGTGAGAGTGTCTGTATGGTTATGACAGTCAGTGTGAGAGTGAGAGTGAGAGTATCTCTCTTGCTGTGAGTGTGTGTGTAAGAGTATCTCTCTTGGCAGTGTGACAGTGTCTACCTGGATGTGGGAGTGGGTGTGTGAGAGTCTGGGTGTCAGACTCAGTGTGAGTGTCTCTCTGAGTGTGAAAGTGAGTGTGAAAGTGTCTGTCTGTGTGTGGGAGTGGGTGTGAGAGGTTCTCTCTGAGTGTGGGATTGAGTGTGAGAGTGTCTGCCTGGGTGTGAGAGTGAGTGTGAGGGTGTTTATCTTGGTATGAGAGTGGGTTTGCGAGTCTCTCTCTGAGTGTCAGAGTCACTGTCAGAGTGTATCTCTGGATGTGAGCGTGACTGTGAGAGGGTCTCTTGGTGTGTGAGAGTGGGTGTGACTGAATGTGACAGCAGGTGTGCGAGTATCCACCTGGGTGTGAATGTAAGCGTGTCTGTCTGGGTGTGAGAGTGAGTGTGAGAGTGCATGTCTGGGCGTGAGAGTGAGTGTGAGAGTGTCTCTTTGGGTGTGACAATGGGTGTGAGAGTCTGTCGCTGGGTGTGAGAGTGAGAGTGAGAGTGTCTCTCTGGCTGTGAGACTGAGTGTGAGAGTGTTTCTCTGGGTGTGAGAGTGAGGGTGACATTGCCTGACTGGGTGTGAGAATGTGTGTAAGAGTGTCTTGGTGTGAGAGAGAATGTCAGTGTCTACTTGACTGTGAACATGAGTGTGAGTGTGTCTCTCTGTGTGTGGGAGTGGTTGTCACAGGGTCTTTTTGGGTGTGTGAGTGCCTGCATGGGTGTGAAACGGAGTGTGAGAGTGTCTCTCTGGGTGTAAGAATGAGTGTGAGATTGTCTCTCTGTTGTGAGAGTGAGTGTGAGAGTGTCTCTCTAGTGTGAGAGTGTCTGTCTGGGTGTGACACTGGGTGTGACAGTGTCTGCCAGGGTGTGAGCGTGTCTCTCTGGGTGAGAGAGTGACTGTGACAGTGTCTCTGTCTAATTGTGAGAGTGGGTGTCAGAGGATTTGTTTGGATGTGAGAATAGGTGTGAAAGTATACATATTTTGTTTCACAAAATCCGCAGTTCCATTTGCAAATTTATACAAGTGGCCACGCTAGAGCCCGTGGATGAATCTGCATATTTTGGCACATGTAAAAACAAATGTTTCTTTCTTTTTCAAACATTTAATAAATGTGCAATCATGCACAAAAAAAACTCCCCATGAGGTCAGGGAACCTCTACCCTGACCCATTCTTTTCCATTGCACCACCCATTTCAGCCCTGGGGACCTTTCCCCGTTATAACAAAATGGCAGCCGCAACTTTCCTGGCAAGTCAAAGTGTGCTTTCTGGGCCAAGACCTAACTTTCAGCCAAATTTGGTGTAATTCCGTCCATCAGTTAGGGCTGTATTCGTGTTAAAAAATTTGAAAATCCCATTGACACAGAATGGGGGAAAAGTGTTTGGGGACCCCTTTTTCTGGTCCACCACTTCATAGAACACCGTGAAACTTTCAACAAAGCACCTGAACTGACCAAAGTATAAGTTTTGAAAATGTCATTAAGATTCATCAAGTGACGCCAAAGTCATTTGAAAAACAAAAACGCTCCATCTATGGAACACAATGGTCCTAACTATACCTAGTGGCGACCGCCATATATACACACAATACATACACTCCAATGTTTGGAGAGAAGAAATGGGAATTTCAATGAGTCTTCAGAAATCTGATGATATACATTGACATAGACTTTCCTGTATTTGAATTTTTCTTGATAAGATACCATAAAAACTGAGCTCTACCTAGCCCAGTTGTCCGTATGCAATTCTTTTATACATGCTAAAAGACCTCTAGGAATTTTCAATTGTTCCAACTTTAGCTATAAAATCACTAAGCTGACTAGCCCAAAGGCAGTACAAAAGTCTGGAAAACATTAAACAGGGTTCCCTCTATTTCCATCGTCTTACAGGTTATTGGTTATAGGCTAAAATAATGGTCTATTGTTAAAAGTCCTTCTTTGAAGGCTCCATTTTCAATTGAACTGAGATATTCATTACCAATCATCTACCTAACTGATCAACCAATAATTTCTGGGGTCTTTATGATCATTCTTTTTATAATAGGATTTATAATCCCCCTTTCTAGCTTTTGCTGCATTGTCCTGTTCAGGTGATGGTGCAAAATGTGCAGAGGAATAAACTTTCACACCATTCTATGTTCAATTTATTTATTATTGCGGGTCAATCATCAGGGCCAGATGGTCTTAAATATAGGTTGCTGTGAAAAAAAAGTTTATATTAATCATATTTGTATGAATCAGCAGGAAGATTACATCCATTATTCAGATAAATATTAGTGAAATAGGCTGCCTAGGCTTCTTCCCCGACCATACATTTAGCAAACATTTAAACATACACATTTACCGGTTGACAAATACCAAACTAAATCCCATACTAATGGATGTTGTGATACGTAATTACGGATACCATTTGCTCCCAATTGGACTTATAGATTTGAGCGTTATTCCTTTTTATCCTTAACTCATAGTCTTTTTTCACTGTATTATTTAGCTTATCATGCCCTTTTAACCCCTTACTTTGTTTCATATTTCTCAGCTTTTATCAAATCTTTACAGTATGCATCAAATCATTCTATTTTCCTTTTTACTTGTCATTTAACAGTACCTCTATTTAAACTTTTCCTATGCCAAATAACTTTCATTTACATTCAAACAATTGAGCACATCTTTTATTAATCTATTGTAACCTTCAATTACCTCCAAATCATTGGTTATCATTCTATTTGGGTCCATATTTTCTAGACGTTCTGCACATATCACTAAAGGTTGGTTATTTCTACAGGTATTGAAGCATTTGGGAAATTCTATTGTAGTGGTAGACTGTTTCCCATTGATTAATATTTATTTTTGGTACAGTTCTTTAGTGGGAAATGGCCATTGTCTTGTATACCTACTACCCAGAAATCAGAAATGAACACAACATGCCAAGCTTGAATACAAATATGATTGTCTAGGAAGCTTTAGGTACCCTACTTATTACCTTATGATATTGCTATGGAGTATATTTCTGTAAAACCATTAAATATTGGTTTTCCCAACATCCAAGTCTCTTGGGAACAAATGATATCACTCTCTTCAAAACCTTTACCTAAATAATCTGAATCCATCATGTTCCCTGATCCAAAAACATTCCAGGAGAAAAATGCCAGTTTTTTGGGAAATATTTTATAATACTCAGCTGCACTTAACCTTAACCTACAGTACTCCTGTTTGTCTTGCCAAGTGGGGCTAAAAAAAGGAAACATATGAACCATTTATAGATAGTTAACATTTTAGTTCCCTTCATTTCCAGGCAGAGTCAATTTTAAGTTACCTTTAATGAGCTCAACTGTTCCTATTCAAGTGTCCATGTGATGTTCTCCTTGGAGTAATCTTACTCAACTAATGTTTAGCCAACATGATGATTTAAAATAGTTTAATGTGCAAAGCCAACTTCTCATGTATTGTAAGTAGTCTTACTCCATAGAGGAGAAAAGCTTTACCTTTGTTACATCCTGACCTAAATTATCCTGAACAAAGCCTTACTGTTCTATTCTTGAGAGAAGGACAGTTATGAAAAATCCCCATTAACCTTGATAGCCCTTGTGAGGCCAAAATATAAAAACAAATGATTATCTTACCCAGTTATTTTCAGGTATGTTTGTTCTTTCATACCAGGGATTATTCATGTTTTGATCTTCAGGTCTTGTCATTCTAATTTAAGCTGAGGCACCTTCACAACCCACTCATTAGTAAGCCTCTGATTATTGTTAAAAGACTCCCTCCTTTGGAAGTTTCTTCCTTTTAGAGAATTCCACCTTCTCTTCCCCTAAAACTATGCATAGAACTTCCCCACATCTTGAATCTTCACCTCCTTCTTTTGCATTTTTTTAATCTTCTTTATAGCAAGGGGTTGATATACACTTATGGAGATTTTTACTTTATCTACCATCCCTACTCTACCCTTCCTTTGAGATTTGTTTCTTGTATCCATTTGACTTATCTTACTTGTTTTTCACTCAACTCTATGAAGAAACAGTGTGCTTCCAAAAGAATATATGGTCACCACTCTTTGTTACTAATGTTGGAACTCTTAATCAATATACTGGGACTATAGCTTCCTCAAATTTTCCGTCCTATTATTGACATAGCTCGGCCTTTCTTGGATATTGTGTTCTATAGTTATTACCAAAGTTGACAGAAATGCATTAATCTATTTTAGTTCCTCTGATATATTCTTGAGGAAGCCATGTGTTTTTTATCGCAACATTATTTATTACCACTGATTCAAAAAATGCCACATCAGATTCTCTGCATCAGTAAGAGAACATCCAACAATTAGGATGTTGGAGCGTCTGATGTACCTAGATTTGAGAAATAAATCTGGCTTTGTTGTATACAGGTACCATTCTCAATTGTTTTCCTGAGCACATCTAATCTTTTAGGTACTTCACACAATGTTCTTAGTTGATTATCCAGAGAGTCCACATAATCCCCTACAGTTGAGATATCCGCCTCAGGTAGAACAGTTGGTCGGACTGTATTTATTCGCAGTGATGATGACAATCAGGGTTCTACCGATTGTATTATTGAGTAGGGGAAAAGGTGAAGAGATTAGAATGCCAAAGAAATATTTGAATTGCATAGCATTTCCTTATTTGTTTTAGTTGAGACTGAAAAGGCAGACGAGTGTTCTCTCGATTTTTGTAATAAAATGTTTCACAACAAGCTCATTTATATAAGATGCTAGTGGAACACTAGGATGCCAAAAGGAGACTGTCTCTTCACGTGCCTGCAATTGCTCAAATTTTCTTCCAGTGGCTGGGTGGACAACTTTCAGGGCTTTCAAGGAAAGCAGTCTATAATGAACTTGGTAAGACTGGTGCCACATATTGGTCATGACTGGACTCCCCTCTAGGGTAAAAATACTGAAAAAGTGTTTGTTCTTGCTCTAGTCCTGAGAGGAACCCTAACCTGCCCTCACCTGTGCTTGACACACAGGACCTAGTCCGCCCACACTCCTCTGCCACCCCATGTCTCTGCTGTGGCTTCCCGCAGTGACCTGTAGGGGCCTGCAGTTTACTCTTGTGGCTTTGGCACCAAACGTTTGTGGATGCCAATACTCAAAAAGCACCTTCTAGTAAGAATGGACACCAGGTTTCTGAGCCCAAAATCAAACCTATTGGCTCTCCTACTATTGCTGGTGAATTAACTACAAATAAGATGGAATGCAGCATGTATCCAGACAGAAGAGTTGCAACTAGAGAGAGGCACAATTAAGCACAACTGTAGTAGATGGAGGAGGCAAGAAATTCTGTAATGCTCTGTAGAGTTGGATGATGGGAACTGCAATGATGACACTTCCTATAGAGATGGATAATGCAAATGATAGTGATGTTGCTTCCTGAAGAGAAGGATGTTAGGAAATGCAATGATCTTACTTCCCGTAGAGAAGGACACTGGGAACTGCCATATCACTTCCTCTATACATGGGCACAGAGGAATGAGATCCACTTGTCTGGCTTCTTCTTTTAAAGATGTTTTGGCAGGACACCAGTGGTGTTGTGCCCTGTAGCGATGTTGCTGTGAAATACAATAATATCACTTCATTTGGAGATACATGTTGGAATTTACAGTTATGTGTGGAAGTGGCTGCCACCTAAAGTGTGGAACATTACCTGCCTAAGGGCCACACAGATGAACGTATGGGATGGATGGTCTTGAAAATGTCTTGCCTCGACTTCTGACTTTGTGGGATGGAGATGCCTGTTTCATTTTTAAACTTGACTTACTTGAAGAGTGACTTAATTAACAAACTTCTGCTATGTCTTAGTTCTCTATGTGAATGTTAATTTTAAATTATTTAATCTTCTGTGTAGAAAGAAAACATACTCGGTGTTCAGCATCAGGCAAACAGATTGTTTTCAAACTACACATTTTGAGCCACCTTCTAGTACCCCATATAGTGGGATGACAGAATGTGCATCATCGGATCCAGGGTTTTCTAAATGTTCACAATAAAAAACATAACTGGCAAATGGAAATAATATTATATAGGAACATACATTTCTGCCATACATTAGTGAGTGACTGCCCCGGCCTTAGGAAGAATGTAATGTGAAATTGTTCTCATGCTAAGAAAATAGATGGTGTGTATTCACCTTTACATATTGCCTTGAGCACAATGCAGGCAAGTACTAAGAGACACATTTACAAATTGTTGGCACTGTGCAGCGTCGCAAGCCTTTTTGCTGTGCTGCTCCGTTTCAGAACAAAAGGGCAGGAATGCGCCATATCTGCAAGATACAGCACAGTCCTGCACTTGTCCCATGTGCTGGCAAACAAAATGCTGCCATGCATCAACATAGTCACCCTTGCATTATGATAGAAGGATGCCTGCGTTATGGGGATGATTGTTTTTGTGCAGGAAGGGAACCCTGCCTGCACAAAAACAACCCAAGAGGTGTTTTCCTCCTTCCATTTGTGCTGCAGAATGCAGCACACATAGAGGAAAAACTGAGAGAAATAATGTTATTTATCCCTGTTGCACCACCATTATGAAACACACGCATTCCCAGTTTTACAAAACCTTGTAAATCTGGGAATGCATCAAATTCCATTCGTGTTTTGTAGAAACACACACAGCAACACCCCTGGAATGTTCCTTTCATGCAGAGTAATGCATGAAAGAAGGCCATATCTATAGGCCCTGTAGTCTGCGCCACCGGTGTGTCAAAAAACGTTACGCACCAGTGACGCAGTCCACTAGTAAAGGAGGCCCTGAGCATGCCACACATGTAGTCAAACTAGGACACCAACTTTCCGTGATGAGCACACCTTGTTAACATGATATTGTGTGATGATGCCATGCTACCTGCATCCTCTGTGAATCACAGTTCTTTCCAGGGAAAATATTGGGTCTTTTTTATTTAAGATGATTTTACAAGTCATGCTGCACTAACTCCAAAGTATAATAGTCTGCTTCAGCTGTCAGAACTGTTTGCTCAACTCTCTATCTGACGGATAACTTGGCAAGCCATCTCACAGTAAAGTATTTAGAACTTTTTGTGATGCTGGCTCCATAAAGCACACTATAACACTTTGTTGATGTTATTTTTAAATGTTTTTCATTACTCCTGTCACAGCAAACCAACCATGAAGAATATCCTTTATTTCACTATTGTGTAAAAGACACACATACTGTTTTTGTTTGGGATTACAATAGACATATTCAGGTAAAGAAGATAAGAGTATGTTTATACAAAAAATCAGAACTTCTAAAACATTCACTGATAACCTGTTATGAGCCTTAATATTTTTTGTTATTTATTTATCAAAAACTAAATCCCCACTGTTAATCCACTGAATATGAGTAGTGGACAGGGCTATATTATTTGTTTTAAATAGTACCATCAATAGAACTATTAACAACCAGACCTCCTCAAAATTCTCACTGAACAACTTCACCCAACAGATAAAACAGAATATATTTAATTTTTGAGGCAGAATCTGATTCCAAAAATAGACACCGTCCAATATTGAAGAACACCCCTAGTCGGCTCTGCAGAGCAGAATTTGTAGACAACAATATTATCACACTTACCAATCTCTAATAACAATACTTTGAGTCCTGCAACATTCCTAGCCCTTTCAAAAAGCACTATGGGCCAGATTTACTAATGGTAAATCTGGAAATGCATCAAAATCCATGGGTGGATGCATGGGAATACCTACGCTACACCAATAGAAGGCCTCCCTGGGGCGGAGTGACAGAGGGCAGCGATTTGCAGCAAGAGTTTATTGGATAAATACTCCAAACCAAACATGACGGTTATCACATCCAACAGTGCATTGTATCCTATGGCCCTGGTACTATGGCAGATGGGACATCATCACTTTTATGCCGGAGTATCTCAATAGCCAAACTCTAAAGTAGGCTCTTAGGGACAGATTTACATTGCACTGGTGGCAAAATACTGGTTGCAATTTGTGACCAGTATCTTTGCGACCAATGTGTAAATTAGTGAACTGACCTATGTGCTAAAAGGTCTGTTTGCAAACTACTGATTCCTAGTGGGTCGGAATTCAACCTAACCTAACCTAGCTCATGAATAATAGTGAGTTGGGTCACACATTGTGATCCACTAGGAATCACATCCATCACATGGATGGTGGCCTGCTGAGGTCAGCAGACCACCATGTCTGTGTTTCCTTTTAAGTAAAACATTATTTAAATGGAACTTGCACTTAAATAAATGAAAAGTGTAAGTTTTGTTTTTTTAAGAATAGGCAGTGGCCCGAAGGATCACAGCTTACTCTGGAAAATGTTTTTGCCAACATTTACAAAGTGGATGTCATCTCTTGGGGACCCCTTCCCGTTTGCAAATGGCTTACCACCTCCTTTGAGGAAATGATAAATGGTTAATGTTTTCAAAGCAGAATTTGTCACATAACATTAATACATATCAATGTGAATTTGTATTTGGAAGTGACCCCTGCACTCTTCCAAATACAGATTCCAGCTTTGAGTGCAAACCCAAATTGTGATTCAGTAACATATTACTGAATCACAATTTGTGGTTTGTACATATAGAAAAACTTTTTTACAGTTGCAAATGGCCTGAATCTGTGAATCAGACCTTTTTCAATTGAAAAAAAGGTTACATACATTTGGCTCTTAGTCTTTCATATTTTATTCCAGCAATGTCTACTCTAATAAAAGATGACAGCATAAAATAATAAACAAATCACTAATAAACATGAAATAAGCTACTAATCTGATACATACATCTTGAGAAATCCACAAGGTAAGCCAGCACAGTTTAAAGAAAGATAATGCAATTATGTCCAATTTATTAGACAAGTAATTGAAAAGTTGGAGTGTAATTGATGGTAAATTCCAGCATGTAATAAATCAATAAATGGAGATACTCATATTAATGCTTGTTCAACAAAAGCTTGTAAACTACAACATCTGCGTCCTAAATCTTCATTTCCAATCTTAGTTGATTTCCCTGGGGCAAGTGGCTGGCTTGTCATATTTTTTTTAAATGCTTCTTTAATATGTTATATAAATTCTCTGAAACTCATTTAAATAGAATCCTCTAGGTTCCACCCTACTTACACGTATCACTCCTGCATCCTTCCACATTGTGCCCTGTGTGAATTTGTTTGAAGTCACAAACATATCCACTTACCTCTTTTACTGCCAGGGTCTTTTCTGGTAATAGTCAATACTTCAGTGTCACATATGTACTACTGCAATCATTAAAAAAATAGTACATCTGTTTGAAAGCCTGTGTACACTATCATATCCTTAACTACCTCACTTTACAGTAATCTGCAAATACGTGCCCATTCACTTCTTCCGCTTTGTCACGCATCTGACATCTGTAATTTATTGAAATGCTAAAATGGTGAAGTTTAAAATACCTCCAGACCAAATGTAAACACATTCACTTTGGTAGCATCTTGACACAGATGTTACTATTTATTCTCAAAAGAATACATTTCATAAATGTAATATTATTAAAAGACCTAATATTGACATTGGATTAATCAATGCTCACAACAATAAGACACCTTTATACACAAACAATACATTTTCATACACAAAGTCGCATCACCCCTGTTGGATTCCCCTGTCATGAAGTCTCTGTCAACCCCAGCACATGAGTAGGTGGTCAGGCAGGCTCTGCAACCCAGGACTGGAGGTTAATGACTGACAGGTCACAGGTGGGGTAACACTTAGCTGACAGCCAAACACACAGGCTTCGATCAGATCCCACAAATTGGCAGCAACACTATAATAATTGCCAGAGATTGGCCCCAATAAAGCACAAATAGCCAGAGGGACGCCTGCTTTCCCAAACCATCATAAAGTTAGATGCCACGTGTAGTGTGGTACACCCACCCTCTCCGATCCTCACACGCACACCTCCAACCCCTCCGATCCTCACACACACACACATCTCCAAACCCTCCGAACCTCACACTCACCTCCCAACCCCATACACACACACCCGCAGACATGCACCACGTATACACCCGATCACTCACTCTTGCATGCACACATTCATACGTGCATACATCCAGACATGCTCACACACATTCTTACAACGATCACACTGACATGTAGACATGCACTCTCTTCACCATTCTTACACGCATTCACTCACACACACACAACACAACACACACAGATACATTCACACACCCACTCGCACATTCACAACACCCCCCAACCTCCCACTCCCCTCCCCTGTTGGAAGACTAACTTACCTTGGTCCAGGAGGTCTTCCGGCAGGGAACGGGAAGGGGCACTTCTACCACCACCAGCACTCCGCCAGCAGAAAATTTTCAGGCCGTATTACTGGACATAATATGGCTGGCGGTGTTCTACTGGTGGTAGCAGCGCCATCTTTATCCCGTCCGCCAGTATGATCACTGCTGGATTTCTGTCCTTCTTGTGGCGGAAGTCAGGCAGTGCTCATAATATGATGGACGGATGGTAGCCATGGTGACGGTATGTTGGCGGCCGTCACCGTGGTGGTAGGAAGTTTTTACCCCCAATGTCATAATGACAGTCTATGTGTGACTGGTCGCTGAAGTCCTTTCAGGACTTGCAATCAGACGTGAACTCTACCGCAACCAGTTCTTCCTATACCTCCAGTTCTGTCATGCCATCATGCCCTACATAGAATCTGTGTTGGATATCCCCAAATGTTCTCTTGTTAAAGGCCAATCGTCTCCTGACCAACAGAAAAAAGCATAAACTATCAGACATATACCTTATGCTTCTTCACAACATGTCGGGGAATATGGTGGGAGTATGGGAGGCATTGGAGTAAGACTTGGGTCCTTTGGAAGATGAGGACTATATCGAGGTGGTAGCCACCCCTAAAGAGGTGATAATCGTTTCTCAGTTTCACTTGATCCAATTGAAATTTCTGCACCACATATACCTCACTTGGACTCGGTTGTTCAGGATGGGATTGATCCCCTCAGGCACTTGCTTACGATGTGACGAACCCGCTGGAGACCAACTACATAAATTCTGGCAGTGCCCTAGCCTCTCTCCCTTCTGGGACCAGGTACTGGAAATCCTGGATGGGATTCTGGGCTAGGAATCTCCCAAGGACCCCAAGCTAACCCTATTGTATGTCACAGAAGGCATTGATGAGAACAGTTACTAGAGGGTGTTGCTGTGGTTAGGTTTAGTGGTCGCTAAACAGGACATAGCACAGCCGTGGCAGATCACAACAGCCCTGTCCATCACCAAAAGGGTTGTGGGTCTGGAACATTGCATGGGCCCAGAATGCCCAATATAGCTGACATGAGAGTGCTGCCAGAAACACCATAGAATTTGGGAAGGAGGGGCCAACTTCAAGGTATCACACTAGAACTATGCCAGCCACAATACTGGCCTTTGAAAGGAGGATTACCTTCCTGCAGAGGGGACTTAGATTAAGCAGGTGGGGATGAAAGCACTCAGGATCTCTCTCCCAGGACCAAGCTGTCAAAGTAATGTTGTATATCTTGCAACGGCAAAGTAGCAATCACTCTACAAAGTCTTGCTGTCATTTTGTACCTTTGTTTTTTGCAATGTACAAAAAATCAATAAAAAGTTATTTTTTTAAAAGTACTTTGTTCTGTTTTAAAAAACAAGCCTAAAGCCTTAGAATATTTCTACTACTGGCTCCAACTCCAACAGGTGGTAAAACTAGAATGGATAGTAATCAGGGCACCTAATCTTAATAAGAGATTGGTTAGGGACCAGCCAGAGCCCCTCCAGACTGAAGAAGGGACTAGCTGTCTTGGATTTAGGCTTCTTGGTTTTGCTGTAAACTGAAGACGAAGTGCGGCTAACATGAGACAGTAGCCAGGACTTCGTGTAGAAATTTTTCAAACGTCAAGCTCGTGCACATGATATGACCGGCACTTCACTGATTTAGAAATGTTACTGCAATTGCCTTTGCCTAATAAAATATTTTTGGGGAGATTCACTGTAGCACTAATCTATTCTGTATCTTCTTTATTTCTTATATCACCATCCAAGGGCAAGAAGAGGGCTTTAGGGCCACAAAGGGAGCCAGGGGGTGCCACCTCCAGTGCTGGGTAGGGTGGAAGTTCCACCACCACCAGTGCTGTGGTCGCAGCTGACAAATCAGCTGGTCACAGTAAGTCCTCCTGTAAATATTATTAATATTTCCCTAACTTTTACTTCTCCCCATTTAGAACAATTATTCCTTTTTTTTACTGTGCCTGTCATCTCATTTTAAAACTCCTTTGTGTTGTATCTAATGTTTTTAAATTCTTGTTATCACTGCATTATCCTAGTTTTTTCTGTATCTCATGTTTCTGGAGCTGACTTAGGGGGTCATTCCGACCCCGGCGGGCGGCGGGCACCGCCCAAACACCGCCCCGCGGTCAAATGACCGCGGGGAGCATTCCAACTTTCCCGCTGGGCCGGTGGCGATCTTCAAAAGATCGCCCGCTGGCCCAGCGGGAAAGCCCCAGCAAAGATGAAGCCGGCTCCGAATGGAGCCGGCGGATTTGCTGGGGTGCGACGGGTGCAGTTGCACCCGTCGCGATTTTCAGTGTCTGCCAAGCAGACACTGAAAATCTTAATGGGGCCCTGTTAGGGGGCCCCTGCAGTGCCCATGCCAGTGGCAGGTGCACTGCAGGGGCCCCCAGGGGCCCCACGACACCCGTTCCCGCCAACCTCTTCCTGGCGGTGAAAACCGCCAGGAACAGGCTGGCGGGAAGGGGGTCGGAATCCCCATGGCGGCGCTGCTTGCAGCGCCGCCATGGAGGACTCCCTGGGGCAGGGGAAAACCGGCGGGAAACCGCAGGTTCCCCTTTTCTGACCGCGGCTTTGCCGCGGCAGTCAGAATTGCCCCGGAAGCACCACCAGCCTGTTGGCGGTGCTTCCTCTGCCCTCTGCCCTGGCGGTTAGAAACCGCCAGGGTCAGAATGAGGGCCTTAGTCCTGTCTTTAATAACCTGTAGCTTTCTTCTGGTTTGTTAGTAATCTTTTCCTCTCCTCTTATATATCTTGTGGACTGGTACTGTAAGGTTAAGAACAGATTTTAGAGCAGGACCTCTAATGTGAAGATTGCATGCCTAACTAAGCTATTATTATATGCATGTTTGCTGAGAAGGCTTTCTTTCTCTTGCACAAGCTCAAATAGTAAAACAAGAGAGTGGCCATGATCATTGTGCCCCTCCCCCAAAGTTCTATGTATTATTATTCATTTATGCAGTAGTATACAAGCAATTTCGATGACAGTGCAGCATGGCCGGAAAGTAGTCTGAGGACTGTCCCATTGTATCTGAAAGTCAAGATCATATGTCCTATTCCACCCTTTCACTGCGCTTCAATGACTCAAAGTCATCATAGCTCTTCCCCTCCATTGCAAAAAGTTTTTAGTTGGCTAGACATCCTGTTTTTTCTAACATTGTCAACAAACAAAATGCCCAAAGTGAAATTTTTGATGAGACATACTGAAAACCGAACTGCAGTGATTTATAACGGTTATATTTTGCACAAAAAAAAACAAGAGGAAGCATATCTGGCATATAAAATGCCGGGAAGTCCCAGCAGTGACAGGCCCGGTTGGTAAGTTACATTGCTTGCTTTTTTACAAATTAAGTATACTCACTGTCTTTGTTAACCGAGGCAGATATCCTACACATCATCATTCATCACCTCCCTGACCATGGCATTTCACCACTCTAGACCTAACTGCAGCATAGTTCAGTTTGGTACTGCAGTGTTGGCTGTGCAATTCAGTTAATGTATCATATACAAAGTTTTCAATGCATTACCTGGAAATCAACTGTTTCCCAGGGCCCATTCAGTCACCTCCTAGTAGTTCACTCCTTTATTCTCTTTCCTAAGTACTGTCTCCCCCAAAAATAATATATTTATTTATTTATTTCATGACTTCCATAACGCATTTACCCCTCTTTAAAATTTTCCTTTTCATCATTCGTCAACTACAGTGACTGACTAATCCAGAGCTTAGCATGATCAGTGACAACCCTCTATTCCTTAGCAAAACCTCTGCCTACGCTACTCCCTCTAAATTATCCTGCAGTAGAGTAAGTTTCCTTACGGCCAAGAGAAGGCATTTATTGACAATAAGTTTTGTTGGAGGGCATGGCCATTGAGTAAAGTGGAACTAAGTACATGATTTAGAGTTTGGCATTTGGAATACTCTGTGACGGACATGTTTAGTAAAGCCTGTTCCTTTCCTTGTCCTGCAGTGCATCGTTTTCCCCACTGTCTACTTAAGGCAGCCAGGATAGGAGTGTTGTATAGGTGACGTGTGATGTAGTATTATTATTTTTCATCAACCTCTTTGGCATCAGTGTAGAAATGAAAGGCAGACGCAAAAAGCAGGGTCAATTGCCCATTACAGCTGCCCAGCAGTCCAGCTGCAGACTGCAGAGATTAGCAAAGTACCCAACATACTAACATGCCTCTGTTAATTTAGCACAACAAGTATACTTGTGCTGCATAATGAACAATGCCTTACTCGTTAATGATAGATAATATAATTTTCTTTTCACACTCAAAGGGGGTCATTCTGACCCTGGCGGCCGGTGACCGCCAGGGTCACCGACCACGGGAGCACCGGCAACAGGCTGGCGGTGCTCCGGAGGGCATTCTGACCGCGGCGGTTCAGCTGCGGTCAGAAAGGGTAAACCGGCGGTCTCCCGCCGGTTTACCGCTGCCCCATTGAATCCTCCATAGCGGCAGAGCGCGCTCCGCCGCCATGGGGATTCAGACACCCCCTACCGCCATCCTGTTCATGGAGGGAATCCCGCCATGAACAGGATGGCGGTAGGGGGTGCCGCGGGGCCCCTGGGGGCCCCTGCAATGCCCATGCCAATGGCATGGGCACTACAGGGGCCCCCGTAAGAGGGCCCCGCAAAGTATTTCAGTGTCTGCTTTGCAGACACTGAAATACGCGACGGGTGCAACTGCACCCCTCGCACCTTCCCACTCCGCCGGCTCCATTCGGAGCCGGCATCCTAGTGGGAAGGTTGATTTGCCCTGGGCTGGCGGGCGGCCTTTTGGCGGCCGCCCGCCAGCCCAGGGCAAATCTCAGAATCACCGCAGCGGTCTTTCGACCGCGGTGCGGTGTTCTGACGGGGTTACTTTGGCGGGCGGCCTCCGCCGCCCGCCATAGTAAGAATCACCCCCAAAGTGTCTGATTAGATTTTTTTACCCCAAAATCCTTTAAAAGAAATAGATCACGTAGATTTAATCTGGTGTCTTTCTGGCTCAATGCCGTGCAGCCATTCAGTGCTTATTCATGTTAGGCCTGTGTGGGAAAACTTTGCCCTGCCCCTGTGACCATCAACAATGCTAATGTCCTTAGGGGACCAGCAATGTACCTGTAATGTACCATCATACATAAACAAGTGTTTGCTCTGAACATTATTTACAATTTGTCTTTTTTATTTTTTGTTCCTTCTTGAAATAGCTACTGCTGCTGGTCCACCATCTCAGTAAGAGATAGCAGCCCGTGTTGATCGGCAACGGATGGAGGTCATCTGGACTGAATATTGCCAGGTGATGGCTCTGGCGAAGGAACAGCAGGAGGCAGCAGCATTGACCAGGGCCTCAGTACCTCAAGCCTGGTGTCTGCACCTCCAATCCAGACAGCAAAATTGCCAATGCCGCTGCCAAACCTCCACTGCTGCCACTCCTCTACTCACACCTCTTCCATCGCCATGTGCTTCAGCAGCTGGTGCTGCTATGCCTTGCAGTGGCAAGACTTTTCTAGGAGGTGAGGAGCCTGCAATCCCACATCTAAGCCCTCTGATGCCTTTTTTAAATTTATTTATTTCATTTGGTGGAAGGAACTTCATTGTGGGTGGAGAGGGTGGGAATTGGGAAGGAGGGATAGGGTTGATTGGGGAGAGTGATAGGCCTGTTGGAGGTAGAGAAAGGGGGTGTTGCTTTTATTGTTCTCAAAAATTGAAGGAGAATTATTCTTTTACTTTTTGCCTGACATCATTTACTTTGTACTGCTGCCTTTTTGCACAGCCTGATTTCTAATCTGCTTATCAAGTGTATACAAGTTAGTTATATTATACCTGTTAGAAATGGGGTTTCTGGTTGGCTAGAGTATACACCTAAGCCAGGCAGAACCCACCCACTCTAGTCAGGGCAAGGGAGTTACACGTCCAAGGTAGCCCCTGCTCACCCCCTTGGTAGCTTGGCACGAACAGTCAGGCCTAACCCGGAGGCAATGTGTAAAGCGTTTGCACAACACGCACAACACATGTGACACAATATGTACACCACAAAGCAAACACAACACTGAGCTATGTAAAAATAAACTGTATTGCACAAAACATAATTAGACCAAACAGTACACATTAGTAATACCCTGCTACCTTAGCAGTTGTCAGAACTTTACACAAGTTACTAATACTCTGCAAGAATAAGAAGTTGTCACATTAGAACACATAAGTACTCATGATTCTGCAACATAAGTAGTAGTCAGGAGTGACAGTAAATAAATGTATGTACTTGTCTTAAACACATCATAAATATCCATAATAGGAACATTATAGAACATATGGCAAGTCATAACGTGCAGCATATAATGCCTGTAACACAAGTTGCTAGTACTCTGCAATGCCCATAAGAGGAACATGTACCCAGTACCTACTTCACAAAAAGAGTACCTGCTTATGCTGAAAGAGGCACTTCTAGTGCCTAGAAGAGGAAGTTAGGGCCCCTGGTGCTCCTGTGCGCAAAACAGGGCCCATGTTCAGCTCCTGGGGGAGAGGAGCGGTCGGCACCCTCTCTGATGTTTATAGGTTGGGGCCTCTCCTGGGACCCACGATCTTTTGGAATTGTCCCCTTCCACTAAGGGCCCTCAACCAAAAAGGGGGAGGGGTAAAACAACAAACCCCACCATGGGGAAGTAGAAAGACCGGCCGGTGCGGAGGCCTCTGATGAGGCTTCTACCCACCTGTGATCTCCTGTGGCACGAAGGGGGGCCGGGGAGCCTCAGTTGAGGCCTCCTGTTCCGCCCCAGTTCTTGACTAGAATGGAGGGGGGCCTCCCATGAATCTTCCACCCTGTTTGAGGGCCAGCTATGCCCGACGAGGCACGTATGCAGTGTATTGGCCCTTCACCGGGCAGCGGCGTGAGTCAGCACCAAAATTGGTGCCTACTTGTGCCGTGGGGCGCCTCTCTCAGCGGACTTCAGCCCAGGGGGCCTGGATGCAACCCAGAGGCTTCTATCTTCATTCCCTCGTGGCAGAACCCACCCACTCTAGTCAGAGCAAGAGAGTTACACGTCCAAGGTAGCCCCTGCTCACCCCCTAGGTAGCTTGGCACGTGTAGTCAGGCCTAACCCGGAGGCAATGTGTAAAGCGTTTGCACAACACACACAACACATGTGACGCAATATGTACACCACAAAGTAAACACAACACTGAGCTATGTAAAAATAAACTGTATTGCACAAAACATAATTAGACCAAACATTACACATTAGTAATACCCTGCTACCTTAGCAGTTGTCAGAACATTACAAAAGTTACTAATACTCTGCAAGAATAAGCAGTTCTCACATTAGAGCACATAAGTACTCATGATTCTGCAACATAAGTAGTAGTCAGGAGTCACATCAAATAAATGCATTTACTTGTCTTAAACACATCATAAATATCCATAATAGGAACATTATAGAACATATGGCAAGTCATAACGTACAGCATATCATGCCTGTAACACAAGTTACTAGTACTCTGCAATGCCCATAAGAGGAACATGTACCAAGTACCTACTTCGCAAAAAGAGTACCTGCTTGTGGTGAAAGAGGCACTTCTAGTGCCTAGAAGAGGAAGGTAGGGCCCACGGTGCTCCTGTGCGCAAAACGGGGCCCACGTTCAGCTCCTGGGGAGAGGGGCGGTCGGCACCCTCTCTGATGTTTGTAGGTTGGGGCCTCTCCTGGGACCCACGATCTTTTGAGATTGTCCCTGGCCGCTAAGGGCTCTCAACCAAAAAGGGGGAGGGGCAAAACAACAAATCCCACCACGGGGGAAGTAGAAAGACCGGCCGATGTGGGGGCTTCTGATGAGGCTTCTACCCACCTGTGATCTCCTGTGGCACTAAGGGAGGCCGGGGTAAAACAACAAACCCCACCATGGGGAAGTAGAAAGACCGGCCGGTGCGGGGGCCTCTGATGAGGCTTCTACCCACCTGTGATCTCCTGTGGCACGAAGGGAGGCCGGGGAGCCTCAGTTGAGGCCTCCTGTTCTGCCCCAGTTCTTGACTAATGGAGGGGGGCCTCCCATGAATCTTCCACCCTGTTTGAGGGCCAGCTATGCCTGACGAGGCACGTATGCAGTGTATTAGCCCTTCACCGGGCCACGGTGTGAGTCAGCACCAAAGTTGGTGCCTACTTGTGCCCAGGGGCGCCTTGCTTAGCGAACTTCACCCCAGGGGGCCTGGATGCAACCCAGCGGCTTCTATCTTCATTTCCGCGTACCCCAGGGGCACCTGCAGAAGTGCGTCTCCGATGCGCTTGGATTTTCAGTCGGAAAGAAAGCCCAGGTCGCAGCGGTGAGGCTCACTTCGGTCCCAGGGTAACACACTCCCCCGGTGCTATAAGCACAGGAGCAAAAGAGCTTTCAGGTTGCTTGGGGGCCATGATGCAGAGCGCTCTCCTCACACTATACAGAGAGGGGCAAGGCACTTTTAGCGCATCGTCTGCTAGGCAAAAACGCTCCTCCTGCAATTCTCCAGTGCAGGGAAAAATAGAGATATGTCAGAAATAGGGGCCACAGCACCTAGCTCCTGGAGACCATACATGGAGGCACAGGTGGCAGGGCCCATCCCCAGGCGAGCACAAGGAAGATAAAGTTCAAGGGGGTTCCTGGGAGGCCCTTCCTGCAGCATTCTGTATCCTGATCCACGTATGTCTCTAGTCCACAATTGTCCCAAGAATATCTTATACTTAGTTTGCAGTGTCTCTTACAATGAGAAGGAGAGGGGGTTCCAACCAGTTACAACTGGTTCTGGGAGTGCCCCTTCTCTCCTCCGGCACAGGCTCCAAACATCAGTGGGGGGGGGGGTAAATGACCCTATTGTGCGAGGCCAGGGCTCAGCCTTTACAAATGCAGGTGTGCCCCGCCTCTCCCTTCTCTCAGCCCAGGAAGACTATACAACATGTAGATGCACCTTTGTGACACCTCCACCCTCCCTGTGTACAGCCTGTCTGAAAAGTATGCAAAAGCCCCAACTGTCAGTCTGCCCAGACGTGGATTGGAGGCAAGCTGCAAAAACACCAGTCATAAGCACAGATAAATGTACACTTTCAAGAAGTGGCATTTCTGTAATAGTAATAAAAAATACACCTACACCAGTCAGCAGCATTTCTTATCACTATCATTACCATACCAAACATGCCTATGCTACCCCTCATAAATCAGACAATACCCCTTACACATAAGGCAGGGCATTTCCAATGTAATCCTATGAGAAGGCAGCACTCACAGCAGTGAGGCACCAAGTTAGGCTGTTTGTCACTACCAGGACAGGCCACACAACCTGGCACATGTCCTGCCTTCCACATACATGGCACCCTGCCCATAGGGGTAGCTAGGGTGTACCTTAAGGGTGACTTACATTTAGTAAAAGGGGAGTTCTGGGCCTGGCAAGTAAATTTAGATACCAGAAACTGTACACACAGGCTCTGCGCTAGCAGGCTTGAGATAAGTTTGAAAGGCTACTGCAGTGGGTGGCGAAAGCAGCACTGCAGGTCCACTAGTAGCATTTAATTTACAGGCCCTGGGTATAGGGACACAACTTTACAAAGGACGTATAGGTAAATTAAATATGCCAATTAGGTATAAGCCAATTATACCAATTTTACAAGGGAGAGCACATGCACATTAGCACTGATTAACAGTGAAAAAGTGCTCAGAGTAATAACGTCAACTAAAAAGGTCAGAAAAATAAGGAGGCAAAAGGCAAAATGTCTGGGGGATGACCCTGTAAAAGGGCCAAGTCCAACAATACCCATGTCCTATTAAAGTCTGTAATTATATTAACCACTAGGTGGTACCCCACTGCCTATGCCTATATTGCCTACTACAATTTTGATAAACAATAATCTTCATTAGAATAGAGGTTAGTGTCAAGCTAAACTAGTTAACTTCTAGTTCAATTCACTCCATTCCATAGTTCTCTTAGCTGCATAGATGAAGTGGTATTTGCCATCTCTCTCAATTTTCAAAAGAACTTAGTTCAGGGTTTTCCAAGGTGCCTTCCTAATGGTGGTGGTAGTAGTAGGTTATTGTGCTTACAGGGAAGACATCACAAGTGCGTCCCACTCCTGCCTATGTGAACTCCAACTGTAGGATTAATTAGAAGGATTATCCATCACAGACACTAGATTGAAATAAAACACAGAGTTAGTAGGTTATTTATTGAAATATCACAACTCTACAAAGACTGTGTGAGACATGACTACTACCTTGACACAAATACCTGATATTATCCCCAAAACTAGCAATAGTAACTTCTTCTAAGCAATGAGGAGCTAATATTCAAATAAAACCAAACTCACGAACTCCTCGAGTCCGGAGAAGTGGACTCATCACTGTCAGGAATGTGGTAGTGGACAAGGTTAAGCATCTACACAACACAAAAGCTGAATTATGTTGACAAAGGATGTATGTCATGTATCTAAATTATGGATACGTTTTATGCATGGGTGGGTAAGTGGGGCTGGTGTGGGCTATTGCTCAGGTAATAGAACAGCAGGCAGTGAGTGTTGCTTTTACCACATCCACCCCCAAGTTTGTGATCTTTTTATGGTTTTGATTAATTAAGTCACACCTCAGTAAATCATACAGCCTGGGGGAAGAAGGTTAGGGTTTGGTGAATGGATGGGAAAGGGGATTTGGGGGAAGGGTGGGAAGGTGTAACAAAGAAAAACACTACACAACACACAACAATATTCACTAAGGCAACAAGCAGTACGTCATCATTCTGTGGAAGGAATTGAAGACATGAGTATGACAGAGTTCATTTAAGTGCATTGCTAACAGTCCTTAAGCCTCAAGTTATTACATATCTAAATGACCTGCTTACTAGGTTTGAAAAACTACAAATTATGGAGGAGTGAAGTGAACCCAGACAGTTCTAAAAATTATGATTTTTAAAAGAAAAATTATACTGTATTGCCAAATTGGGCAATGCATCTTCATTCTTCTCAGAATGTTTGTCACTGTTGGGCACCTGGATAAATCAGTCCAGTAAGGTAAGGAGGAGTGCTGTGGAGCTTTTGAGCTTTGTGCAGGAGAAGGCCTGCAGATTGTAAACAGAAATGGTATTGTAGAGTCAAGGAGAAGGACAGAAGGTAAGCTTCATGAGGACTGTACCAAAAAGACTCAGAGGCACAGAAAGACCATAGACGGCTGCAATTATTCATTTGATCTTATGACTCATGTCTTGTGCAATTGATGAACTGAGAAGTGAGAGCAATTTACAATCAAACACGGATACCCTAGCTGCTTGTATAGGGCTGATCATTCTTACAACTGTCATTATCATAACATTTATCTAAGTGCATGCATCATGTGGTGATGTGGCCCCGACCACAACCACATAAGAGGAGTTTCACATTTGAGCTAGCACATACACTCTGAAGCATTTCCCAAATCAACACACCTCTCTCCAGTCCACAGAGCTGAGCACTAGGCCTTAGAGTTATCATCATCATGGTTTCCTTTTGAAGTCCATAACTTCCTTCTTTTGGCTGTTGAGGTAGTCCTAACCCGAGTCCTTCCATCCTCCTCCTGACGCAGAGTAAAGAATAAGTCTAACTACATTCTGAACTGAGCAAGCTAGACATGTAGTGCACTGCCACAGAACAAGAAGAAAAATCTAATTTAAGTATTTTGTGTCAATTTGTGTTTGTTAACTAAACTGACTGGTCTGGCCTCTGAAGAACCAGAAAAAAAGGAGTGGACACTGCAAGTAAATATTGCTAAGTGTGAAAGTGCATATCACCTTCAGGAAAAAGGATCGCCCATCAGGCCCTAAACATTGCAAATAATTGAAATCAAGTTCACAAATTAGGTGAATACCCTCCCTCATTGTCTGCCACCACATTAATCATCACTCACAATCACTCAATAATATATCATTACTCACGGGCGCAATAGTTACCTCTTCCAATCCAAGCACAGTGGTAGCTGGCACACACTCCGCAAACTTTGGAAGATCTTCGGATGGATCCCAGCAGACTGTCGCAGGACAGTCGCCCACACCTTAGTCACTAGCAAACTGGACTAAGGCATCGCCCTCTAAGCCGACACTTCAACTAGAAACATAAAAAAACTGCAACTCATCTAGAGCGATGCCACCAGACACATTCTGTACTTCCCTCGCCGAGAACACATCTCCCAACACCCGAGGACCCTCCAATGGCCACCAGTTGAGAAGCAAATCACCTTTTAAGTTTCTCACCCACACATACAAGGCCATACACAATGCAGGACCAGCCTACCTGAAACACCATGTCTTCTTCAACACCCCAACCAGATCCCTCCACTCTGCCCAGGTGGCCCTTGCCACCATCCCTCGCATCCGCAAAACCACTGTCGGGGATGATCCTTGACCTACACTGCAGCAAAAAGCTTGAATAGCCTTCCTCTGCACCTCAGACAAAGCCCGTCTCTCACCATCTTCAGGAAGAACCTCAAGACATGGGTCTTAGGATGAGGTCCCTCCCATCCCCCAGCACCTTGAAACACTCACAGGTGAGAAGCTGCACTTTACAAAAAATGATTGATTGATTGATAGGTACACAATTGTATCTCCTCTTTGATGCAAGCAACAAATTGAAATTTGGCAGTTTTGTAAATCAAATGATCTTCTGCTAGGTGATGAAAAAAAGGATAGGCATGGGAAGGATGCAGGATTTGTCTCCAATGTCTTGAAGGGAATGGAAAGGTTTCTTCACTGCACACCGGTCCAACTCCAATCCGGCCATACTTGTGCCTAAAATTTGTGGGGCTGCACAAGCAGACACAAACATAATATGACACTAGCTATATCCTTTTATTAGCAAATTGGTTAGAAGATATAATAATTTAAAAGTTCTACGGTGCCCTGGTGGCCTGCTTGGTCAGGGAAGTAGAGTTCATCCTCATAATCTGGTGGTTCACCCAGAAGTTGGTCAGCTAACACACTCCAATCTTGCCAATTACCCCCATCCTCCTCCTCTTGTGGTATTTTATGAACAGTGTTATTGTGTGGAATGAAGTGTTGGTTCAATTTTGATCATGGTCAATCTGTCCACGTTTTGAGGTGAGAGACTGGTCCTTCTCACCAAGACAACAGCTCCAGCTGCACTGAACACATGCTCAGCAGACACACTGGCCACCGGGCAAGCCAGATACTGCCAGCCTGCTGCACTCTGGCCACTTGTGCATATTCTCATACCAATACACCAATGGGTTTTGATGTACATATACCACTTTTGGATCATTCACAAACTCCTGGAACACTCTCTGAATGGTCACTGGGGCTGCCACATGCTCAACCTCTTTTGCGTTTTGCCTTTGCTTCTGCACTGGATTTAAAACCTGGCACCTGAATTCAAGCCAATGCACAGGTTGGGGCCAGTTCTTCTGTTTCCATTGTTATTGTTGCTGCTGGCGCTGGCTGCTGTGAGATGACAGGATTTCCCTCTCTGGACGTTGAAGACAGCACTCTAGAACTTGAACCCAGGAGTGGGACTCTAATTTCCAGCCAGTCTTCTTCCAGGTATCTAGCTTCCTCAACAATCCACGTCTTGTATTGTGAAACATCCCCCTCTGAAAAAGCAATGAAAGTGGACTGTATTTTTTTTGTACCATGGGTCAAGTATTTTGGCACAGATGTACTCTTTGGACAACACAATATCTCTTTGCATCCTATACTAACAGTCAAATGATGGATAAAGTTCTCAACCATGTGCTTTTGGGTTTTCATTCACACCAATGAACCTTTGGAAGACCTTTTTAAACAGGCCCCATAGAAGATGCAAAAATGGGATAGCTTGGCCTATCATACTGTCCCCTTTACTGACTTCATGTGTGAAAACCTCAAAGAAAGTAGCGTAAGTGTCAAGCATTTGACTAGGTTACATTTGTCTAAATACATGGTCATGCTGTTCCCAGTTGCATCCCCTTCTCTTCGAATGACTAAGTCATTGATCTATCTGTATGGCTAAAAAAGATGTTGCAACATGCAATAGGTCGAGTTCCAATGTGTTGACAATTCTTGTATGAGGGATTTAACTGGTACACTATTAGCATGCTAAATGATCCTCAACTGCTTCCAAGCTTTAAAAGAATGGCTGAAATGAATGCAGATTCTTCTCCAGATGGTCAGTATTTTGATAAATATGTCTTCTTTTTTTAGAAAGTCCAGCACAGCGATGTTGATGCAATGTGCCAAACACAGGACCCTGAAATAGCCACCATCTGCCAAGGCCTTAACTATATTACTGTCATTGTCTGTGGCAACAAATGAAATTCTGAGACTTCTGGGTCAGAACCATTCCAATACCTTGCTGTGAAAATCGTCCACTATATTTGCAGCTGCATGGGATTTCTCCATGGCGAACATGGCTACTGTTGCGTGATGCTGAGAGCCCTTAAAAGTGTCTTCAGTGCTGAGACCTGTAGATATCTGTTGCCTAACCCCCACAAAAGAAATCCAGTGTGCAGTGATACACATGTAATAAGTTGCTTGACAACTGGTCCACATGGCTGTCGTCAGCTGGATAGTGTAATCAGCACTCTGCTGCAAAGCCTGTCTGACCAATTGCAGCACATCGTGATGATGCGCTAGAACAGCAACTCTGGCAAAATAGGTCTGAGTGGGAACCTTCCATTTCAGGCAGATGGCTACCACAAATTCTAAAAATTCCACTCCTTCCACAAAAGAAAAAGAGAGCTCCTGCATTACGGTTTTAGCCAGCTTCCCATAATACAAAAGTGCCTTTGAGTGGTTGCATTTACTGGGCTCCTCCTGCTTAAACATGCCTGTGATAGTAAACTGCATTTTCTTCTTTTTTGGTGCCAGTGACGAAGGCGACTTCTGAGAAGTGGGAGATGGTGGACTCAGTGTATGTCTTGGAGCTCTCACTGTATGGTGTGATGTGTCCATCTGACTCTTATGGCATTTCGAGGTTGCTGATGCGGGTGATACTTGTGCATTGCTCAGGATAGGTCTGCTTTACGTGAAGATGTCACCCTCTTCTTCCTCATCTTTTTCACCTTCGAACGTGATCAAAGTTGATTCCCCTCTCCTCATCTTCACCACCACAACCTGCAGCAATTTTTATGGTGCTTTTCCCATTGGATTGTGTGATGTTTTTTTCCTATGGGTTGTTTGACCTCTGGTACCATAGCCTGAACCCGGTTTACCTCGACAAACACTCATGTGGCAAATAGAGCATATTACAATATTATCCTCCTATTTGCTAATCGTAAAGTACACCCAAACTGGTGAGGAGAACTTTCTTAATTTGCCAGAGCCAATGCCTGAAGAACAACTTTAGGTAGATGATGAGTTAATTATTGCCTCGCTACAGTGCGTACTTCTACCGAGGTAGTGGTGGATTCAGGTTTCAGCAGCGGCTTTACAAACATAGGAGCTGGTGCTGGCGGTGGTGTTGGTACCAGTGCCCCATCCCTTGGAGCAGGTTGGGTAGAAGGGGTGATGGAGGTCCCCTCTGGGCCATCTTCCATGCCAGTGACTGGTTCATCATCCTTCTCGTCCTGTTCCATAATTCTAAGGCTTTCACAAACTTTCAGTTTTCCTTGCCCCTCCTGGTATGTCTTGGACTCAGCCGGGGTCCTATCCATGTCCAGATCATCAGAAGGAGGGCTTGCAGAAGGTAGTGGAGTACCCTTCCTTTTTCTTGCTGGAGATTTGGAAGCCAAAGGTTCTAAAAGTTATTTCTTTCTCAGCAGTAAGCTCACCCTCCTGTTCTGCTCCTACTTCAGGAAGATCTACTGATGGCTATTGCTGTTGTCCTATCCTGCTATAATTGGGTACCACTTAGCGAAAGAGACAAATTCAATTCAAAGTCACTGCTCATTGGTGTCGCAATGATTTCCATTGCTGCCTCACTGACAGATATGGGCTTGGACTTAGGCCTGGGTCCTGCTGTTAATGTGGGATCACTGCTCTCGGCTAGCTCCCCAGAGGCCAGTGAGGCAGGTGCAACTTTCCGGAAAAATGTTTTGGTCTGCATGCCAATGATAGAAAGTGGCTTCTTCTCACTGGCCACTTTCTTGGCAGCACCTTTCATCGGGGCCACCTTGAAACTGTCATTGGGCAATGGCACTTAGATGCACATGCAGAAGAGATTGGAGGACTCACATCACATGTGTGGTAACGCCACTTTGTACGGGTCTTCTGTCTGGCAGTACTATGGGTAATTTCTCTTGTGCACCTGAAAGCAAACAATCAAGAAGACTATTTAGTGAAATGTGGTAATGATGAAGTTTTAATTAGTATAGACAAATACAATATAATTTAGTGTGGTGTGTTATTTAAGTTATTATCCTAAATAACTAACAATCGTGTATCCTTTCCAAATTCCAAATGCAGACTTAACATAATATTTAAGTTCCAATCAGGATACAGATGTACCTATTTGCTTTATATGCATCTATTCTAAGGGGCACACCAGTGGCAGTCAGGGAGGTACATGGGAAAATTGAATAATCCTCAGAAAATGAAGGATGGTGTGTTCCTATGGCAGGCAAGAGAGCCCAGGGGAAATAGAATAATCCTTTGAAAACAAATGTTTCTGGTATGTCCACCTACTCTGACAGGAAGGGGGTCCATGAGAAAATTGATTATTACTTAAAAAATCAATGCTGTTGTGTGGCTGTGTGGCTATGCCAGGCAAAGGGTGGATGGATGGAGGCAAAATACAAAATACAAAAAATAAAACATAAGAAAGTAACAAATAAAAAACAGCTATAATGATCAAAAATACAACACTTTAAAAAGAAAATAATAAATGAATAAAAATGTATTGCTGGTGTATTATGGGCATTTGAGAAACCCTTTAGGATGGAAGGGGGTGTAGCTGAAAAATGAAAGAAAATGCACCAAATATGAAACACTGTCCATCATCATATACTACTTATACTACAATGGCCCTTAAGCATAATATTAACTTGATATCAGGGAAAAGTACAAGAAAAAAGCTATAGCCCTCTCCTATAAATATCCCTGGAAAATGGCTATGAAACCTGGAATAGAGGGTGACTGCACAAAATGGTGGGCAGCCACATATTCAAACAACAACAGCAAGCAAGGAGGCATGGAGAACAAAGAACACATGCAAACCTGTGAATGCCTACACAAAATGGCCACTGACCACATGCTCAAAAAGCAGCAGCATAAATGAAGGCATGGCCACGACAAAGAACACACATAGGCCCATGGCTAAGCACACTGGCTGGCTTCACAAAATGGCCGCAAGCCACATGGTCAACCAACAACAGCAAGCACAAAGGCATGATCACAACAAAGAACACATGCAGCCCTACAGCAAAAGCACACTGGATAGTTAGTGGCTACACAAAATGGCCACCGGCTACATGGTCAACCAACTAACAACCACAAACAAGGAGCCATGTAAACCAAAGAATATGTGCATGCCTATGGCAAAAGCATATTAACTAGCTGCACAAAATGGCAGACAGACACATGGTCAAGCAACAACAGCAAGCAAGGAGGCATGGAGAACAAGGAACACATGCTAGCCTATGGCAAAAGCACACTGCCCGGCTGCACAAAATGGCAGGCAGACACATGAGCAAACAACAATAGCAAGCAAGGAGGCTTGGCAACAGCAAAGAACACAAGCAGGCCTATGTCAAAAGCACAATGGCTGGCTACACAAAATGGGTGACAGCCACTTGGTCAACTAAACACAGCATGCAACTAGGCATGCCCACAACAAAGAACACCTGCAGGCCTAAGATAAAAATACACTTGCTGGCGATACAAAATGGCCACATGGTCAAACAACAACAGCAAGCAAGGAGGCATGCACAGAACAAGAACACATGCAGGTCTATGGCAAAAGCACACTGCCTGGCTACACAAAATAGCCACAGCCACATAGTCAAACAAAAATAACAAGCAAGGAAGCATGATGAGGTAACAGAGGAAGGTAACACCATCAATAGTTGAGAGAAGAACTATTTATTAAAGGTTAGGTAGGACATATTGAAGCCCCATCCTGCCGGAAAGACGTCTAACCCCCACTGCCAACTGTATAAGATTCATATTATGTCACCACACATTCTATATTCCAAGGACATTCTTGCTAACAAGGATATGGAGCTCTCATGGTAACAGAACACCACATAGTTACAGGATATAGTGGGAACATAAGTCTACACACGTTACCACACATGGCCACACCAAAGAACACATACAGGCCTATGTCAAAAGCACACTGGCTGGCTACACAAAATGCCACCAGCCACATGGTAAACCATCAAGCAAGGAGGTATGTAAAACAAAGAACACATTCAGGCCTATGAATATTGACTACACAAAATGCCTCCTGGCCACATGGCATGAAGAACAAAGTCAAATGATGGCCTACATCAGATATAGTCACAGACACAGTGGCCAGACAAAGGAGGAATGGTAACACTGAAGAAAACACTACCATTAATTTATCAATAGCAAAAATTAAAATTAACTGAGCTACAGAAAATTTACAACAACACACATCCTTCCAAGGCATCAAATATTTTCCCAACTATACACTTTCTGTAGAAAAATACATGAAATACAAAATATAACCCACATTTTTAACTTAGTCCAAAGCTATCCCTGCCCTAAATGATTAAAACAACATATACCAAAAAAACAGTTCTTTCATGCACTGATGACTAGTACTTGCCTAATGGCCAGATGGACTGATGTCTAACTAGGCCACATAATAAAAATGAATGAACATTGCAAATGTAACAAACATGGAGAAAATGTACTGAACTGTGCAACATTTTCCTTTACAAAAGATGAAAAATGAAATGAAAAAAAATAATTAGGTCCCTACTCTAACTTCAGGCCAACCACCACAATGCCAGTCAAATTTAAAAATCGAATGAAAGTACAACGAAATACTAGTGCATGCCCTATATCAAACAAACAATACTCTTATACCGTAGTGTTCGAACTTACCTGTAATATCACAAAAACAAAGGACCTCATTTACAAGGGTATTGTGCCACCGGAACATCACTTTTACCAACGTTCTGTTGGCGCTTGCCTTGGCCCATATTTACAAAGTGGCGCTAAGACAGATGTGGCTTACCACTGCTTTGTAAGTAAAGCCCCTTTACACTCATCACTTTGCATGAAAGAGACATGCAATGGGTGTTGCTGTGGGCGTTCCACTGCAACACCCATTGCATTTTGATAATGACCCAGATTTATGAGGATCCGTAAACCTAAGGCATTCTCAAAAACTAATGCCACCCCAGGGGTGGTGTTAGCATTGCGCAATCAAGAGAAACACTTGTATTTCTCCTCCTTTTGCGTTTCATATGTGTGCTGCATTTTGCAGCACACATAGGAAAAGAAAAACGCAATAAATGATTGCTTATGTGCAGGAAGGTTTCTTTCCTGCACAAAGGCAATCATTAAATAATGACGATTTGCTACACCTATGTGTACTGCATTGTCAACACACATAGGACTAACAAATTGCTATTATTGATTGTTTATGTGCAGGAATGGACACCTTCCTGCACATAAACAATCATTCCCTGCACTGCAAGCACCGTTGCACTATGATGCAAGGGTGCCTGCGTTGGGGCTAGGCAGTTAACTTTAGTGCCAGTGCTAGGGAAAACACAGTGATGCACTGTAACGTATTAAATACAGCGCATCTCTGATTTTCTAAAATGACTCAGTGCTGCCAAATTTGGCACAGTGCCGCCCTAGACTACTCCTTAGTAAATGAGCCCCAAGGTCCTTAAATCTAATGATGCAGCAGACAAAGCGAGTGATCATCTGACATCAAAAGCCAAGTGAAAAGTGACCAAGAGATGGACAAAGTACTGGGAGAAGCCTGCTGAACAGAACAGGAAGTTGGAGTCTCTGAGGCACCTCCTTACTGTTGAAAAATAAAATGCTTTTTGCACTCAAAAAAACAACTTGAACAGTCCGCTGGAGTAGAATATCAACTCAAAAACATCTTTTCCAGCATATTTTGCTGCTTTCTGAGTAGAGAATGTACTTGTGGGTCAGCCACAGTCACTCATGATCGCCAGTGTCCTGAGAAAGATGCCAGAAGGTGCTGTGACAGCTGGAAGCCGCGCTAGTGGGTGTGAAATCTCACACGTGCTCGCTAGTGGTCAAAATGTATTGTGGTCCTCACCAGCGCATGCCAAAACAAGTCTTGCCCATGCCAATGGAAAACAATTCTACCACACACCACATGGCAGAATTTAAAGGGAAGTCCATGTTAGACCTGTAGTGTGGAGGTCCCGAATTCCACCAAGTCTGCAAGTGAAGTGAATTTTTTTACCCACTCCGACTCTAAAAGGGGTCCAATGGGACCCCATGTATCCACTTTCAAGTGTTCCCCTAGGGATGCACAAACTGTGTGCCATCTTTTATGTGATACGCATGCAGTGTACCCCTGGACAGCTCTTTATACACACATTAAAAACATAGCACAACTACTGTACATAGATATCAACTTCTCTCACTTAAATGGGTCATGACTCCATAAAAATAGGCATGGTCCCATGAGATTATGATTTGGGGATAACAGTGCCTCAGGACCGCTGCCGCCACTGACATTTGTGCTACTGGGGCAGCAGAGGCAGTCCATGGGGGATGTCCCACCCAGCTCACTGCCCACCCAATTATTGCCTGCCTTTCTGCAGACCTGTTCCTGGCGGGGACCCCACCATGCGAGAGTAGGTGCAAAGGCAGGCAATGAGCTGAATAAATGGCTCTAGGTTGATTGTGCCACTCTGAATATAGCAGTTGCTCAGGTAGTGCCCTCCAAAGGCTTCTGGTTGGGTACACACAATGTTTCACTTGCACAACAGAATGCAAGGAAACAGTATGCCCGCGTGGCTGGAGGTACCGTAAAATGGCTGTCATTGGCTTCCAGCTCATTTCAATTGCAGGAACGTCATAATACAGCAGTCAGGATGCTGCTGACTTGGTGACATTTCCCAGACCACCACCACAGCAGGCTGACAGTCAAACCACCAAACATATAATTAGGCCGTAAGTCCCCTAGGAAAAAACTTTGGCAAGGTGGGCAGCTTGGTGTTCTCAACCTCTGCTTCATTACAGTCTGCCTGCAATTGTGCGTTTTGTCCTGATAGACCATGAACCACTCTTTTTCATTGGTTGTTTACTTTTTCTAAGCACTTTCCATCTTAAAACTTTAAAAATTAATATTCATAAAAATTAATATCTCTCATTTTGGAGAGTTTGATTATTTTGATGTCTTTTTGCTTATGAAATATTTCTACATTTTTCTGAAAAGGCTTGTAAATTATATTGTATTTCTGTATTGACTTCTAAATTGTTGGTATGGCTTGAACTTAACAGAACTTTGTCTGAAGAATTGCCTACTACTTGTGTCACAGTTACCAAGGTTTGATCACAGTCTAAATGAGAACTGCGTTGGAGCCTAACCAGGGTATATTTATTGCATTGGTAATGGTACCCCCTTTTCCAAATTGATAATCTACTTTTTGATAACCACAATTTGTATCACCACAACCATTAATGCCACAACCAACATTACCACCAGCAACATTACCACCATTGCCATACTACTACCACCATTACCACCATCCCTATTGCAATAGTCACTATCAATACCATTTCTACCTCAAACATTACCAAATGGCCACCATTGCAAAGACCACCCCACAACAAACATGACCATTAATACTATACCTTTTACGAAGACCACTTCTGCAACCACCATTACCACACCCAACACCACCACCATTACCACAAATCACCATTCTCACCACCACCAGGACCACCACCAAAACTACTGCTATCAAATTTACCACCATCACCATCGAAGTTTTAGAAAGGATTATTTGTAACACCATTTTTTAAAAAATTCCTAAAGTTGACACAACTATTCCTATAATGAGAAACCAATTTCCTTGTTGACTTTTCCTTCCAACTTGATTGAATACATAGTTCATATAAGTTGTTTAGCTGTCTTTATACTCAGTTATTACTTTGCTCACCACAAGCAGGTTTTCTTCCTTCACACTGAACCAAGATAGTTCTGGTTGCTACACGGACTCTATGGTATTGATCGTCATCATCATCTCCAGAGCATTGACATACTCTCCCACTCCATCCTGAATGCTTTCATCATTTCACATGTGGAGGCCCCACAGGAGTCTTCCCTTTATCAAACTCTTCCCAACATCTATACAATTTCCTTGGTTAAGGTTAGTGAAGTCCAAGGTTTCCATTGTTTTCAATTACACTGATAATACAAGGTTTAGAGTCTGAATGGGCTCCATTGCTCTCTGGAGGGCTGATAGTAATTATCATCATCATTTAACTTTATTTCAGTAAAAATAAAATAAAGGTACACATAAAAACATCAATATCGAACATGAGAAAACAGAACCAACTCAATACAATAAAACATTGAAATATGAAATATTCCATGAGATAGGAGCTTATTAGGGCCTTTGAACAAAGGCATATTGCGTAGCTATAGTACTTGATCCAGTAAGCATGCTGTTTGGTGTAAGCACCACAGAAAAACAAGAGGTGCTCATCGTTCTCCACAGTCAAACAACCCACAGGGCAGAGGTTGGAGGAGTTAACATTACTCCTCCACAAGGCAGTGAACGAAGTGGTAGGTAAGATCCCCAATCTCAATTTGACATAAATAAAATTTGACCTAAAGGAACCTTACCTTTGGCATACTCAGATAATTCATAAAATCTGTAAAAAAAATAACCACATTTAAAAGACAAAGGGGTCATTACAACCCTGGCGGACGGTGTTAAAGCGGCAGTAAGACCGCAAACAGGCCGGAGGTAAAAAAATGGGATTATGACCGTGGCGAAACCGCCAACATAGACAGCCACTTTAACAGTCCGACCGCCACGGCGGTACAGACAAACAGCTTGGTGGTCACCGCCAACAGACAGGCGGAAGACAATGTACCGCCCACAGTATCACAACGTACCAATCCGCCACCTTTTCCAGGGCGGATTCACCGTGGATAAAAACACGGCGGAATCAGCCATTTCAAAGGGAAAACGCTCACCTCTACACACTCCACAAGGAAGGAGGACACCATGGAACCGGAACTCCAAATTCTCCCTGCGATAGTCTTACTGCTCCTATACCACCATCATCAACGCTGGCGCCGAAGACAACGGTGAGTACTGCACCTACGACATAGGGGAGGGGGAGGCAAAAGTCAGGGACACACACACGCAACACCCCCACCCCTACCCCGACCCTCACCCACTACAACACACACACCAATGCATATCCAAACATTACAGTAACAACCCCCAACCCCCCCCGGAAGAATGCAAAGACAAAAGGAAACAACTTCAACCATTGTAATATATCAAAATACAGTAACCAAATATATACAGATATATGTACACATTCAACAAAATATACATCACGATTAGTAGTGCAGGTAATGCACCATTCATTGTCCGTGGACCACTGAGCCCAAAATGCATGGGCGAGGCCCACATCAGATACCTGATCAAAACGGAGAGAACACTGCCGGGACATCAGATAGAAATACAACAGGCACCTCAGGGGGAAGGGAAGGGGGGCACCACAGCCGGATGAGTGCACCACGCCAGATCCACGAGGGGGCTCCATGCCCATTGATGTATCCTGGGGAGTGCAAAGCCACAGTCTCACAAGTCTCTACAGTGGGTGGTTTGCCCACTGTACCATCCTGGGGAGTGCAAAGCCACGGTCTCTCAAGTCTCTGCAGTGGGTGGTTTGCCCACTGTACCATCCTGGGGAGTGCAAAGCCACAGTCTCTCAAGTCTCTGCAGTGGGTGGTTTGCCCACTGTACCATCCTGGGGAGTGCAAAACCACAGTCTCTCAAGTCTCTGCAGTGGGTGGGTTGCCCACTGTACCATCCTGGGGAGTGCAAAGCCACAGTCTCTCAAGTCTCTACAGTGGGTGGTTTGCCCACTGTACAATCCTGGGGAGTGCAAAGCCACAGTCTCTCAAGTCTCTACAGTGGGTGGTTTGCCCACTGTACCATCCTGGGGAGTGCAAAGCCACAGTCTCTCAAGTCTCTACAATGGGTGGGTTGCCCACTGTACCATCCTGGGGAGTGCAAAGCCACAGTCTCTCGAGTCTCTACAGAGGGTGGTTTGCCCACTGTACCATCCTAGGGAGTGCAAAGCCACAGACTCTTAAGTCTCCAGTGGGTGGTTTGCCCACTGTACCATCCTGGGGAGTGCAAAGCCACAGTCTCTCAAGTGGATAACAGTCTCCACTGGTTCTGGAGGGGGACTGGTGCCCAGAGTGCTTCATCCTGTGAAGGACAGACGGAGTGGATGCATGTCTCCACTAGTTCTGGAGGGGGACTGGTGCCCAGAGTGCTTCATCCTGTTAAGGACAGAAGGAGTGGATGCATGTCTCCACTGGTTCTGGAGGGGGACTGGTGCCCAGAGTGCTTCATCCTGTTAAGGACAGATGGAGTGGATATATGTCTCCACTGATTCTGGATGGGGACTGGTGCCCAGAGTGCATCACTCTCCCCGTGACGGTCCCAGTTCCATCACTGCCCCTGCCGCACAAGGGCTAGCGGTGCTTGAGTTGGCAGTCCTTGCCCTGTTCAGCGGTCTTTGACCTGTTCAGCGGTGCTTGCCATGGTGGTCTTTGCCCTGCTCAGCGGTGCTTGCCCTGTTCAGCGGTGTTTGCCATGGCGGTCCTTCATTGCCCAGCTGGGCTGGGGCTGGCGGTCCGTCATTGGGCAGCTGGGCTGTGGCTGCCGTGGCCCTCCTGGGCAGCTGGGCTGTGGCTGGCGGTGGCCTCCTGGGCACTGACTCTGGCGGTGGCCTCCTGGCCAGTGACGATGGGGTTGCCCTCCTGGGCACTGACTCTGGCGGTGGCCTCCTGGCCAGTGACGATCGGGCTGCCCTCCTGGGCACTGACTCTGGCGGTGGCCTCCTGGCCAGTGACGATGGGGCTGCCCTCCTGGGCACTGAATCTGGTGGTGGCCTCCTGGCCAGTGATGATGGAGCTGCCCTCCTGGGTACTGACTCTGGCGGAGGCCTCCTGGCCAGTGACGATGGGTCTGGCGTTGGCCTCCTGGGCAGGGGGGATGATGGCGGTCTTCTCCGCCGTGCTGCGCTTCCCAGACTTTGGCGATTTCTTCTGCCCCTTCCCCACCTTCGGAGGAGTCACAGCCCACAGCTGAGTGGACACTCCCCCCGGGAGCCTTGTGAGTGGCTTTGCTGGCTGGAGCCTTCCCCCACTCCCGCCGGGCACTGTCCAACTTCTGGTGCTTCACAGGGGGGGACTGGCTGTGCTGTGGCTCTGTGTCACACTGGCTGCCCTGGTGCCCGGTGCACTCCACATACCTCTAACAGGCACCACTGGTACCGGCGATTTTTTGGCTGAGGTGCTAGTACGGGACCTATGAATTGGAGGGGGGGTGGGAAAGAGGTCAAGCTTGGTCAGGAAAAGTTTCTTAGGTCCACTGGGACGGGTAGCTGGAGGGGGTCTGGGAGTGGAGGAAGAGGAGGTGGTTGTAGGAGGTGTAACTTTTGTGGCTTTGGGTGCAGGTGCATGCGCTGGAGGCTGTCGTGAGGTGGATGTATGTTGGGTGGGTGTGTGCCTGCGTTTGTGTACTTTGGAAGGGGGCGTCACAGACACACTGGGAGAGGACACAGGGGACGTGTAAATGGGAGTGGGGGTGGTGAGTGCAGGTGAGCGGGGTGTGGTGGTGGGTGTGCTGGTGCGGGACCTAGTGGCTGTAGTGGTAGTGTATGAAGGTGAGAGTGTAGACGACACTGGGAGGGAGGAGGGAGACGACGAGGAGGGGGACACAGTGGAGGCAATGGATGTTGCTGTGTCTGTATGTGTGTGATGCTTGCTTGAGTGCCTGTGGGATGTGTGGTGCCTATGTTTGCCTGAGCTTCCCTTGTGTGTTGAGATGTGTGCAGGCTGGTCTGATGGTGTGCTTGGGATAGGCTGGGGTAAAGGGGATTGGGTCTGGGTGGAGGAAGTTGGAGGGGGAGGCTAGAGACAGGGACAATGGCTGCCATCAGTGCTGAGGCCAGAGTTTGCAGGGTTCGATGAAGGGAAGCCTGACCAGAATGAATGCCCTCCAGGAATGCATTTGTGTGTTGCAATTCCCTTTCTACACTCTGGATGGCATTCAAAATGGTAGACTGCCCAACAGTAAGTGACCTGAGGATGTCAATGGCCTCCTCACTGAGGGCAGCAGAGGTGACAGGGGCAGGGGCTGAGGTGCCTGGGGCGAAGGTGATGCCCACCCTCCTGGGTGAGCGGGCATGGGGCGAAGGCTCAGGGGCTGCTGGGAGGGCGGTGCTGGTAGGGGGGTGGCGGCTGTACCTGTAGAAGTGGGGGGCACAGATTTTGCCGCCACCACAAGGGAGCTCCCATCGGAGGACGAGTCTGTGTCGCTGGCTGCTGATCCTGTGACCGCTGGGAAGCACCCCTCGCCCTCCATCCCACTGGTGTATTCCGAGTCCGTGGTGTGACCCTCCATGGCCATGTGGTATGCAGCTCCCTCATGCTCCGGTGCCACTGTAACTCCGCCTGATGATGCTGATGCACTCAAGAACAGGGAGAGCACAAAAAGGGGGGGGGGGAATGACAGAAGAAAGACAGGTTGAGTGCATGGCTTACCGCTACCATTGGCGGACAATACAGACACAGCAGCCCCCTGCACTACTCCGCGCTGTTGGGCTCTACAGATGTAGTTCCTGTGATATGTCCTACATGGCTATGGTGGACATCAGCACACATAGATGACACAGGGGCATGTATACCTGTACTTGCCACTCTACAGAGGTGGGGTGGAGTGCCACATGGCCTGCATTACGGAGGGGCCTAGCCTACGGAACTCACCCTGGCCTAGGGGAACCCACAGCCCTCCTCTCCCACCCAGACACCTTCACTGCATGCAAAGTCCGCAGAATGATGTTGTACTCACCCCCTTGTGTCTGCTGTGATGCCCTCAAGCGCCCATCCAACTCAGGGTAGGCCACCACCAGGATCCAGAACATCAGGAGGGTCATGGTTCGACGGGCACCCCTCCCACGTTGGGAGGCCATCCCCAGCTGAGCCTCCGCCGTCTTCTTGCTCCAACGGCGAATGTCCTCCTATCTTTTACAGCAGTGGGTGCTCCGTCTGTGGTGGACCCCCAGGATCCGGACGTCCTTGGCGATGGCACGCCAAACATCCTTCTTCTGGTGGGCGCTGACCTACATGACATGTACAGGGGAAGAAGAGAAGTCATTACCAACTGCACCGTCAAAGTGAGTGGCCCACATCCCTACCCTTGCCATGTGGCACATGCATTCACAGTCCTTCATGCACGCAGAACTGTGGTCCCTTCCTTCTTACAACTAGCCCTCTCCACACAGGCATAGCATATACAATTTGCTCCATGTGTACTTACCTGTTGATCTGGAGGACCGTAGAGTAGCGTGTACTGGGGGAGGACCCCGTCCACGAGCTTCTCCAACTCCTGTGCAGTGAAGGCAGGGGCCCTTTCAGCAGACGCACGACCCATTATCTCTTCCAGACCGAGGTCAAAGCAGCACTTGCAGTGTAGGTCCTCTCCTGTCGAAGATCAGGTATCGAGTGATTGAACAGATAGAAAATGGCAGTCACGTCCGCGGCGGTGACGTCCGTGGTGGTGCGTATCATCACCGCCGGCGCACTTCATCATTGGCTCTTGGGACCCATAGGGTTCAATGTAAACCAATGCAGCATTGCGCCGCGGTCTACGACAGCCAACCGCGACGGTGTACAATGCCAGCGCAGATACCTCACATCCCATTGTCCCAGTTTAGAGGTCAGGCAGCTGCCATTTCAGGGGCCCACATGGCTTCATTTACTACTGCGTCACACATACCTAGTCCTACACTCAACACACATACAGGAAGAGTTTTGTATTTGGTGTCGTGTTCTGTGTAGCTTTGAGTACATACCTGGGAATTTGTTGACTCTGTGGTCGCTGTTGTCATTCTTAGGCACCGTCAGCTGGGACATTTGAGGAGATGGCGGAATCCTCCGGTGTACCGACCGCTGGTGGACCTGTTAACAATGGAGGAGCGACATTTGATCATCACCTACAGGTTTGACCGTGCCACAATCCAGGAACAGTGTACCCAGTTGGAGCCAGACCTGATCTCACCAATCCGCCATCCCACAGAAATACCCCCTGAAGTGCAGGTGCTATCAGTGCTCAATTTCCTTGCAAGTGGGTCATTTCAAACAACAGTGGCCATGGCATCAGAGATGTCCCAGCCTATGTTTTCCAATGTGTTGTCAGATTGTTGTCTGCCCTGCTGAAACACGTAAGGAGCTACATCGTTTTCCCTCAGGTGGAGGATTTGGCTACAATGAAAGGTGACTTCTATGCCCTTGGACATATCCCCAACATCATAGGTGCTATTGATGGCACCCATGTAGCTCTGGTCCCCCCCCCACAGGAGTGAACAGGTGTACAGGAACCGGAAGAGTTATCATTCCATGAATGTGCAGATGGTGTGTTTGGCAGACAAGTACATCTCCCAGGTAAATGCTATGTTCCCTGGCTCTGTGCATGATGCCTACATCCTGCGGAATAGCAGCATCCCTTATGTGATGGGTCAACTCCAGAGGCACCGTATGTGGCTATTAGGGGACTCTGGTTACCCCAACCTGTCATGGCTACTGACCCCAGTGAGGAATCCCAGGACCAGGGCAGAGGAACGCTACAATGAGGCCCATGGGCGGACAAGGAGGGTGATCGAACGCACCTTCGGCCTCCTGAAGGCCAGGTTCAGGTGCCTCCATATGACAGGTGGTTCCCTATTCTACTCACCAAGGAAGGTGTGCCAGATCATCATCGCCTGCTGCATGCTTCACAATCTGGCTTTGCGACGCCAGGTGCCTTTTCTGCAGGAGGATGGTCCAGAGGACGGTTTTGTGGCAGCTGTGGAGCCTGTGGACAGTGATGAGGAGGAAGCAGAGGAAGAAGACATTGACAACAGGGACTCAGTTATCCAGCAATATTTCCAGTGACACACAGGTGAGAACACATTCCTGCCTACTACAAATACTTTCCCACTTCTACCTCTATCCTGTCTGTCGATTTCAACCAGTATATGGTAACTGAGTTGTACATTTCCATTACGGTTTCACAGGTGTGGTTACCAACGTGTGTCATCTGCTTACATTCCTCTTGGACTTGAGATGTGTGACATAGGTATGTTGACATTACATTTGAGAACGGATTTTGTCACTCTCATTGCTAATACACATTTTCAAAATCACAGACTGACTCCAGATTGTTTTGTGCTTCAACGGTGTTTATTGAAGTGCTAAATATGGGAGGGTGGTAAAATGGTGAGGGGTGATGGTGGAGGAATGTCCATGGCAGAGTCCAGTCTATTAGTCTCACAGGTGCACTGCCCATATGGGCATAGGAAGTGGAGCTGGGGCAGTTCCAATATGGACAGGGTTACAAAGTGGGACAGTGGGATAACAATCAGGGTGGTCTCATTTCTTGGCGGGGGTCTTGGCATTGTGCTCTGTCCTGTTCCTGGATCTCAGGGACCGCTTGCGGGGTGGTTCTCCGTCTTCAGGGGGTGGGGTGCTGGTGTGGTGGTCCTGTGGCAGTGCCTCCTGTCCACTAGCGCCGGCGGAGGTGGTGGGCAGTTCTTCGTCCATGCTAGTGTCAGGGGCGCCTTGGCCCACGGTGCCACGGTGTCCCTCCTGGTGTTCAGTATCTCGTTCATCACCCCTACGATGGTGCCCAGGGCGGTGCTGATGGTCCTGAGTTCCTCCCTGAAGCCCAAATACTGTTCCTCCTGCAGGCGCTGGGTCTCCTGAAACTTGGCCAGTACCGTTGCCATCGTCTCCTGGGAGTGGTGGTAGGCTCCCATGATGGAGGAGAGGGCCTCGTGGAGAGTGGGTTCCCTTGGACTGTCCGCCTCCTGTCGCACAGCAGCCCTCCCAGTTCCCCTGTGTTCCTGGGCCTCCATCCCCTGGACCGTGTGCCCAACACCACTGCCCCCAGGTCCCTGTTGTTGTTGGGGTGGTGGGTTTTCCTGAGTTCCCTGAAGTGGTGGACACACAGCTGATTGACGTGTCCTAGGTACAGAGGTATGGGCCCACTGGGTGGGTGCTGTGCTGGTGTAACCAGATGGTGGAAGGTCTGTGGTGGCCTGTGACTGGGTGTAGGGAACCGACTGTCCCGAGGCCTATCTGGATCCAGTTGGACAGAGCTGCTGTCATCACTGTGGGCCTCTTCTGTGGGTGGGGTAGAGATGTCTGGACACTCCTGTCTGGTGACGTTGGGTAGTGGTCCTGCAGGGGTGTAAAAGCATGATTATTGCATCTGTGTGTGTCATGGTGTGCAATGGGTGGGTGAGCGTGTACCCCAGTGCTAGCATTCCTGTGTGGGGGCTTGTGTGATGATGGTTGGGGGGGTGTTATGGGTATGTGCAGTGGGCAAGCTTTAGTGAGGGGTGTCCATGCTTTGTTATGTCATGCAGGGCTTGGTGTTGGGATGGGTGGTTTGTGTTAGTAGTACATATGTGAGGAGTTGGCGTGATAGGGGAGGGGGTGAGGGTGGGGGTCTGTGATAGCATGCAGGTAGGTTGGGGGATATGATAGTTAAGATTTGACTTACCAGAGTCCATTCCTCCACCGACTCCTCCGAGGCCCTCAGGATGCATAATGGTCAAGACCTGCTCCTCCCATGTTGTTAGTTGTGGGGGAGGAGGTGGGGGTCTGCCGCCAGTCCGCTGTACCGCGATGTTGTACCTGGAGACCACGGAACGCACCTTCCCCCGTAGGTCGTTCCACCTCTTTCTGATGTCGTCCCGATTTCTTGGGTGCTGTCCCACTGCATTTACCCTGTCGACTATTTGTCGCCATAGCTCCATCTTCCTAGCACACCTGTGATCCAAATAACTGTGGCTCTACCCGTACGATTTCCTCCACCATGACCCTGAGCTCCTCCTCCGAGAACCTGGGGTGTCTTTGCCGTGCCATGTGGTGGTGTCGGTGATGTGTGCGGTGATGAGTGTGGTGATATGTAGTTATGTGTGGTGTTTTGTGCATGGATATAGTGTGGGTGATGGTGTTGTGTGCCTTTGTGTGGTGGGGTTGTCTATGCTGTGCTGTCTCTCTGGCCTTCGTCAAAATTTTTAGTCATAGGGGTTTGTGGGTGATGTGGGTATGTGTTTTATATAGTATTGATTGTGTGGGAGTGGTGTGTGTATGTGTATCAGGCGTGTGTATTTGGAATTGTCCAATGTGGCGGTGTTTTGGAGATGTGTGTGTATTTTGAGCGCAGCGGTGTGTACCGCCAATGAAATACCGCGGTTGAAAGACCGCCGCATGGATTCGTGGGTCGTGATAGCATGGGCATGTTTCTGTTGGCGTGACGGTGGAGGTTTTGTTTTCACCAGTTAATCACTGACCTTTGGTGTGGCGGACTTGTGTGGGTGTCTGAATTTTGGTGGATTCCGAGATGTGGGTCATAATAGCTGTGGCGGAATTCCGCGGCCGCGGAGGTGTATTGGCGGTCTTCTGCACGGCGGTAAGCGGCTTTTACCGCCAATGTTGTAATGACCCCCAAGTACTGGTCTGTTAGGCTTCCCAAGGAAGCAGCAGACATTTAAAGACCCCAGACAACATTTCAATAAAGATCTTTGCTAAGACCCCGAGGACTGCTGGTCATTGAAGTTGGGTGAAGCCAGAAATCAAACAACCAAAGCTTAACCAGCCAAGATTTAACATGAACTATGCATGGGATCCTAAAATTTCGGTAAGGCACTCTCTGTAGGGGATAAGTTAATCTGTAGACCATAACCTTACCCACACTAAAATAGGTTTAAGGTGTGCTATGTCTGAGCTCAACCTTAGGTTTAGGTCAAACCTTGAGGGGAGAAGTGGTGTACTTTTGGGTAACTTCAGAAGAGATTTTAGAAAAGCATTCTCACCTTTGTTTAGCACATCAAGATTACAATGACCCCATTGTTCAGAACCATAGAGAGAAGCACTACACGCTTGGGCTCTATATATTTTCAAAGAAGATGATAGAGGGTAAAAAGAGGCTTTACTTGTAAATCTGGCAATGGACCCAGCATTATGCTGGAGAGACAGAGTGCTTTTCCTAATTTGGGATCACCAACCATTAGAATCTGATAATCTCACCCCGAAATGGTCAAAATCTAGAATCAATCAATTTTACCCCGTATAGGGCCACATCCTTTTTGACTTTCTTGCTGTGTGAAAATAACGTGTATTCCATTGTGGACTTATTTACCTCAAGGCCATAGTCCTTGCAAACTTGATTGAACGTCCTCAAAAGCAAGTTGAGGCATGTAGCAGTTTTTGATAAGAAGAGTGTGTCTCATCTGCAAATAGCAGTCATGGTACTTTGGAACCAGCTATCTTGGGACCATCATTTATGCAATTCATCATGTAAGAGATACTTTCATTGATGAATAGTGAGAATAGAGTGGGAGCAAGGATGCATGTAGGAGGCTGGCCTGGTTTGTAGTGGGTACCTAAGGTAATTGCACCTTATACCAGGTCCAGTTATCCATTATTAGTGAAATTTAGTAGTGTTCTAGCAGCTTAGGCTGTCTTGGGGTAGATGCAGCAGAGCAGCCCAGGCTGAACTAGGTGACATGCAAAGCTCCTGCAATACCACTATTGTTACACAGTACTTATACACAATAAAAGACAATACTCAGTGTTACCAAAAATTAAGGTACTTTATTTTAGTGACACAAGGCCAAAATATCTTAGAGGCAATGCTCCTTCTGGAGGTAAGTATTATACACAATAAATACACTAGTAACCAAAACCAGGTAAGTAAACAGGCATAGAATAGTGCAAACAGTAGAACATACAATAGATTGCAATGGGCCTAGGGGCAACATAAACCATAAACTAAAATAGTGGAATGCGAATGTTGAATTCTCCCCTAGGCAAGTGTAGTGTGTAGAGGGGTGCTGGGAGTGTAGGGAAACCCCAAAGGTAAGCAAAGTACCCCACTCCAGAGCCCAGGAAAGCAGGAGTAAAGTACAGCACGTTACCTCAGAACACCCTACAAGTGGTGATGAAGAATTATGCAAGAACCAAGCAAGACTGCCAGCAACCAATTGGTGAATTCCTGGACCTGAAGACCTGTGGAGAGAGGAGACCAAGTCCCGAAGTCAAAGAAGAGTCCAGGAAGAACAGTACCCATGCCAACCTGGAAGAAGGTGCAAAAGTGGATTCTCCAGTTAGAAGAAAAGTACAGAAATGTACCATGAAGATCGCTGCGGGTTCCTGCTTGGTGCAGGAGATGTCCCACATCGAGTTGTTGGATGCAGGGTGTCTGCCTCACTATATTCCTCCAACAAGCCCTGGTTCAAGCAAGTACACGGTTTGCGTCAAAGAGGAGCTGCCTGGTCCCAGGAGGGTCCTGAGGGTCTCAACTTGGACTGAGGAGACAGAGGAGGCTCTCAGCACTTCAGAGAGCCCTCAGAAGACTAGGTAGCACTCATGGGAGTGCCAGAACATGGGGACAAAGACGATGCAAAGTGCCTTCATCGCAGCATTACACTGGAGGGGCCCCCGCAGCCAGAGAACAACTCAGGGAGCTGTGCGTCGTAGGATGGAGTGTTGGGGACCTGAGCTACACTGTGCATGAAGAACTTATGGAAGAAATGCCCAGAAGCTCAAGCAGCTGCAGGAGACACGGTGCACAGGGGTACTCTCGCAGCAGGGGGAGGCAAGCTCTTACCTCCACCAAATTTGGACAGCTGGACCTTTGGACAGTCTGGATCACTTCGGCACAACCACCTGTGTTCCAGGGAGCATGATTGTGATCAGGAGAGGAGTCCCAGAGTACAGGTTGTCATCGCAGAAGGGTACCTGCTGAAGCTGGGAAGTAACTCCGTCACTCTATGGGAGATTACTTTGGTTCTTCTGGTGCAGGGTGAAGACAGGCAGTCCTCAGAGCATGCACACCTTGGAAACTGTTGCAAATGCTGGCTGGAGCTGAAGTTGCAGGTCACAGGAGTCATCCTGGATACTTTGTTGCAGTTACAGCGGTTCCTGGAGCAGTCTGCAGTTGATCTGACGGTCAGAAGATGAAGCAGAGGATGCAGAGGATGCAGAGGATGCAGAGGATGCAGAGGATGCAGAGGAGCCCTGGTGGAATCTTGCAAACCGAATCTGAGGAAACACCCAGAGGAGAGACCCTAAATAGCCCTGAGAGGGGGATTGGCTACCTACCCAGGTATGCTCCTATCAGGAGGGGTCTCTGACATCACCTGCTGGAACTGGCCACTCAGAGGTCTCCAGAGTGTCCCCACACCTTGGAATCCAAGATGGCTAACACCAGGGACACTCTGGAGGAGCTCTGGGCACCACTCCTGGGGTAGTGATGGACAGGGGAGTAGTCACTCCCCTTTCCTTTGTTCAGTTTCGTGCAGGAGCAGGGACTGGGGGTCCCTGAAGCGGTGTAGTTGGGATTATGCACGGAGGGAACCGTTTGTGCCCTTCAAAGCATTTCCAGGGGCTCTAGGAGATACCCCTCCCATGCCTGTAACACCTATTTCCAATGGGAGAGGGTGTAACACCCCTCTCCTAAAGGAAATGCATTGTTCTGCCTTCCGGGGATTGAGATGCTCAATCCCCAGGAGGACAGAAACCTGTCTGCAAGGTGGCAGCAGCTGGAGCTGCAGTGGAAACCTCAGAGAACTGGTTTGGCAGTACTGGGATTCCATGGTGGAGCCCACCGGGAGCATGGGATTGGCCCCCAATACCAGATTTGGATTGGGGGGTCAATTCCATGATCTTAGACACCTCAAATGGCCATATTCAGAGTTACCATTGTGAAGCCACATATATGTACTGACATATATGTAGTGCACGCTTATATTGGTGTCCCAGCACTCACAAAGTCTGGGGAATTGGCCCTAGATTACGTGGGGGCACCTTTGCTAGTGCAAGGGGACCCTCACACACTTTAACTTTGTACTTAGCCGTCATTAAAGGAAGGTTAGACATATAGGTGATTTATAAGTTACTTAGTGCAGTGGAAAATGGCTGTGACATAGTATGTGCACTATTTCACTCATGCTGCAGTCCTAAAGAACGGTTTGTATGTGCTTCTTATGAGTGGCAAAAGAAATGCTGCAGCCCATAACAATCTCCTGGAACCCCAATGCCCTAGGTACCTAGGTACCATATACTAGGGACTTATAAGGAGGGTCCAGTGTGCCAATCAGAATTGGAATCTGGAGTCACTAAATTGTAGTGACAAATTTGGTATGTAGAGGGAGCATAAGCACTGGAGGTCTGATTAGCAGAACTTCAGTGACACAGTCAAGCATACTGACAACACAAATAGGGCACAAACTATGAGCACTGGGGTCCTGGCTAGCAGAATCCCAGTGAGACAGGCAAAACATACTGACAAATAGGTTTTAAACTATGAACACTGGGGCCCTGACTAGCAGGATCCCAGTAGACAGTAAAACCATACTGACAAACACTCACAAACAGACCACAAATGGGGGTAACAATGCTAGAAAGAGGCTACTGTCTCCCAACGTACCTTTGCCACACACCACGTCTCACAGGAAAAGTCTCTGTGGATTTCCCCCGGGGCCCCATCTGACTCTGGCAAAATTCTCAGTGTACAAGTTCTGAATCAGTGACATTAGACCTAAGTGAACCCCAATTTTAATTAAGACCTCCCAAAGTAATGCTCTTGGGACAAGATCAAAGGCCACATAAAGATCTACAAAGGCGATTAAAAATGCCTTCGGGACCCAGTTAACAATTTTCCTTTTTATATTAAAAAACCGAAAGATCTGATCCACTGCACTTGTTTTAGGAATGAAGTTGGCTTAGAGGTGTGATAGGCCCTTTTTGGATCTGATCCATTCCCAAAGTTTTACAAAGAGATGCTTGCTATATATTTTTTGTATGGTATCTATCAGGAAAGTGAGGTGATAATTTCCTGGTTCTTGCCTTGCGCCTTTTTTATTTTATAGATGGGTGTTATTTCAGCCCCTTTCCATGATTTGGAGATGAGGGCGACTACCATGACTGTGTAAATCAAAACATTAATATACAGAGCCCAAATCTGGGGTTCTGCAAAGAACATATCCAATGGGATCCCGTCCATCCTGGGGCTTTCCCCAGGTTCAATCCCTTAAGAGCATCAAAGGATTCTTCAGCAGAAAAATACATTGCCTCTTCCAATCCAGCTCTACTAGAGAGCTAGATTTCTGGATTGTGTGGAAGCATTTTGAAGGGAGGCTGTGGGTAGGGGGCTAAGAAATGCCCCACCCAGTCTGCATCAGAAATGAAACATTCAGGATAGGTGTAATCTTTGTGGACATTGTGAGTGACCAGATGCCAGAACAATCTAGCATCCCCCCCCTTTGCAGCTTCCAGCAGATCCTCATCAACCTTGGATTCCCACCTAGACGTAATGGATTTGATAGCTTGGGTGTAATCCCATCTATCTTTTAAAATATCTGGTCTCACATTACTTTTTAAGGGGTTTTATCAGAGCTGTTTAGCTGCTTTGCAATTTTTGTCAAACCATTCAAGGGTTCTGGAGACCAATTTACGCGATCGAGTCTTTCTCTCACAAAAAAGTTTCAATTCCTCAAATAAGGATGCATTGAGGCCATTATCTTAAGGGGAGTGCTAGCCCAGTCTAGACAGCATACTAGTGTATTGTAGAGAGCTCCATAATTCCCTTTTAATGAGGCCTTGTTGCTGGAAATATCCACCCATTTCACCTTACTTCCATTATTACTCAGGACCACTGTAGAAGTCATGACTGATAGTCATCTAAAGTTTCATTTTAGGTTATTTGTTTCCTTAGTCTGAGGGTTGATGACTCAACTCCATGGCCATCATACCTACACCTGTTCATCAAGTTTGAAATCTTAGTGTGATATTTAAACAGGCACTTTCTTTTCAACCTCAGGTGATCAAAGTTTATCTTTATGGTCTGTTCTCTTTAAGAAAGAATTAGGAAAGATGTTTTCCTTTACTTCTTTGTGGGCAGGAAATCTGTTGCAAAAGCAAAAATTGTATCACCATATTAATAATTTGAGTTTCATGTAAAACACATGAAACGTAAATACTATTACACATGGAAAAATTTACAAAAAGTATTCTCATTTATTGTTTTCAGTTTTATGAATTATTACACCTGTTACTATTGATAACTCTACAATTTCCTTGTACATATATTTCCACGTACAAGTAGAATAGCAAAATATGTATTTTGCAGAATATTAGGAAATCTGTTGTGCATATTCAGGGGCAACTTTATCAAGGGATTGCTTGTGCATTGCATCAGGCAGTGTGAAGCCAGGGCGATGCAAGCAGTAAGTCAAATTTATCAAGCGATGCAAGAGCAAAACTGTGGCATTTTCAGGCAATTGCTATGCTGAATGTGACTCCATCACATAGGAAATAATTTATACAATGGAGGCATTCCCATGTAAATTTTAACACAAATGCAATGCAGTAGTGTTTATCATTGTATTACTGCATCACGCACTGAGGTGCAGTGAATAGGGCAGGAATGCCTCAGAATGCTGTACATCACCAAGGCAGGCCTAAGAAATGATGCAGTATCTGTAGCACAAAACTATCATCATCACAGTACACTTTGACATTCTCATCTACACCACGGGGCTATTTTATTTCAATTGAGAGTAGGTAGGAGACAACCATGTATGCAATGAAAGAGGAAGGAATGTGTATTCTGTCAGCCTATATCCCTCATTGACCTTAGGGAGAGACTGAAGCAGAAGAGTATCATGCAATTGTTTGAGAAGATAACACAAATCTTCAGCCAGCAAGAGCAGGGACCCAATTCAATTGGAGCACATGTGGAACTGATTGATGTCTGTGCTACACATGTTGGCCTCAGGATCTTTTCAATCCAATTCTGCAAAGTTGGCTGGCATTTCTCAGGGAGCATTTTGAGAATTTTTCCCAACTGTAATGGGTGCCATCATAAAACTTAGACTCCAGTATCTTGTCTTCCAAGCCAACAACTATTAGGCCCCAAGCAAGGGTTCTACAACATTGCTGGGTTCCCTCCTTGGCTTGATGCCAATGATTGCATACATGTGCAATTTGTGCACCCACCACAGCCACTTCGCACCTGTTCAGAAACTTCAAACACAACTATTAGATCAATGTCCAGGCAATAGTAAATCATAATGGACTGGTCATCAGTATCCTGGCCAAGTATCCTGGAAGTGACCAAGATTTATAAATGTTTCTGCACAGTTTAATCAATGGGTGGTTTGAGAGTGCCAGATATGGGAATGGCCTACTCATTGGTAGAAAATTCACCATATGGAGTAACTTGAAAAGTATGATACAATAGATATATCTATGTTTGTCTTTGGATCTAGTGTCATGTACACATAGTGGTAAAATGTCACTCAAATATATTGCCACTGCAGTACCATTGTGGGATTGCTTCACTGTTTATGCAATGGAAGTAGAAAAATGCCCACAGTAAGAAGTACTGTGTCATGTTACACTGTGTGAGAGGATAGGATCACAATATCTGCAATGTCATAGATCTCAACTGATAAATAATGTGGTTAAGGAGTATTGATAATCTAAGAACAATGGATAAATCAAATAAATGTTGGAGATGGGTGGTTGTGTGGCAAGGCAAGACTCGTTGAAATGTTCTAAAACAAAGCAATGTTGTATAACAAATGTTACTATAAGCATATGTGTTGGACGTGGCAGCATATGTAGACTGGTGAAAGTAACAGGAGAACAAAAGAGATGCTCATATCCAGAAACAATGTCTCTAATGCACTGAAAGTCTAGTATCAAATATCGAAATAACTATGGACTGTAGGTATATATGTGATACAAAAAGTGCAAAGGGCAACACACTTCCAGGTTTACAACATTCAAAGTCAAAATATGCACATAGATAATATGCCACATTGACATTGTTGATTAATGGAATAGATAACTAAAATCGTTCTTCAAGTTGATTACATTTGCTGCTTCTCAGTTTGACAAAGTAATAGTGGCACCTTGAATGTATTGGCTTACAAAGATGTGACATAACAGGAAATAATCTAGGTTAAAACATTACTAAGGTAAGGCATCAATGTACATTCAGAATTAAAATTAGAACCTTCTCATGCTCAAGAAATGGTGTATGAAGCAAGGCATACAAGTAAATATTCACAAACAAGGAAAATCCACATACTTAATCCTTTAAGTGCGGGCGTCTGCTCTTTTTTTTTGTCTAGGAGACGCGGAACAACTTCCGCGTCTCCCCCCCACCCCCCTTCCACCTCTTTGTGATACATTTTTCCCCACTGGAGCAGCAGAGGAGCAGGTAAGCGTCCTCTTCCTACTCCGGTAGGGAAAAAAAGGCTAAAACAGCCTCCCCATATGCCAGGGAGGGATCGATGGAAAGGGGAGACTCTCCCCTTTCCATCGATGCCTCCCTGGCACAGTTTCCTGGCCATGGATCACAGCGCGGCTGTGATCCATAGCCAGGAAACGCCCCTAGACACCAGGGATCTTCTTTGGGGGGTGTTGGCTCCCTTGTAAATGGGCCGCCACCCTGTGGGGGCACTATTTTAAAACAAAATACGTTTGGGTTGCTTTGGGGGCGATCACGCCGCCCCAAATAAAAAAAAGGTTAAATTTTAAAATAAAATAAAAAACAAAATGGTGGGGTCAGCCCTCTGAACACAGGCCGACCCCTGGGGTATCTAAAAGAGTGTCTAGTTTTCCCTGGGGGGGTCGATCGGGCCCCCCAGGGATTAATACAAAAAAATAGAATATATATGTATATATATGTATGTATATAAATATATATATTATATATATATATATGTATATATATGTTTTTTTATTTTTTATTTTTCTTTCATGTGTTGTTTCCCGGGAGCCACCATTGGCCCCCCAGGGAAACCACACATATATAAAAGTGATATATATATATATATATATATATATATATATATATATATATATGTATGTCTTTTGTCTAGTGGCAGTTGCCGTAATGTAGCGCAGATGGTTTATTGTCCTGCTGCAAAGGATATACATTTATATGTATTTAGCTGAGTGGATTAGTAATGGCAAGCATTACCTGCACTTTAAAACAAATGTTATGCGAGGGGGACTATGGAGATATGAGGGGCACTTTTGCTGGGTGGTACTGAGGGAATTAGAAGAGGAGGTAATGGGAGGCAGAGCACCAAAAATGACTGTCGCACTGGGTGCCACCAGCGCTTAAGACTGTGATGATGGGTATGTGGTAAGGTGAAGTAATACATTCTTTTTTGTTTGTTTTTTCAGTGTTTTCAGAGAATCTGACGAATTGGAGACGAAGCGAAGGTAAAGTGATGACATTTCCTATTGGACACATCAAACATACCCACGAGCAATTTTGTGACTATCTGCCTTCTACGTAGGCTAGTAATTTAGAGGGAAAGTTTAGCCAGTAGCAGAGATGGCGTCTTGTTGGATGACTGCTGATCAAGCCCTAACTTGGGTTATGGAGGAAAGTTCTGAGGTAGGCTCAGAGACTGAGACTGCAGATACTGAGACAGCATCTGAGGGACAGGACAATGGGGCAGAATCTGGGAGTGATTTTTCAGTCGGCGGAGTCCCATCTGATGACTCCTCTTCCAGTGACTCTGAAGGAGACAATGACGACAGCCGTGCTGTCCCTTCGCAAGCACATTCTGTACAGCGGGACAACATTGGGTTAGCTGAAGCCAGGGAGCAGGTGCATGCGGCCGCAAGCAAAGAGAGAGTGCTCTCTTGGCAGCTCCTATGTTTAGTTCAGCCTCAAATTCCACCTTTCACTGGTGACGCTGGATGTAAAGTTGATACAGCTAACTTTTTGCCAGTTGACTACATCCATCTTTTTTTGCGTGCAGACCAATTTCTGAGGGAGCATGGAGGCACTCTAGGGCCCGTTCTAGGGCACACCAGTGGACTCCCACCTCACTGGCAGAGTTGAAGTTATTTTTGGGCCTGACGCTCAAAATGGGGTTAGTGCAGAAACCCATCTTGCAGTCCTACTGGGTGACTCGCACGGTTTGGGTAACTCCCATCTTTGCACCATACATGAGCAGAGATAGTTTTTTGCAACTGCAGCGTATGCTGCATTTCAATGACAATTCCGCTGGATTGCCCCGGGACCATCCAGATCATGACAGGTTGTTCAAAATTCGGCCTGTCGTGGAACATTTGTCTGCCAGGATTCCAGAGATCTATACTCCTGGAAAGAAAATAGCAGTCGATGAGTCCTTGATCCCGTACAAAGGACGGCTGCTTTTCAGACAGTACATTGCGAGCAAAAGAGCTCACTATGGCATAAAGCTGTACATGCTGTGTGAAAGCTCTTCGGCTATATGTACAGCTTGAGAGTGTATACAGGGAAGGATTCTACCCTAAACCCTGTAGGTTGCCCTTCTGCGTTAGGGGTCACAGGTAAGATTGTATGGGAACTTGTCCAGCCACTTCTTCACAAAGGTTCTAACCTTTAAGTGGACAATTTCCATACAGGAGTAGAGCTGTTCAGTGAGCTCTACAAAGCTGCCACTGTGGCCTGCGGTACAGTTCGTTGTAACCGCAATGGATTCCCGCAGGAGCTTGTTTGCAAGAAGCTCCAGAAATCAGAGAGTACTGCATTGCGTTCTAACGAACTGCTCGCAGTCAAGTTCTTGGATAGGCGTGATGTATACATGCTCACTACAATTCATGATGAGAGCACTTCCCCCATCACGGTTTGGGGTCAGATGGCTGAAGTCCACAAGCCCATCTGTAAACTTGATTACAATAAGTACATGGCCGGAGTGGACAAGAATGACCAGGTTCTTCAACCATACAATGCGTGTCGTAAAACTCACACTTGGTACAAGAAACTGTTTACCCACCTGATTCAGATGGCAACATATAATGCGTATGTTGTTTACCGTCAGACAACCACAGGAAGTCTCACTATACACCTGCCACAGAAGCAGCAGCAGCCTCCACCTCATATGTTCTGGAGGATGTGGCAAGGCTGCAGGAGCGACACTTTGCTGATCGCATTCCTAAAACACCCAAAAAGGATTGTCCATGTCGTTGCTGTAAAGTGTGCTCGAAGCATGGAAAGCGGCAGGAGAGTCGGTATTACTGTCCCCAGTGTCCATCACAACCAGGCCTCTGTATCACTGCTTGCTTTACATTGTATCATACTAAAGAAAAGTTCTGGGAAATCGACTGAGGCTGAGCTGCCGTTGGGTAATCCTTTCAGTGGCACTGCATGGATACCGAACGTCTATGGGCCACTGCTTCGTTAGGCAAGGAGCCACAGAATTTTACTTCATCTACTTCATCATGGACTACCACTGTCAGAACGTGGTAGCTGTTCTGTTCAATTAACGTGCATTATATTCCCCCTACTGCATTTACTAGTGGACAGAACATATGCCACATTGTCACAAACCACCCTTTCTTCACCAGCATGTTTACCTTACTTTCAACAATAGATATGCTCACTCAGTTAGAGGAATCACTTTGTACGGCATACTTGGACACCCCCAACTTGCATCCACCACTAGTATAGGTTAACTTGGCAATTGTACAGGATTAGTCAGGACTCGGATGAGAACAGAGACATGAATGGGTAAGGAAAGCTTTTGGTAGGTGTGCCTTCACAGGGATATTGCACAGATAGTAAAGGCAGTACAGGTGTACATCATCTACACCTATGGATTCAAACCTATTGGTGCTATCCCAGCACTGAAGGAGAATGACTTGTATAGGTCAGTGGTTGACCTCCTTTTCATGTTCATCCTCCATCAGAACTTAGTAGATGTTCAGTTTGCTGTATAAGTGCATTACAGTCACATCACTGCACATAATGTTGGCTGGGACATATGCTACGTTCTCATGGACTCCCTTGTGTGTCAAACAGTACTCTTTTTCATAGCCTATGACCATCTCTTTAGGGAACATCATGAGAAATCCCCAGCATGTCTCCCTTAGTTTCAAAGGTAGATATACTCACTCAGTACTCGCTTTGTACGGCATACTCAGACACCCCCAACTTGCATCCACAAACTGGAAGGAGTTGGATTTAGCACAGTGAGTTAAAGGCACCTGAAAAACATGCCTTTCTGAGCCTCAGGTGGCTGTCACACGAGTCATTCGTAAAGGTTCATTACGCATGCATTTGGTCATGTTAAGGAAGAAGGAGGCAGTTACTTGACAGGTGGTAAAATGTAGTCAAAGGTATTCCGTTCTGTGGCGTGTGAATGTGATGGCCCTTGTCTGGCAGCGGTAAGTTAATGTGAGTGCAGTGATTGGTCGGATTGGGCCTGTGGCCGGCTGTATAAAAGGGTTGTTTGTTGTGCGTGAATGGCGTGTGACTGGGCCATAAACAGGTTGGTGCCTGGACGCGGCTTTATGGCCCACCTTCAGAAGGCTTGGTTTCAATATTCAAATACTTTGATAAGTATTCATGCTTTGAAACCATAATTTCTGGAGGTCCTAAAGCCAACCAGTGTGAGTGGTGGGTTAACTTTAACAAACTAGTACCAGGGGAGTCCAAGGGTGCAGGACTTGCGTGGCTCTCACCAGTTTTCCTTCACTCAGAATTCCCTTGAAATCACAAAATGTGTGTAAAAAACACATTTGCCTTGCATTCCAATGAGCAGAAGTTCAGGGATCTGCAGGGAGCCACAAATGTTCTACCACTCAGCGTTCCACTAAGTCTCCAGTGAAAAACTGCCTCACTTTAGTGAGTGGGCAAGTGACCACAACAGGGAAGTACCAAAACGGATTGTGGAGACATTAAAATTACCTACCACAAAAACAGCCTAGTTTTTTAAGACAGTCACCTAAGTATTTGGTCCTGGGCTCGGCAGCCATATAGGGAAACCTACCAAACACTGACATTTCTGAAAACTAGACACCCAAGGCAGCCCACGTAAGTGTGGCTTGTTTGGATTTCACAAAGTTTTCTTACCCAGAATACCCTGCAAACGTGAAACTTTGGTTAAACACTACTATTTTTCCTTTCTTTTTTATCACAGAAACTACAGGAATGGGCAGGGAGCCTCAAAATTCCTACCACCCAGTGTTTCTCCACTTGTCCTGATAAAAAGACAACCCCGCTTGTGTGCCTGCGCCTAGTGCCTGCGTCAGGAATGGATCACTCCAGGGTTAACAGTAGCCCTTATGCAAGGACTACCATTGACCCTTGTGTGATCCATTTCTGTCGCGGGCACTAGGCCTACCCACACAAGTAAGGTACCACCGAAATGTGAGAAAAAAGTGTTTTTTTTGCCAACTTTTGAGGTTTACAAAGGATTCTGGGTAACAGAACCTGGTAAGAGCCCCACAAGTCACCCCATCTTGGATTCCCCTAGGTGTCTAGTTTTCCGAAATGCACAGCTTTGGTAGGTTTCCCTCGGTGGTGGCTGAGCTATAGGCCAAAATCCACAGCTAGGCACTTTGTAAAAAACAGCTCTGATTTCTTTTGGAAAATGTGATGTGTCCACATTGTGTTTTGGGGCATTTCCTGTCGCGGGCACTAGGCCTACCCACACAAGTGAGGTACCATTTGTGTCCGGAGACTTGGGGGAATACAGAATAGCAAAACAAGTGTTATTGCCCCTTGTCTTTCTCTAAATTTTTTCCTTCCAAATGTAAAACAGTGTGTGAAAAAAGACGTCTATTTGAGAAATGCCCTGTAATTTAGATGCTAGTATGGGCACCCTGGAATTCAGAGATGTGCAAATAACCACTGCTTCTCAACACCTTATCTTGTGCCCATTTTGGAAATACAAAGGTTTTTTTTTATATCTATTTTTCACTCTTTATATTCCAGCAAATTAATTGTTGCATACCCAGTATTGAATGAAAACCTATTGCATGGTGCAGCTCATTTATTGACTCTGGGTACCTAGGGTTCTTTATGAACCTACAAGCTCTATATATCCCCACATCCAGAAGAGTCCAGCAAACGTAACAATATACTGCTTTCGAAAATCTGGCATCGCAGGAAAAAGTTACGGAGTAAAACATAAAGAAAATGGCTGTTGTTTTCAGCTCAATTTCATTTGTTTTTATTTCAGCTGTTATTTTCTGTAGGAAAACCTTGTAGGATCTGCACAAATGAACCCTTGATGAATTCAGAATTTTGTTTACTTTTCAAAAATATTTAGCTTTCTGGGACCCAGCATTGGTTTCACACCCATTTCTGTCACTAACTGGAAGGGGGCTGAAAGCACAGAAAATAGTAAAAATGGGGTATGTCTCAGAAAAATGCCAAAATTGTGTTGAAAAACGTGGTTTTCTGATTCAAGTCTGCCTTTTCCTGAAAGCTGGAAGCTGGTGATTTTAGCACTGCAACCCTTGTTTGATGCCATTTCATGGAAAAAAACGCAAGCCTTCTTCGGCAGCCCTTTTTTCCAATTTGTTTGAAAAAAAATGACATTGTTGCTACATTTTGGCAAATTTCTTGGTCTCCTCCAGGGGAAACTACGAACTCTGGGTACCTTTAGAATCCCTAGGATGTTGCAAAAAAAGGACGCAAATTTGGCATGGATAGCTTATGTGGACAAAAAGTTATGAAGGCCTAAGTGCAAACTACCCCAAATAGCCAAAAAAGGGCTCAGCACTGGGGGGGGAGGAAGGCCCAGCAGCTAAGAGGTTAAACAATTTGGGGAAATGTCTGCAGATCAATGTTACTAATTACAACATCATTCAATCTCATACGAAACAGGCTACCTTGCAATACCTAGGTATCAGACTTATTTCTTCAACACAACTTATGGTGGAGAAACATTGGCTGCTGTATGAAGAATCACAAACAAAAATTAGGCCCTCATTACGACCCTGGCAATTTGGAGAAAGGTACTGCCAACAGGCAGGCGGTACCTTTTCCCAAATTATGACATTGGCGGTTTGGCTCAAGCCACTCCATCCGCCAGCGTGGTAACGGCCTCTGGGCTGGAGACTTCAGTCTCCAGCCAGGCAGCCGTTACAATCCCACCCTTGGGATTATGACCCCACCTACCGCCATGGTTTTCGTGGCAAGCGTACCACCACGAAAACCTTGGCGGTAGGCACTATAAGTGCCAGGGAATTCCTTCCCAGGCACTGATAGGGTTCTCCCCCGCCCTCTCCCCAGAGTCCTCCTCCACCCTCCCCTTCCCTCTCCTGCCCCGTACATTTACACACCCACATGTGCACACATACACACACGCATACCCATATCCACCCACGCATGTACACATACATACCCACACACCGCAACACACATCAACATACACTGTCGCACACATGCATTCACAACACAAAACATACACGTACACACATTCAGTCATTCACGCACTCATTCAACATGACTCAAAACCGCGTGCACGCATACAAAAACAGACACACACACACACACAACACCCCCACACACGCACACATCACCCCCTCTCCTGTCGGAGAGCCCGACTTACCTTCTTGCAGGTGGTCCTTCATCAGGAGACAAGACGCAGCGCTTCTGCCAGCAGAAGTGTTAGCCAGCAAAAGACCGCCATGCCGTATCATTGCTCATGATATGGTCAGCAGTGTTTTGCTGGTGTGGCGCTGCTGCTGACAGCAGCGCCACCTTAGTGCCGTCCGCTACCAAGACGTTGACAGTATTCTGCCAGCCTTCTGGAGGAATTCCTTCTGTGGTCATAATGCGGGTGGGCAGCTGGTAGCCACGGCAATGGTATGTTGGCTGCCATCATTGTGGCGGTAGGCAGTCAATACTGCCAATATTGTAATGAGGGCCTTAATGTTGAACAATGCCTAATTTTTCAAGCAACATCCATGCAAACCTATGTAAACTAATCTAAGAATGTGCAAAAATTATGTTAACAACCAAGGACATCGTAGGTGAAAAAGGCTAATTGTATGTGTGAATGTTAGAGTGATAGTCAGGGACTCTACCTAAGTAGTTCATCATTGAAGCAAGATCATATGATCCAAATTTGCCAGCATGGCACACATACTGAGTGCAATTCACAAAGAGCTGTTACAAAAATTCTAACATACTTCCAATACTAATCTGCTGCATAAACATCAAGATTAGTATGGTGATGTGTTCTATGTCTTAGACTCTGTACGATATGTGAAATGACCCATATATGTTAAACATTCATATGTACAGCAATGGTCAACAATATAAACAATTATCTGCTTTAATTCTAAACAATTGACAGAATTTGCTAAGATACGTTTTAAACATAGCACATTATGCAGAAGTAACAATAAATCATTATTTGGCATGTGTATGAGTATTGTTTTAGGCCTCCCACAAGGCCATGTCTTCCTAGCTCATGCCCTGTCTAACTCTATGTAGGTATGATTCTTGTTCACAAAGTCCTGTGAAATGGTCTGGGGCTATGATGTTTTGTGGTGTCTGTTCCTGAGAGTCCTGACCTAGATAGCATACCAGCCTTGATCTGTTGTGTGTCTGGTCGATAGGTGATGATTAAATTGTATTCACTGAAAAACAATAACTACCTTATTTGTCTAGTGGTTAGTGCTTTTAATGACCTAAGGAATTAAAGATTCCTATGACCACTGTATATAGTTATGATGTGTTGAGTGCCTACTAAATACTGCTGTCACCCTTGGAAATAGGATTTTATGGCCAATAATTAGGTCAATGCTGGAATCATATTCCCTATAGGGAGGTAATTGCATTGCGTTTTGCTCATCAAAGATGTCTAGAAAATCCTGTTATTTTACAGAAAGTTGCATCATAGATTCTTGTTTTGAGTCCACACGTGTCAGGGAGATAAAACGTCCTGTGTCTCTTTATGGCAATGGGTTAGGCAGGAGTAGGAACACAGGGTGACCAGGTGTCAGTGTGGCCATTCTCACATACTAAAGTTATTGGTGCAGTTGATATTAGATCATCCCAGAAGGGAGCTTGGAGCCATCCACAGTTCTAACCTGTTCAGGTTCACATTTCTTAATGCCTGGAATATGTAAAGAACTGGCCAAGCCTATGTCTAAGAATTTTCCATAAGCCTCAGAGTCTTGGAGTTTATGTAAGATCTTCCACTCTATAAAAGAGGGAGGTTTACTTTTTTTCTTGCCACTGGGTTTCTGTAACCAGCTTATAAAAGGTTGTAATATAAGTCAGGAGATCAGCTTGAACAAAGGTGTATTTGGCTAAGAGACAGCACATTGTCTCTTTAAACCTTCCCAAATGTTGCAAAATCTGGTCATTATGTTCAATGAGTGGAGTAACCCAGTTAGCAACTGTGATCCCGAGTTAGCATATGATAAAGGCAATTTTAGGTCTGTCTGAAGTTAAGGCTCCTGGTTTTTCAAAAAATTGCAATTGGCACTGACTCCAGATTGCATCAAAGTAATTGCTATCACCAGAAAACCTTTCAGGCAGAGCAAGGGGCACAGGGACTGCAGTGGTTTCAGTGACATGAACCAGATTAATGGTTCTGGTGTGGGAAGTACTTGATCTATTCTCTAAATTGGCAAAATGTGTGAGTTAAAGGACAGGACCTGTACCTTTGGGTGTCGCCCCAGCATCAGATAACCAGGGCGAATGGCAGGGGTGATATTGCACAAGTTCATTTTTGAGCGACAGATTTTCCTGTCATAAGGACTGAACTTCATTTTGCACATAAGATAGTGCCCTTGATCATTCTAACACACTTGGAGTATCCTCTGACAGTGCCTGAGCTATGTCTTGAACATGTAATTGGTTGTCCGTATCGTCTGAGTGGTGGCAGAAGCACAAGGCTTGGTCTTCTGTCATGTAGTCACTTGGTTCTGTTCTTGGAGGCAATGCTGGACTCCTTTTAACCTGGAGGGCAACCCTCAAATCATACACTGCCCTTGAGGTGAAGGGGGATTGGGACGAAATAAGAAAAGATAGACTTGTGGCACTGGTCCTGCTCTGCTGCCTTGCAATACTGCTTAAGAGGTTCTGCAAAACCTGGATGTTTTGTGTTAGTGTGGATTTAGTGCACTGGAAATAACAAGAACAGTTTACCAACAGTTCTCAGCATACAAGGATTACATAGTTTTTCACAATACAGTACACTTACAGGCTTTGCCTCAAGTACAAACTTTGAGGCTGGAGTTTCTGGCTCTCTGAAGAATCATTTTACATTCAGTTCTCTGTACACGTTTGTATACATACATAGTGTGCTCTAATAAGTCCTCTGTCATTCTTATTAGGCCTGGGGAAATTTCAAGAAGTTCTATTATATGGAACTCCGCAAAGTGCTGAAAAAACCCTGCCACTCTACACGGAGTTCCGTGAGTGGTTGAGTTTGGGTTAGTTGTGCTGTTGGCACTGATTTTCAGCACCAACAGTTTCTCCTATGGTGTTAAGGCAGAAAAAAACAGCATCATGCGGGGACCCAGAGGGTAGTAACTTCTTTATGCTACTCGAAAAGATTTACTACTCAAGCAGAAGCTTCCTCAACGCAAGTGGTAGCTAGCTCAATATGAGCAGTAGTGACCAGCCATGACTGCCCGCATTCAGAAATTTCACTTGTGCTCACCAACTTAACATTGGTGAGCTGTACAAGAGAAAACACTCCACTCCATGTCTCTTTGTGGAGTTTTTCCGAGCTCCACGTGGAGCGTGTAGTGAGGAAATCTATGCAAAGCCATCAGCGGAGCAGAATTCTTCACCCACCCCTAGTTCTTATTACAACAATTTGTCATGAATTGATGGTGGGCGTATTTCAGTTCTGATATAATTTAAGTCCAGATCGCCCACTCTATAGAGGAGCTCAGAACGCTAAAGCTGTTGAACCAAAGGCAGTGTCCAATTTCCAGAAAACAATCTTTCTCTATTCAGAACTCAGTCTTACAGGTAGTCTTAGACTTAATCTAAGGTTTAGTGTGCACTAACTTGAGATGAAGTACTTAGCCTTGTCTCTCCTACTTAAAACTGGAATCCAGAGGAAGCCTTTTTAGCTGTAGAGAAAGGAGCTGAAGAGGAAGAGGAATCACCACACTGGAAGTGAAAACAACAGAAGCATCAATAGTGTTAGGATCACAGCAGCTGCAGGGAGGCTTGGGCTGAGGAAGCCTAGAGTGCTGGAAGAATCTGGTTGACTCAGGTGACTATAATGCAAGTAGGTGGAATCAATTAACCTTAGCAGGTGGAGTCAAAAGGTCATGGCAGGTCGAACCAATAAACGTATGCAGGTAGAATCAATTAATATTAGTAGGTTGAGTCAATAGGTATTGGCAGTTGGAACCAATAAAGAGAAAACACATGCCTCTTCCTCGCAAGTGTGCAAACCAAAAAACAAATTGAACATTGAAACCAGAATGTTCTAATAGGTTCATGTGCTCTGGGAAGGAGTTAAGTGTAGTGGGACCATTGGGCCTGAGGGTTGTTTATCCTGCCATTGCAGGAGGCCATGAAATGCCACAGAGGAAACGCATGAGCCCTGTGCACCAGAGGGCGCATAGAGCATCATGACATCAGATGTCTGGATTAATCTGATGGGAGACTACTGTACTCACCACCAATGGTTTGCAATATTATATTCACCTGTACAACATTTGCATGACTACCATGGGAGCATGTCTGTGCAATCCCACCTGAAGATGATGCGGATGATAAATCAGACGCAAATATTGAGTGTTCAAGCGTACCTAAATTGTAGTTAATTGACTTACCTAATAGTTGTCAAATCAATTTCAATTATTTTGAATGTGTGATTCGTGACAATAAATATATGTTCACACACATATATGTATTGAAGTTTGTTGTCTTTAACTTGTTTAAACAATGTGGACATAATCACTATGACAGTTAATCAAAAGGATCTAAGGATATATCATGCAGAAGTGTAACACACACACTATTTTGTACAGACAAAAAGGTAAACTTCTGAATTGGGTATGTGTGACATCTGATTCACTATCAAAAAACTCTGTTTGAAATGACCATATTTATGAGCCCATATAAACAAATGAGCCTCAAAGTTGTAAATTCTAAACCTGCTTATTGAAGATAATATATATTCCCATCACATTACCATGAATGATATTCTGTCAAAGCTTTACCATTCAAGTAGCATTTCTATCATCAAAATTCATACTGCAAAATGACTGCCCAAAGACTAATACTTTGTCAAAGGATCACTTGTGTGTATATCAAGTCCACATGAGGACTTTCAAACATAGGTCACTCATAAAAATGCATGTCTTACTCAGATTGTGACATGACACTGTACTGTAGCCATTGTAGTAATGATGCTAGGTGAGAAGGCCTATCAGTCAATGAGTACTGTAGATGTAAATGGAGCCATCTGTGCATTTACATGTTGAAAGCAATCATGTTATGGAGCCAGAAGTACTGTATGAGGACAATGTATAGTGAAGTAGTTACACTATTTGAGGAACACTCATCATTTTTACAGGCACAGCAAAAAGTGCAACTACAGCTGTAACATTCAAAACAAAAGGTAATGAGTGAAGTTGTACAAGGACAAAAATGTAGGTGTACAAACCTATACATCATTTTGTGCTTAGAAACTAAGGGGGTCTATGACCGCCAGGGTAGGTGACGGAGGAAGCACCGCCAACAGGCTGGCGGTGCTTCCGGGGGCATTCTGACCGCGGCGGTAAAGCCGCGGTCAGAAAAGGGAAACCGGCGGTGTCCCGCCGGTTTCCCGCTGCCCCAGGGAATCCTCCATGGCGGCGCTGCTTGCAGCGCCGCCATGGGGATTCCTACCCCCTTACCGCCATCCTGTTCCTGGCGGTTTTCACCGCCAGGAACAGGATGGCGGTAACGGGTGTCGTGGGGCCCCTAGGGGCCCCTGCAGTGCCCAGGCCACTGGCATGGGCACTGCAGGGTCCCCCTAACAGGGCCCCACATTGATTTTCAGTGTCTGCTTGGCAGACATTGAAAATCGCGATGGGTGCAACTGCACCCGTCGCACCCCTTCCACTCCGCCGGCTCCATTCGGAGCCGGCATCCTCGTGGAAGGGGGTTTCGCGCTGGGCGGGAGGGCGGCCTTCTGGCGGTCGCCCGCCAGCCCAGCGGGAAACTCAGAATGACCGCCGCAGTCTTTTGACCGCGGTACGGTCTTCTGGCGGGGGAACTTTGGCGGGCGGCCTCCGCCGCCTTCCAAAGTTGGAATGACCCCCTAAATCATAATAAATGCCAGTTGTATATACTGGAATTTACCCTGAAAAAAAAATATTTTCTCACAAGCACTGGTATGACAAATTACCTGAGTGATGAGGAACACTGTAAACTCAGAGAACAAAGAGAAAGCATCATTTCATTTGGCCTGCCAACAATAAAATTTGTGGAACGTACATACACAGGTACATCATCACCAGTACGCCTTCAAATCACAAAAAAATATTGATGTGTGAGTGAAAAGAGGTTTGAGGTCTAATTGACGAATCTGTCTAAGTCAAACAAAACAAACTTCACACATGCAAATTAAATGTTATTTCTCATGAAATTGCACATAAATCTCTATTGTGTCATGCCATAGGCCTGGATTTAACAATCCATTGAGACATGTCAATGTCACACAATTTGTGTGTTCATTTTCAAGTAACTAGGACACATCAAAAAAGACTATGGACAGGTCTTTGTAATGTTGTGAGGTCCTCTTGTGCCACACAAGGTGATGAGGACTGATGTCAATCTTACAAGAACAAACAAGTAGTCCCCAAATACTTCCGCTTGTGAGTGTGCAAGGGTATTGAGAGGTTAAGACATACATTTGTCAATACTTTTAGCACGTGTTCCAAACCTCTTGCAAAGTGTTAACAGTGTATAGAGTGTAAAATATACCACATATCCATACATTGTTAGAATCGCATTTTTATCATCAGATTGCAAATCAGGTAATGGTCAGCTACATGCATACCAGAGCATCCTAGATACACTTGGGAACAAAGGACTTGTTCCAAGCACGGGGACACCAGGGTACTGCAACAACTAAATGAGGTTTTTCAAGCCATGCAAGACCAGCCTTGAGTGGCTTGAAGTACCTAGTGTAACCTACGGCTGCACAAAATGCTGCTTTATACTACTCTGCAGCAGTGAGGGGTGTCATGAGTGTGGCTGTTCCCACGCATCCTTCCATGAAATCAGACCATTACTAGATTAAAATATATTAGTAGAGCATGGAATGTGTAATAGTTATATGCCTCCTCACTAGAGATGCATGGGGGAAAAATCACATTGGGTTAGATCGATAGATTACTTGGGTGTGAGGATATCAAGTAATCTACACTGGGAGGACCAGATTAGCAAAAGTGTGGGGCACCTCCAGAATAGAGCGGTTGATATCCTGCGCTTTTATAAAAGCTCTGTATCCAAAGCTGTATCTTCAGCTATTAAAATCTATCTGGCAAAGGTGCAGGGAGCGGAAACTTATGGTCCTGAAATGTGGGGTGTTTTCAATAGCAAAAGATTATCTGTGGGAGAAAAAAATTTGCCTGGGCTTTAACAGCGGGCCCTCGTAGCACACCCCTGACCCCAATGTTTTTGGACCTTGGGTTTAATCGTCTAGCTGACTTGATAGCCGTAAGACCCTTACTTTTCTGGATAAGGATTTGGACTGTTCCAGAACTTGTTTTATACAGGGATTCCCTTCTTGACTTATTAAAGAGACCGAATGTGGTTACTATCCTACGGGTCAAACATGTGGCAAACTGGTTCTGTACCTTGGGATTGGGAAGTTTCTGGGAAAACCCACAAAACTTCGAAACATCTCATAAAACCATTTTGAAAACAGCTTATTGGTCCTATGTAAGAAACTATTCCATCTGCTGCAAATCACATGGTCGGCTGACCAATTTATTCATCGACTTCAAGTGGTACCCCCAGTATGAACCGTACTTAGATCTTATACATGATTTACTGGGGAAGGGCCTGAATGCAATTTTCGTTTTGGGAGCCTATCACTGTTGTCCTTATCAAGAAGCTGGGGACCAACTCAATCTTCTGACCTATGTCCAACTTGCTGTGGTAGCTCAGAAACTGTAGAACACTTTATGTTCTTTTGCCCTGCATATTCTATTCCATGGTCAAAATGGATTCGTACAATCTGTCGAGAACTGGGTTTGAATCAGTGCTATGCAACTATAAGGATTTAAAAAAAAGTGATACTTCTAACTTTTTAATCACTGCGGTTAGCAAGTTTCTTGTGGCCGCTTGGCATATACGAAGTCGTTTTTTAAATAATTATTTTTGAATTAATCTTAGGTATACAAGCATTTTTAACTTATGAAGTCCGAGATTGTACTCCATTAGTTTTATGTCTTTTATATTTTTGTATATGTTTTAAATTTTGGAACTAATCTGTATTATGATGTTTTGATGGTTATGTTGACCGAATAAAGCTTGTTGTTGATGATGAATCACATTGTCTCCTCCTTGTTTCCTCTTCCAAAGTGTGCTGCATTCAGCAGTACACTTATGCCTCAATAGATTGTGTATGTACTGAAAGGTGAACCTCCCTGCACAAAAACAAACCTGCCTGTAAGTTAGGTACCTTGGCAGCATGATGAAAGAGTGCCAGTGTTGGTACAAGGTAGCCACAAGTGCGCCAGTGGTAGAAAAGAAGAAAGAAGCTATGTATAAGGATGAATATGGAGCATTCTGGCCCTTTCCCTTTCACATATCGCAGGCCAGCAAGGTGGTTTGCTGTGTTGTGTTGCATGCATTTTTCATACATTTGGCTCTTTGTGTGCATTACTGTGCTGGGTCTCAAGTACATCTGCAAAATGTAGCTATTCACATATATGTAGTAATTAGTAACATAACGGCTGAATTATATTGCTGGAAAACACCATCACATTTTATTAACTTATTCTATGTTATGGCTATTAAGCCCTTTGCATTGGTATAGTTAGGGCACTGTGCAGTCCTTTGTGTTGCTCTATAAGGGCCACTATGTGGCTCTCTTTGGTGCTCCATATGTGCCACTGTGTGGCTATCTGTGAGATGCTATGTAAGTCACTGCATAGGAAACATATGAGTTGTGTGGTAGTTTGCATTACTCTAGAGGGCCACCGCCTGGATCTTTGTGTTGCTCAATATGTGCCACTGCATGGCTATTTGAGTACTGCTATACAGGCCATTGCATACAAAACATATGAGTTGCATGGTCATTTGCACTGCTATAGAAGGGCCAATGCATGGCCCATTGCATTGCTCCATATGTGCTACTCCGTAGCCTTTTGTGTTGGGTTATACAGGTCACTGCATAGGAAACATATAAATTGTGCAGTTTTTTGCACTGTGCTACATAGCCCACTTCGTATGTGTAGCATGGGCCCTTGCTTTGTTAGGGAGACAGTAGTGTGTCACGCAATGTGCAATTGCGTACAAATGCATTGGAAAAATCTATGCAAAATACGACAACCTCGCTATCACACACCGCAAGTGATGCAATGGGTGTGGTCCGATACCAGGAAGAGTAAATGTTACTTTCTCTTTCTGTTTGCTGCTGTGAGAGTGCTTGCTAGATTTTGGAGCGGTTCTTGTTGTGTCTGTGTCCTAGTTTCCTCGACAGGTAGTTTTTGCCATATTTGTGTGTCTAGGTGTCGTATTTTGTTTGTTTTGTATCTGAGTATTGTTGGATGTCTGACTATTTTGGGGATTATGGGCCAGATGTAGCAAAGGTTTTTACCCATTATGTGTCTATGGGAAAAAGTGTTCGTACATATGGCCCTATATTCTTAGCATTGGTTAGGGGTTTAAGGGATTTGCTATTATGAGTTAGGATTAGTTGTGATGGGGCTTCTGCTTTTTGGGCCATGTCTAGAAAGGGGAGAGGCCACAACTTTAATGAGGAGAGGTAGGTTCACTGATAAGGTTCATAGTACACTACCTCCCACAGATACTTGGTGCTGGAGGGAGCATCAGTAAAGGATACCCAACAAAGGAGCGGAGAGACAGATGGAAACGTGCAGATGCACATGATAAACATCTCCCAGGAACTCAAACATGATTGGGCGGAAGTTGTTGCACATGAGGCAGATGTGCTGGACCTACTGGGGTTGGAGGATGCTGACCCTGTAAGTATGTATTCCTTTACCATCAGCTTGTAGTCAAGTAAAGTGATTATTTAACTATATTTGTTCTTCTACATATAGTAGTGGTGTATGGATGCCTTGTGACACACAAGGCAAGACAGATTAGCACCAAGTGCCAGATGTATCAAACTGTTACCCAATGCAGCACAGTGGCCAAAATGGCTGCGTTGTGTTGCTTTACAGGGAGGGAGCAGGAGGGCACCATACCTACAACTACATGGCACTCTTCGTAAAACACCCAAGCAGATTTTAGCTGCCATGCACACACCTTTGCACCATATTGCAAAAGTGTGTGCGTGGGTCTAGCGTAGATCTTGTACTTGAAGAGTTCCCTTCCAGTACAAAATGCTATGCCTAGACAAATATGAAAACTTTTCCCACTTTGTATGTGTGCTGTACAGTGCAGCACCCAAGCAAAGTTTGAAAAGAAAGGAGAAATGGAAACATTTCTCCATTTGATACTTGCTTTCAAAATACGTTAATTTGTTAAGCAAAACCCTGTCTCAGTTTTTTGGGAGATAGGGTTCTGTGTAAAAAACCATTGGAGTTGCATGGAAACGGCCATGTAATGCCCCCTTGACACTATGTAACGCAAAGCAGCACATTGCCCTATGTACCATTACATTTAGGCAACGTCCAGCACGGAAGAATGTAAATAGGAAAAAACATTTTGTGCTGGTTTACTGCACTTTTTTGATGTAAAACAGTGCAAAATGTTATTAAATCCATCCCTAAGGCTAGATTAGCAATACATATCATTACCCACACTGCACAATGTATGTTTATGTGGCCAGGCTATTATAGATGTTCCAAATATTCCACTGTGTGTCCTTTCATGGAACTGGTGCATGACACAATGCATCTAAATTTGCTACTCAATGTGCATCCAAAATGCAGTATATATTTCTCTGCATGGAAACATGCGTGCATAGAGGGACATTATTGGATAGGACGTTTCCATTGTTTGCCTGTCCCTTACACCATGCACCATGAACTACCTTTCTTGCTACTCGTTGATTCCCTTTACTAAGTATGGTATTCTGCAGCACACTTAGAAACAACAAAACGCTTCAGCGGACACATTGTTGCAAGGGTATTGCTTTCCTGCACATAAATCTGTAATTCGCACAGCGTAGTCACTCTTGCACCATGTTGCAAGGGTGCCTGTGTTGAAGGTAGGCAGCAGTTTGTTTTACAACACACGCATCGAGCATGAAATTGCCATATAATATTATACATTTCTGGCCATTCACCGTCATGAAGCTCTCCCCTGCAAAGTGACTATCTGCATTTCACTGTGTAAAAATGTTTAAATATGTATCTAAAGGTGTCAAAATGTCCCATGACACTGGGATATCACAGTGCGTAGAATAGATTTCGAACTGTATGTTGATGCTCCATTTTTAAAGCAATTTTACGGTACTTTTTTCAGGTGGACATGTTCCTTTTTTCTAGAGGTGAAATAGAGTGCTTCATGGATCCTAATGCGGAAAATAAGTGTCATGACAACATAGTTGTAGCCCTGTAACGATTGTGTGTGTGATTCATAATAGCATTAGCAGTGTAATGTGTATGCAAGGTATTCGGCACATAGAAATATATCACTCTGGTTTAGAAAGCAAATATAACATCACATGTTTAGGCAGGTAATAGGGAGCCCTGTTAATGTGAATGAAGTGTCAATATAGGAGTTGATAAGTATTTCAGATGTACACCACTTGAAATATGGGGATACTACAACTCTAAATGAACCTTTGTGTCACTCCGAGCTGCACTTTGGATTAACACTAGGCACTGTGTCACCAGGTTAGCCCTCACATTGCAATCATTGCACAACAGACTGATGCATGAAATTTGGAAGTAGCATCCCAACTTTAAGTGTATCTTGATTACACCCTTAAAAAATTGACATCTCGCCATGTGGTGGTGCAAGGGAGTGACATTTCTCTATAATCCAGCCAGTCCCTCACTACTACCACTTATCTGAGGTATAAGTGTTGATATCCTGTCTCAGGGTATCTGACCCTCAATCAGAGGTGTCTATGTCATACCCATGTAGAATTAAAGGACAGTGGCCCCATAAGACTGATGTCCTGGAGGCTGTGTGGATGCAGGGCAGCTAATGTATTGAATCAAGGTTTGTATTGAATCAAGGTTTGCTACAAAAAAATAGCTATCAGTCAGTGTTATGTGCATTGTGAAGGTATATGTCCTCATGGCAGGGAACTTGTAATCTGGCCTAGCTGATGTCCCATGGTTGGCGGTCTACATATCTCAGATGTTATGTATTTGGTAGGGCACAGAGTGCCTAGATCATTTATGATGAACTTATGAATCTCAACTAGGAATCACAGCATTGATACAAATGCATTGACCTAAGTTTGGCCAGCAGGGTGCAAGCACTAGAATTGCCATAATTGAAAAACTCAAAATATTAGGCTTTTGGGTAGTTTCTTAACTATGGAGTATATTTCTAAATATTTCATTGAGTGCTATGAAGCAACCCGCCTTCCTGTGCTGTGTGAAAGGAAAAGGGCAGGAATGCAGAGTAATTCTATTATAAGGTGCTTTCCTGTCCTTTCTTAGTGGGTGTGTACTTTTGACTGTCTAGTGCCAACACAGTCACCCTTGCATGATGGTGCAAGGGGGCTGGCATTGTAGGCAGAATAGTTTTTGGGCAAGAAGGGATACCTTCCTGCACAAGCACATTCCTAAGAGGTTTGTTCCTCCTTCTTTGTGTGCTGCTATATGCAGTACAGGGAGAACACGGTAAAAACAATGAGAAATAAGGATTTTTCTCTTGGTTAAGCCTCATGTGGGGAGTACTTACATTGGATGCATTTCCAGGCCTACAACTAATGCTAAATCTGGGAAGGCTTCAAAATACATGGGTCGATGCATGGAGACACCAACCCCCCCACCCATGGAATACTTCCCTGCTGCAGAGTATGACAAGGCAGTGATTTGCACTGCTTTGAGTAATTCTAGATTACTCAAAGAATACAGAGCCACACAAGTTGGCCTTCCGTACCTTAACACATCTCACTTAGGTTTTGTCTTGACCTCCCCCCCTCCAGTTGAAAGGCCAACATACTAACTTTACACATTGGGCCCATGGTCTTTTTTTTGGTATGCATGAAATGTGACTAAAGAGACTTCGGTCAACCTACACTGACCTTCATCTTGTACAACTGACATATTGTATTTAGAATGGCCATTGTAATGAAGGTGAATTGAACGTGTATGTATATAAATAGTAAGTGTATTTATGGACTGTCCTTTTTTCTTTCATAACAATGTGAATACATTATGGAAATAAGAGATGTCCATACAAAGCTTGGCCTAATATGATGTACATTTTCCTCCCTAGCTCACTTGTTTGCTAATATGGCCAAACTGGATGCCTTTAAAAGGGTAAGATATGGGTGCATCGAGGAGATAGTGCATGATTTCAGGAAGATGGGGTGTATATATATATGAAGGAAAAAGGGCAGCAGGAACATAGGCTGCCTCTACAAGGTCCCAGGCCAAACATCCACACCAGAAACTTGCACTACTCAAGTGACCACTCAGGTGCCGAGGAGCACACAGCCCAACCCTGGACCCTCAAGTGTACAGCAACCAACACCAACAGTGCACCAGAGGAAAGGACATGCTTCATACTACCTAATGCAGAGACTGGAAAATGCAATGCAAAGGGCGGATAGGTGACTGGCCAAGATAGCACAGGAGCAAAAAGACAAACCAAGATTTTAAAGAAATGAAAAAAAAGCCTTAATGAACCTTGCTATTCAAATTTCACTCTTGACTCTTCTTCAAAACGTCACATTCCCTGTAATTTTAACTGTTTGTTTTGTATTTAAGTGGCCATGGTTAGTTAGTGTATAGGGTAGGTTTAGGGATAGTGTAGGTTAGATATAGTAAATTAACATACATTTATGTAGGTTTTTGTGAAAGAGTTTTAGGATTTTCAAGGTTTTTAGTGGGTGGGGTTCATTGTTTCATGTTTTATTTTTAAAAAATGCTCTTCAACAAATCTAACAACAGACTATTTGTTTACACTAATATATGTAGGTAGTATATGTTTAGGATATAGTTTATGTTTGTATTGTATTGACTGATGTGTAATAAGGCATACAGATTAATGTTTATCTTGTGATGTGTTAATAGTTGTTAAGATAAATTAAGTGGTAAATAAGGTAGAATAGGATAGTTTTAATAATAGGTAGTGCAGGTTAGATAGGGTTAGGTAGTGTTTTTACATTATATATTTTATATTTAAATACATTTTACATAGTTCTATGAGTGAGTGGTATTTCTTTTGCTTTTTGTTCCTATTAATGAGTTAGGAGATTACATGATGTTCTTATAGTCTGGAATATATTGTACCAAAATGTTCCTGTGTAGGACTCCTCTTGACAAATGTAGGTATTCATTAAATTCAGGTTATGAATGCACCCATAGCCATACTTTAAACAATGACAATGAAGCCCAGTTTTCAATTTTACATACAGGACAACACAGGAAAGACATCGCACCATACCACACTGCATGAAAGAGAGTGCAGGAAAGAGCCTTGTTTTACTTGATACAACAGATTCTTGAGCTCTGCCTACCATGTCACACCAACTGTTGCCTACTTCTAACTCATACACTATTGCACCATAGTGTGAGGGGACCTGTGTTGTAGCCTGGAATAAGTTTATGTAGGAAGGGACACCTATATGGCCAAAATCAATCCACATAAGCTTTTACTTCTTGCCAAGGGTGCTGCATAATGCAGGTCACTTTGAAATAGGACACAAGAAGAATACTTAAACATATACCTCCTCATTAGCCCTCCACTAGGGAAGTATAGCATCTTTACAGGTTGCATGTCCTAGAATTAATGCTAAATCTGTGAGTGCCACTAAATTAATGTGGAGAAGCGTGAGAACATACACACTCAACACATGTAGGGTAGAGTAACATAAGGCTGCCATTTTCCCTTGCCTTTCATTACTCCACATTTACCAAGACACACAGGGCCACACAAGGTGGCCTTGCATGGCTTGGTATATGTCATTCAAAGCTTTGTGTTGCCCTTGTGTCCCCTTGTGTGGCGCAAGTGCAATGCTAACCATTGATAAATGTGGACATGAATATCTGGCTGGTATTGGTTCAATCATCCAAAGTCATGTATGTAATAATGCTGAGGTAAGTACTTTGCAGCCGAAATATGGATCATTGGAACAGTGTGTTGGGGTTACATACCTCATACATCCTTTTTAGAAGTGGTAAGTCTTTGTGTACTTTTCAATCGTTTTACTGTGAGTTCAGCAAGATGTGGTAGCTTGTTGATTTACTCTGACGTTCCATAGAGGTACTACACATTGCTCATTCAACCATTGCAATTAATTCATTGTAGTAGTTGCACATTGAGACGGCATGTGTTATTTACTTTAGGCCCCTCTTCTTTAAATTAAAAACAATTTGATTGTGTTGCTGGTTGGGCAACGCAGCTACAACATTCCTATTGAGGGCACTTGTTGATGCCATGAAGAAACTTGTCTAGACCTTCAAACAATTACCTAAAGGATACAGTCCTCTTTCCAGGGGCTGGATGGAGGAATTGATGGCTCCAAGCTGGTGTCAGATATTGAAAGCTGGTGTTGTAGGTCCTTCTACAACATGACACCATTGATGTCAGCTTAAGGAGACATCAATTACATAAAGCCAAGAATAAGTGTCTAAAATTTTATTTGACAACACCTTATTGGGGGTGAGACACCTAGGGACTCCTTCGAGAGTGCCCGCTATAGTCTCCATTCCTAATCTGACATCACCAACCATTGGCTGCTGGACTCCTACCACTTGCATTTAAATGTGACTTGGGGATCGTCTGAGTCCTCCCTTGCAAATATAATATGATGATGGTCCATGGCCAGTCTAATAGGTTCATCTGGAGAACCAACAACTGCATCTTCCCCTGCCAAAAACAGAAGAAATGTGTCCATGAGGTGTTGGAAGGAGTCTTCGTCCACGAGTGGGCAAGAGGGTATCGTCAACAAGTTGATTATCACAGACAGACTGATCTTCAGGGTATGCTCTCTGCCCCTCTGGAAAGAAATAGGGATATGTTACAAATGGTCCATGATTGTATATGACATAAGTGATCTCTGTTACATTCGGACATTATTTTCTGACACTTTCAAGGGCACAGGGATATGAAGAACATGTCTCTACAAGTGTATATGCCACTGTTGTACTTTTCACATGCCAATACATGCCCAATGATCTCACACCCTCATTATTCACTAGGGGGCATATTTCAGATATTTTCACAAAACACAATGCAGCAGGCCACCTTGCAGACATGAATTGTGTGAAAGGGAGAGTTCAGCTATTTGACATAATACAGTGCATTCCTGCTCTTTTCCTTCACTGACACAAAATGTGCTGCCTAGCGCCAACGCAGGCACCCTTCTTGCACTGTGTTGCAAGGGTGTCTGCATTTCCTCTAGGCATCAGCTTCTGCCCCAGTGCTAGCCGAGAGCTGGTATGCGTTATATATTGTTAAACAGCCCACATTCCTGCCCTCTACCTTTCACAAACCACAACACACCAAACTGCCTTGCTGCACTGTCTTGCATTCCATTTCTGAATTTTAGCCCCCTATGGGTCATATTTATCAACCATGCACACTAGACTACACAACATGCCACCTTGCTGCACTTCATGAAAGGGAAAGGACAAGTATGCGCCATATTTATCATTTTATGGGGCTTTCCCAGTGCAATTTTGCCTGCCTAACCCCAACGCAGGCACTGTTGCATCATGGTGCAAGGGGCCCAGCATTGTAGGCAGGATTGTTTTTTTTGTACATGTATGTGAACCTTTCTAAATAAAAACTATCATGAGAGGCACTTTCCTCTTTCTATACACACTTCAAAGGAGGGAACAACTAGGAAAATCATAGCGATTTCTCATTATCACACCTCTGGTGGGGAGGCATACTATTGTGACACATTCCCATACCTACCTATTTGTGAAGATCTGGGCATGTGTCATTATCCATGATTGGATGTGTGGAAATACCCACAATCCACCAATGGCACACCTAGACTCTGAGGTGTCCCGTCCTGCAGAAAATCAATCCTGCCTACAACGCAAGCATACTTGAAAGTTAACAAGAGGTGGTTTGTATTGGCACTTGCCTACAAAAAGTGTGATAGCATGAGAAAAGGACACGATTGCGCTTCATAAGGTTAAAAACGGTGCAGTCATGCCCTTTTCTGTAGTACAGCAAAGTGGCTTGATGAGTTGCGCTGCATGAAAGATTGATAAATAAAGCCCCAGGTATCTTATGCACCTCAGGGCCATGCAAGGTGGCCCTGCCTGGCTTGGTGTTACAGATTTAAATTTTGCCTTAAACTAGAATCTCCTTGATGGCACAAGGGCAATGCTAAAGATTGATATATGTGCCCCTTGGCTGTTGTCCAAACAACCAGATGGTAAATACATTTATTTGTCTCTTATTTGGCAATTGATCATTCTGTCTTTGAACACTTATCTGTGAGATTGCACCCTTTTTGCACTCACCTTGTACTTCTTGCTGGTCCTCTATGTCGGTTCTTTCCTGACCTTCCACTCCGGATACCACCTCTGTTGGAATGAGGGATACCACCTGCTCCTCTAATGGGTCCAAATCTTCCTGGACAATAGGTCCACCTCTGGTCATCATCGCTGCCCTTAGGCTCCTGGCCAGTTTTTCTTTTGTCCTACATTTGTAGTCATGCCACCTCTTCTTACACTCAACTGTGGTCCTTCTTGTTTATGTAATGTAATTTTTGTTTGTACCCTATAGATTGCCATATGGCATTCTTCTTTGCTAATGGCAATTTGGAGGTGACAAATAATAGATGTTCATTCTTGCTCACCCCATTGCTGAGTATTACATTTTTTGTTTTTCTTCCTTTGAGAAGTTAGAGTTCCTCTTGCTTTTCCCCTGGCCCTGGGTTGCTGGCAGATCTTCTGGGTTAGAGTTGTTGCCCTCCTGGGTTCCTTAGGCTCCATCCATGGTTGCACAGATTGGGGAGGGGGTTCATAGTGAGAATTGCATTTATCTGTTTAATGTTTCCATGCGTTCGAATGATGCAGTACACTCCTGCATGATGCAATGTTGTTTTGTGGCATGTAAAGGTCTTTTATGACACGCAAATCAACTTTTCTTCAGAAAGGTAGTAGTTGCGTTACTGCACTTTGCATCCTAATCAACTACTTTGCCTCACAAAGTGTAATGCATCTTGGGCCCTGCGCCTTGGTGCACCATATAGTAAATATGGGGTATCCATCGCGCAAGATTCAGGATTCAACTGCAACAGGTTACAATTCATTTGTTCCAGAACTGAACACAACGTTTAATGTGTGCTAGTTGATAAATACACAAAAACTAACATGCATTGAATAAAGAGCCGTGCCTGATAACTATGTCATCAAATGTGATAGGCATGTCTATCTATTAAACTCTTTACTTGTAAGATGTATTTCCTGGTGATTGTTGCATTACAGTATGTTACCTCCACATGGTTTGGGGTGCATGTATTACCTTACCAAGCCGGAAACTGTCTGAAATAAGAATGTGCAAGGAATTAATATGCATGAAACGTGGATATTATGTAGCCATAGTGAGTGTTTTTAGTAGTGTAACTTTATGTTACTTAGCACATCCACATTTGACCTATGTAGGAATTACTAGTGGAGCACACTTAACTTGTGCCTCAATTACTATCTTTTATCTGTAGTACGTTTTGCACGAAAGGCACGTGTTGTGACATTGCAATTACCTTCACTGCTAAAATTTGCAATGTCTCAATGATTGACAACCATGATATTGTGAAGCTAAGTATATATTGGTAAGTATAGATTACTACAACTCCCTATCTATATACTTTTAAATGTAAATGGGATGCATTACCCCCACAACACATTTTAAAAAAATTGCAAGTCACCAAAGAGGTCTGTGACCATATAGAGGAACAGTAGAATGTGTAGTGCAAAATAAAACACTCCTAAAAGCAGTTAGGTATTAGTTGCAAAACGATAAACTCATTTTAACAAAAGCTAAAACAATGATGTGGCGCAGAATGTGCAGAGACTCCTAGAGATATTATGGGCCGTATTTATACTCTGGTTGCGCCGAATTTGCGTCGTTTTTTTCGACGCAAATTCGACGCTAAACTAACGCCAACTAACGCCATATTTATACTATGGCGTTAGACGCTTCGGGCGCCAAAGTGCCCGGAGTGAGCGTAATTTTTTAGCGTGAACCCCTTCCTTGCGTTAATGAGATGCAAGGGAGGCGTTCCCGTCTAAAAAAATGACTCCCAGGCCTTTACGTGGTATTTATACTCCCGGGCAAAAATGACGCCCGGGAGTGGGCGTGGCCAAAAACGGCGCATTTGCGCCGCTTTTTAACGCCTGGGTCAGGGATGGCGTTAAGGGACAAGTGGGCTCAAAATGAGCCCACAGTGCCCTCCCCTGCCCCCAGGGACCCCCCCTGCCACCCCTGCCCACCCCAGGAGGACACCCAAGGATGGAGGGACCCATCCCAGTGAAGTACAGGTAAGTTCAGGTAAGTATAATTTTTGTTATTTTTCAATTTTTTTTTGTGGCATAGGGGGGCCTTATTTGTGCCCCCCTACATGCCACTATGCCCAATGACCATGCCCAGGGGACATAAGTCCCCTGGGCATGGCCATTGGGCAAGGGGGCATGACTCCTATCTTTACAATGATAGGAGTCATGTTGATGGGGGATGGGCGTCGAAAAAAAATGGCGCAAGTCGAGTTACGACGATTTTTTCGACGTAACCTGACTTGCCCCATTTTAAGACGCCCATACACCATTTTCCCCCTACGCCGGCGCTGTCTGGTGTACGTGGTTTTTTTCCACGCAAACCAGGCAGCGCCGGTCTGCTTGCGCCGGCTAACGCCATTCCATAAATACGGCGCCCGCATGGCGCTTCAGAATGGCGTTAGACTGCGCAAAAAATTTTGACGCTAAACTGCGTTAGCGCAGTTTAGCGTCAAAAAGTATAAATATGGGCCTATATGTTTTCTAGAGAGATTGTATCTTTCCTAGAATTAGCCAAAGGAAGCACAAATAAACATGTTTCCTTAAATATCTCCTCTCTGGTGCTCACTGTTCACCCAGACAAACTAAGTAGAAGAAAAAGCCAAGGAGACATCCTCTCACATGATGATGAAGATGTTGATGAGATTACTTGTAGAGCACACAATTGCCTGGGGGCATCATGGCACTGAAAGCACACAAGAAAAGGAGTTACCCACTAATAACCAAGTTATTAGGGATATCCTAAATACTAAAAGAGAAGACATGGATTTCAAGTCTGGCGGAAGACTGTTCCGCTTCTCAGCAGTACATCTAACAAAACTCCTGGTCCCCCACAAGGAGCGTTTAAAGGAGGGGACAACTAGGTTGTTTGATGAGTTACCTCTCGGAGTTCTGCACAGTACACAGAGCTTTAAAAACAATTTGCTGTTTGATGGGAATCCAGTGTAGGCTAATTACCACTTGAGTGGTGGAGTGAGATCTGGGCATATTCAGCAGCATCCGTGCTGCTGCATTTTTCAGAGACTGGAATTTATTCAAAACTCTTTTTTGCTGGTTCTGGTTGAGACAATTGCAATAGTCTGGTCTAGAAAGTATAAGTACAGTCACAACTATTTTTAAAAGCCGGGGGGGGGACACATTTAGCAATTTTCCTTATGATTCTCAGTGTACAATAGGAAGCTGAGGTAAATGAACAAACTTGGTCTTTAAAAGTTAGTTTTTCATCCACTATGTTGCCTAGATTTTTGCCCTTTATGACGGGCAGAGGGAGCCGCCATAGCTCCAGAGCCCACCTGGACAGGGACCAGAAGGAGACAATGTTGCTGGATAGAACAACCTTAGTCTTCGAGAAGTTTAGCTTTAGGCAATTTGTCGTCCATCCATTTGCCAATAACATTCATGCAGGAAGAAAGGACTCCCCTCTATTCTGGCTTCTGTCGAATAGTGACACTGCTGTCTTTATGTTGTCAGCATAAGATACTAATGACAGGCCCAACGACTTAATCAGGCTAGCCAGATGAATAATGAATAAGTTAAATAGGGTCAGGCTTAACAATGATCCCTTAGGGACCTCACAAGGCAGTTTAAAACATTCAGAGTTAAATACCTTAAGGGTAACTGTTTAAATATGATCAGAAAGAAAGGAGCACAGCAGTGCCAAGGCAGCATCCTTAATTCTAGTACTCTGTAAGTGGTCAATCAGTGAAGTATGATTGACCGTATGGAATGCTGCAGACAAATCAATTGTAATGTAAAATGTTTAATTCTACATGTAAATTTACTACTTAATAGTAAATGTGGGAGTGGTTGAAAAATTAGCACACTTCCCAAATAATATGTGGCTTAGTGAGGAGTAATGAGGGGCTAAGGGAGGGTAAAGAAGGGTTTAGAGCAGAATAGGCGCCCACCCACAAAAGTGTAAGCCCACTGCTATTGACAAACCCCACTTATAAAGTTTCTACTGCAAAAGAGGACCAAAAATAGGAATAACTGTGCACCAAATCAGACCTGAAGGTTGACTACCACAAATGGCCAACCAGTGGTATTGTAACACCCACCCATAGAAAATAATAGAGGTAGGGGCTTATAAAACAGGAAATTATGATAAAATAAAACATTTAAAATAGTTTATTTTTGGCATATTTGAATGCAGGTTTTTATTTAAAAACTTCATTAATTAATGTAACATAATTTCTTATTAAAATGTATTTAGAATAGTTTTAGCTAATTCTATAGTTCACTTTCAAGCATTTTTTAATACATAGTAAAAAAGAAATCTCCCAGTAGGAGATCACCCTATAATAAGGTATAGGAGGAATTTAAAAAGTTTATTAAACTTGAAAAAATTGCAAAAATATTTTTATTTTAAATATTAATCTAAATTATTTTATATAATTATAATTTTGTTATTAATATACATCGAAATTAAAAAATGCTACATTAGTATTAGCTTAGTGTTGAATTGAATGTGTAATGAATTCAAACATACTGAATTAACCAAAAACATGTTTTAAGATTTAAAAAAAAAATGCTACTCATAATTACTCAACATGATGCAATTTATTTCTATTTACATGAAAAATAATGGTACATTAAGTTTTAAATTGAAAAATGTTATACAAATATTTAAATATAGAATTTTAAAAGTGTTTCGTTTTAGAAAATTCCTTTAAAATTAAATTATATTTATTTGTATTTGTAACGATTTCAAATAATAACATTTTATTTAAACATTATTCCCTTTGGGTTTCTATTTTACGTCCCTGCCTCCATTATTTTCTATGAGAGGGTGTTGCAGTATCAGTGGTTGGCCATGTGTGGTGTTGGACTTTTGGCAGCTCCTTTCTGTCAGTAGTCATTTACACTTGTAAATCTGGCTTCACCCTCTGGGTTGAGGGGTGGAGACATGTGCATATACACATTTGATTAACTTTTCACTCATAAGTGGTAAATAGCAAAAGTAGTAAAGCTACTCAAACGTGAAAGAGTGAATTTATAAGTGTAACTTATTCATAAGTGTAGGTTACATTTATGAATAGCTCCCATTATTTCGATTTTCCTAAAGTTTCATCCATTAAAGATGCATTCTGATTTTATTTAGGAATAATCATGCTCAGCATTAAAGGATGAATATTCAGAATGGTAAATCTTTATTTTATTTACTTGTTTTGTAAAGCAAATGTAATATATCTTCTGTCAACCCTTTTGGAATGTATTTTTGCTTACATAGAGCCAACTGAGTGTTCTGCCATAGTTGAGTGGGAGGGATTTGGGATGCTATAAAAGATCATGTACATCAGGGGCAACAAAACCACTCACGCCATCCCAAAAGGTTAAACTCTACACTCCCAGAATTACTAATATGAGGAGAGCAGGACCCAATGTGGGGGTGCAGAATTAACAGGGAATACAGAAAGAACTCTGAGAAATAATGATTTACCATTTAAATTGACAATTCCAGGTCAATTCTCCTAGTAATTCTTCATTTCCCTTACAGTTTCCTGGGCAAATGTGATAGTCCATTGTAGTAATTGTGTTACCAGTCCCATCTGTAAATGTGGAGTAATTGTAATGAGGCCAGAAGAAGAGATTTTCACATTAATTAGTTTAGAAAATAGTAATAAAATTGTTTCTAAATTTGCTTTACATTTCACATAGTTACTATATTCAGATACCAGGAGCCAACTGCATCTCAGAATACCATGTACTAAATTATTGACTACCACAATACTGTATTGTGACGATAGATCTATATTTAGGTAAACATAGAGTATTATTCCTAATTAAACAGCTACTTACTTTGAAGATAGACATAAATTGTCGAGGTGCAAAAATTGAGAGCTAAGAATAGTGAGGGCCATATTTCTGAGGGTAGTTGCATCGCACTTGCACCATGCAATGTGGTGCATGCATAAAGCAGGCCCAAAATGTGATTTATGAAGCTTGTGTGGCCCTGACTGGCTTCATAAATCTGGAGTAAAGCAATGCAGCACAAATCACTATGTTGCATTACTGTGCCCCAGGGAGACGTTCCATGCGTGTTGCTTGGATGTTCCCAAGAAACATCTAAGGATTTGGAAACATTCCCATGTTTACCAAAAATGGCAGACCTGGGAATGGGCCAACATGCTATTCATTCCGAGGTGAGGAGTAACGAGGAGAAAGATCTATTTTTCTTTTCATTACTTCCTCTTGCTCTTTCACACAGAAAGAGGAAATTGCCTCATGGGCTTGTTTTTGTGCAGTAAAGTCCCCCTTCCTGCATGAAACAATCCTCCTTACAATGCAGGCACCCTTGCACCATGGGGCAAGGGTGTCTGCATTGGCTCTAGGTAGTCAAAATGGCACCAGTACAGGGGCGAAGGCAGGAATGAGCAGTATTCTTTTAAATACGACACATTCCTGCCCTTTCCCTGTGATGCAGCACAGTAAGGTGACTTGCTGCACGGCATCACTTTCCCAAAAATGTGATACTAATTGTATACTTACATATATACGCTGTGATAATTTTGTAGGATGAAATTTAAAACACAATAGTCTGGTAGAATATCAAAGAAGGCTAAGCAACAAATAATAAATGTATGGGGGCATACTTATCATAGTGTTGCATCGCTCTTGCGTCACACAAGGGGGTGCAAGGGCAAAACAACACTAGTCTTGCATGGCACTGCCTGGCTTGGTAGATCTGGAGTAAGCCAAGGCAGCCCAAATTGCTGTCTTGCATTACTCTTCCCCAAGAAGGCATTCCATGGGTGGAGCATGAGTGTTCCCACGCATCCACCCAGGGATTTTGGTGCTTTCCCTGATTTAACATTAATCATTGACCTGGGAATGCCTCAGCATGCTACACATATGGAGAAGAAATGTCTTTATTCTCCCCTTGTTTTTTTCCTTTCTATGTGTGCTGTATTCTGCACCATATGCCCAAAATTCTCCCCTTGTTTTTTTCCTTTCTATGTGTGCTGTATTCTGCACCATATGCCCAAGTAAGAAAATGCATCTGAGGTTTGTTTTTGTGCAGGAAGGTCACCATTCTTGCACAAACACAATCCTGCCTACAACACAAGCACCATTGCACCATGACACCAGGGTGCCTGTGTTGATACTAGGCAGCCAAAGGTGCACCAGCACAAGGAAAGGGTAGGAATGCACTGTTGGATGTTAAATATGGGACATTCCTGTCCTTTCCTCTTCACACAGTGCAGTAGGGAAAGGGAGTCTATTGTGCTGTGCTGTGTGAAAGTATGATAAATATGGCCCTAAGTGTTTTCCCAGAGTCACACTATTTTCATTCAGGTACCAAACGCAATTCTGACCCAGGGACGGGGGCTTGTCTATCACAATTTCCTGATGGCTGTGACTCGCAGAATTGAAACTGATTTATATGATTTAATCATCTGTTCGTGAACCAAAATGATCCAAAATGAATATTCACCTTTTATTTGAAAAAGGCATCCTGCATCTTTGCAATATGCAATATACTTCCTATGTTGACAAAAAACGGCTGATTCCTCAAATAGAAGGGATTCTGTAGGGAACAGAGCACATATTTATTTACACATTCCGCGGAGAGAGGGAATCGTTTTCAAGAAAGTCACTCTTAAAGACATTACAGCCTCCGACAGCCAGACCTTTACTGGAAATGTGTAAAGTTATTACTGGTAGAAATGTCACATTTCAAGAAAAGTTATGATATAATTTGTGATAAAATCTGAGAAAGGGACCATGAAATTCCTCTGCTGTCCCCAGAGGAGTACACCTATTTCGCACAGAAGAAATTGCGTGATACATTTTTCGTCGTTGATTTCACTATCTTTAGGCTTTATCCGTCTTTGTGACACTTAACCTTTCTGTGTGACAGTGAAATAAAAGAAAATTTAATCAGGAAGGTAGCACTTTATTATCCTGAAAACTAATCATTTTTTACCTTGATGCATGGATGAAACTGTAACAAGGGAATCTATTTTTTTTCATGAACAGTATCCATCTCGCTTTCGTTGTGAAGTATTAATCAGGTATTCAAGTCAAAATATAAATTAAATGGAGTTACAGAAGGTTTCTCAATTCTACACAAATGTACCATGAATGTAAGGGTAACACTCAAGTTTCCCTGCAATTAAATTACCCACCCTATATGTCCTATTTTCACATTTTCTTCTGATAGATACAATAATTTAAAGTACTTGAGGAGATACAGCCTAACAGCTAGACCCACAAAGTTTGGAACTGGGAAACCAGATCGGAGTCCTGCCATCAGCTCATTATCCTGTGATTCAGAGCAAATCACCTAACCTCTCCCTACCTTAAAAAATATGGGAGTGTTGGACCTGGCCCTCTCTGCAGTGTCACCCTTAAACGTTATGCCTTTACCGTCCCTTTCTTGCTGAATGTGTTTATTTTTGCCCCAGAACTCCCCTAAACATGGCTTAATTGGTTTACACCTGAGTGGCATATTTAATTTACTTATAAATCTCTTGTAGAGTGGGATACCATACATGCAGGGCTTGTAAATTAAATGCCACCAGTGGGCCCGCAGAATGTATTGTGCCACCCACTTAAGTAACACCTTAAAACATGTCCCAGGCCTGCCACTGCAGCCTCAATGCAGTTTTAAATTGCTGTGTCGACTTAGAAAGAAACCCCCTTGCCATGTTTTAAACTCCCCTTTTATCATAAATAAGTCACCCTTAAGGTAGGTACAAGGTAGCCAACGGGTCAGGGTACATTGTAAATAAAAAGTTGGACATGTCTTTACAAGTTTTACATGTCTTGGTAGTGAATACTTCCTAAATTTGGTTTTCACTAATGTGAGGACTATCCCTCTCATAGAATAACATTGGGGATTCCTTATTAAATTTAATAAGCTACAATTTCCACTCCAAGCAGGTAGCCATATCATGTTTGATGTTTTTGGAGTTGTAATGAAAACCTAATTTAATGGTAAAGACTGGCATTTTTCTGCCCTAAGCCCTTCTGTGCCTGCACCCTATCTTGGGGCACATGACTGGGTTTAACTGACAGTTAGACTTTGTGAATTCTTCCCACACAGGCACACAATAGAGGGATTAAGTCTGCAAGTGAATAGGGAGTGCTTTGCCTTCACACAAAGGACCTATTGTCTTCACATTGTCACTGTAGGTAGCTTGGAGCCAGGGCAGGGTAGTCAGAAAATTCCATGCACTTCAAAAGCACTGTCTAGACTCTTCTCCCATCATCCAGAAGGGAGGCACCAGCACACAAAATAGGACCTCAGACACCAACTCTTCAGTACACTTATGGACCTGTGGACTAGGCCAGGAAGAAGGACTGCTGTGCTGTGGAAAGGACTGCTACTCTGCTGGACTACTGCCCTTCTCAACTGCTGCTTTGCTGAACTGCTGCACTGCTGTGCTCCTGCCTGTGAGAGGAGAAACGGACCTGCAAATTCATCTTGAACCCAGGACTACCAGACTGGCCCCAAGGGCTAGTTTTCTGGCCTCCTAATTTGTGCCTCAGGGACATAAAAGGCTCCTCAACATCCTGCACCAGCACCTGGACCCAGCTGAAGTGAGTACCTTACCCCCAAGTGATGCCCCTGAGGTCCTGGACCCTCGCTGCCACCTCAGAGAGCTGTATTTAATTTGTTCAGCTGTCTGCAAACACAAAAAAGCCCATTCACACCAAGAACTTGCCACCACTGTTACCAATCAATGCTAAGCTCCTGCAGCTTTCTCTTGATGCCACAACATTATACACTCACAGGGATTGCCAATGCGAAGCTCCAGCAATATCCATCTGAGACCACTGGCCTGCTCTTCGAGATACTCAGACAGCTTCCTGTGATATTCTCCCTGCTCCTCGTGGCCCCCTCCACTATGAATGTGACTTTTGGCACAGATCTAAGAAGGTACATTTTCAGCAGGACTAACCTGGTGACTGTAGCTGACCTTCACTCCATCAGTGTTGGCCTGAAAGATTAACTGTGACCTGGTCCAGCACAACCAGATCTCCATAACTGTCAGTGTTTGTTTTCGGTGCTATTTTCACCAAAATCTTTCACAATTCATAACTCTGGTTCTACTGATTGTAGTTTTTATTGTTTTGGAGTCATTTAATTTATTACTATTTACTCTATGTTTCTAAATTTGTGTGGGGTGTTTCTTGTGTTGTGTTTTCATATTATTACTGTTTGTGTGCTACATAAATACATTACACATTGCCTCTAAGTTAAGCCTGACTGCTTTTTGTACCAAACCACCCAGGGTTAAGCACTGGTTAGTTTAGTGACTTTTTTATGGTGCACATGATTGTGGCTGTTTCTAGACCAGGGTTCACACCGCAGTAAGCCAAAAGCCCAATTTCTGAAACTGAGTTTCTGTAATGTAATTTGATGATTGTGTAAAGCATTCTAATGCCCTTGGCCCAAGGTCGCACAATATACAAAAAATTCAAAAGCGTTAAGATGTCTACAGTAATCTGCAAGTAGAATTTGCAGCTAATATATACTCTCCAATCAGTTCAGCAGAAATACCAGAGGTTATGTGCATAAAGGGATAGATTTACTTAGAAAAGAGCACTGCAACGCAGCATCCTAAGTAGATGCCTTACATTGCTTAAGAAAGAGTAGACCGTAACCATATTTACTAAATAGGACCTCTAACTGCCCAAAAGCACAAAAGAGAAAAACACCCAAATGGAAAGAGAAAGATGGAAAAACTGTCACCAAAATAGAAAGCAGGAACCTGGAAGTGTGAGACATAAAGGGACAGGGAATGACTGGTAGTGGATTAAAATGGCTGGGTGGATTCAGGCCTATCAGGCCTTGGTATCTGGTGTGTTGACAGTTAATAACACCAGCATCAGGCTTCTGAGCAGTGCTTTAAGCAGTGCCACTCATTATTTTGCAAATTAAGTACTGATACAAAAGCACTAAAGTAAAACTCAGTACACTGAAGTCAGTATTGCTCTGGTTTTACTGAGTCTGAGGGGCCTATTTATGAGGCTGTTTTCGTAGCTCTTGCACCCTGAAATGTGCAAACCTTAAAACAGATTTTTGAAGCCATGCAAAGCCACTTTGTATGGCTCTGAGTGGCCCCAACAATCTGGAGTAACACAATGCATTGTAAATCGCTGTGTTGCGTTACTCTGCCCCGGAAAGGTGTTCCATGGATGTTGTGTGAGTGTTTCCACAAAACTCCCATTGATTTTGACACATCCCCAGATTTACTGGAACTAGTAATCCTGGGGTTGTGAAAAATCTCACATCCTCCCATTTTCCCATCTGAACCATAACTATGAGAAATATCTTGATTTCTCCTTGTTTCTTCCTGTTTCTATTTGTGGTGCATTCTTCCGCACACATAGGAAGAGGAATATGCCTCCCAGGATTGTTTTTGGTGTCCCTTCCTGCACAACAGCATCCTGCTTGCAATGCAGGCACCCTTGCACAATGGTGCAAGGGTGCCGATGTTGGCCACAGGAAGCCCATTGTGGGCCAGCACGTTGGGAAAGGACATGAATGTGTCATATTACCTTAAATATGGCACATTCCTGTCCTTTCCCTATCACACATTGGAGCACATCAAGGTGACAGGCTGCACTGCACTGTGTGATTTTCTCATAAATGAGGTCCTAAGTGTCAGTCTCAGTGGAGGCTTTGACTGTATATTTCTTGAAAGTATATTTAACCAGCGCTTTCTGTGATATTCTGTGGGTGTGCATGCCTTTCATTTCAGAATGTTGCAGTCAGCGTTTAACATGAGCAGGCCCTACTGGCACTCATTGTGGACCAATACTTTCACCCAGAGCAAGAGAGAGCAAAACAGAAAAGAAAGGAAGAGATAGACTGAAAAACGGTGATTCAGGAATGTCAAAAAACCTGCAAGATTGAGGGCCACACTCGATTGCGGAGACGAGAGAGACGAGACGAGACGAGACGAGAGAGGAGGAGAGGGGAGTTCGACACACGACGCTGGTCGACGCTGGTGCCGGGTGGCTCGCGTCGCGGCTGCTCACCACGAGTGCGAGTGCGAGGTGCGCGGCGTCCGGCACACGGCTTGCTGCCGCCGCCGCTAGCAGGTGTCTGCCGCTGCTAGCAGGGGAAAAACAGCCGCGGAAAACAGCTCGGGAAGCCGGAAAAGCCGGGTGAGCTGCTTCTGTGGCGGGCGCAGTCGGGGGCTGCTGCTCCGCTCCGAGGTGCATGGTCCGGGGGCTGTAGCTGCTGGCTCGGGGAGAGCAGTTCCCGTGAGCTTCCGTGAGCAGGCAGGCGTGACCAGGACTGCTGCCTGTTTCTTCACCAGCGCCTCTGGGGGTCCCCCAGTTGCGCCGGCTCGCTGTAACGGTGCGGACTACGGCGTGGTCTGGGCACAAGGAAAAGCCAAAAGCCAGAAAGAGCACCAGAGGAGTACCGGAGTCCCAGAGTCCCTGAGTCCCAGAGCACCAGAGCACCAGAGCACTAGAGGAGTACCAGAGGAGTACCAGAGGGGCACCAGAGGGGCACCAGAGGAGAGTTTGGGGTTGCCGCCCTACCCTGCTACCATATGGACTAGGTGAGCCAAGGAGGTGAGCCAAGGAGGTGAGCCAAGGAGGGTATCCGTTGTTTTCAGCCACTGTAGCCACCACAGCGGCACCCAGCCATATTTAGTTTCTCTGACCTGACCTGACCTGACCTAAGGAAAATTACCTGACCTAAGCGACTCAAGCGACCTAAGTGACCTAAGTGGTTCCTGTGGCCAGTGTCGTGGCCGTGAGTGGATCGAGAGTGGGCCACATAAAGTAGCGCATAAAGTAATGCATAAGCAACGCATAAGTAGCGCAAGTAGGCGTAAGTAGACGCCTTTACAACAGAGACAGAGACAGAGAGGATCAGAAGGGGCCAGATAGAGAGAACCAGAGAACCAGAGGAGGCCATTAATTGACATATTAAACTGCGCTAGAGGGGCAGATATCATTCGGACATCACGCTTTTTGTACGGCGTACTGTGCATACTGTGCGTCACCACACAGCAAAGCAAGCAAAGTCAAGCTCTATACATTCTAGAGAACGTCCTACAGATCCCGGAAATTGTTGAAGTTGCTGATCCATTCAAACAGTAAGACTTCAAAAATGGTTGGAACAAGAGGGAAAACAAAGAAAGAAAGAGAGGCCAACGAGGCACTCAGTTATCCAGTGAAATCCCAAAGACCAGAGCAGGAACCCAACAGCTTACAAGATCTGGGGCAAGACCTGGACCCTAGAGCCACTAAATTATCCCAAGGGGAATTTATAACCCAAGGAGTGGTCACAGCAGAGGCCGCAGCAGCAGAGGACGCCCATAATGGGATTCCCAATGATGAAAGCAAACCAGGAGGGACACCCGAAACGGCACCAGGGTCTATGCTGTCTATGCATCTAGTCCATACCGACTCTGATGATATGGGGCATGTATCACTGAATGCAGGTGAAACGGTGGGGGGCCCTGTTAGTCCTCTGCATAGGAAACAGCAGTATATACCGGCGCACCTGGGCTCAGGTGGGGCCAGGGGAGCAAGGGAAATTAAATCAAAGATAAATACTATTACCAACTATTACAACCATAGAAATCTAAATACTGATTGGCTGCAGAAGCAAACCTTTAAAGCTTGCGACCTCCCATCACAGCCATCAGGGGAAAAAGGTGACAATAATGTGGAGGGCGAGCTGGAGCTCTTAGAGACTGGGCATCAGGATTCCTGTTCATCCCAGCAGCGATCTGCCCGATCATCACGTCTACCCTGTGGAACGAACAACTCTTTTGTGGGTAGCAAAGTGGGGTCAATTAGTTCCCCAGAAGGGGGCAGTTTCTCGGAAGAACAAAGACAAAGAAAAAGAAAAAGTAATGAATCACCTCATCCGGAAGCCCAAATGGGACCACTACACTCTGGGAGCTCTCCACTGATATTCCCTTTACTTCATCTAAAACTAGAACCTACAGTCCTTCAAAATGCAAAGGGGCCTGAAACAGAACAATCATTGCAGAAATATTCACATAAGCTCTCAACACCACAGCTTCACCATGGGAGCCAAACTGTAAAAACAAACCTAACGTTGAGCAGATTTGATCATAGTTCTTTTAGTCTGGAGCTCTCCTCGCCTGACAACTTCGTAATTGGTAGTATAGAGCCCCAATTAAACAGTATAACATTGGAAGATTTAAACCTCTTGGAAGGCAGCATAATGCTAGGTCATAGAGGAGAGGACGATAAGAACTCAGAAGGCCAGACAAATAATGAGCAAAGTGAGCAAACCTGGGGAAATAGAGACGATACCTCACTAGATCAACCAATTTTAAGCATCATGAAAGTTATATGCACAACATTGGACTCAATTGCAACAACGATCATGGTCCAGTCTCAAAAATTTGATGATCAACTTGAGCTAACTAAACAATTTACTAACTCATTACAGACCATAGATCATAGGATGGCCTTAGTAGAGGGTGTAATAAGGGAAAATCTGTTGCATCAGGCAGTGGCTGAAAAAATGGACATGATGGACAGGCAAGTTTGTGGCCCACTGCTGGAAAAATTACTGGAAGTTCCGAAAGTAATCAAAGACATAATCGAAGATTGCAAATCTAGTCTCAATAACACACAGGCGTGTAATCACGAGTCAGCAAAAACAGAATCTAGAGTAACTGAAAGACCAATAGATAGTGAAGACAAAGAAGGGCCCTTTGGCACGGGACGAGACGAGTGCCCAGACGCAAAAACCCACATAGACAAGACGGAGAGAATCAACAAAAGTCCTGTATCTGCAATCGAAATCTCAAATACAGTAGAAAAAAGGACTCTGAGTAAAGGGCATCAACAAACAAGTAGACGGAAATACACATGGAAAAAAGCTAGAGGAAACAACAAAGTATCAGCAAAAAAGGCTTTAAATATGCCGAAACAGGCAAGCCCAACAGGGCAGATCAGGAACACAGGCGATGAGTTTACTCAACAGCAGCCTAAAGATCAGTGCATCAAGCCCGAGAGTCTCGAGAAACCAACTGACAAAGATATTAGTTTTATAAATAAAAATCCTGGATTATTGTGCGATAAAAGCTGCACCCACCATTCTCATATAAACCGAATCCCCATTGGCCCTAGGGGCTACCAAGCATCTGGGTACGACTTAGACAAAGGAAATAGACCAGAAAAAGACTCAGGTTCAAATCACGGGATCAATGAGGCAAACGATCCCTTAGTCAATGGACAACATAAATGGAGCCCAGAGACAACAAAATCAAGTACCGGCATTGATAAGCACCTCCCAGCCATAAAAAGAGAACACTCAATTCAGGCGCATTATCCAAATACAGTAGGAGTCCATAATGGAAAACGTCATCAGTCTCTGAACTTTATCATCGAGGGGGTAGAACAAGAAAATAGCAAAAGTGAAAACGGAAGGGCAGAGAGCCCAGAATGCACAAGAAGCGAACAAAGTACAAGAAAAACCATGTGCGTGGATAATACAATAGCCCCGGTTCCCGCACCTCAGTCAAAAGTAAAATACTGCTCTCAGGCTAGCTCTGGAAACCACAACTTTAGTAGCCAGCCAGGGTGGGTTACTGATCCACCTGCTCCACCGCGTCCAGTGCTTGACTTGGAAACTAAAGGAAAAAAGGATAATTGGCCTCCACAAAGGCAACCTTACGATGAACTTAGGAACAGAGAGTTGCAACTCGGGAGGGAAAAAGGCCAGGTAGAACGAACATTGACTAGTTGGGCAGCTACTATTTACAATAAAGCAAAGGAAGATAATCAACCTCAAGGAAGATGGTCACAGGGAGGAGTCGGGCAAACCAAGATTCGCACTGAAATAATTAAAGAGCCTGACGCCACAATTACATTTATTCCCGAGTACTCCTCAAGAGGAAGTCACGACATTCTAAATAGGACTAACATCCTACATTTGGTCACTTCTTTGCCAGCTCTGCAGAACGTAACAACTAAAGACCTCCTCTCAGTAAAATTTATGCAAAGGAAAGAATCGGAGAACGGGGAATCAACAGAAACAGTCTGGGCTTCACCTTGGATAGTAGAACAGATTCTAAAATGTTCTAAACACGATGAAGACATGGGGAATATCCACTGCTATTCCACAAAAGGAACCATATCCAACAATATTTCTTGAAAAAGCTCCAAAGCAAAATATGTCGGGCAGGCAAGAGGCAGAAGGCAATACTGGTTCGATACTACAGGGAGCAATTAGTTCCAAACAACAACTCCCTGAACGAATAAACCTGAGTAATATGAGGTTCTGCCTGTCTGTTAACTCCCCTAGAAACAGCAGGGGCAATCCCCCACAGTTGCAGAATGATGAAGAGCAACCATCTAGAAATTTGTAGCAACAAATGGGTAGCTCAAATATAAAAAATAGAACTAGTCCCACATTAAAAATCTTAAGCTGGAACATTGCAGGCCTAAAAAGCAAAATGGAAGATAAGGATTGGGTTGAATTTATTAAACAGCAAGACATCAGCTGCTTCCAAGAAACTTGGTCTACCAACGTCATTGACCTAGACGGGTTTTCCACTTTTTACATACCTGCTATCAAACAAAAAAAAGGAAGACCATCGGGAGGTCTGACCACTTGGATCAGAACTTCACTATTGGGAAACTCAGCTGTAACCCATGCCATATTAAGCAAGGAAATCCAGACGCTTGCAGTAAAACATGAGGAGTGGTCACTTGAAATAGTAAACGTGTACCTCCCTCCCGTTAGCCGGGCCCAAGTCATGCCTGGTGTGTGGCTCCTCGAAGATCATATCTCAAATAAAAGATCTAAGGGTTGGAGGAACCCAACACTAGGTCACGCGAATAACCGTCCCCCTCAGTTTTGTAAAACCCTTCTTCTAATATGTGGCGATTTCAACACTAAACCCCATTCTATTCTTTGGGATGAACAAGTAGTAGAGGAAGATCACGCTTGGAATATTCCAACGCCCCTCATCCAACATTGCCAAGATTCCAAAAAAGGGGAACTAATCTTTGAAGTACTAATAGAAGGCGGAATTCGCACAGTAAACGGAAGAACCAACTCAGACAGAACTTTTAAATCTACCTTTCGAACTGGAAAAAGACACAGTATAATTGACTATATGGCAATAAACATCGAAGCCTGGCATTATGTTATCGATATGGAAATAAGGGACAGGATCGAGAGTGACCACGACCCATTGATAATGGAGATAATCCATCCGGACGCAAGCCTGGGGAAGGTTGAGTTTCCACTTAACGGAAATTGCTTAGCAATAACCATGAGACCAAATAGGAAAAACATACTAAGGTCGAACGTGGACGAACCCTATTTGAGTGTACCTAGTCAAACCTGGTTCCTATCACTTAGTACATTATTAAACCTACCAGTTAATGAAGCTTTACCCCTACTGGATAATTTTAACAACTTGCTACTACAAACAACAAAGGAAAGAACTAAGCATCCCCAAACTAACCCTAATACGATGGAGGGCTGGTTCGATGAAGAGTGTTTGAAACTAAAAAAGACACTATCGCAAGCACTAAAGAATCGCCATCTGAACAACCATAATGAGCAATACTTTTATGAATGCAGGCAACAGTACAAAAAATTACTAAGATATAAAAGGAAGACATTTCCACATAAGCTCTGGAAATCCCTCCTGCAGGCAATATCGGCAGGAAACTGCAAAAAGTTTTGGGAGATAGTCAGATGGGGATGCGAAGGCCCTTCGAAGAACCTAGAATTGAATATCAACCCACAACTCTGGGTAGAGCATTTTACCGCCTTGTACCAGGAAGAGGCCAAGACGGCATCCCGGAGTATGAATAACTCAACCAGCCTCATCCAAGGACTGGAAGGTAGTAACCAAAGATCAAACAAGGGAGTTCCACTTCAAACGACCTATGTAGCATCATCAAAAAGGTTTATTAGATCGTCAAATGGAACCCAGAATGAATTAGTCCCAAATGAACTCCTTGGCACAAATGCCACGCAAGCAACCCATTCTATCCCTCGTGCAATGGAGCTGACACCGGAATTCAGCGAGAAAGAGATTAAACAAGTTATTCTCCTTCAAAAACCGTATAAGGCTGCAGGCCCAGACGGCATACCTTCAGACGTTTATCGTAATCAGTTAACGTTATGGCTGCCTGCTCTAACACGCATATTCAACAGTATTTGGCACCACGAGGTAATTCCGACCTCTTGGAAGAAATCAATAATTGTCCCAATACACAAAAAAGGACCTCGGGACTTGGTGTGCAACTATAGGCCTATCTCACTGCTTGACAGTGTTGGAAAAATCTTCGCCAAATTGATCCAGCTGCGTTTAGATCAATGGCTGGAGGATGGAGATTTAATATCGACACACCAAGCTGGTTTTAGGAGAGGCCAAAGCACAATAGATCAACTTTTTAAGCTGAATATGATCTGCGCGAAATACGCCACCCTAAAAGATTGTGCATTATATCTGGTCTTTGTGGATCTTCAAACAGCTTTTGACAGCGTCAATCGCCAAATATTATGGCAGTTATTGTCAGAAATGGGCATACAGGGGAAAATTCTAAGGCTGTTAATTCTACTGCACACAGGGAATACTGCCAGGGTTAGATATTCCACGAGAAATGATTATACAGCAGAAATTCCAATCCAGCGTGGCGTAAAACAAGGATGTGTTTTGGCCCCAACCTTGTTTAACTGTTATATAAATAAAGTAAGCCAAGATCTGAGGGAATTAAATCTGGATGTGCCAAAACTAGCCAATGAAAGTATACCTATCCTGCTTTTTGCTGACGACGCTGTATTACTGGCAAGAACAGAGATAGCAATGCATCGTCTACTTAGGGGTTTCGAATCATTTTGCACCTCAAGGAGCATGGTAATTAATGAGGAGAAAACAAAGTTTATGATTCTCAACCCAAAACAAACGATGCATTCGACCTTCAGGGTAAACAACAAGCCCTTGGCTCGAGTGACCACCTATGACTACCTGGGTTGCAGACTGGACGAAAAACAGACATGGAAATCACAAATCTACAAAAGTAACATCTCCTTGGCCCAGCACGCCGGAGCGGTACTTAGATTTGCTAAAGCCACAGGCAACCATTCTGTGAGTTCTGCACTGCTTGCTTATAAAACCAAAGCAAGGACGGCAGCACTTTACAGCGCAGAGATTTGGGGATTTAGAAAGACCCCATTAATACAAGTAACTGAGAATAACTTCCTACGCCGATTACTTTGTTTAGGCACTGCCGCACCAATGAATGCGTTGAGAACTGATTTACAAATCAGAAAGGTCGAGGATTACATTGCACTGGCCCCGATAAGATATTGGATCCGTATCTGGGCAAAAGAGGAACTCAAACCATACAGAGATACACTCATGGACATCATGAAGCTACAAAATTACCGAAAATTGCCTTGGTTTAAACACATCTCAACTACCCTGGTTGCTATTGGCCAAGAAGACCTCTGGCTTCATCCAGGGAAAATCAGAAAGCCCAGTTTATCTGTCATTAAAAAGGCATACTGGGACCAAAAGACTCAGAGTATGTGTGAGACACTTAGCCCTTTACTCAAGAGGTACATTTTGCTCAATCAAGAGCTTAAACCAGCAATTTTCATAGACTGCATCTATCCGGAAGAAAAAAGGGCTCTCTATTTTAAATTTCGTATGGGTACATTACCAGTGATGGCGGTGACTAACAGATGGCAAGCCGTCTCACAGTGCGGATCAGAATGCTGTCCTTGCCTTCATGGTGGCCAAGAAACATTATCCCACTTCCTTTTATTATGTCATTTTACGCTTAAACTCCGCAAATTGTACTTACGTCCGCTCTTTAGATCATACGGGATCAGGAAATGTAATGAGGCGGAAGTGCTTTGTATGCGATCAGATGAGAAACATATTGTGGCGAAGGTTTCAACTTATATATTGGAAGCGTGGAAGTTACGTTCATCAATGTACTCACAGTTGGCCTAAGTATAATTACTTGTGTTATCCTAGCTATCATTAGTATGAGACATCGCTGAAGGTTGCTGATTAAACCAGGCAAGGTCCTGGGTTATTATTATACTGCTGGCAGGTATCGCAAGAACCCAAATGATTAGTGCAAGAATAGGATATTTAAATTTTAGATCTATAATGTTTTTAGAATAAGTAAAGAGTCTTTTGCCAATTATGGCTAATAATCAAGTTTTATGATATTGCAGGGCATATTGGATTCACCTAGGGCCACGTAAAATCAAAAACTCAAGTATAGTTTTTCTTTTTTACAATGTTTTATTTAATGTGATTTTATTGCGTGTGATGGATTGATATTTATTGTGTATTATTGTTATGGCCGGATAGGCTGACAACAATTAAATAAATGGTAAATGGACTAAATGATGAGAGAGTGCATGTCTGGTGAGAGAGAGACATCAGGATGTGAGATTTAAATTTGAGATTATAACGAGTTGAAGGCCAAGAGCATTGACTTTCCAATTGTGTATGAATGAGTGGATGGCTACAGTGCACATTGTGTATGTGAGTTGATAAGTTGTGTGTTAGGTTCCACAAAAAAAGATGTGAGGGAAGGTACTGATCCCAAAATAATGGTTGGAGGAAGAAGTTATATTCAGATATAAATAAAATTTCTCTGACCTGAAGTCCTTTGGATATATTAGCTATAGATTCCAAACACTTGACAAATTCTAGTTAGTCTTTAGCTGCGACTTTGTAGTACTATGTGGTGACAGTTATTGCAAGTCACCCGGTAAGTAAGGTTGACTGGTTTATGTTCAAATAGGTTTCCTAATCCAAAGTAGAGCTAATAAGTGATGAGATATTGTCTAAAGTTTCAAAGAGCTTATGAGCCTTATTTAGAGTCTGGCCGTACATTGTATTACGACTGCCATACGATACAATGTGCTTGTAGCACAGTGTACGAGTCATCCTTCACGTGCCAGAGTATCCTAGTCACCGAATTGTAACTTTGGCAATATGAGTCTGAAGTACTGCTAGGTACCTAACACAGATGGACCGAGGGATTCACAAGAAGAAAGTTTGCACTTTTAGACGGAAATATACTTTGTTAGAAAGGTCCTCAGTAATGTTTTTGTGACAAGTGTAGGGATAGATGAGGTGCTTGCTCATTCATTTGACCCTGCCAGCTGGTCAGGGTACTGGGGGTTTCCTGTTTTAAATTAATACTAAGGAAATCATCCATGTTGTTCATAAATAAATAACTCACTGTATCAGTTAAAATATTTGCTTAAGGTAATTCTTTAAAAGGTTATGATTATATGTGTGTTCTAGGTGAAGAAGCATTTAATAAAAATCAGAACATATATATGTTCTGGGGTTTGCATATGAATTGCATTACATATTTTAAAACAGGTCTACATCAAAACTAATCACCATGAATAAATGCACAGTTGAGTTCACAACTGGTTCGATAGAAGACTATACCAATATACTGGTGTGAGCAGTGTTTTATTGACTGACTAGTTTTTAAAGTAGCAAGAAATCTGATGTCATCTTCGCCCACTATTGGCATCATGACTAGTGAGTCGTGATGTGAAAAAGGCAAAGTAAATGCATTAGAAATATGAAATTGTACTAACAATTTGAACAGCACCTTTTATCTTTTCTTATTTCAGGGAACTATGATCATGGCTTAGTTAAACTTATCCTCTGTGGAGATGATAGAGTAAGACCCCTTTCTCTTTTTTTTGTTTCAACCAATACCGAGTCTAACAAATAAAAGAGCAGCGGGCAATATCAAGGACATTCACCAGTAAAAAGCAAGTGACATTAGATATGTTAGTGAGGAAGTCTTGCAGCTACAGTTGACATTTGGGTTTGATTGCTCACCAAGGGCCACTAGTAAGGGACATTTAAATGGCTTGAAAATTTAGAGTAATATGAAGGCCCTGGGGTATTTTTCCCTGCCACGCCGTGTACTAATTTTAGTTTAAAACGGTTGACCAGACGCTGAATTTACTTTACTCCACTTTTGAGTTAAATCACATCCCTACAAAAAATGGAGTACATGTGGTCACATCGGCCGAGCCTAAATGTTGTTCGTCCATTCAAGGGTTCGACCTTGGATCCATCCCTGACAATATAGTGTCCAAGGACTAAGGAACTGCCAGAGGCACCACCGACTGTGACAAACGGTCATTCTTCAACAAAACGGCTGAGAAACTTTCCGTTGCAAGCTGGAACATAGCTAGACTATGTTGCAAAATAGATTTGCGTTTTCGTGTATTTTTGCCCAACTGTTATATGATTTGTCTTAAAGAGATATAAACCACTACTCCTTGTCATTAATGGGGTAATTCTGGGTATTCTTCTGTGGTAAGGGCACATCGTAACCATTCGTCAAATAGTCTTGTAACGAGTATCAGTGTCTTTATGCAGTAAAATATTTCTTGTTCCCCATTGTCACTGCGTCTCCTCTGATTGTCACGCTGTAAGGTTGAAGCCGGGAAAGCATGAAATTTGCATCTTGGTCTGACTTATTAAATGTTTTTGTCTAGCATATCATGGCAGTCCCTCCGATTCCTCAAACTCTGGGCCAGATTTACAAGGCCCTAGCGGCTACTTGCAAGCAAACTGGTGCATCAGTATTGATGCACCAGTTTTTAGTAAATCTGGACCTCTGTGTGCTGTGCACTGAATTGACAAACGTGTTCTTACCAACCAAGCAAACCAAACAGAACCCTGCACCACCAGTGCAGCACTACAGCGATATGTGAATGCATATTGGGCCAAGGAACCTTATCTCCCACTCCTGGCATCAAGTGTGAAAAAAGTGAATGAGGGCTTGTACTTTATTGTACTGGCATGCAGTAGGGGAATGTGGTACCTTCCTTTCCCATGAGATCATAGTTTAGTCGGCTGGGGTCTAGTACAGAATTCCTTTGTTTAAATGGTGTTTGGTGCTAGTCAGCTAGAGCTCAGCTGAACCAACAGCTGGATGTGATGAGGGCCTAGCTAAGCTGTAACATACAATAAAGTCAGTTTCTCTTCAAACACTTTAAGAGAGCATTTTTAAAGCAATAGGTTTATATCAAAGGACTTCTTAAAAATAATGGTGGTCATTCTGACCCCCGCCGGCGGCGGATGCCGCCGGCCTGGCGGGAACCGCCAGAAGACCGTACCGCGGTCAAAAGACCACGGCGGTCATTCTGAGTTTCCCGCTGGGCTGGCGGGCGACCGCCAGAAGGCCGCCCGCCCGCCCAGCGGGAAACCCCCTTCCACGAGGATGCCAGCTCCAAATGGAGCCGGCAGAGTGGAAGGGGTGCGACGGGTGCAGTTGCACCCGTCGTGATTTTCAGTGTCTGCCACGCAGACAATGAAAATCCATGTGGGGCCCTGTTAGGGGGCCCCTGCACTGCCCATGCCAGTGGCATGGGCACTGCAGGGGCCCCCAGGGGCCCCACGACACCCGTTCCCACCAGCCAGGTTCTGGCGGTGAAAACCGCCAGAATCAGGCTGGCGGGAAGGGGGTCGGAATCCCCATGGCGGCGCTGCTTGCAGCGCCGCCGTCGAGGATTAACTGGGGCAGCCGCCGGCTTCCCTTTTCTGACCGCGTCTTTACCGCCGCGGTCAGAATGCCCCCGGAAGCACCGCCAGCCTGTTGGCAGTGCTTCCGCGGTCGTTGGCCCTGGCGGTCCATGACCGCCAGGGTCAGAATGACCCCCAATGTATTTTATCAAGGCTCAATGAGAATATAATGGTCTCTCCCATCTCCCCCCCCGTCAGCTTGTTTTTTTGGAAGAAAAGCTTTACATTCAGGTCTGGTATGGAAATCTTTCTGTGGAAGCTAACCACAATGATTGAGTGATTATATGAATCTGGGATTGTAGCTGCACATAGAGGGTAAATCACGTCACAAAGCCACATTTTACAATGGATTTGAAGCAGTGGTTAATTTGTATAAAAATGTGCCAGTGCCCAAAGCCCTCCTCTGAAACATGAAGTTGCTGCAATTAAATGTGCGATTACTGAATGCTGAGGCAGCATAATCATAAAGCCATCTCGGGCATCTTTAATCCATTTACAGCCACTACTTGCCCCTTCAGCTCACTCTTGCAGCTTCCTGCTTTCTCACTTTGTGACGCTTTTCCGTACCTCTCTTCCTCCTTAATTCCCATTTGTCTTTTGCTCTCAGCAACGCCTGATGCAAACAAATAAGTGCTGATGCCCCGCACCAGCAACCACCCACTCGAATTAAGCACTGACTTGAAAATCCCACCAAGAGCCTCCGAAACTTTCATAATGTGAACACATGACACAAGACAAACACTTTACAATTTTGAGTTCCTCTTCAGAAAATAGGGGTACAATCATCATTATAAATTAAAGTTTATATCTTACAAACAAAAAAACATCATATATATTTGCACATTGGTGGATGTGGAGTCATAGAGAACCAAACCAAAGCTGGGTGCCTTACAGTGGCAAACTATAGTGCTTTTGCTACATCTACATGCCTCATATATAGTAAAAAGGGCCACCATCTGTTATAGCGCAGCTGAAGTCTTTGAAAATGAAATGCACTCAACAAAATAGTACTTTAATGTGGTGGTGGCCTGTGATACCCCATATGAAAAAGAGGAAGGTAAACTCCAAGGGAATAGTTTAAAAAACAAATGTTGTCTTAAAGAGCTCGAGGGAGAAAGTGGATTGGAAGCTAATTGCCAATACATTCAGCACATTTTTGTCCCACTCCTCTACTATTTCAAATTAAGTTTTCCAATCTGATTTCCGGAGTACCGTTATGTACATACATTTTAATATTGTTAGGAATGGGTTCTTTGATTGGCAGTCGGGTTACCTCCTGTCCAAGCAAGGACCCTCAGTCTAGTCAAGGTACAGGAAAATCACCCTCAGTTAACCCCCGCTCACACCCTTGGTAGTTTGGCACAAGCAGGCAGGCTTAACTTCAGAGTCTAGGACCTAGACTCTAGGTGTAAAGTATGTGTACAAACACACACAGTAAGTCAGTGAAAACACTACAAAATGACACAACACAGGTTTAGTAAAATAGGAAATATTTATCTAAACAAAACAGGACCAAAACGACAAAAATCCAACATACACAAGTCAAGTTATTAATCTTAAAAGCAAAAGAGTCTTAAATCCTTAAGAACACAGTAAAAACACTGTTAGCATTGAAAAGTACCAGGGTAGAGTCAAAATAACATGCACGGGTGAGTGTGCACCGGAAAAGACTAGTGATGCATCAATTTCTCACCTGCAAGCGAGACCATGCGTCATTCTCCTCCTTGGGTCGGCATACGTCATTTTTCCTCTCTGCAGGAGAGCGATGCTTCGATCCAGGCAAGCATTCAGGTCTGGGCAGACTTTGCGTTGTATTTCCGTACCCATCAAGGTTTGCGTCAAAAATCCTGCCACACGGTATGAGTAAAACAGCACTATGTGGGTTGCAACGTTATCAGCCTCCGTCAGCGGGTGTTGTGCATCATTTCTCCAGCTGCTTGCGTCGATCTTCCAGCTGCGATGCAGGTGGAGCATTAATTTCAGCCGCAAAGCCGTCAGCGCGTCGTTTCTCAGCCTTGTCACGGAAAGTGCGTCAATATTTTCCCCGCTTGGCGGTCTGTGCATGGATTTTCAATCTTGGTCTGCCAGCTTCACCTGTCAAGGCCCCAGGAACTGGATAGAGCATGACTTGGCATGGCGGGAGTCTCAGTAGAGAGTCCAGGTGCTGGCAGGGGAAGTCTTTGATAGCCCTGAGACTTCAACAACAGGAGGCAAACTCGGGACAAGCCCTTGGAGATTTCTTCACAAGCGGGAATGTACAACAAAGTCCAGCCTTTGTCCCCTTTCACCAGGCAGAAGCAGCTACTGCAGGATAGCTCCACAAAGCACAGTCACATGCAGGGCAGCACTTATCCTCAGCTTCTCCAGGCAGAGGTTCCTCTTGATGTCCAGAAGTGATCTAATTTTCAGTGGTTTGGGTGCTCTTCTCGTACCCATTTCGGCCTTTGAAGTAGGCCTACTTCAAAGCAAAGTCTCTCTTGTTTGGGAAATCCTGCCTTGCCCAGGCCAGGCCCCAGACACACGCCAGGGGGTTGGAGACTGCATTGTGTGAGGGCAGGCACAGCCCTTTCAGGTGTAAGTGACCACTCCTCCCCACCCTCCTAGCACAGATGGCTCATCAAGATATGCAGGCTACAACCCAGCTCCCTTTGTGTCACTGTCTAGAGAGAGGTGCAAACAGTTAAACTGACCCAGACAGGGGAATCCACAAACAGGCAGAGTCACGGAATGGTTTGAGCAAGAAAATGCCTACTTTCTAAAAGTAGCATTTTCAAACACAAAATCTCAAAACCAACTTTACTAAAAGATGTTTTTTTAAATTTTGATTTCAGAGACCCCAAACTCCACATGTCCATGCGTTCCCAAAGGGAATCTACACTTTAATCATGATTGAAGGCAGCCCCAAGGTTAACCTATGAGAGGGATAGGCCTTGCAACAGTGAAAAACAAATTTGGCAGTATTTCACTGTCAAGACAAATAAAACACATTAGTATATATCCTACCTTAAACATACACTTAGGGGTGTCTTACATGTAAGAAAAGGGAAGGTTTAGGCCTGGCAAGTGGGTACACTTGACAAGTTGAACTGGCAGTTTAAAACTGCACACACAGACACTGCTGTGGCAGGTCTGAGACATGATTACAGGGCTACTCATGTCGGTGGCACAACCAGTGCTGCAGGCCCACTAGTAGCATTTGAGTTACAGGCCCTGGGCACCCATCGTGCACTGTACTAGGGACTTACCAGTAAATCAAATATGCCAATCATGGAAAGACAATTACATACACATTTTATATAGGAACACTTTAGCACTGGATAGCAGTGGTAAAGTGCCCAGGGTAACAAAAACAGTAAAAACAGAGTCCAGCACACATCAACACCCTGGGAAACAGAGGCAAACAGTTAGGGGAGACCAGGCCTAGGATGCCAAGTCTAACAAATATTATCATACAAAGATAACAGAATTAATACCCATATGTTATGAACAAGATAAATCTATCTCCTGATTAGTAGGGACCTTGAGTTCTCAACTTTAGAATTTAAAAATCAATGTTTCTCTATCGAAACTGATCTAGAACAAGGAAGCCATCTTTTCTTGCACACGACAACAAAGATTAGTCCGGCATAGCAACCTCACCACAATATTAGTCCTAATTTTCAACTATGCGATGAATGTGCTTTATGAAAATATTGAAGTGTTTCAGCCTTATTTTTCAGTTCACTGGTTCTCATCAGGACTAGCTCAAGAATCTGCACAGGAAGGCTGTATATTTATCAAATAGCATTTTATATATGAGACATTTTATATGTGAGACAATTGAGTAACTCTAGATAGATGGTACTTGACTTAGGCATGGGATGTAGTCGTATGTGTTGGTGATTTGGGTAGATGCATGTGACAATACCCGTTGGTGAGGGAACTGCTTGCTTGCATTGAATGACCAGGACTACTTATGATTCCATCACCTCAAGAGAGGGCCACTGTCAGTGACTCCTATTCCTCATGTTACCGCATCCTAGGAGTGGTTTACACTAGACACTATTGGATACTGGGGCCCATATTGAAACTTTTTGATGCAAAACTGTGCTAACACAGTTTTGCGCTAAAAAATTTACCGCTCGCTTGCGCCATTTTTCAGCACCACCCGAGCATCATACTTATGATGCAGGATGGCGCTAAAACTGGTTAGAGTAAAAAATGTTGATGTTAACCCTTGCACCCTGTCGTAAGGCAAACTGACGTTAATGCTGTCTAACCTGTTTTATGGCACATAAATATGTTGCAAATAAATATGCACCATTTTAAGCCTGCATTTGCGCCTGGAGAAAACATTGCAAAGGAGAGGGGAAATGGAACGAGCAGGCCAGGAGAGACCCCAGGGTGACCCCATACAGCCAGGAACCAGCCAGGATGACACACAGAAGTCCCAGGGAAAGGAGAAGAAAAAGCGCATGTCGATTTAGTGTGTAGGAGCGTGAAATACTTTTGAGAGAGGTAACAGAGCATAAACTTCAGCTAATCGTCACCTCCAAATTGCCAGTTGGTAGGGGAGGGGCAATATGGCGGAAAATAGTTAACAAAATTAACAGTATGGCAGAGGTGAGGAAAACTGCAACTGTGTGCAAGAAACACTGGCATGATTGTAAAGGAAGAACTAAGGAGAAGATTTCAAGGAACAGAAAGGCAGCACTGCAAACTGAAGGTGGAAAACCAGCACCACAGGAGGCCCTGGATGAGATGAAGGAGATGGTTGCAGTGGTCATCCGAGAGGAGCTGGTCACTGGAATCGCAGGACAGCGGAGACTACCAGGAACCACCACAGATTCAGGGTAAGGTGCATGGGGAATAGAAATGCAAATGTAACAAATGCAAGAATGGGGAGGCACATGGGACACTCACAATGCATGTGTGTGGAGTGCAGAGGGACACATTGCCCATAAATCAAGTTGCACCATTCAAACATAAACAACACATGTACACCCGCCTTGGCTGTGCCATGCACCACAACACACACACAACCTGGACATATGTCAATCACCAGGGCTACATACCAGCATTTACATATGCAGCACATAGGATGGAAGGCATATCTAGTTACTGTGCCTGTGGCTGTGTCATCACAGCATCCCTTGCATATAGTCAAACAAACCCTACTAACACAACTAAGACATCAGAGACTAGTACGTCAGTCAATACCATTTCTGGGTTTACGTCATGATGGTGTCTCTTGCAGTAAGACTTTGCAACTGCCTTGTCCCATTGCTGAAACACATGTGTGCTGCATCTTACAGCACATATTAAAAAGGCACAGAAGATAACATTCCTCAGATATGTGCAGGAAGCACCACCACCCCGCACATAAATAGCATATCCTCATGAGGCAGCCACTTCTCCATCATTCAGTAAGGATGCCTGTCTGAGTGCAGGGAAAAGTAATCTGGGCAGCTGCTAGGGGAATTGCAGGGTGGTCTTGTATCACAGGAAACATGGCACAACCCAGTGTAACTATCCTGGTGCAGTGTGGAGCCACACATATTGACGCTGATCAGAACAGTGCCACTAGAGAAAATAAGAACTTCAGATTGCAATCTGTAGGTCACAACACATCGAGGCTGAGCCCACAACTACTTTAACACAACCATGTGCGCCACATAGGAATGGGGAAACAATCACACAAACACAACATGTGGTGTGCGTCTGTGAACATCATGGTGTACAATTTCACATTGACGGGCGGGGGATGGTGCATGGGCAAGTCTGGCGTTGGTAAGACTGCTAGTGCAGTGTGCCCTCCGCAGCTGTCAGTATGGGTAACACGCTGGGATGGCAGGTGGAAATCTGTATCCTCATGTCAGCTCTGTAGGGCAGTTACCACAACATTGTTGATGGATCAAATGGAGTCAGCACCAATCTTGGAGTGTATTGGGTGTGACAGCAATTGCTGCAACTGTCACTGCAAATAAGGCAGTGGAAAGCGCAAAGGGCCTGGGCATGGGGCTCCCTGCACTGCCCATGCCAGATGCACGGGCTGTGCAGGGGCACCCACGGACACACCACACCACATAACCAACAACCTTTGCATGGAGGTTTGACCACCATGCAAACGTGGTGGAAAAGCGGGAACTTACCTGGAGGGTAGTGCTGATTGTAATACTGGTCTGGTGTCACAAGACAGGTGGTATTGCCAGTCTTTAAGGTGCCAGCAACCTGCCAGTGCCAGGCCATTGGCCCATGCGGCATTCCCTATGGACAACATGTGCCACTTCCGCCTGCGCTGTTGGCGGTGATCATATTGCCAATGGAAGTCTGGTGGTCATAGGACTGCCAGACTTGTAATGATGCTCCATGTATGCACCAGTACAACTACCTGCAAAATCTCCATCAAACTAGCTTGTGGCCCTGATCTAAGTTCAACAGTTGTCAACAGGCTATGTCCATTATTTTGTGGCATCAGGCATTGTCATGTAGACAATGAAGTTCACATGCTGCCTATCCCTTGGTCCACCCCTGTGACACTGTCAAATTAGCTGCACAGCCACAATGCTCCATCTCTTGCACCATAGTGCAAGGATGGCTGCATTGAGGGGGAGACCATAGTTGTGTAGGACGGAGTACCTCCCTGCACAACCAGAAACTGAAATGGCAATATGCTAGGTCCATGTGTGCCGTGCAATGTGGCACACATACACATACATCAACATGAGGAGCAAGCAAAGGAAACAGCAATGTAGCACCTTCATAATGCCATCCCTGGGGTGGGGTAAGGTTTTGGTGCAGCCCTGGCATATGAAAAACACCGAAAACTGGGACAGGGAAAATTGCAATGTGTGTTGCTGTGGCCTGACCACTGCAACACCAATTGCAAGGCCCAACCATCCAAATGGATGCATAGGAAGGGGCCACAATAACAAGATGGTGTCAAGCCATCAAAAGAAAATACATCACTCCTTGTAAATATGACGCAGCCAATTGCACCACCTGAACTTTCCATAATGTGACACTCAGGTGGGGCAAACAGTTGAGCAATTGCACCCATAATGTACAAGAACAATGTGTGGGCTGTAAGTTGTCACTGAACCACCAACGGCAAATCAGTGGTGTGACATGTAAACGCCCACAACAAAGAGGGTTTGATTTTGCACCATCTCATTGCAGAGGATGATGGGTCTCCTGCTGATCTGCCTGTCCTGGAGTTTTCCGATGATCTGGATGACCAGCTGACAACCATCAGCCAAGAGACTCTCCAGGAAGTCCTGGTATCCCTTCAGACATCATCTCCAGTTGCAAGGAGGACAACCAATGTAGCAGCCATCCCAGATGACCCACCCAACACCCAAATATTACGACTTACTAGCACCCACACAGCTCAGGACTCTGAGGACCCAGAAACAAGCTTTCAGAGGACAGTGGTAGGAGTCCAGTGGGTGCTGGCCAACCAGGTGCAGGTGGGGATAGAGACCATGGGAGCCAGTCTAGAGGGAATGCGCACATGCCTTGTGACAGCTAATGAACACACAGCTGCCAAACGAGGCACACACTCCCCACTGCCTGGAGTCCAGCAGTGTCTGACGGACGTAGCTGCTGCTATGAGGGAGAGGCCACAACAACTGCCCTCCCAAACTTGCAGCAGCATGACAGACAACAAGCTGGACTCCATTCAGCGTGAAGTGGCCTCCCTCAGGGCAGACATGGCTTCCTACCACCGGGTTGTTGCTGCTATTTTGAAAAACCAGCAGGTCCTCCTTCCTGATGTGATGTCATATGTTTCACAAATGGCAGCTGCTGGGAATTGGGATTCCACATCTTCAACCACTGATGTGTGTGTGGCCCCCTCTACCTCCCCACCACCACCACCAATGGCACAGGATACACCACACACATCGGAGGAGATAGATGTGGAACAGATCAACTCTACTCGGAAGAGTACCTGGTAGCACCAGCCTATGCCACACAGGCAGTGTTCTCATTAGTTCTGTGTTAAAGATCATGCCAGTGTTATCACAGTAGGATATATGCACTCTACCTACACACTGTTGACCTGTCTGCTATGGACTGTCACTGTCTCTCACTTACCAATTGGCAATTATTGTCCTCCACATTGACTGAACCGACGCTGATGCAGGTTTCAGGACATGTCTCTCAAACCCTGGACTTCTGTTGTGTCACAAATGTGTGGATTTCACAAACGGGGTCACTGACCTGGATATTGTAAATATCACACTACAACTTCCACTTGTAAATAAACACCTACTACACAATCAGCATGTCTAAGTCTATTGTGATCCATTGACTCTGCCAAATGATTGTAATGTGTGAATTCATGTAATTGGTCACAGAATGTCAGTAAAAGAGTGCAGGACTATGGAGGCACAAAGCTACACACAAGGTTCCTAACATGGCAAATGTGTATGCTGGTCATATCACCTACAGGCAATTCACTGAGTATGTCACAAATGATGAACACAGATATGGTAGACTAACCATATACAGCAGGTATAGTTAAAAAGCAAGTCTATTGCAATATTGTCAGCCAGGAGTACCAGAAAAACGAATTGTTGTCATACTTGTTTCTTGTTTCTTAAGGGAGGTGGGGGGGCAATGTTTAGAGTGTACTGTTTTATGATTAAGATAAATTTAGCATAGGTTAGATAGTTTAGTTGTAATGTGGGGCAGAGACTCCTCAAACAGGTTGCATGTGACATGTTCACAACCTTTACAAGCAGCACTCCGACTTATCTGCTACTTTCACTCAAATGCTACTGTAGCCAACTGAATGGCAACCGTGACTTACCAACAGTTCTGCCAATTTAGATCTCCAAATGCTCAAGCAGATCCTGCTCCCTAGCCACCAGATCCTCCCCAGATGGTACACGACCTTGACCCACTGCAGATGCCTTGCCTCGGTGGGGTAGCCCAGGATCCCCCCGGCCACCCAGTTGCAGCATGAGAGGCAGGTAATGCCCACCAACAATATGAACACCCCCAGTTCCTCCGGAGACATTCTCCCCATCCTACCCTTCCCAGACGTAACAAAAGGGTACAGTGCGTGAAAAAAACAAAAATATATGAGAAAGGGAACTTAAACCCACAACGTCCCCCAAACTTCCAAAACTACCCCAACAACTAAACTACCCCAGACAGACACCCCACAATACAATGACAAAAACCAGTACACCATTAATGCAAATGGTAAGTAAATATACATTTTATGCAAAAAGAACACAGGACACAGAACAAGGGACACAACAAGACCTCAAAACACACCACTAATCCACCAGCGCCTCCAAAACACAGCCACACACAGGGGAACAGGCTGTGAAGTGAAAGTGGAACTACACTTTCTGTACCTTGCTTACAGGCAGGATATTCTTGTACATCACTTCCTGGGTGTGTGCGTCACATTTTGTGCGTCTTGCCTGTATTTGTTTGACACATGGGAGTCATGTGGGATTTTTCTACATGGTGGACTAAGAGTAGTGGTAACATTGAATTGCCGCTCAGGGCCCAGGCATCATATTTGTAACGTTGCGGTGTGGTGTTGATGCATTAGCGTCATTTTTTTACGCCTTTCGGAATAGCGTAATTTTTTTCATTGAGGCCCTTGAATGCACCCTGAGTAATTTCAAATGTTACATGGCCTGTACTACTATGTGGTAAATGTTTTTTGGTTACATGTGCAAGTCTATGCATAACTGTAATTGCACTGTCATTGGTATGTGCAACCAATATGTGTTATTATGATGCAGCTGTAGGCACTCACTCATGATTTGGGCATATGTTCATGTGTCCTACACTGTGTCCACATGTATGTTGGCACATGTGTGCTATGTGCTCACCTATGTGTATGACTACTGAGTAGCAAGTGGAATACATAGTTATGTCTGTGGGCAATATATGTCTACCTAACTACATCCATATTGTTATAATGGCCCTGTGTCATTCACATGCTGAGGGATGTGCCAACCATTTCATCATATACTCAGAGTATGCAGAGGACTGGGACTGCTTTGACATCACGCATCCCCTGTCAAGTTGAGTGTGCATTTGTGTCTACTCACTGGTTACTTATTGTAATTACCTAGTTATAGGCCAGCTGCACATGTGCCCTGTATTCTCCTAGGTTTCTTAGTTGCTGCAGATGTAATGGACACGTGTGCTGATGGAGAATGCTATATGCCATGTGTCTGTATGGACATGTGTAGTGCCATTTGTGTCATACGTCACAACATTGCTGTGCCAGGGGATGTGCTAGCTCATATTGACATCTCCCTGCATAGACAGAAGTTGTCCTTTTCACTATTGCCTGTGTTGTCACATCACTGGCACATATGTAGTGTACATCAGTGCACAATTGATGGGTACTTTCAACTGTCACAGGTTTTGTGACACCTATACCATTATGTTGCTACTAGGTTAGCTTTTATGATTTATCCATTCACATTACTATGGCTGGCCCATTATGGTGGTACATGTGCACTGAGATCTTTGGGATATGTGTGCCTGCCTCCATTTGTGTTTTATGTACTGTAAACATCATGTCAGTCATGACTGTCACATACAATGCCGTACCACTGTGCTGCAGTGTTGCAGTGTAGCATAGAAAGCAGGCCTACCCATCTACATCACTATGTGAGTGTATGTGGCTACATAAACCCATGGTTTGATGGTGGTCCACTTCACTCTGCCCCTTGTGCATCAAGCATCTGAAATTATCATACGTTGATGTTGTCAGAACGGTGGTGCGTGGGTTTATTGAGCTGGTATCTCTACCATTTACGATAACTAATTTTCAGCCTGTGCACACTTCTTAGTGGATGGGGACATGCACAATTGTGGACATACAGCCCTGGTTGTGATAAATTGCAATGTAGTACGAGATGTCAGCCTTCCCCTCTCAAATACAGATGTTGTGTGCTTACACATGTAGAACATGTATGGATGTTTAGGAGTCCAAAGTTGTGTCCATGTTCACCCTGCTTGGGGTTTCATGACTGCTGTGATATAAAGGTTAGACAAATGAAACAGTTAAGATTGAATTGTATGTGACGGTCTTCTGTTCTGGTACCATGCAAAGGGCAATTACCATGGTATTTTGGTGGCACACATGTCATGGTCCTGTACTGACATGCCCACCCTTTCTGCCCATCAGTTAGAGTTTGACATGTAGACATTGGTGTCTAACACTGTCTGTTTTAGTGTTTGTCTGGTCATTATCCCTTTTGTCTGCCATGACTGGTGAGGTATGTTTGTGTCCTCCATTGCTCCCAGTCTTTTTTCTGCTAGCACCTTGTACACATCTTCTACAGCAACATTGTTAGGTGATGTTGGGATGGGATACTACATGTGACTTGTGTTACATGGGAGTATTCTCTCCTCCTACAACTGTCAGCTCAGTTGTCATTGTCCCATTGGCATAATTAGTGAGTTGGAATGAGTGCCAGACACACATGACATAGCACATGCCACAGCACTTGAGTAGTCTCAACGTGGCATGAAATTTGTGGGTATCTCATAGCTGTCCATCCACATCGACCGTTGAACATGGCAATGCAATTCTCCCAGCATGCCACAACCTAACTGACTCTTACAATTACTGGCTGATGTTGAGGTTGATAATCTCCTTTGTGCTATATTCATCTTTTGCCAGATGCTGACGGTATGGTTGTGTCTACTCCCACTCAGTGTGATGTGGGTACCTGACTGTATTGGAGAATGCTGCACATGTTCACACATGCCACACATGATTGTGAAACTGGAGGCCATTACATGTATGAGCAAGTTAGTTATATTTGGTACCATGAAATGGATCTGTCATATAAGTGACAATGAGTTGTTTGTATTGCTATTTGCTGGTTTATGTTGTTGTATAGGCATATTGTGTAGACATTCAGTCACAGGTCATACATTGTGGACTATGGCGTACCCACTGCTACATAGGATAGACACCCATATATTTGTCAACATGTATTTATCATTATTAGCAGTAAACATGTGTGAATCAAACCTATTTGTGTGACCGTTGTGCATCCTATATAGATGGGTGTGTCACACACTCTGCCTGCATTCCAGCCAAACTATCATTTGGAAGATACATTCTCCCATTGTAAATCATAATCCATACAATCTGTAATGTGTCTGTATATGGATTCAACACCCCTAGCTGATTCATGTCACTGCCAAGTTATTGACCATTCCCCAGCCAATGTGTTTGTTCCATACATGATTTACAGTCCTTCATGTGTCAGGGATGTGGCCTATTGTATTGGCAGTACATATTCCCATGGACACACTGTGCAGGCTCAGCTTCCAACATTGACTAACTACCACCTATGATATCCCCCCTTGACACACATGTACAGAGCAGGCCAAGAGACTCCCACTCAGTGTTGTGACAGTGTTCAGTTTTGACATTACTTAACCGCCATTTCCTGACAGACCCTACCTTATGTGTGGCCCTCTTGCATGCAACCTGTTAGGGATGGTGATTTTGGGGTGAATGGCCCATGGAATTGAACATTGCCCATGTGATGTAATAATATATGTAGTGGTACATGGATCCTGGCCTTCAGAAGTCACATGCTAGGGATTTGGCCATCATTGATATGTGATTTGGAATTTGTAGAACCCCCCTACATCACCAAAGATGTGTATACCATACTTGTTGTTCCTGTGCTCCTGACACACTCCCGGAGGATAGATTCACATTCCAAAAATATAAGTATTGGACAATGAGAAGACCAAGATTTGTGTGGTTGAACAACATTTATTTGGTCGTCATCCGCATCCTCGTCCTCCTTATTGTGGACATCTACTTGTCCATCCCTGGGGATATTGTTTCTGACACACATGTAGTGCAGGATAGCACATACCAGTATGATCTTGCATACCAGTAGGGATGCATACAATAGGCTCCTGTCCTTTCCAAGCACCTGAACCGGGCATTGACAAGGCCAAAGCTCCTCTCCACCACATTGTGTGTCTTCCAGTGTGCTTCATTGTAGGCAAGCTGTTCATTTCTATCTGGATTAGCAAATAGGGTCTTGACCCACAGCTATATGCCATAACCTTGGTCAGCTGCAAAAATAAGCAGGAGAAAGTTAGTGAAGAGTTGAGACAGACCATGAATCCATGGCAGTGGTTGGTTGCCATTTGAGTGGTGACCCAGTGGTGTTGTGTATGTTCCAGCTTTCCTGATATGGTACATTTTGACTGTGTTGATGTACATGTCTGTCGTAGGGTCTGAGTAATGAAGAATCGCAGGTGCTTTCGTTTGTATGCTTTTTATTAGGTTTAGGCACTCAAAAATAGAATTTTAGTTAGTTTCCTTTCCTAGCTGTGGTTGTTAACGTGTTTTGACTTCTGTCTTCTTAGATCACTCATGGGGATTTTCATTTGCTGTCCTTCTTCTTCTTCTTCTTCCCAGATTGTGACTCAGGAGGGGTGTGGGAGAAAAGAAGAAGACAAGATCGTTGGTGGACTGGTAAGTGGTATTATTGACTTTTTCCCTGTTCTGTCTCACTCTTCTGTCTTTCTTTTTTTTTTCTTCTTACTCTTACTGGTTCTTTTCCTTTTCTTCCTTTTGGTTCTTTTCTTTCTTTTTCTTGTTTATCTCTTCTCCTATCTTGGCTGTCTGTTCCCTCTCTTTGTAAGAGTTCAGGGGCTGCAGCTTTCTGTCTTGTTGGTTACTACATTTATTTTCCCTTTCTCCAATCTCTTGTTTTATTAGTTTTCTTTTCAGCAACCTACTGTTTCTTGTTATCTGTAGGTTATAACACTAGTCTGGAGTTTTCTTTATTCGTCTTCCCCTCTCTCTCTTTGATTGACCTTACAAATAATGAAATTAAAATAAAACAAAAACAACACATCAGACTAAATATCACTACACTCTGGGGGGGAGGAAATAGAAAACCAAACACAAATGTAACTTATACCCCCAATGTTTCTTTCCTGGCTCAGTTGTCCCTCCTCCCACCGTCCACGTTTCCCTTGGGTGTTGTTAGTGGGACATACCTGGTGAGGCCACGCTCTCCCCAGAGCTTGGCCGGTCTGTGCGCTGTACTGCCTCCTCACCTTCCAGCTGGACGTCTCCACAAAGGTGGAGTCGTCCTTCCCGCTCTTCACCACTTGGCATCTTCTCTCCGTCTTCTCTTGTCGCAGGACTGCACCATCCGATGTTCCGGTTCCGGTTCCGACAGCCTTCCGCTCCTCTTCCTCGCTCTGCCATCCGCCTGCTGCTCCTGTTGCTGCTGACGCTCCTCTTTTCCGGCATTCGGCCAGGATGTCTCACAGCTGCGTTCCTAAGTTCGGCCGGCTCGGGATTGGTCCGTCGCTGAACTACGTCCGGGTCACTTCCTGGAGACGTGGCAGTGCCCCCGGGGCACTGATGTGCCGGATTCGGGTGGATCGACCCGGCACAATGTCATTCTTGGGTATTGCCTGACGGACCTATATGTGACTATCTGGATTGCAATATGTGTGCTCATCATGTATGTTATATGTTATGTGCAGTTCATTTTAGTAGCAGGGTCCTATATTGAATGAAGGCTACCACCGCCTTGCAGCACAATGGTGTCTGATGTGTGGCCAGTATAGTTGCCATACAAAGCCAGCCTATTCCGTTGATGTCGGCATGTGGCATTACTCATGCATTGCAATACTTAGTGGGCCTTAGTGGCAGATGGAGGTTGTTTTAACCATCTTGGCCCTCATTGCATGTCTGGTGTTCTCAAATATGTCAGAATCACAGTGGCAGTTGCACTGCTGCGGTTGTGGCAGTTTGATACCCACATTATGACTGTGGTAGACCCACCATGTTTGACCGCCATCATTGGCAGGATGCCACCAGCGAGCTGCCCGGCAGTCCTAGCAGTCTTCATCTGCCAGGACAGCGCGGCAAGCAGAGCAGGCCTCTGGATTTGGACTCTATTTTCTGCCAGCAAGGGCTGGCGGTATGGAAGTGTCAGGTGCCCCCTGGAGACCCCTGCACTGGCCATGTTCTTGACATGGGCAGTGCCAGGTCCCACATGGACAGTCCTGCAGCACTTTCCGATGCACAAAGTACATGCAGTAATAACCGCTACAGGTGCTGCTCCACCCATCACAGCACCACATTGCTGCCGGATCACTTACAAGCCAGCTACAATGCTTTGGGCCTCTTTCCAGCTGGCTCAGCGTACAGAAAATTATGTTTCCACTCACAGGCCCAGCAGTGAACTCCTAATTGGGCCAGTAGGGTTTAGACCACAATGGTGGTCTGACTGTGGTGAAAGTTTGACAAGCGGCCTCTGCCAGTCAACAAACTCATGATGAGTGTCCAGGTGTCCAAGGGTGTGTATCATATTTTGGCATAATGATCACATTTGGTACCGGTGTATGTCCTATCATCATGGTAATTGGGTTTTCTGCCAGACTTAATACACTTGCAAAGTGCAGACTTTAGGAGGGGGACCTGCTATATTTGTGTTGGGTTACTTAGTACAGTACGTGCATGGCCAGTCATGTCCTCCATACTCCTAAAGGAGTCTACTATAGCATTCATGTACATTCCAATTTAGCAGTGAATCTGTGCCATGGTGTACTATTGTTAGTCTAAGGTATAGGCACGATGGGGTTATGTGCCACTAAGTGGGGCATGTGAAGTATCAGTTGAGTAGTTGTGTCACCATTTCACATGAACCTAGCTATTTCAATAAGGTTAAATTCAAAACGATTAGCTGCTTTTTGGACGCAGGCCAAGCGCAAGATAGGCATGGAGCGGGTTTGTTATTACACACCACTCTGGAACACACCTATGTTTCCAGAGATTTTTAAAGACAGGCATTGTATAAGATGGGTTAATCATGGGGTCCAGAAAGTGGGCGATCTTTTTCTTGAAAGCGGTCACCTAAAGACGTTTGAGGATTTGAAAGCAGAGTTTGCCCTAAATAGTAGAGATTTTTTTTTAATTCATGCAGATTAGGAACTTCCTACTGACTTCTTTCAAACACAACCTGTGTGGGGGAAGGATCAGACTGTTGAGTGCCGTGGGTAAAGCCACAGGTTGTACTATCAGGAACTTCTACCCGCTTCTCCTAGATTTAGTACAAGATGACATGGCGGTACTTGTCAAGAAATGGGAGCTGCAGGTAGGCTCTAATGAGTCTGCAGTTAATAAATCCATAGACATGGCTCAAAATGTTTTATTGTCAGCCGGCCCGCAAGCAAAGCATCACAAGGTTCTGTATAATTTATACTACACACCGGCAAAGATTTCCAGCTGGGGAAGGACAGAGGGTAATACCTGTCCGCTGTGTGGTTGCTCGGAGGCAGACCTCTGCCATATGTTTATTAATTGTGGGAAACTATCTAGGCTCATTAACGATATATCCGAATTCGTGAAAAAAGTCCTTAAACAGAATATTAATTTAACACCTCAACTGGGGGTTGATGAGCCTGTCTGCAAGAATCAATCGAGATACTTTCTGTTTTTGGCAATGTCTGTATTACGTGGGTGTGTGGCATCTGATTGGCAGGAATCTGACCCCCCTTCTTGGAATCAATGGATAAAAAGGCTTTTATCTGTATATCATCTGGAATATTGCTTATATAGAATAAAGGGCGCCGCCTCTAGAAAAAGAGGTTCCAAAATCTGGGCACCCCTGGTTTCATGGCTTCAGGGCCCCGAGAACGGATGGATAAAAACCAAGTAATTAATGAATTCTCTTGCTTTGTTTTTTGTTTCATTATCATCCACCTGGTCTATGTATCAATAATGTTAATAATTGATATCTGGATATTTATGTATTGATCATGATTTTTCCTCTGTGATGAAATTGCATATCACTGTGCGTCTAAAAAAAAAAAGAAATTACCAAAAAAAAAAAAAGTAAATTCAAAGTGGTACTTGTAACCCACTGAATATGTATCCCAAGAACGGAGTTCCAGCTGGTTTGCATTTCGATATATATACTCTGTTGGACCTGGCTTTTTGACGGGGACATCCCCAAACTTTTTGCCTCCTTCCTCCTATTTTTTCTGACCTGTTGTTGTTGGCTTTTGACCTCTGGGCGCTTTACCACTGCTAACCAGTGCTAAAGTGCATATGCTCTCTGTGTAAATTGTACTACTGATTGGTTTATCCATGATTGACTATTTAATTTACTTGTAAGTCCCTGGTAGAGTGCACTACATGTGCCTAGGGCAGGTAGATTAAATGCTAGTAGTGGGCCTGCAGCACTGGTTGTGCCACCCACCTCAGTAGCCCCTTAACCTTGTCTCAGGCCTGCCATTGCAAGGCCTGTGTGTGCAGTTTCACTGCCACTTCGACTTGGCATTTAAAGGTACTTCCCAAGCCTAGAACTCTCCTTTTTCTACATATAAGTCATCCCTAATGTGTGCCCTAGGTAACCCCTATAGCAGGGTGCTGTGTAAGTAAAAAGCAGGACATGTACCTGCGTAGTTATATGTCCTGGTAGTGTAAAACTCCTAAATTCGTTTTTACACTACTGTGAGGCCTGCTCCCTTCATAGGCTAACATTGAGGCTGCCCTCATACACTGTTGAAGTGGCAGCTGCTGATCTGAAAGGAGCAGGAAGGTCATATTTAGTATGGCCAGAATGGTAATATAAAGTCCTGCTGACTGGTGAAGTCGGATTTAATATTACTATTCTAGAAATGCCACTTTTAGAAAGTGAGCATTTCTTTGCACTAAAATCTTGTTGTGCCCTTCAATCCACGTCTGGCTAGGTTTAGTTGACAGCTCCTTGTGCATTCACTCAGACACACCCCAAACACAGGGTACTCAGCCTCACTTGCATACATCTGCATTTTGAATGGGTCTTCCTGGGCTGGGAGGGTGGAGGGCCTGCCCTCACACAAAGGACTGCCACACCCCCTACTGGGACTCTGGCAGACAGGATTGAACTGAAAGGGGGCTTGGCGCATTTCTTAGACACTCTTTGAAGTCACCTCCACTTCAAAGGCACAGCTTAGTATTAAACAGGGCCTCTGCCCTACCTCATCAGACACTTGCTGGAGAAGAAACCTGAACCAGAAACTACATCCTGCCAAGAAGAACTGCCTGGCTGCTCAAAGGACTCACCTGTCTGCTTTTCTACAAAGGACTTATGCCTTGCTGTTGGCCTGCTGCCTTGCTGAACTGCCTGGCTGCTCAAAGGACTCACCTGTCTGCTTTTCTACAAAGGACTGCTGCCTTGCTGTTGGCCTGCTGCCTTGCTGAACTCTTGTCTGGCTGTAAAAGTGCTCTCCAAGGGGTTGGATAGAGCTTGCCTCCTGTTCCCTGAAGTCTCAGGACCAAAAAGACTTCTCTCTTCCACTTGGACGCTCCGTGCGCCGAACTTTTCGATGCACAGCTTGTTCCGCGGCAAGAAAAACGCTGCACACCGACGCTGATCGACGCAACGCCTTCGGGACGACCGAAACTTTGACGCACAGCCTCGCAAGGACAACGCCGCCCGACTTCCCGGGAGAAATCGACGCAACGCCTGCTGTGAGATCGAAACTTTGACGCACGGCCTCACAAGGACAACGCCGCCCGACTTCCCAGGAGAAATCGACGCGACGCCTGCCGTGAGATCAAAACTTTGACGCGTGGCCTCGCAAGGACAACGCCGCCCGACTCCCCAGGAGAAATCGACGCAACGCCTGCCGTGAGATCGAAACTTAGACGCGCTGCCCCGCAGAACGACGCGCAGCCGGAAAACAAGCAGGAAAATCCACGCACAGTCCCGGGACATCTGGTACTCCCCGCGAACCACAGAGAGAGACTGTCCGCGCGCCGGAAAATGATGCCCGACTCCCCGTGTGGAAAATAACGACGCAAGTCTGTGTGTGCTGAGGAGAAATCGACGCACACACCAGTTTTCCACGTACCTCTTCTCCTGTGGCCCTCTGAGGAGATTTTCCACCAGAAACCAGGTACTTTGTGTTTGAAAGAGACTCTGTTTACTTTCTAAAGACTTAAGACACTTTGGTGGTCATTCTGAGGACCGCGGGAGCACCGCCGACAGGCCGGCGGTGCTCCAATGGGGATTCAGACCGCGGCGGTAAAGCCGCGGTCGGACCGGCACCACTGGCGGGGTCCCGCCAGTGTACCGCCGCCCCATTGAATCCTCCGCGGCGGCGCAGCTTGCTGCACCGCCGCGGGGATTCCGACCCCCCCTACCGCCATCCAGATCCCGGCGGTCGGACCGCCGGGATCCGGATGGCGGTAGGGGGGGTCGCGGGGCCCCTGGGGGCCCCTGCAGTGCCCATGCCACTGGCATGGGCATTGCAGGGGCCCCCGTAAGAGGGCCCCTACATGTATTTCACTGTCTGCTGCGCAGACAGTGAAATACGCGACGGGTGCAACTGCACCCGTCGCACAGCTTCCACTCCGCCGGCTCGATTCCGAGCCGGCTTCATCGTGGAAGCCTCTTTCCCGCTGGGCTGGCGGGCGGTCTGAAGGCGACCGCCCGCCAGCCCAGCGGGAAAGTCAGAATTACCGCCGCGGTCTTTCGACCGCGGAACGGTAATCTGACGGCGGGACTTTGGCGGGCGGCCTCCGCCGCCCGCCAAGGTCAGAATGAGGGCCTTTATATCACTTTTCAGTGATATCTTTACAAATTCATATTGCAACTTTGATCGTTTTGACCTGAAGATACCCAGATAAATATTATATATTTTTATAAACACTGTGTGGTGTATTTTTGTGGTATTATGCTATGGTGTTGTATGATTTATTGCACAAATGCTTTACACATTGCCTCCTAAGTTAAGCCTGACTGCTCATGCCAAGCTACCGGAGGGTGAGCACAGGCTGATTTTGGATTGTGTGTGACTTACCCTGACTAGAGTGAGGGTTCTTGCTTGGACAGAGGGCAACCTGACTGCCAACCAAAAACCCCATTTCTAACATTGGTGATCAGCGGTGAGGATAGGACTTGTGTTTGTGCAGTGACATACAGTAGCTAAGTATTTCACTACCTACCCACAGTTGAAGGTCAACTTGATTTTTCATCTTTTTTTTTTTGGCTTTTGATTCTCTGATGTCCTCCTGGATATACTATTGATATTTTGGACTTTGATTTTGGTTTTTGCTGGTAAGATCTTATCAGAATGGGATTGCTTACCTACTCATTCTTTGTTCGTACTGACCACCTCACTAAGGCTGACCTAAGGAAGCTTTGCAGAAAATGGGGCCTTCCTGTAGCAAGGAGATCTACTAAGGCGGAGATGCTACATAACTACATAGTCTGGGGGGAGGAAAGATGGGCAGAGAGAGAGGCAGCAAGAAACCAAATGACTAAGTACCCCTCAAATGAGGAGGAGGACTACGCACATGAGGAGGAAGACTGCTCACATGAGGAGGAAGGCTACTCAGATGAGGAAAGAGACCCAGAGATAGATGAATGGCTCCGAAGTCAAAGGCGACAGGAGCAACAATTAGAGGAGTATCTTGCAGAGGTTGAGGCAAAAAGACTCTTAGCCCTGGAAGAAGAAAAGATTGCAGCTCAAGAGCTGAGCTGTAAAGAGCTGAAACTGGAGGCCGGAAGGGCTGAGTCCAGTTCAGATGGTGGCAGCAAAAATCTTGCATCCGGTACTGCTGAAGAAGGGCACAAGCCCAGAGATGTGGTGCCCAACTTGAAGAAGGGAGTTGACACACCCCAGGCTGTTCAAGGGTATGAGGTAGTTCCCGTTATGCACAGGGTCCCTGAGAAGGATTGGGGAACTGGCACAGGGAGTGATATTCCTACTGGGGGGAGGGACACTTTACTGACTCTAGCAGAGAGTGACAGAGAAAAGGGTTCCCCCCTGGTGGACGTCCTGGATATAGAGTGTAGAGACATCCCAGAAGAGTATGGGTTGAGTGTCAGGGACAGACAGATACTGTCTCACCAGTCTCAGGAGGGTGAGGTAGAGTGCTTTTCCAAAATTGAGTTACTGGGTGGTTGGGTGAAGGGTACTGTGGTTAATACATGTGAAGGGCAGAGTGATGTAATTGCTGGAGAGCATATGTCTGGTCCTTATTTTCCAGAGCTACGCCAACACCAGGTGGAGTGTGAGTTCTCTGACCCCAGGGAACTTACAATGGAGGCAGACTTCTGGGTGAGTACCAGAGAGTCTGAAGAGGCATTTGGGGGTGCTCCTGAAGGGAGTGGTCTAGGTGGTTCCCAACCGAGTGAGGTGGGAAAGGATTGTAGTGTCCCAGGTAGGTCCCAGGTCCTAGAGGGTTCCATGAGGGAACACCAGGAGGGAAGCCTAGCCTGTACCGTAGGGCCACCTTTTCAGGGAAGCCCCGCAGTGTCAGAAGAACTTGGGGGGGGGGTGACTGTAGCCAGCATCCCAACAGTTCTGGTGTCTGGCAGTACCCCTCCTAGTGAGGGGGTGCAGAAGTCCAGACATAGGGTTGAGAGGGGGTTGCAGACCCCAGTGGAGGACCTTGAGAGTCAGGGGACAGCTCTGAGAGCAGAGCCCCCCAGGAATGACCCAGGTGAAACCGTTTCTGGTTTGGGGGAAACCCAGACTCTGCCGGATGGGCAGAGGTTGGGAGACCTTCGCTAACCAGACTCTTGTGTGGCCCTTGGGGACGGTGTGTCCCTTGTGGGGGGTGAGAGTGCCCCCCAGGAAGTCCTGGCATGCCAGGCAAAGATTCAACCTCAGAGTGGTGACTCTGGGTTGGATACCCAGGTTCAGAGGTTAAACTCTGACCTGGTGGGAGGAAGGTGTGCCTCCCAAGAAGTCCTGCTGTGACAGGCAATTGTCCAACCTCAGGGTATTGACTCTGGGTTGGATGAAAAGGTTCAGAGGCTAAACTCTGACCTGGTGGGGGGTAGGTGTGCCCCCCAGAAAGTCCTGGCGTGCCAGGCAATTGCCTAACCTCAGGGTGGTGACCCTGGGTTGGGGAACCAGGCTCAGAGGTTAAACTCTGACCTGGTGGGAGGTAGGTGTGCCTCCCTGGAAGTCCTGGCCTGCCAGGCAATGGTTCAACCTCAGTGTGGTGACTCTGGGTTGGCTAACCAGGTTCAGGGGATAAACTCTGACCTGTTGGGGGGTAGGTGTGCCCCCCAGAAAGTCCTGGTGTACCAGGCCGTTGTCCAACCTCAGGGTGCTGACTCTGGGTTGGATAACCGGGTTCAGAGGTTAAACTCTGACCTGATGGGGGGTAGGTGTGCCCCCCAGAAAGTCCTGGCGTGCCAGGCAATTGTTCAACCTCAGGGTGGTGACCCTGGGTTGGAGAACCAGGTTCAGAGGTTAACCTCTGACCTGGTGGGAGGTAGGTGTGCCTCCCAGAAAGTCCTGGTGTGCCAGGCAGTTGCCCAACCTCAGAGTGGTGACCCTAGGTTGGAGAACCAGGTTCAGAGGTTAAACTCTGACCTGGTGGAGGGTCAGTGTGCCCTCCAGGAAGTCCTGGCGTGCCAGGCAATTGTTCAACTTCAGGGTGGTGACTCTGAGTTGAATGGTCAGGTGCAGAGGTTAAACTCTGACCTGGTGGGGGGTAGGTGTGCCTCCCAGAAAGTCCTGGTTTGCCAGGCAGTGATCCAGTCTGAGGGTACAGACCCTGGGCTGGAAGACCAGGTTCAGGGTGTCCCCCCGGACCTGGAGGGAGGGGCTACTGATAACAGTGCCCCTACCATGTTGTCTTCTGAGGAGGCCACTCCTAGTTGGAGGGTGCTGGACCCCAGAAGGGAGGGCAGGGGGAGGGAAGCCTCACCCCGGGCCCTAGTCCAACCTGAAGGTACAGACCCCAGGTTGGAGGGCCAGTTGCAGGTTAACAGCCCTGCACTGGTGGAGGAATGGTACAGGGCGACTTCTGTAAGCACCCTGACCATGTTGGACTCTGGGGGTACTGCTCCAGGAGGGAGGGTACAGAGCCCCAGAGGGGAGGACCAGGTTCAGGCTGTCATCCCTGACCTGGTGGAAGGGAGAGTGGTTAAAGGGTGCCCAGCACCTGGGGCTACCGCCCCCCACTCTTCACAGCCACAGTGGTTGGAGAGCTTTGAGAGGCCTGGGGCCTGGCTCTCATCCCTGGCAGCTGTCAGTAATCACTGTGGCTTGCTGTCCGGGTGGACAGAGTTATCCCTGGGGAGGGGACAAGTGTCACACCCCGGGGGTTGAGTGGGCAACACCACTGTGTTGGTCATGGTGGTACTATCCTGCTCCTGGGATACATCTGTGAGCAAAGTAAGGTTAGGTGCTGCACAGATGGGATCCGCAGGTAAGGAGAAAGGTTCCCCATGGGTTGGCTTAGTGGGCCCTGAGAGTATGGACAGAGGGATCCAATTGGAGTCAGGAAGGAGAAGAACTGGAGCATGCCCCTGCTGTTGTGGGCCTGGGTCCTTGTTCTGTCGCCTCAAACAGGGAAGTACATCAGGATAGTGATTGTTCTCCCCTGGCTTTAGGCTGGTAGGGGGTCATGTTGGAGCTGGCTTTTAGACGGGGACATCCCCAAACTTTTTGCCTCCTTCCTCCTATTTTTCTGACCTGTTGTTGTTGGCTTTTGACCTCTGGGCACTTTACCACTGCTACCCAGTGCTAAAGTGCATATGCTCTCTGTGTAAATTGTACTACTGATTGGTTTATCCATGATTGACTATTTAATTTACTTGTAAGTCCCTGGTAGAGTGCACTACATGTGCCTAGGGCAGGTAGATTAAATGCTACTAGTGGGCCTGCAGCACTGGTTGTGCCACCCACCTCAGTAGCCCCTTAACCTTGTCTCAGGCCTGCCATTGCAAGGCATGTGTGTGCAGTTTCACTGCCACTTCGACTTGGCATTTAAAGGTACTTGCCAAGCCTAGAACTCCCCTTTTTCTACATATAAGTCATCCCTAATGTGTGCCCTAGGTAACCCCTAGAGCAGGGTGCTGTGTAGGTAAAAGGCAGGACATGTACCTGCGTAGTTATATGTCCTGGTAGTGTAAAACACCTAAATTCGTTTTTACACTACTGTGAGGCCTGCTCCCTTCATAGGCTAACATTGGGGCTGCCCTCATACACTGTTGAAGTGGCAGCTGCTGATCTGAAAGGAGCAGGAAGGTCATATTTAGTATGGCCAGAATGGTAATATAAAGTCCTGCTGACTGGTGAAGTCGGATTTAATATTACTATTCTAGAAATGCCACTTTTAGAAAGTGAGCATTTCTTTGCACTAAAATCTTGTTGTGCCCTTCAATCCACGTCTGGCTAGGTTTAGTTGACAGCTCCTTGTGCATTCACTCAGACACACCCCAAACTCAGGGTACTCAGCCTCACTTGCATACATCTGCATTTTGAATGGGACTTCCTGGGCTGGGAGGGTGGAGGGCCTGCCCTCACACAAAGGACTGCCACACCCCCTACTGGGACTCTGGCAGACAGGATTGAACTGAAAGGGGGCTTGGTGCATTTCTTAGACACTCTTTGAAGTCACCCCCACTTCAAAGGCACAACTTAGTATAAAACAGGGCCTCTGCCCTACCTCATCAGACACTTGCTGGAGAAGAAACCTGAACCAGAAACTACATCCTGCCAAGAAGAACTGCCTGGCTGCTCAAAGGACTCACCTGTCTGCTTTTCTACAAAGGACTGCTGCCTTGCTGTTGGCCTGCTGCCTTGCTGAACTGCCTGGCTGCTCAAAGGACTCACCTGTCTGCTTTTCTACAAAGGACTGCTGCCTTGCTGTTGGCCTGCTGCCTTGCTGAACTCTTGTCTGGCTGTAAAAGTGCTCTCCAAGGGCTTGGATAGAGCTTGCCTCCTGTTCCCTGAAGTCTCAGGACCAAAAAGACTTCTCTCTTCCTCTTGGACGCTCCGTGCGCCGAACTTTTCGACGCACAGCTTGTTCCGCGGCAAGAAAAACGCTGCACACCGATGCTGATCGATGCAACGCCTTCGGGGCGACCGAAACTTTGACGCACGGCCTCGCAAGGACAACGCCACCCGACTTCCCGGGAGAAATCGACGCGACGCCTGCCGTGAGATCGAAACTTCGACGCGCAGCCCCGCAGAATGACGCGCAGCCGGAAAACAAGCAGGAAAATCCACGCACAGACCCGGGACATCTGGTACTCCCCGCGAACCACAGAGAGAGACTGTCCGCACGCCGGAAAACGACGCCTGACTCCCCGCGTGGAAAATAACGACGCAAGTCTGGTGTGTGCTGAGAAGAAATCGACGCACACACCAGTTTTCCACGTACCTCTTCTCCTGTGGCCCTCTGAGGAGATTTTCCACCAGAAACCAGGTACTTTGTGTTTGAAAGAGACTCTGTTTACTTTCTAAAGACTTAAGACACTTTATATCACTTTTCAGTGATATCTTTACAAATTCATATTGCAACTTTGATCGTTTTGACATGAAGATACCCAGATAAATATTATATATTTTTCTAAACACTGTGTGGTGTATTTTTGTGGTATTATGCTATGGTGTTGTATGATTTATTGCACAAATGCTTTACACATTGCCTCCTAAGTTAAGCCTGACTGCTCGTGCCAAGCTACCGGAGGGTGAGCGCAGGCTGATTTTGGATTGTGTGTGACTTACCCTGACTAGATTGAGGGCTCTTGCTTGGACAGAGGGCAACCTGACTGCCAACCAAAAACCCCATTTCTAACATACTCCATCTTGGTTAGACTACTTATTTGTCCTGTTTTGCAAACTAATCATCATAGATAGCATGAAAAATCTTTGCCTCGCTTAGGATCAGAGACAAGACACAAAACATGCACAAGCAACATACCCAAGGGTGAACAGGTCCAATTTGTGCTCTAGTGTGGAATAAAATCCTAAATCCTGGAACAAGACCTCAAGGACTTGTTGTTCAGTAATCATTTTTGTTGACACTAAAATTGAAACTCTCAGTGCAGGAAGATTCCAAAGAATAACCCCGCCCTTGTAAAATCTGCTTTGCATCATGTGGTAAAATCCCAAGTTGACCATGCTCCCTTTGGAGCTCTGAGACTTTACTCCTGGACTGAGGAGGATTTATGAAACACTACAACATGGCATAGTCTTTCTCACATTACCTTTTGATTGTCTGGAACACCATCCTCTTCAACTCAGGATAACTACCTCTTATAGTAAATTCAACAAAGATTTAAAACACTTAGGGCCAGATGAACAAAGCAATTTTGCCTTAGGTGACCGTGAAACGGCCTTGCTGGATGTACAATCCCTATTTTGCTTGTCAGTATCCTGTTACCATCTTGTGAATTAGGGATTGTGACTCACAATTTGGAAGGGCGGTTCAAGGCATCCCTAACTAATTGGGACTCGCAGGCCCATCTGTGATTGTTTTGTGACCATGAATGTGGTGGCAAAATAATCACAGTTGCCACCAATTTCAAATTGGTGGTAACCCAGTCGCAAACAGCAAGGGGTAACCACGGGACCCATTCCCCTTTGTGAATGTGGGTGTCAACCTTTTTTCAGAGCAGGCAGAGGTACCATGGACCACTGCCTACTCTGAAAAAATGAAAACACAATTTTTCATTTTTGTTTTTTAAATGTATCCTGTTTTTCTTTTCTGGGTTCTGTTTCCTTCCCCAGCAGGCCACTAGCCCTGTGATTGTTGCAATTCACAAATGGGTTGCAAATTGCAACCTGCCTCATGAATATTGATGAGGCAGGTCCCTTGAGACCTATTTGTGATTGTAAACAGTGTGGTTGGTACTGTTGTACATTTTGTTTTTGCGACGCGCAATTTGCGATCCCCGAAAGATCACAAATTGCGAGTCCCAAAACAAAATGGTAGTACATCTGTCAGGTGCCCCTTAAATTCCATTTGAAACAGGGACATGTTAACCACTTTAGCTGTTCTAATGTGAAGGGGCATATGAGAAAATACATTTCTTAGGGGGGTCAGGGACAGCCTTGGGTACTTTTCAATTGACTCTATACAAATCGCCCATTGTTTAAGAACTGCAGGCTCTGATAGATGTATACAATCATATAGTTTGGACATGTAATAGGGAGAAAGGAAGGCATGTTGTCACACTTTGAAAGTATGTTATATTCTTATTTACATTCAGAAAGTAATTAGACTAAATGTGAAAAAAATGCTGATTAACCTTGCATCTTCATGTACCAAGCAAATAAAGATAGGAAGGAACAAAGGAAGAATACTTTGTGCCCCACACTCATCCCTTTGCCTCATGGAAATTGAGACTACACTGGAGAAAAGGGAACAAGAACAACAAATGTAAACTGTTAGAAATTGATGTCTCTAGTAGGCTGAACTATACTTCTTTGTATAAAACAGGGACCACAATCCCAGTCAGGGTAACTCACAACACAACCTAAATGATCTTGTGCTCACCCTCTGGTAGTGTGGCACAGATCAGACAGGCCTAACTTAGAAAGCAATCTGTAAAGTATTTGTGGAATAACTCATACATTAACACAGTGAAAACACAACAAAACACCACACAGGTTTAGAAAAATAGATAATATTTATCTGAATAAAATAAGGTCAGAAGGACAAAAATCCAATAAACACAAGTTTAAATATCACTTTTTAAAGGTTTAAAAGAGTCTCAGTTCTTAAGAAACCGTGATTGTATCCTTCTAATACACAGTGCCTGGTTTGCGTAAAAAATATGACTCACATGGAACACAGAGGAGGAGATGTGTGGAAAAATAGGGTGTTGTGTTTGGAATTTTCGGCAGATGCGTCGTTTCTTTCCACAGTGCAACGTGATGGGTCATTTTTAGGAGTGCAGGCTTGGTTCCCGCATTTGATGAAGGGATATTTGGATGCCCAGGGAGGATGCGTTGGAACTCCTTGACGCACTTGGAGAAGGAGCTGATGTTTGTGTCGATCCGGTCGACTATACAGTGAAACTTCAGTCTCGAGGCAGGCACTGCTTCGGATTTCAGGCTGCGAAGCTCGTGTAGCTTTGTTCCGGTCAGCGGTGCAGCTGCGATGCAGGTGCTGCATTGATTTCTGCAGGCATTGCATCAATTTTCCAATGCACAGGGATTTCTTGAAGAGGTGAAGTCTTTGTTAGCCCTGAGATTTCAGAAACAGGAGGCAAGTTCAATCCAAGCCCTTGGAGAGCACTTTAGGGGGAAGGCAGAGTCCTTCCAGTCGAGTGGGAAACACCAGCCAGAAGGGCAACAAGCAGGAAAGCAGTTCTTCCACAAAGCAGTCAAGATGAGTCCTTTGGGCAGCCAGGCAGCTTCTCTGACAGAGTCCAGGTGTAGGTCCATAAGTATCTGATTTGGTGGGGTCAGAGACCCAGTTGAGATACCCAAAAATGCCTTTGAAGTGGGGGAAACTTCAAAGAGTGGTTTTGAAGTGCACAATTTTCCCTTTTCCCCTTTCAGCTCAGTCTTGTCTGCCAGTATCCCAGTCGGAGGTTATCACTCCTTTGTGTGAGGGCAGGCCACTGGCCTTTGAAGTGTAAGAGAGATCCCCTCTACCCTTCCTGCCCAGTGAGACCCCATTCAGTGGGCAGATGAATACAGATGTGACTGACTGTCCTGTGTTCAGGGCTGTCTGGGTGGAATGCACAAGAGACGCTGTCAAGCAGCACAGGCCAGACATGGATTGGAGACAGGCTGTAAGGCACAGATAGCAGTAAGTGCAAAGAAATGCCCACTTTCTAAAAGTGGCATTTCTGAAATAGTAATATTACATCCAACTTCACCAGTAAGCAGGATTTTCTATTACTTTTTTCTAGTAATACCAAACATGACTGAGCTACTCCTTCCAGATCAGAATCTACCACTTAAAAGTATATAAGGACAGTTCTAATGCTAGTCTATGACAGAAGCAGGCCTCACAGTAGTGGCAAATTAATTTGAGTTGTTCACTACCAGGACATGTGAAACACACAGGTACATGTCCTGCCTTTTACTTACATTGCAACTTGCCCTATGGGTTACCTAGGCCCTACCTGACTTTTATGTAGAAAAAGGGGAGTTTAAGGCTTTGCAAGTAGATTTAAATGCCATGTCAAAGTCACAGTGAAACTGCACACACAGGCCTTGCAGTGGCAGGCCTGAGACATGGTTAAAGGGCTACTTATGTGGGTGGCACAATCAGTAGTGGGAGCCCACTAGTCACATTTAACTTACCGGCCCTGGGCGCATGTAGGACACTTTACTAGGGACTTACAGGTAAATTTAATATGCTAATTGGGTAGAAACTAATATTACCATGTTTCAGGGAGACAGCATATTCACATTAGCCCTGGAGTGGTAAAGTGAGCAGAGTCCTAAAACCAGCATAAACAGGGTCGGAAAAAGAGAGGGAGGTGGGCAAAAACTTGGGGGATGACTACCCTAAGGCTGTGAGGTGTAACATAAACTGTGCTCTGAAACCATAGTTCTAATAACATTGCTACTCCTCTATGCGATCTTGGACAGCTCAGCTCAACATCAGTCACAACTGGGAGCATTTACAATGAAGAAGCTTTTGGTTGTTACAGGTTTTTAAATACATGGTATCCTGTAATCCCTATATAAATTGCAGTCACTAATTTCTTTATAATTGGCTACTTGTGACGCATCAAGTCACCGATTATAAACAAGAGATGTCAGAACTTGACTATTATAAGGTTATTAAAGTCAAGTTCTGACCTCACAATGCCTTCTGCCAGGGCCAGCAGCCAAGGTGAAAGGCAGGTCACGTCATGGAGCATAATTAATGCAGCTTTTTAAAGCAACAAATGGAAGGTTGCTTTTCTTTCTTCTGCTCTGTTTTAATAGCTTACAGTGACAGAAGCTACGCACCAAGGTACAGATTTTATTTTACGCTAACGTGGCATTGGAAGCCAAAAATGCTGAGCTATATTTACAAAGTGGTGCTATGATTGCATGTTGCCACTTTGTAAACCCTTGCACCAAATTATGCTTGCACAAGGCATAATGTATGAAAGGGGGGGTTCTGGCACTAGGGGGTGGAAAAAATGGTGCAACAAAATCTGCAGATTTCTTTGTGTTATTTTTATCTACACGTTTTAATGCCTGCTGAGAGCAGGTGTTAAAAAAGGCTCCCATTATGTTCAAAGGGCCTCTGGGTGCTTTGCAGGATTAGCATCATAATTTTTTACGCTGATCCTACGAAGCGCCAGACTAACGTAAAAGATTATGATACTAGTCCCCCTGGCTACCACCATGGTGCTGCACATTTTAAATATGGTGCACAGATGGTGGCGTTAGGGGGCGCTAAGGTTCAGCTCCACTTTTCATAAATCCGCCCCTAAAATTTTAAGTGGTTTGTGGGGAAGTTGATGGTGTGACCATGTATTATATGGGCTAAAGTACCCCCTTGTGTACACTATAAGGATATTGCAATTCACCTTAGAGTTCAATATCTTATAAACAAGCACTGACAAAGCCAATAGATCTTGCCTATGCAAGAGCTATTGGCTTTGCCAATGCTATTTAGCTATGTTGTACACTAGTATGGCTACAGTTCAGCATGTCTAAACATTAAGGGCGTAAAGGAGAATGGCTTTACCCCATGAGTATGATAGCGTGTCAACAACTGGTGTGGTGTGGAGTGTTGAGGAGTGAGTACAGTGTCATAGACTAGAGTAGTGTAATTGAGTGATTAGAGTGTTGTAGAGTGAAGTGGTAGAGTGTGGTAGAGTGCAGAGGCCTAAAGAAGAGTGGAGTGGCCTAGAGTAGTATGAAGTAACATGGAGTGGTATAGAGAGAGCTGAATAAAGTGTTATTGAGTGTAGTACACTGGTGTATAGTGAAGTGGTATAGAATGTCTTAAAGTGGATTGGCATATAGTGGAGTAGAGTATCATAGATTGAAGTGGCATAGAGTGTTGTGGAGTGGCAGACAGTGGAGTGGCATAGAGTGGGGTAGTGTTACATAAAAATAAGTGGAATAAAGTGGCAAGGAGGGGCTTAGAGGGAGTTGCGTAGAGTCACAGAGAGTAAAGTGTTGTAGACTGGCACAGAGTGGAGTAGAATTTCATGGAGTAGACTGTGAGAGTGGAGTATCATGCAGTGTAATGTAGGAGAATGAAGTGATGTAGAGTGGAGTGGTGCAGAGTAGACTGGTGTAGAGTGCATGGTTTTGAGTAAAGTGGTGTAGAGTGCATTGGTGAAGGTTGCACTGGTTTAGAGTGAAGTGCAGTCGCGTAGAGTGGTGAAGAATAGAGGGGCACAAAGTGATGTGGCACAGCATAGACTGCAGTGGCACAGAGTGCAGTGGTGTGAAGTGCTCTTGTAGAATTATGTGGTAGATGAAGAGTTGGCTGGCACAGAGTGCAGTGGGGATAAGTGCAGTGATGCAGAGTAGAGTAGCATAGAGTGAAGTGCCATAGAGTTCATTAGTGTAGAGTGCAGTCAAGTGGCCTAGAGATCAGTTTTGCAGAGTAGGGTGCAATGCTGCAAAGTAGAGTGGAGTAGAGTTCAATGTCAAAGAGTGCAGTGTTGCAGAGTAGAGAGTCATATAGGGCAGTGGTGTAGAATAGAGTGGCATATAATGCATTGGTGCAGAGTGCAGTGGTGTAAAGTGGTGCAGAGTAGACTAGAGTGGTGTAGAGTACAGTGGTGCAGAGTAGAATAAAGTAGTGTAGTATGCAGTGTTGCCAACTAGAGGGTCATAAAGTGCAGTGGTATAGTGATGTATAGAGCAGTGACATAGAGTCCAGTGGTGCAGAGTAGAATAGAATGTCATAGAGTGAAGTGGCATAGAGTTGAGTTGGGTAGAAGACAGTGGCATAGAGTGCAGTGGTGCAGAGTAGAGCGGCATAGAAAGCAGTGGTATAGAGTGCTGTGGTGCAGAGTATATTGACATAGAGTGCAGTGTAATAAAATGCATTGGCTTTGAGTAAAGTGGTCGAAAGTGCATTGGCATAAAGTGCAGTGTAATAGTGTGCATTGGTTAGAGTAGAATGGTGTAGATTGCAGTGACATAGTGTAGAGTGGTGCAGAGTAGACTGGCATAGAGTGAAATGATACAGCACATATTAAAGTGGCATAGTAATAGTATTTATATAGCACTTAATACCCCGATGAGGCATCGAAGCACTTTTCAGCGAGTAGCACACCACTCCGGAACCCAAGAGGAATTAGTGGTGGATTAGTATAGGGAAATACGAGTCCAGGATTAGTATTAATATGAGTTAATTTGAGCAGAGGATATGTGAGTTTGTTAGTTGAATAGAGTAATGAAGGGCTAGAGGAGGGAAGAATCCAGAAGTGTTAATTACGAGTTTATAGTAACAGCATGAGTCTTAGGATGAGTAAAGAAGAGATGGAAGAGGGAAGAGTCTGTGGAAAGAAAGGGTTAGGGAGATCATAGTAGCAGGAAGGGTTTGGATGTGGCAAAGATGAGATAAATGAGGGAGAATTTAGTAGGGCTGTTTGGGAGATCATGGTACTAAATAATGTTTGGGATGAGCTAGATGTGGTAGAGGAGGGAAGAGCTTAGGCAGGGTTATTTTGGAAAGTAATAGAAGGGGTCTGGGATGAGTCAGAGTGGAGATGGAGGATGGATTGATGGAGGCATAGGGAGGTGAGGAGACAAAGAAAAGCTTACAAGAGAGTACATTTATATTATTTTTATGTATTTATTATTTTATTCATATATATACATATTATTTTATTTACTTATTCATTATTATTATTATTATTATTATTATTTACTTTCATGTAATTATTTATAATTTGAATTGTATTTATAGATTTTATTTTATTTATTTTTCTCTAGTACAGTAGAATTAGAGTAATAAATAAGTAGATATGTAAATACATAGTAAGGGAATATATGTTCAAGGAATATAATAATATGAGAAGAAAAGTAGTATTGTATAAACACAGACTTTCAAGATTTGTAATATTTGAAGTTAATTAATAAGTGTACTTTTCTAACATGTATTTATCTTTCCTCGATTTTTGAATAGCAAAATGATTATGTCAGTCAGTCAAACAACTTTATTTCGGCTACAAGAGCCACAAAAGCACAGCAACAATAAATAATTACACAGGATTAAATAAAAAAAATATACATGTAAGATATATACAATACATGTATTTAGATAAAATAATAATAAAATTAAATAAAAATTGAGTACGCTCCCAGAGTGAGTCTATACATTCTTGCTAACGCCATTATACAGATAATAGTTTCCCTCTGACAATCCAACTTGTCCCAAGGAATTTGGCAACAGCAATCACTAGCATAGGCCGAGTGTCTGATCTAAGGATTCGAAGAGCTAAGTCGGACCTGCGAACTCCCAGCAGTCTACAAGCCGGGGCCAAGCATTTCCTGCATGAAGCAGTGTATGCAGGGCAGACAAATAGGATGTGAGGGAGGTTTTCAATGGGTGCTTTGCAGGCTGAGCAGATTGTTGTTTCATCGTGTTACCAGCGACTAGTAAATAGTCTTAATGGCAGGGTGCCAATACGGAACTGGAAGTACAACTTCCTCTCTCTTGGCACTGTGATTATGTCCCAGAAAGCCTCATATTTGCACGTCACTTTTAGGTTGGTGAAGTCATGTGATAGTGTAGAATGAAGAGCGACCCTTGTGTCTTCAGAGTCTACCATGTGCCAATACAGTTTTTTAAGATCACTTTTTGAAGGAAAAGAAGTAGTGGTTGGGGAACCCCAAAGTTCTCTAAGCCCAAGAGAGTAAAGTAGCCGCTTGATGTGTCTGAACCAGGGGATACTATGAGAATGTTTCAAACAAAGAGAAGGGATGGGAGGATTAATGGTCCAGTGTATACCCTCCAGAGAACCTAATAATATAATATGATACACTGTTCCAAAGAAAGGGGGAAGGAGAATAAAGGAGTCCTAATCATTAGGAGCAAGAGTCCTCACACACCATATTTGGTGTCATGCTTCATCATCGGACAGCTCCTCATCAGACCGGCACTGCAATGTCTGACGGGCACCCTTCCCTTTCTATCAACCCCGTCCAATGCCACCATATATGCCTTTTTTAGGCCACGGCAGGGGCAGAGGAAGAGGCAGAAGGCGAGGAAGAGGCAGGAGAGTCCACTGGCCTCAGGAAGAACCACAGATGGTCACAAGGAGCCAGGGCAAAGCCCCACCAACCAAGATCTAGTGGTTAATTTGTCCTCAAGGCCTCTTTCCCTCTATGAAACAAGGGCACTGAACAGAGGTCTGGGGTACGTCCCCACTCCCAAGGATGACCCATTTTGTTTACAATGTGAACTTTCACGGTTTTTCAGAAAGATTCAATTGCAATTCTTCTTTAAAGATAGACCCATTGACGACTCTCTCCTGGACTCTGGTCTCGAAAAATCTTCTAAATTCATGCCTCCCTCATCCTCTATGCCTTGTGAGGTCTTGACCTTTGAAAAAGCGGTCACCTCTGACATAACGAAAATACGACCACAGCATAGATTTGTCAATATACCTAGAGCCGAGAATGAGGCCCTTCGAGATCTATCAGCTGATACTAATATTATCATTAAACCAGCGGTCAAGGGAGGTGCGATTGTTGTGATGAACACAGAGGATTATAGACAGGAATGCCTTCGTATTTTAGGCGATTCCACCTACTATGCTCAGATTGACTAGGATCCTACAGCTAGTTTGCAAATTGAGATCCGGGGTATGATAGAGGAAGCCTACGGAAATACTTGGATATCACAGAAAGAAGCAGAATTTCTGGACACTGAGGATCCTCGTACCCCGTACTTCTACTGTCTCCCAAAAATTCATAAGGGCAGGTCTCCTCCACCTGGCCGCCTGATAGTCTCAGGAATTGGGTCCGTTCTCAAACCACTATCCACATTTTGTGACCATTTCCTACGACCTCTTGTACAACAATCGGTAACTTACCTCAGGGACACAAAAGATGTCCTCAATCTCATTGAATCCATAAATTTAACAGTCAACGTTAATGCCCTCATCACCCTTGATGTTGAGGCTCTATACACTAACATTCCGCAGGCAGCTACACTGAAGATAGTTGAGGCATCCCTTTTGTCTGCTAGATTGGAGTCAACTACTCCTGTTCATTTCATTATGCACTGTGCTAGTTTAGCCATGACAAATAATTTTTTCCAGTTTGAGGACAAACTCTTCCACCAGATTCGTGGCACTTCAATGGGCAGAACCTTCGTCCCTAGTCTAGCATGTATGTATTTGAAAAACGCTTTATTCCACCAGAGTCTAACCCTTTTTTTGACAACATCAAACTATGGCGTCGGTATATAGATGACATTTTAGTTATCTGGCATGGCTCTATCTCAGAAGTAGACTCGTTTACAACATGGATTAATGGTCTGGATCCCTTTTTGAACTTTACATCTACTGTTTCTACCACTGATATTCCTTTCTTAGACTTGCTGATTAGCATTGAGGAAGGTAAATTGAAGACTCGAACTTATCATAAAGTTACAGATCGGAATAGCATGTTACTATATGACAGCCATAACCCTAAGGCACTGAGAGACAATTTACCATACGGGCAGTTCTTGCGCCTCTGACGGAATTGCAGCAATCTGCAGCTATTTAATACTCAAGCTGCTGATTTACAGACAAGACTGCATGATCGCCATTATCCTAACAGAGTTATAAACACGACCTACAAACGAGCCAAATACAGTGACAGAGATTCACTATTACAGTTGACTCCCAAATCCACAGAAACTAAACTTACTTGCGTATCTACATTTACACCATTTTCTAATACAGTCAAAAAGATAATTAACAAAAGATGGTCTGGTCTCTGTAGTGGAGGTGAAAATATTCCTAAGCCTGTGTTTGCTTTTAAGAGGACTTCCAACATTAAAGATATGTTGCTGCACACTCGACCGAGATCCACCATTACCTCGATCAGTCAAAGGTCTCTATGGGATCTTCCCCCAGTCAAGTGCCATTTTCCATGTGGAAACTGTAACGTGTGTTCACTTACTAAACGGACAGACACCCTTGAGTTTGAACCCATACTTACATGGCGATTGATGAAACATACTAATTGCAATACTCGCAATTGTATTTACCTGATTACTTGTCCTTGCAATCTGCGATACGTAGGGATGACTACACAAGCTCTAAAAGTGAGGATAAATGAACACCGCAGCAACATCCGCTGTGGACGAGCCACAACCAAACTCAGCATTCATTTCATTGAATTCAATCATACACCAGATGATATGTGGTGGGTTGTACTACAGACTTTTGCCCTGAAAGGAACCCACCCACTCTTTGAACTTGAACAGCGCTGGGTGTACAGACTTAACACCCATCGTCAAGGGTTAAATGATGATATACCCTGTTTTAATCTCTCAATGTAGACAGTTGTTGGTTTATTAATTACCCACATCTGGCTGGAACCCCTTGTGATTGTTGCAGCATAGGTTTTGGTGGGAATATCAACCACGACATCTTGAAATATATTTTTTTGACTATTAGAATGACTGTACATTATGATATTGAATGACCTGTATTCATGTCACTGACATAGATGGATATGTCTTAGTTTGTTGTTTTGGTCTATATTGGATAATATACTCATTTCCTTTGAATACATGCTATCTTAAGATGGCCGCCATATATATCTTGACTACAGCGACCGTATTCTTAAGTCCCCTTTTTTATTTCTGATTACACCCTTCGGCTCGCGTCTATTAAGTATGAAGGTGCTGCCAGGCAACAAAGAGAGTAATTGGACAGCGCGCGCTCTGCACGCGTACTATTTATGCCCCTGAGTGCCCGGCTTCGTTCTCATTCGGGAACGCAGCCAGAGGGTAGGTGCTGCATCTGACACCGGTCAACACTCAACTAAGTGCCTTTGGACCCTATTCTTAAGCGTTATTCATGACGCAATATTATTATTTTTTCAAATAGACACCGGTCCCATAGGTGGGACTCATGTTTCATTTTGCTTAATCCTTTGAAAGATACTTATTAAACGAAGGTGAAACGGGAATTCCTGCAACTCTAGATCGTTTTGCTCAGATGTCGGGTTGACTTTGGCAGTAATAGGGAGCTACCGAGGATGTAATGGACAACCTGGGCCCCCCTAGCACTACTCTCTACAGCATTTTTATATGCATTGACTCGTGTTTTATGACCAGGGTAACTCTAGTGCACTCTATTCTATTTTTATTATCTGTCTGAACGCGACTGTTTAAAAGATTATATGTATATATACCTGAAACCTGGGGTGATTATTACCATCACTGATGTTTCTGTGATTATGTGACTGCTGAGTTTTTGTGTGTCTGAATCCATTATGTATTTCATTGCATCTGGTTTGCATTTCAAAATATGTTTTGCTTGCTTCCAGTGACCATGCGAATGGTGTGGTTCAGTATTTAGTAACAGATGTATTTGTTCCTTTGTTGTGTATCTCTGTTCACCTCATGACCAGATCTGTTGTGAATCGGGCAACAGGTCTGCGTGATCCCATGAAGCCCGTTCTCTAGTGGAGATGGTAAGCCCTCCTATATATCGCTAGCATGGGTTGCTATCATCCACTTCATCACTTTGTGTTGCACAGTTTGTCACTATTTCATTATTGGCTTGATCGAACTACTCTTTCATGTTGATGAAGAAGCTATGCAATTTTAACCTTTGCTCTTCTTGTATTTAGGGTGACTGATAGGAAAAAGCCAGTCCGGTTTTATTCTAGTAAGTGACTGATGACGTCTTGACTGTGAGCGTTAGATTGCAGGAGTCTATTTTTTGCCTTGTTTTCAATTGGAGAAGTCCAATGATTTAGTAGGTCCTGAAGAAGCGTCATAGGATCCTTTTGGACCATAAGAGACGCGAAACATTTCGACCGCATATTGAGGAACATCGGATAATTACTGTCTTCCTCCACTTGATTGCTTTGTGTGAGTGTCTGAGCATTACCTCTATTTTCACTCCCTTGTCACTTTTTAATCTTGGCCATTTCCCAACATGAAAGAATAAAATATTTTGTGAGGGTCCTGAGCCAATTTTACTCTTTACTTTTGTGTTTTCTCCTTTTCCCTCGGACCCTTATTTGGCTCCGCTGCATCATCGATACCAAAAGATCTCCGGCAAAGAGCCCCCCTTCGGGGGGTGCCCGTCAGACATTGCAGCGCCGGTCTGACGAGGAGCTGTCTGATGATGAAGCATGACACCAAATATGGTGTGTGAGGACTCTTGTTCCTAATGATTAGGACTCCTTTATTCTCCTACCCCCTTTCTTTGGAACATTGTATCATATTATATTATTAGATACTATGAGATTGGTCAGCTTCTAAGATGACTTGCAGGGCTGTAGTAAAGTAGGCGCATTCCGGGGTGGTCCAAAGGCGCCACCAATACAAGAGGGGGCATAGACGGGCTTTGTGGTCAATGCGTTTCATGCCTAGGTCTCTAAAAAGAGGAAACAGTGGAGTATTTGAAGGGAGGGACACTAAATTCCGTAAAAAATTATTTTCAGACACCTTTATTTCTGGGGCTTTGGCATAGCCCCAAAGTTCAGCCCCATTGAGGGCTGAGCTTACTGCCTTGGTTTCATGTATCCGGATTCCGGGGCGTATTTGTTTGATTTATGAAAGGTTAAAGTCCTTTATTAAATCCCCCATTGTTTGCTTTAATTTCAGTGCTTGCTTTGCAATATGTGAATTCCAAAGCATTGTTTCAGTTAACATTATGCCCAGGTGTGAGAAAACAGGGCTGATTGCAGAGGCCCCCTAACTTTTTGCCCCCATTTTCCACTTTTTGCTGGTGTTTTCCTGACTCTGATGGTGCCCTGGGTACTGCTAACCAGTCCCAGGGCCTGTGCTCTGTGTAAAATGGATATGCAAATTAGGCTAATTATAATTGGCTAAGTTAACCTACCTATAAATCCCAAGTATATGGTAGGGCATGTAGGTTTAGGGACCATAGCATAGGTAGTGCACCCATAGGTGCACTACTGAGGTGCCCAGTGTCATTTTAAAGGCAGGCCTGCCTTGCTGGCTGCTTTTAAATTAAAGTTATATGCAAATTCGACTTTGGAATTAAAAGTAGTTCCCAAGTCTTAAACTACCTTATTTTTACATATAAGTCACCCCTAAGGTGTGCCCTATGTGACCCTAGGGCTGGGAGCCATGTAACTATAAGCAGGGACTTTATAAAAATAGTTTTATAAGCCCTGGTGAGGTAAAAACAGCCAAATTCGTTTTTCCCTCATTGTAGTAAATGGCCTTCATAGGCTAGAATGGGGAGACTTTATTTTAATTTTTAAAGTCTCCTTAAATGATGCATACCAAGAATTTGATATCAAATTAATTGTTGTAATAAATCCCACAACCTCCAGTTGTGGGATTTAATATACCTTGTTCAGGTAAACTTTACCTGAAAAGTTGCCAATTTCAGCCCTGCATTGTGTTTGCTGCTGTGCTCTGATTGACCAGCCTCTAGCAGCTTGGCCAAGCTGCCTTGATGAGGTGTGAAGTGGCCTGGCTTCACACAAAGGAATGTGCCTGTGGGAAGGAATCTCCCCTCAGCAGATGCTGAGGCAGGAAGGGGGAGGGCTGCCAAACTGGTCTTCAAAGGCAGAGAAGGACATTTGGAGCAACCAGCAACACCCCCACATCCTGCAACCCCAGACAACTATGTGCCCCCTTGATTAGATTAGGAGAGGGCAGGAGAGGGGTGTGTTTATGATTTTTTGCCACACCAGTGGGTGGGCTCAGTCAGATGTAACCTCCAAAAATCAGATTCAGCCATGATCGATTTTTAGAGAATGTTGCCTCCTGGGATTGATTTTTGCCACACTTCCCAGGAAGTGGTCATCACAGGGGGAAGGACACTGCACCTGATTGGAGAACCAGGACCCCCCATGCTTTTCACCCAGGATAAACTTGGCAGACCTGCACCCACACCTCAGATTCCCATCAGATTCCAACAAGGAAGAACCAAAGGAGAAGAAGGACTGGCCTGCACATGGAACCTGCAATCAGAAGGACTGCACCAGCTGCACACTTGGGCTTCACCACAAGAAGGACTTTGCCTGGCTTCAACTGGTTCAAGGAGGGACTCCCTGTTTGCTACAGGTGAAAAATTGCTATCCAGAGTCCCCTGCACCGACTCCTGAAGAAAGCGACCAGCTGACCACTGTCCAGTGGCCAAAAAGGAGTTTGCGCCAAGTGCATTCTGGAAGTTGTAGTCCGCACCCCCCAAGGACCATCTCAGAACTTCTGGACACTTGGGGTGAGCTGTGGACCCCAAAAGAACCTTAAAAGGACATCTGGGAGAAGCCCCAGAAGGTTGGAGAAGTTTGGACAACTTTTGTAAAAAAGCTTCATAGAGGGACCGACCTGCCGCGGCAACTCTAGCCGGCTTGCCTCAACCGTGACCCGGCCTGATTTGCTGGTTCGTCCCGGTAAAGAAAATCTCTGAAAAAGAGACTAAGTCCGAAGGTAAAAAGCTGACCGGTACCTCGCAGACAGCGTATACGAGGAGGGCTCCATGGACGTCAGATCAAGATCCAGGTTTACCCCGGTTGAAGGATTTTCACCTCGAAAAAATGACTAAGTCCGGAGGTAAAAATCTCCACCGAGGATTTCAGCATCGCATATCCGGAGAAGGGCTCCAGGAGGTCGGATTGGACTGGCAGGTTCGTCCCGCTGAAGAAAATCTTTGAAAAAGAGACTAAGGGGGTCATTCGGCCAACGATCGCGGAAGCACCGCCAACAGGCTGGCGGTGCTTCTGGGGCCATTCTGACCGCGGCGGTACAGCCGCGGTCGGAAAAGGGAAACCGGCGGTTTCCCACCGGTTTCCCGCGGCCCCAGGGAATCCTCCACGGCGGTGCTGCAAGCAGCGCCGCCATGGGGATTCCGACCCCCTTCCCGCCATCCTGTTTCTGGCGGTTTTCACCGCCAGAAACAGGATGGCGGGAACGGGTGTCGTGGGGCCCCTGGGGGCCCCTGCAGTGCCCATGCCACTGGCATGGGCACTGCAGGGGCCCCCTAACAGGGCCCCATTGAGATTTTCAGTGTCTGCTTGGCAGACACTGAAAATCGCGACGGGTGCAACTGCACCCGTCGCACACCAGCAACTCCGCCGGCTCCATTCGGAGCCGGCATCCTCGTTGCTGGGGCTTTCCCGCTGGGTGGGCGGGCGGTCTTTTGGCGGTCGCCCGCCAGCCCAGCGGGAAAGTCAGAATGACCGCCGCGGTCTTTTGACCGCGGTACGGTCTTCTGGCGGTTCCCGCCAGGCGGGCGGCTTCCGCCGCCCACGGGGGTCAGAATGACCCCCTAAGTGTGAAGGTTAACTTTTAACCGAGGCCTCCCGCGGCCTGTAGCCGAGCAGGGCTCCTTCGCGGTCAGCCTAGAACTTTGCCTTTGCCCCGGTTGAGGTGCAACCAGATGACCCGATTGGCACTTTTTGTTTCTAGGCGCTAAAAAAAAAATAATTCTTTTAAAATTCATATCTCCGGTTCCCCTTATCCGATTTTATTCGTTTTGGTGTCATTTTAAAGATTAGAATATAATCTATTTGTATAAATTGGTTTTGGAATTTTAAACTGTTTCCTGTGTTTTATTTAAATACTGTTTTGTGATATTTGAATGCTTTACACTATGGGGGGTCATTACAACCCTGGCGGACGGTGTTAAAGATGCGGTAATACCGCAAACAGGCCAGCGGACAAAAAAAGGGAATCATGACCCTGGCGGAAACCGCCAACAAAGACAGCCACTTTAACACACCGCCTGCCATGGTGGTACAAACAAGCAGCGCGGCGGTCACCACCAACAGACAGGCGGAAGACAATGTACCGCCTGTTAATGCATCCTTCTATGTTAATTTATACACATTAGGACTCGTTTTAGGCCGATGAATCTTTTGACCCAGTGGTGAGACACCGTAAGACGAGGTAACTGATCAATATGTCAAGCAATACATCAATTATATTATCAACATATATCACCACAATATATTTCAGTTTAGACATTTAGTTAACTGTCGGCGCAATCATGACCTTTCAGTCACGAATAACCACACCTTTGTTGAAGTTTTGTGAATTGTATTCCCTATTGATTACAATCTAACAGCAGATGTATTAATCTCAAAACCAAGAAGCAAAGAAACATAGTCACGATATGGCAACTGTGATAAGATTTTGACAATGTAAAAATCAGAACCATTGAGACACTAACATAAGAGATACACAAGTCAGAATGCATAGATCATCATATAAGCCCAGTTCAGCATAGTACAATGTCAGTCACGCCCGTTGTTGTCAGTCAAGGTGAATACCTAATCTAACCGCTAATTGGCATCAGCATGTTGGACTTCATACAAAACAATTTAGAACACCAATTTGGAAAACATCTATCTAGGGTTTCTAACCAAAAATACAGCAGTTGGTACCTAGAAAGGAAAAGCATTTAGACGAATTACAATAGCAATTGTCATAGTTACCCTCCTCGGAATGAGTCAGCATACAGGATCAGTCTTCGTCTTCAGGACATCAGTAAGAGCGCCAACAGTCTATCTCATCTAAGGACATGGGACATGTCCCTCATAAGGAGGGAAAGTGTAAATGGGGCAGTCTATGGATGATGATGGTTTTGTCTAAGTCTCAAATCACCAAATAGAGTGACAGAGTTTCTGGATGCAATCAATATCATTCCCTACCTAATGCTCTCGAGTCTCCTGTGTCATGAGTTTTTATCCCTTTTTCATAATACATTCCCCCAAAATTCTATTGGATAGTCACTTCACCCCACTATCTTCAACCTATCAAATTATACATTAAGTAATGCACTTGTCATTTCACGATAGTTCATAACATTTTGATCGGTCTTCATAATTGACGTTTTTCGTAGGTGGCACATCCGGGGTTACTTCATTTTCTGGCACGTTCATCAGGTCAAAAGTTCTCTTTTCCATGGTAGAATGTCCTTGGAAGTTTCCATATTTTGTTGCAAAGCGTATAAACTTTATATTAAAGCAGCTAGCATGCGGATGAGAAAAACTAGCATTGTTGCAAAAAACGAAGAAGAGAACAAATGCTGGGTCATGGCCCTTTTGCAAGTCAGCACACTGGAGAAACAGGAAAATATGCTTTAATATGAGAGCTACACAGCTAGTTCTTAGACTCACGCTAACTTAAGGCTTATAGATTCTAATAAATGCAATCTTCGTACGTGTTAACATATTCAATTAATCCTAATATAAGCAATCATTTCTTATAGTTGATATTAGTATATGCATACGATAATTCTCCACGTTTAAAATATGTTTCAATGAATAATATTATTAATGCAGCATTGTTAAGTATAAGCATTTCACATCTAAAATAGGTAATATTTAGATTACGCTCTCTCACGCCCATAGTATCACAACCTACCAATCCGCCACCTTTTCCGGGGCGGATTCACCGTGGATAAAAACACGGCGGAAGCAGTTACAGCAATGGGAAAACGCTCACCTGAACACATCCCACAAGGAAGGAGGACTCCATGGAGCCGGAACTCCAAATCCTACCGGCCCTTGTATTCCTACTCATCTACGAAGATCAACGCCTGCGCCGGCGACGACAACGGTGAGTACTGCACCTATGACAGAGGGGAGGGGGAGGCAAAAGTTAGGGGGACACACACACAACACCCCCACCCCACCCTCGCATATTACAACACACACACCAATGCATTGACAAAAATCACAGTAACAACCCACAATCCTCCCGGAAGAATGCAAAGACAAAACGAAATCAGTCCAAACATTGTAATGTATCAATATACATATCTCAAAAATATAAAATCATACAAAAGTATATACATTACGAGAAGTAGTGCAGATATGCACATATCAATGTCCGTGCACCACTAGTCCAAAAATGCATGGGCGAAGCCCACAAAAGATACCTGTCCACAAACGGAGAGAACACTGCCGGGGCGTCAGATAGAAATACTACAGGCACCTCAGGGGGAAGGGAAGGAGGGGCACCTCAGCCGGAGGAGTGCAAAGCCAGATCCACGACGAGGCTCCATGCCCATTGATGTATCCTGGGGAGTGCAAAGCCACAGTCTCTCAAGTCTCTACAGTGGGTGGATTGCCCACTGCCATATCCTGGGGAGTGCAAAGCCACAGTCTCTCAAGTCTCTACAGTGGGTGGCTTGCCCACTGGACCATCCTGGGGAGTGCAAAGCCACAGTCTCTCAAGTCTCTACAGTGGGTGGCTTGCCCACTCTACCATCTTGGGGAGTGCAAAGCCACAGTCTCTCAAGTCTCTACAGTGGGTGGCTTGCCCACTGTTCCATCCTGGGGAGTGCAAAGCCACAGTCTCTCAAGTCTCTACAGTGGGTGGGTTGCCCACTGTTCCTTCCTGGGGAGTGCAAAGCCACAGTCTCTCAAGTCTCTACAGTGGGTGGGTTGCCCACTGTTCCATCCTGGGGAGTGCAAAGCCACAGTTTCCAAAGTAGATAACAGCCTCCACTGGTTCTGGAGGGGGACTGGTGCCCAGACTGGATTAGTCTCCCCGTGGAAGTTCCTGTCCCGTCACTGTCCCACCTGCACATGGGATAACGATGCTTGATGTGGCGGCCTTTTCATTCTTCCCCGGTGCATGCCCTGTTCAGTTGTGCTTTGCGATGGCGGTGCATGCCCTGTTCAGCGGTGTTTTGCATTGGCGGTGCATGCCCTGTTCAGCGGTGCTTTGCCATGACGGTTCTGGAAAGTTCAGCGGTGCTTTGCCATGGCGGTCTCTGGACTGTTCAGTGGTGCTTTCCCATGGCAGTTCTGGACTGTTCAGCGGTGTTTTGCCATGGCGGTGCATGCCCTGTTCAGCAGTGCTTTGTCATGGCGGTTCTGGACTGTTCAGCTGTGCTTTGCCATGGCGGTCTCTGGACTGTTCAGTGGTGCTTTGCCATGGCGGTTCTGGACTGGGCATTGGTGTGTGGCATGACGTTCTCTGGACTGGGCATTGGTGTGTGGCATGACGTTCTCTGTACTGGGCATTGGTGTGTGGCATGACGTTCCCTCATTGCCCAGCGGGGCTCTGGCAGCCGGGGCCCTCCTGGGCACTGACTCCGGCGGTGGTCTCCTGACCAGTGACGATACTTGGGCCCTCCTGGGCAATGACTCTGGAGGTGGCGGTGGTCTCCTGACCAGTGACGATACTTGGGCCCTCCTGGGCACTGACTCCGGCGGTGGCGGTGGTCTCCTGACCAGTGACGATACTTGGGCCCTCCTGGGCACTGACTCCGGCGGTGGTCTCCTGAACAGTGACGATACTTGGGCCCTCCTGGGCACTGACTCCGGCGGTGGTCACCTGACCAGTGACGATACTTGGGCCCTCCTGGGCACTGACTCCGGCGGTGGTCTCCTGACCAGTGACGATACTTGGGCCCTCCTGGGCACTGACTCCGGCGGTGGTCTCCTGACCAGTGACGATACTTGGGCCCTCCTGGGCAATGACTCTGGCGGTGGCGCTGGTCTCCTGACCAGTGACGATACTTGGGCCCTCCTGGGCAATGACTCTGGCGGTGGCGGTGGCCTCCTGACCAGTGACGATACTTGGGCCCTCCTGGGCATTGACTCCGGCGGTGGCGGTGGTCTCCTGACCAGTGACGATACTTGGGCCCTCCTGGGCACTGACTCCGGCGGTGGTCTCCTGACCAGTGACGGTACTTGGGCCCTCCTGGGCACTGACTCCGGCGGTGGCTGTGGTCACCTGACCAGTGACGATACTTGGGCCCTCCTGGGCACTGACTCCGGCGGTGGTCTCCTGACCAGTGACAATACTTGGGCCCTCCTGGGCACTGACTCCGGCGGTGGCGGTGGTCTCCTGACCAGTGACGATACTTGGGCCCTCCTGGGCACTGACTCCGGCGGTGGCGGTGGTCTCCTGACCAGTGACGATACTTGGGCCCTCCTGGGCACTGACTCCGGCGGTGGTCTCCTGACCAGTGACGATACTTGGGCCCTCCTGGGCACTGACTCCGGCGGTGGCGGTGGTCTCCTGACCAGTGACGATACTTGGGCCCTCCTGGGCACTGACTCCGGCGGTTGCGGTGTTCACCTGACCAGTGATGATACTTGGGCCCTCCTGGGCAATGACTCTGGTGGTGGTCTCCTGACCTTCTCCGCCGTGCTGCTCACACTAGGCTGTGCAGACTTCCTCTGGCCCTTCCCCACCTTTCGAGGAGTCACAGCTGACTCTGCAATCCCCCTGGAACCCCTGTGAGTTGTTTTGCCTCCAGGAGTCTTCAGAGGGTCCCGTCGGCCACTTTCCAATTTCAGAGCCTTTACAGGGAGTGGGCTGCCAGTGCCTTGGCTCCGGGTCACACTGCCTGCCCTGGTGGCCGGTGCACTCCACACACCTTCAACAGGCACCACTGGTATTGGAGGCTTTTTGGCTGAGGCACTACGATGGGACTGATGAATTGGAGGGGGGATGGGGGCAAAAATGTCAACTTTACACAGGGACAGTTTCTGACGAACACTGGGGTGGGTAGTTGGAGGGGGTCTGGGAGTGGAGGAAGAGGAGGTGGTTGTAGGAGGTGTCACTTTAGGTGTTTTGGGTGCAGGTGCAGGTACTGGAGGCTGTCATGAGGTGGATGGATGTTGGGTGTGTGGGTGCCCGCGTTTGTGTACTTTGGGAGGGGGAGTCACAGACACACTGGGAGAGGACACATCGGACGTGTAAATGGGAGTGGAGGTGGTGATTGCAGGTGAGCGGGGTGTGGTGCTGGGTGTTCTGGTGCGAGTCCTAGTGGCTGTAGTGGTAGTGCATGCAGGTGAGAGTGTAGACGAGACTGGGAGGGAGGAGGGAGACGACGACGAGGGGACACAGTGAAGGCAGTGGATGTTGCTGTGTCTGCAGGTGGGTGATGCTTGTGTGTGTGCCTGTGGGTTGTGTGGTGCCTATGTTTGCCTGAGCTTCCCTTGTGTGTTGACGTGTGTGCATGCTGGTGTGTAGGTGTGCTTGGGATGGGCTGGGGTACAGGGGATTGGGTCTCGGTGGAGGAGGTTGGAGGGGGGAGGCTAGAGACAGTGCTGAGGCCAGACATTGCAGGGTTCGCTGAAGGACAGCCTGACCAGAATGAATGCCCTCCAGGAATGCATAACCGTGTTGCAACTCCCTTTCTACACCCTGGATGGCATTCACAATGGTAGACTGCCCAACAGTGAGTGACCTGAGGAGGTCAATGGCCTCCTCACTGAGGGCAGCCGGGTTGACTGGGGCAGGGCCTGAGGTGCCTGGGGCGAAGGTGATGCCCACCCTCCTGGGTGAGCGGGCACAGGGCGAACGCTGAGGGGCTGCTGGGAGGGCGGTGCTGGTAGGGGAGGTGGTGGCTGTACCTGTAGAAGTGGGGCGCACAGATGGTGCCGCCACCACAAGGGAGCTCCCATCGGCTGATGAGTCCGTGTCGCTGGTTGGTGATCCGGTGGCCGATGTGAAGCTCCTCTCGCCCTCCATCCCACTGTTGCCCTCCATGGCCATGTGGGATGCAGCTCCCTCGTGCTCCTGTGCCACTGTACCTCCGCCTGATAAAGCTGATGCACCAAAGAACAGGGAGAGCACAAAAAGGGGGGGGGGGAAACAGAAGAAAGAATGGTTGAGTGCATGGCATACCGCTACCGTTGGCGGACAATACAGACACAGCAGCCCCCTGCACTACGCCGTGCTCCTGGCCTCTGCAGATGCAATTTCTGGGCTCTGGATTACATGGCTATGGTGGACATCTGCACAAATGGATGCCACAGGGGCATCTATACCTGTACTTGGCACTCTACTGCAGTGGGGTAGAGTGCCACATGGCCTGCATTACGGAGGGGCCTAGTCTACCTATTTCTGCCTGGCCTATGTACACCCACCAGCCTCCTCCCCCACCCAGACCCCTCCACTGCGCGCAAAGTCCGCAGAATGATGTTGTACTCACCCCCTTGTGTCTGCTGTGATGCCCTCAAGCGCCCATCCAACTCAGGGTAGGCCACCGCCAGGATCCGGAACATCAGGGGGGTCATGGTGCGACGGGCACCCCTCCCACGTTGGGAGGCCATCCCCAGCTGAGCCTCCGCCGTCTTCTTGCTCCAGCGGCGAATGTCCTCCCATCTTTTCCGGCAGTGTGTGCCCCGTCTCTGGTGGACCCCCAGGGTCCGGATGTCCTTGGCGATGGCACGCCAAATGCCCTTCTTCTGGTGGGCGCTGACCTACATGACATGCACACGGGAAGAAGAGAAGTCAGTAACAACCGCACCGTCGATGTGCATGGCCCCCCTCCCTACCCTAGCCATGTGGCACATTCATTCACATGCATTAATGTTCCCTGAACTCTGCCCCCTTCCCTCTTCCAACCAGCCCTCTCCACCTAGGCCTAGCCCATACAACGTGCTACCTGTGTACTAACCTGTTGGTCTGGAGGACCGTAGAGTAGTGTGTACTGGGGGAGGACCCCGTCTACCAGTTTCTCCAACTCCTGAGCAGTGAAGGCAGGAGCCCTTTCCCCAGACGCAGCAGCCATCGTCGCTTCCAGACCGAGGTCACAGCAGCACTTGCAGTGTAGGTCCTCTCCTGTCGAAGATCAGGTATCTAGTGATTGAACAGCTAGAAAATGGCGGAGACGTCCGCGGCGGTGACATCCGCGGCGGTGACATCCGCGGCGGTGCGTATCATCACCGCCGGCACACTTGTTCATTGGCTCCTGGGACCCATAGGGTCCAATGTTAACCAATGCAGCATTGCGCCGCGGTCTACGACCGCCTACCGCAACGGTGTGCAACGGCAACGCAGTTACCCCACAATCCCATTGTCCCAGTTTAGAGGTCAGGCAGCTGCCATTTCAGGGGCCCACATGGCTTCATTTACTTCTGCGTCACACATAGCTAGGCCTACACTCAACACACACACAGGAAGGGTTTTGTGTTTGGTGTCGTGTTCTGTGTAACTGTGGGTACATACCTGGAAAAAAGTTGACTCGATCCTCGCTGTTGTCCTTCCTAGGCGCCGTCAGCTGGGACATTATAGAAGATGGCGGAATCCTCCGGTGTACCGACCGCTGGTGGACCTGTTGACAATGGAGGAGCGACATTTAATCATCACCTACAGGTTTGACCGTGCCACAATCCTGGAACTATGTACCCAGTTGGAGCCAGACCTGATGTCACCAATCCGCCATCCCACTGGAATCCCCCCTGACGTGGAGGTGCTGTCAGTGCTCCATTTCCTTGCAAGTGGGTCTTTTCAGACAACAGTGGGCATGGCATCAGGGATGTCCCAGCCTATGTTTTCATACGTGCTGTCCAGAGTGTTCTCTGCCCTGCTGAAACACGTAAGGAGATACATCATTTTCCCTGAGGTAGAAGATTTGGCTACAGTGAAAGGTGACTTCTATGCCCTTGGACATATCCCCAACGTCATAGGTGCTATTGATGGGACCCATGTAGCTCTGGTCCCCCCCCACAGGAGTGAAGAGGTGTACAGGAACCGGAAGACTTATTCCATGAATGTACAGATGGTCTGTTTGGCAGACCAGTACATCTCCCAGGTTAATGCTATGTTCCCTGGCTCAGTGCATGACGCCTACATCCCGCGGAATAGCAGCATCCCTGATATGATGGGTCAACTCCAGAGGCACCGTGTGTGGCTATTAGGGGACTCTGGTTACCCCAACCTGTCCTGGCTATTGACCCCAGTGAGGAATCCCAGGACCAGGGCAGAGGAACGCTACAATGAGGCCCATGGGTGGACTAGGAGGGTGATCGAACGCACCTTCGGCCTCCTGAAGGCCAGGTTCAGGTGCCTCCATATGACGGGTGGTTCCCTATTCTACTCACCGAAGAAGGTGTGCCAGATCATCATCGCCTGCTCGATGCTTCACAATCTTGCATTGTGACGCCAGGTGCCTTTTCTGCAGGAGGATGGTCCAGATGACGGTGTTGTGGCAGCTGTGGAGCCTGTGGAGCCTGTGGCCAGTGATGAGGCGGAAGCTGAGGAAGAAGACAACGACAACAGGGAGTCAGTCATACAGCAATATTTCCAGTGACACAGAGGTGAGAACATTTTCATTTTTAACATTGCATTCACTGTCACAAGTCTTACTCTATCCTGTGTGTAGTTTAATGGGATTATTTGGTAACTGAGTTGTTCCTTTCCATTACGGTTTCACAGGTGTGGTTACCAACGTGTGTCATCTGCATGCATCTTTCATGGACTTGTGATGTGTGCCTTAACAACTAAAAAAGCATTTTGACACTCATTGATAATACATTTTACCAAATCATAGACTGACTCCAGAATGTTTTGTGGTTCAAGGGTGTTTATTTAAGTGCTCAAAAATGGAGGGGGGTTGTAAAATGGTGATGGGTGATGGTGGAGGAATGTCCATGGCAGAGTCCAGTCTATTAGTCTCACAGGTGCACTGCCCATATGGGCATAGGAAGTGGAGCTGGGGCAGTTAAAGTATGGACAGGGTAACAAAGTGGGAAGGTAGGGGGACAATCAGGGTGGTCTCATTTCCTGGCGGGGGTCTTGCCATCTTGCTCTGTCCTGTTCCTGGATCTCAGGGACCGCTTGCGTGGTGGTTGTCCATCTGCAGGGGGTGGGGTGCTGGTGTGGTGGTCCTGTGGCGGGGCGTCCTGTCCACTAGCGCCGGCGGAGGTGGTGGGCAGTTCATCGTCCAGGCTAGTGTCAGGGGCACCTTGGAGTGCCACGATGTCCCTCATGGTTTTTTGTATGTCCTTCAGCACCCCTACGATGGTGCCCAAGGCGGAGCTGATGGTCCTGAGCTTCTCCTTGAAGCCCAAATACTGTTCCTCCTGCAGGTGCTGGGTCTCCTGAAACTTGACCAGGACCGTCGCCATCGTCTCCTGGGAGTGGTGGTATGCTCCCATGATGGAGGATAGGGCCTCGTGGAAAGTGGGTTCCCTTGGCCTGTCCGCCCCCTGTCGCACAGCAGCCCTCCCAGTTCCCCTGTGTTCCTGTGCCTCCGTCCCCTGGACCGTGTGCCCACTACCACTGCCCCCAGGTCCCTGTTGTTGTTGGGGTGGTGGGTTATCCTGGGTTCCCTGTAGTGGTGGACACACAGCTGATTGACCTGTTCAGGGTACGGAGGTTTGGGCCCGCTGGGTGGGTGCTGTACTGGTGTTACCAGAGGGTGGAAGGTCAGTGTTGGGCTGTGCAAGGGGAACCGACTGTCCCGAGGCCCACGATGGTCTGGGCTGGTCATCAGTCTCAAGTAGGGCAGAGCTGCTATTGTCACTGTGGGCCTCTTCTGTGGGTGGAGTGGAGATGTCTGGACCCTCCGGTGTGGTGACGGTCCTTCGTGATCCTGCAGGGGCATAAGAGCATGATTATTGCATCTGTCTGTGTCATGGTGTGCAATGGGTAGGTGAGCGTGTACTCCAGTGCTAGCATTCATGTGTGGGGGCTTGTGTGATGATGGTTCGGGGGTTGTTCTGGGTATGTGCAGTGAGCATGCTTTGGTGAGGGGTGACCATGCTTAGTTGTGTCATGCAGGGCTTGGTGTTGGGATAGGTGGTTTGTGTTATTAGTACATTAGTGAGGAGTTGGAGTGATAGGTGAGGGGGTGAGGGTGGGGGTGTGTGATAGCATGCAGGTAGGGTGGGAGATATGATAGTTAAGATTTGACTTACCAGTGTCCATTCCTCCACCGACTCCTCCGAGGCCCTCTGGATGCATGATGGTCAAGACTTGCTCCTCCCATGTTGTTAGTTGTGGGGGAGGAGGTGGGGGTCCGCCGCCAGTCCGCTGTACCACAATGTTGTGCCTGGAGACCGCTGAACGCACCTTCCCCCGTAGGTCGGTCCACCTCTTCCTGATGTAATCCCAATTTCTTGGGTGCTGTCCCACTGCGTTGACCCTGTCGACTATTCTGCGCCATAGCTCCATCTTCCTGGCTAAGGATGTGTGCTGCACCTGTGAGCCAAATAGCTGTGGCTCTACCCGTACAATTTCCTCCACCATGACCCTGAGCTCCTCCTCGGAAAAGCGGGGGTGTCTTTGGCGTGCCATGGGGTGGTGTGTGTGATGTGTGGGGTGGTGTATGTGGTGATGAGTGTAGTGATGTGTAGTGGTGTGTGGTGTTTTGTGCGTGGATGGTGTGTGGGTGATGGTGTTGTGTGCCTCTGTGTGGTGGGATTGTCTAATCAGTGCTGTCTCTCTGGCCTTCGTGACTAATTTTTGGTCGTAAGGGTTTGTCAGTGATGTGAGTGTGTGTTTTATATGGTAATGGGTGTGTGGGAGTGGTGTTTGTATGTGTATCAGGTGTGTATATTTTGAATTGTCCAATGTGGCGGTGTTTTGGAGCTGTGTGTGTATTTTGAGCACGGCGGTGTGTACCGCCAATGGAATACCGCGGTTGAAAGACCGCCGCGTGGATATGTGGGTCGTAATAGCATGGGCGTGTTTCTGTTGGCGTGGAGGTGGAGGTTTTGTTTTTGCCAGTTTAACACTGACCTTTGGTGCGGCGGAGTGGTGTGGGTGTCTGAATTTTGGAGCTTTCCGAGATGTGTGTCATAATAGCTGTGGCGGAATTCCGTGGCCGCGGCGGTGTATTGGCGGTCTTCTGCACGGCGGTAAGCGGCATTTACCGCCAATGTTGTAATGACCCCCATAGTCTCCTAAATTAAGCCTTGACACTCGTTGCCAAGCTACCAAGGGTTGAGCTGGGGTTAATTTACTGAGACCTAACTGGACCTTAGTGGAGGTTAGTGGCCTATTGCTAAGTGTAGGTACCTACCTGCCCTTACCAATAACCCATTTTCCAAAACCAGGTAACTAAAAGTGTCAACCTTTTCAAGTGGAGTTCCCTCGAGAATGAACTTTCCTCTAATTGATCTGTGTGGATTAAGGGGGTCATTCCGACCCCGGCGGGCGAGTCAAATGATCGCGGCGGTCATTCTGACTTTCCCGCTGGGCCGCCGGGCGACCGCCAGAAGGCCGCCCGCCAGCCCAGCGGGAAAGCCCCTTCAACAATGAAGCCGGCTCCGAATGGAGCCGGCGGAGTTGAAGGGGTGCGACGGGTGCAGTGGCACCCGTCACGATTTTCAGTGTCTGCACAGCAGACACTGAAAATCTTTATGGCGCCCTGTTAGGGGGCCCCTGCACGGCCCATGCCTGTGGCATGGGGAGTGCAGGGGCCCCCAGGGGCCCCACGACACCCGTTCCCGCCATCCTGTTCCTGGCGGTATTTACCGCCGGGACCAGGATGGCAGGAAGGGGGTCGGAATCCCCGTGGCGGTGCTGCAAGCAGCGCTGCCATGGCGGATTCCTTGGGCCAGGGGTAAACCGGCGGGAAACCCCCGGTTGCCCTTTTCTGACCGTGCCTTTACCGCCGCGGTCAGAATGGCCCTGGAAGCACCGCCAGCCTGTTGGCGGTGCTTCCGCGGTCCCCGGCCATGGCGGTCATGGACCGCCAGGGTCAGAATGACCCCCTAAGTGTTATTAGTTTTGTTTTGGAGGCATTGATTTCAAGTCTCCGTGTGGAGCAAAATTCCTCAAAACACGCGAGGAGTTTACGTAATCCACTTGGGGTCTTGGATATCAGCAATGCATTGTCTGCAAAGAGCAGGACCGTAATTCACTGTGTGCCTAATCATGGTGCTTCAGCCTCCTGTCTAAGTAAAGAGGGGACAATATAATTTATGTACAGGGAGAACAGGGTGGGGGCAAGGACACACCCTTGCCGCACACCCCTTGATACCTGAATTCTGTCATTTAGCTGCCCCCTATCGTCCCACCTGACACGTGCATAGTTACCCTCGTGGAGCTGAGTTAAAAATACAATGTGCTCAGGGATTCCCATTAGGGAAATAACTTCCCACAGCTTGTTACGGGGTACTAATTCAAATGCGAATTTCAAGGCCACAAAAGCAATATACAGGTTCCCTTTATCAATAAAAACGGTTTTCCAGTATAAGAGTAGGAACCTAAGGGCTTGCTCAATAGTAGATACTTTTTTTGCGAAAACCTGCCTGGAGGAGACTAAGGATGTCGCGTTCTGTCATCCAGTCTTGAATCTTGCACCGAAGGCAATGACAGAACACTTTCCGCACACAGTGTATTAAGCTAATTGGCCTATAATTGCTGGGCAGGCTTCTGTCACCCTTTTTGAAAATTGGGATAACAATGGCCCCCTTCCTAGACTCAGGGATTGGCGCCCCAGATGCTATTGCATTAGCTATGATGGTGATATATCTTGACCCGATTGCTTTATCAGATTGCAGGTCTGCAGGATCACTATCCGCACCAGGTGCCCTACCACGCTTTAAGGAGCATAAAGAGTGTGCTATGTCCGCTTGGGTAAATAGTTGCAACACTGGAGGGGTAGGTGTTGGAGTAATAGATGAGCAAGTGTCCTTCTGTTGAGCGGTAGAACTATCATGGTTGTAAGAATATTCCCCAATAAAGTGGCCTACCCAGTTCTTTGGTGCGATATTAGTTGTAATGTTCAGATCGCTGTTTGCAGGGGCGCGTGCTGTCAGGAACCAAAATGTGCTGCAGTTCCTCTCTTGTGCAGCGTCACTAAGTGCAGCCCACCACTTATCGTCTTTTTCACATTTAGCTTTGTCGATGGCAGATTTGTAAGACTTTATGGCAGAGTTAATTGCTTTTACATCCTTAGATTTGATAGTTTGGATTAAATGCTTGCTTGAGGAGCGTCACTCTTTGTTAAACCAGTGATGCCTACCCTTAAGTATTTTACTATCAGGGGCTGTGTCTGCTGAGAAGAGGGCCGCGATACCCTTAAAACATGTGGTGTGAGTTAAGCTTATTTCCTCGTTAGTGTTTGTGGAGCCCCCCTCTAGACCCGTCAATGTGGTCCTTAAGGTGTCGTTAGCAACGTTAATAAGTGTTGGTCGAGCCAGAACCTAGTTCCACTTTAGGTGTCGTTTGTCATTAACCAGACTGATCCCCTTTGGTGCTTTAGCTGAGGTGTTGATTATGGGCAGGTGGCTGCTCAAAGCTAACAAGTGGGCTGAGAGACGATTATGGTCACTTTCAGATCTCTTGACAACCATCATATCAATGACTAAAGGCCGTAATCTTACATCGACTAGACAATAGTCAATTCTACTGGTATGGTTAACTTTTGTGTGACATCCCTTTACATCTGATTTGGTTCTGCCATTTAGTGCCCAAAGTCCAAATTCCATAGTCAATGATTTTGCTTGAACAGCAACCTGGGACCACCTTTTAATGGGTGGGATATCAAGGGCAGGGATAGACCATACCTGATCCTTCTCGTGGGTAGACCAAAGATCATCCCAGTCGAGAGGTTCAAATGTGACGTTAAAATCACCTGCCACAATAATTTTGTAATGCCGGGGATAGTTTTGCAAAAATACCTCCAGAATGGAGAGGGTTTTGGAGACCCGACCCCCCCAACCCCTCTGGCATAAATGTTAAAAATAATCACAACTGCATCAGCCCCGAATGATAGGCGAAGACCTAGCAGGTCGGGGGAATCAATGAATAGCTGTACTATGTGGCAGTTTGGTGACGTTCTAGTTCAAATGGCTAGACCCCCAGAGGGCCTGCCCCCGGTACTGGCCAGAGCAGAAACATAAAAGTTGGAGTAGCCAGTTTGAAAGAGTGGATCGGTTGACCATGTCTCTTGAAAAAGACATATGTCATGTTCATCAATAAAGGAGGTGAAGGAGGGGAGGTGAAGGATAGATCTCAGACCTGCCACATTCCATGAGACAATTCGTACCCCAGTGGTTGAATGGACAGCCCTGTCCACTGACATTTTTGAGGGTTTGGTTTCCAAAGGTGGGTTTAGCAGGTGAGATTGCTTATAAGTAGAGGGGTCACCATCACTATTGTCCAGTGAATCCTGAATTGAGTAATGATAAGCATCTGCGGGACCTGACCTGGTCCTAGGTGTGGTATTCTCATGCTTTGCTATCTGTACTGAGTGTGAATCACAGAGGAAAGAATGTATAATGTTATCGTGGCCATGCAGTAGATCACGGGCGGTTTGGTGGGATCTGTACAGAGAAGGATTGTGAGTGCTTGCGGGGGCAATAATGGGGGCTGCAGCCAGACCATAGACAGTTGTTTCATGCGAGTCAGGGGGAAGTTCAACATGTATTTCAGATGATACTTTAAGTCAATCATTCTCGCTATGAGCAGATGGATTACCTGTTGGGCAGTGGATAGGGTGGGCCATACAATGTGCAGATGGGCTAGGATATTTGAACTGGATATTGGATTGCTCTGGAGCACTTGTCCTTGCGTATAGGGTCACCAGGTTGTCCACCATACTCCTATCCCTGAATGCCAACTGTAAAATGTCAAAGTGTGTGCCAGGGTCGGGCCTTCTTACTGAATCAATTATATCCTCGAGTAGTACAGAGTAACAGCCTCTTACCTAAGTGGTATGGTATTGGATTGCAATAATGATTTATGGAACTCATTGTGTGTTGAGGAATTAACTGCTTAACTACCGCAATTAAGGAATTAACCATAGACTTTAGTTCTGACACCTCCCTTTTTAAATCTTGTCTGCATAGCATGTGCTGTGCATCTGACTGGACTGAGTGCTCATTTACGGCTACATCTACCGACCCGCCCACCCTGGTACATAGGTCTGGATGTTTATGAAAGGGGTAAAGAGTTCGATGCACTGAATAGGGTCGCTTGGATTAGCTGGAAGCTTATCCGCCGATATTGGGGGAGCGTGGCTGATGACATCCCTACCCTACCCCTGGCCTGAGGAGGCTGTAGCCTGTTGGCGGCGCTTTACAAATATATCGGCAATTTTCTTGTGGCCAACGCCCTTCCTGACAGGCGAGCACTCTCCTCCAATTCCGATGGGGGTGCTGTCCTGGGGGGGAGTTTAAGATTCCTTCACATTCGTCAAGAGGGTTGTCAATTCTGTCCATAACACAATTGTTGACTACATGCTTCTGTCTTTTCCGCTTAGTTTTTGACACTACCCCTGCCCCACCCTCTAATGCCTTCCTTTTGCCCATTTGCTTATAATTAATTGATAGCTTCTCAATGATGGACCTGCAAAAAGACACAGTAATGGCAAGAGTCAATGGCGCCTAATAAATGAAAAATGTTACAGGGTGGCCCAGCCTCTGGGCTACGATGGGCGTGGATGGGCCCACTCTTGGCCTGGACATTGCCCGGGTGCGGCCTGCGCCATGAAGTGACCCCACGCGCTATATAGCGCTCGTTGGTGTGATCAAGTGGATGCAGGTGCTCACAAGATGGCCGCCTCCTGGGGCCACAAAGAAGTCTGGGATATGTAGACCCTGCAGAGTTCCTGGCATGTCCCGCGCCAAAAGTGCCCCCACGCGCTATATATCGCTCATCGGTGTGATCAAGTGGATGCAGGTGCTCACAAGATGGCCGCCTCCTGGGGCCACAAAGCAGTCTGGGATATGTAGTCCCTGCAGAGCACCTGGCGCGTCCAGTGCCGTGAAGTGCCCCCACGTTCTATATAGTGCTCGTTGGTGTGATCAAGCGGATGCAGGTGCTCACAAGATGTCCGCCACCTGGGGCCACAAAGCAGTCTGAGATATGTAGTCACTGCAGAGTTCCATGCACATCCCGCGAAGTGCCCCCACGTGCTATATAGAGCTCGTTGGTGTGATCAAGTGGATGCAGGTGCTCACAAGACGGCTGCCTCCTGGGGCCACAAAGCAGTCTGAGATATGTAGTCCCTACAGAGTTCCCTGCTTATGATAATAAAACATTTGATAAATGTGATATAAGAATGAGAGCAGGGATTCATAAGAATCTAATACAACACCTTATCTAGGAGCTATGCAATGACATATGAACATGTTAAGCATAGAATAACATACACATATAAATGTATATACACACACACATATATACATACACACACTTATACACACATAATTTATTGTTATGACATAGTAACAATACATATTTCCTAAAGAACTATACATATTTAGAATATACACATAATCAGATTATAAATATTTATCAACAAAGGCATATGGATTCTATTGTTATTTGAATATGGTGGTTATGAAGGAAAGAGCCAAATCTTGAGTAGTCTTCTGAAGGCAAGATAGTTATCTGTGGATCTTATATTTGGGGGAAATTAATTCTATAGTTTGGCTGCTTGAACAGAGAAGGATGTACCACCTATTGTCTTTTTCTTGTATGGTGGTGATTTAAGGCAGTGTGCCAATCTTGAGCAGAGGTTTCTTTTTTTAATGTATTTGGTTATTTTGTTTCAGATAAAAAGTGATCCTGTTCCATGTATTGCTTTGTGGGAGATACAAAGCAGCTTGAAGGTGGATCTTCTGGCAATGGGTAACCAGTATAGTGCTCTCAAGGCAGGAGAGATGTGGTGTTGTGGCTTTACATATAATAGTAGCCTGTCAGTGGAGTTTTGAATATATTGTAGCTTTTTCATAATAGCTAGAGATGATCCGTGGTAGAGGCCATTGGCATAATCCAGTTTGGATAGTACAAAAGAGATAGTATCCTGCACCTTGTGTGGAAATCCAAGGTGGGGAAAGATGTGTTGAAGAGTCTTCAAGGTGATGAAGCTTGATTGTGCTAATTTGTCCACTTGGGCATTCATTGTTAACTTGGAGTCCATGGTAATTCCAAGGTTTTTAATTTACTTGGATACTTGAGGAGGTGGTCCGGGATCATCAGGCCAGGAGCGCAGTGGGTCATAATTTTCCCAGTCACTGCATGTGACTATTTCCATTTTGGAAGCATTTAGTTTGAGATGGCTCCAAATTATCCACTGATCAACGGCGCTGAGACAACTGAAGTTTTGTGAGTTTTCAATGTTTTTGGGGCATTCCAATTTAAGTTTTAAGTAGTATTTGTGTGTTATCTGCATAGTTGTAGCATGTGAGTTGAAAACCATTGATCAATTCTGGTAATGATATCATGTAGATGTTGAAAAGCAAAGGTGAGATGAATGATCCTTGGGGGGCCCCAACTTTTGTGAAGTAGGGTTTGGACGAGAAGGGAGGAGAATAGATAATATTAGTTCTGTTTTGAAGGTACGATGTAATACAGTCGAAGCAGTCCCTTCTATGCCGACTTCGTGGAGTCTTTGAATTAGGGTATCATGGTCAACAGTGTCAAAGGCTGCCGAGAGGTCCAGGAGAAGTAGTGAGGCAACTCCATTGCATTCGACTGTGTTTTTTAAGATCCTCCCAAATTGCTATGAGTGCTGATTCAGTTCCTCTTCCTCAGCGGAATCCAGTTTGGTAGTCTGAAAGTATGGAATTGTCTTCAATGAATTGTGACATCTGGGAAAATGCTGCTCTTTCTATCAGTTTGCCCATTTGTGATTGGTCTGTAATTGTTGGGGTCCTGTAGGTCTAGGTTTGTTTTCTTTAATAACGGACGTATGTATGGCTTTTTCAGGTCTTCAGGAAAGGTTCCCGTAGTTAAAGTGTTATTAACTCTTCTCCTTAAATGTATGGCACCAGAGGTAGATAAAAGAATGTTCTTGAAGATGTGTGGTGGACCAGGGTCAGAATGGCAACTGGAAGACCTGCTTGCGTTGACCAAATCCATACATTCACCTTGTGATATTTGTTCGACGAAGTGCAGAGGCTGGGTTGGTTTATTCTTGGAGGGGATTTTAGGAAAATGGTTTGTGCTGATGGTTTTCTTCCATTTTGAATAGGAGTCCAATGTGTCTGCCTTGGTTGTGTAGTGAGTTTCCAGTTTGTTTCTGAAATCTCAAGTAGTGGGATGACTTCCTTCCATGTATTTAGGTTGTTGAAATTAATTGAGAATTTTATAAAATTCTTTGGTTGCAGATTTAGGGGGTCATTCTGACCCTGGCGGTCTATGACCGCCAGGGTCGCAGATGACTGAAGCACCGCCAACAGGCTGGCGGTGCTTCAAAGCCCATTCTGACCGCGGCGGTAAAGCCGGATTTCCCCCGGCTGGGCTAATTCTCCATGGCGGCGCTGCAAGCAGCGCCGCCATGGGGATTCCGACCCCCTTCCCGCCAGCCTGTTTCTGGTGGTTTTCACCGCCAGGAAGAGGATGGCGGGAACGGGTGTCCTGGGGCCCCTGGGGGCCCCTGCACTGCCCATGCCACTGGCATGGGCAGTGCAGGGGCCTCCTAACAGGGCCCCAGCATGCTTTTCACTGTCTGCTTATTTAAGTTGTAAGTTTGCACTGATTTTGAGTAAAAAAACTATCGATGGATGCATGTATGCAAGTTGCTGTGGGGTGTGTTTTATGTCGGAAAGTTATCAAATGGGGCCTGACCATGTAATAGGTGTGATGCTATGAATAGTGACTAGTTCAGGCTTTGCAAAAATGATATCTAGGATGTGTTTAGCGCTGTGTGTGGGATTGTGTACAATCTGATGTAGGTTCAATATGACTAGGCCAGTGGTGATAGCTTTTGGATGGGGCAAACTGGGTTTGTCAAACCAAATGTTTAGATCCCCAAGTATGCATAGGTTTGAGTATAATGTTATAAGGTTTGAGACAGTATCTTGAAAAGTGTCTGGGAATGTTGAGTTGTTAAGTGGAGGTCTCTAAAGGAGGAGAAAGTTACAGGAGGAAGTTGAATAGTGTTGCATTTGGTGAGGAGGGCCTCACAGCCTTGTATGGAAATGTTGTCTGTTTAACTGAGATGTATTGCTTGTTTGAATATAATAGCTAGTCCACCTCCTCTCTTGCCTATATGGTTTTGTGTGATGGGTTGATAGCCCGGAAGAATGCCTTGATGCAACACTAGGGCCATGGCATCTCCCAACCTAGATACCGTTACGAATAGTAAGTCAGGTTGTGTGTCCGTGAGCAGGTGGTAGATGTGGTGATTGTTTTTTTAAAGTGATCGAGCATTTATGAGCAGGCAGTTTAGAAAATGTGTGTTTGTGGTGATGTTGTTTTGTTTTGGAGAAGGGTGAGCAGTATAATTTGAGCTTGTAGCATGTGTGTTGTTAGATGTGATAACTGAGTGAGTCTAACAATAGTCCTGTTTTTCAATATAGTGTTCCTCTTCCAGCAGACTTCGGAGGCATTTTGTTGGGTCTGTGTGTGTTGGTGGTGGACATGGTCCACCTCCTCTCTTGCCTATATGGTTTTGTGTGATGATTTGAAAGCCCGGAAGAATGGCTTGATGCAACACTGGGACCATGGCATCTCCCAACCTTGATACCGTTACGAATAGTAAGTAAGGTTGTGTGTCCGTGAGCAGGTCGTAAATGTGGTGATTGTTTTTTTACAGTGATCGAGCATTTATGAGCAGGCAGTTTAGAAAATATGTGTTTGTGGTGATGTTGTTTTGATTTGGAGAAGGGTGAGCAGTATATTTTGAGCTTGTAGCAGGTGTGTTGATAGATGTGATAAATGAGTGAGTGTAACAATAGTCCTGTTTTTCAATATAGTGTTCCTCTTCCAGCAGGCTTTGGAGGCATTTTGTTGGGTCCGTGTGTGTTGGTGGTGGACATGGTGGCTGAGAGAGACATGAAGAGTTCACTTTTATTGTAGAGTAGCCTTATTATGTAATAGACAAGGAGATGCAAAGTTGTTAAGAGTGGTATGTTGTTTATTTAGTTTGCGTCTTTTTAGTGTAGAAGGAGTATGGGGTGGGGTGGTTGAGGAGCATTTTGAACATGATATAAGGCTCTAAGGAAAAGACAGGAGTTGTGCACACCACTCCAATGGCCAGCACTGGGGACCAGGGTCCTCTTGGCATAGCCATTGGACCCAGTGCCATGTAGGTGGGACTATTTCAGGGCCCACAATGGCACTTTAAAAAAAAAAATGTACCTGTACCGAACTACATCCCCCATCCTTCGCTGTCCCTCTGGGTGGGTGGGGGTGTCCCTGGGGCCTGGGGAGGGCACCTGTGGACCTATTCCATGCTGTTCCACTATGGAAATAGGCCCACAGGTCCCCTAACGCCTGCCCTGACCCAGGCGTTAAATAATGGTGCAAAGTTGACCCCTATTCCCCCGTCCGTGATTTTAGCATGGGGATAGATATGGGGCTAAGGCCATAGAGTCACTTTTTGCACTTGAATGCCTACCTTGCATTTCATTGACGCAAGTTAGGTTCCCACGTCCAAAAAATGACTTTAACTCCATAACTTTGGCGCTAGATGGGTCTAGCGCCAAAGTATAAATATGGAGCTCGTTTTGCACCGAATTAGCATTAAAAGAAAATGATGCAAATTTGGTGCAAAACAAGTATAAATATGCCCCTAAATTATGCGATGGATGAGAGGCGGCTGAATGAATGTTGCTGTGTTGGGGTGCTTGTGGTAGATGTTTGTGAGGAGTGAGAATACAGGAATAATGATTGGTAAGGATCTGTATTCTTTGAGTAGTCATGAAGGTGAGAGTGGGTTTGACGGAAAGTATTATGAAAGTTGGTGTTATTTTGATGTGTTGATGTGTGTGGTCTGTTTTGTTTTTGTGGCATAGTGAGAGGAGATATTGATGTAGTGATTTTCTGTGGAGGATTTCTAAGTGAGTTATTGCTGGTGAGTAATATTAGGATATTACAAGGGAAGTTGATGTGTTTTGGAGACAAGTGTATGAAGTGTGTAAGAGGGGATGGATGTGGATCAGGGGTGTTTGTGTTATTTTTGATCACTGGAAGAGGTAAGATGTGTGGTGGAGTGGAGTGCGAGGATTGTATGGTTGTGTGTAATTGGGGAAAATAAGGGGAGGTGTTTGTAGATGGTGTGTTGGAAGGCTGGGTTTAGGTGTTGTCATCATAAAAAGGGGTTTGGCAGGAGCAAACAGAGGATAGTGCTGTTGGTTTGAATGAACAAGGAGTGTGTATCTGGATGGCTGAAAGTAATGTATAATGTGGTTTTGTGTTGTGTGAGCGATGGCAGGTTGTGTTAGTGGGAATGGACAGAGTAGGGTATGCTGTGAAAATGAAGGTGTTTCACTGTTGTAGGTGTGGTGGATATGTGTATAGGTGTGGTAAATGGGGTGTTGTGTTGGTTAATGAGACATTGTAATCTGTATGAAGTCAGTTTGAGATGGATGAGTTACATGTCTTTGCTGATAAATGTTTGCATGTTGATGGATGTGTACGTAGTAAGGTCCTTTATGGTAAAAGGAAAATTAGGCACCATTTCTGGCCCTAGGCCCGACCAGTCCCGAACAGACCCAAACAGGCAAATGCCCTTGTCCTTTCCGCCCTTAGCCTCGATGCCCGGGCTGAGACGCCCTAAGCCCTAGGCTTAAATAGCCCTATTGGCCAATAGAACCCTAGAACTCTAACTGATCAGATTTGTAACCTTAGACCCCACAACCAATGAGAGACCCAGCCCGATTCCCCAATCATACTCCTAGTCCTGACAACCAATCACAACACTAATCCCAAAAACCATGAACCAATAGGAATCTCAACCCTAGTACCAATCACAACCCCAACCCTAAAAACAGGAACCAATAGGAACCTCAACCCTAGTACCAATCGCAACACTAACCCTAAAACCACGAACCAATAAGAATTTCAACCCTAGTAACAATCACAACCCCAACCCTAAAAACAGGAACCAATAAGAATCTGAACACCAGTACAAATCACAACACCAACCCTAAAAACAGGAACCAATAAAGATCTCAACCCTTCTACCAATCACAACCCCAACCCTAAAAACATGAACCTATAAGAATCTCAACCCTGGAACCAATCACAACCCCAACCCTCAATACAGTACCAATTCCAACCCCAACCTTAAAAATAGAAACAAATAGGAATCTCAACCATTGTACCAATAACAACACCAACCTTAAAAACATGAACCAATAAGAATATCAACCCTAGTGCCAATAACAACACCTACTCTAATGCTTAAATCAATAGAAATACTAATCCCAACAACCAGTCACAACAACATATGCAACAACCAATAGAAACTTATGTAAGGGCCAAGTTAACTGAAGCATAAGTCATTGTGGGAAGGGACTAGGAAGCTGCTGCTCTATTCAGAATCTCCTTGGATACAGAGAGGCTGATTCCACACTTCCAAGCTAGCAGAGTCTACTTTCCAGGTAGGGGAGAGAATGCAAAAGCACAGGTAGTAGTACAAAACACTTTTTTATCAAATAATACAATTTCCCAGAAGGGCTAGGGCTTCTTATCTAGGTCTCCTGGGATTCCTTGATCACTGGTCTGTATTAGGCCATTGGGAAAAGATTGGGCATAGAGTCCAATGGCATAGAATAGCACGGAGTGGAGAAGGATGGCATAGAGTTAAGTGTTGTACAGTAGATTGTTTCAGTGTAGAGTGAAGTTGTCTAAAGTGGAGTAGTGAGGGGTAGAGTGTAGTGGCAGAGAGTAGTGTAGAGTACAATGGTGTAGAGTACAGTGGTGCAGAGCACAGTGGTTCAGAGTAGATTAGAGTGGCATAGAGTGGATTGGCATAGAGTTGACTGACTTACAGTGGAGTGGTACAGAGTTTAGTGCAATAAGGCAGAGTGCAGTGGCAGGGAGTGCAGTGTTGTGGAGTGGAGTAGGGTGGCATAGTGTAGAATGGTGCAGAGCAGAGTGGAGTGGCCTAGACTGGATTAGGGTAAAGTGCCTTGGCACAGAGTAGAGTGGTACAGAGCTAATAGGTATGGACTGGAGTGGTGCAAAGTAGAGTGCAGTGACATGGAATGGTGCAAAGTGGAGTGGAGTAGCGTAAAGAGGTGTATGCATGGTATGGAAATGCACTGCCATTAAAGACAACACATCTTCAGTTGAAATTACCATTACATTTGCACAGACATACAGCTTTAAAGATAAACTTATACAGCCCACAAATATTAATGTGTGGGAATTTCATTACCTAGTGTATTGATCTGTTTTTATGATATTAGAGTATTTATTTTCACCACACTTCTATTCTTAAATATCCACACATTTCAGTTACTGACATTTAAATTTTGTTGTGTGGTAGAACAAATAGCATCCCACAGCCTTCCTCCAGCAAACCCCCAGGAGGGCAGCATGATTTTCATATAAATCTTCTCACTTTGAACCCAGAGAAAGAAAGATAAGGCCTGTCCTTTAACTGTGGTCTTTGAAAGCACAGCAATTGTGACAAGATAAGAACAAGATTTAAAGGCCTGTTTATAGAATTCAAACACTGGTGAAAGGATATAGTAAACAAATAATGCTCTATAGGAGGGGTGAACTCAAGCTAGACAGCCCAAAATAAATACAGCTAGCAAATAGAACCCAAGCAAAAGTGAGTTACAACCCACAAAGCCAATGGTAAACAAAATGCAAAATGCATTCTCAGGGAAGCTTTCCAAATGTCCCCTAAATGTCTTTAGCAAACCAGACAGCTGTGGGGTCTGGTAGGCTTCGACCTAATGAACTCAGCCTTCAGCCTCGTTTTTCTATATGGTTATGGAACCCCTCTGTGACTTACAATATCCTTATAATGTACAGCAGGGGCTACTTTATGTCTTATATTAAGAACGATGTACTGAAAGTAACAATCTCCTGCAAGGCTGAGTAAACCTGCACACTGAACCTCCATACCTCATCTCCTGGACCAGTGCACTGTCCCCCACCCCTACATCACTTGGAGGGGTGCTGTGTGAAATGGAATATTCATGAAAAATCATTTATGATGCACGTCAGAAGATTGGCTTACAGATCATGCCCTTTGTAGCACAGCTTAAAATATATGCAGAACTATCACTCCCTCCTTTGATACCCAAAAATATCTGAGGTCTGCTATGTACCTTTTATCCCATGCTGCTGAAGACAACAATGTTAAACCACCGGCCTCCTCTAGCCTAACCCACACATCAGAGTAAGATTTTATGACAAAAAAAAAATGCTGCCACTACTTGGAGATCTGACAGGCTAGAATACAATCTAACCACTGTGACAGTCAAACTGTATCTTGCTATTTAGGGCCTTTTGCACATGCTATAGTGGGCATGGACTGCACTCACTGTATTTTTCTGTAAGATTGGGAAATGTATGTAGATTAATTTTAATACAGTGATACAAACACTATAGTGACGATGCCTTGGTCTACTGCCATCGGGAACACTAGAATCGAGTGATTGTGCACTGCAGTGGTGTTTTTTTTCATAATTATGGATTTACCACATTTGCCGCAAAGTCCATCCTCTGCTGCATAACCTACAGATTTAAGCAAAAAAAATTGTTTCTAGTTCAAAGGGTTCAAAAGTTACTAAAATCAAAGTAACACATGCCCTGCACAATGGAAGGCCCCTTTTCAAAAGGTGACTGATAACCTCTCTTTTGCATGTGGCTATATTTAGGTGTTAAACTGTTGCTAATGAGGTGCAACCTAAAGCCAGAGAGTGTTAACAAGTGCAAAAATAACTAAATAATGAAATACTATCACAAAATGTGTCATGTTATGCTGCTTAATTTGGTTCTTTGTGCCACAGAATGTAGTCAACCCTGCCAAATAATTTGTCCCTCTGTTGCTGCATATTTCCAGTGGCCCTGACTATCACCAATATATCAGCAAGCAACTGTTATTCTCTGTTTTTTGCCATTTTTTTCACAGTATTCATACAATTTGAAAATGAATTAAAAAAATGATGATATAAGTCAAACAATAATGTTAACCCCTTTGCTGCCGGGCCTTTTCCCCCTCCTGTGCCGAGCCTTTATTTGGCTATTTGGGGCAGTTCGCGCTTAGGCCCTCATAACTTTTTGTTCACATAAGCTACCTATGCCAAATTTGTGTCCTTTTGTTCCCAACATCCTAGGGCTTCTAGAGGTACCCAGACTTTGTGGGTTACCCTGAAGGAGACCAAGAAATTAGCCAAAATACAGTAAAAAAGTTTTTTTTTTAAAAATTGGAAAAAAGGGCTGCAGAAGGCAGCTCGTGTTTTTTTCCCCTGAATATGGCATCAACAAAGGGTTCACGGTGTCAAGATCACCATCTTCCCAGCTTTCAGGAACAGGCAGACTTGAATTCGGAAATGCCAATTTTTCAATACAATTTTGTCATTTTACTGGGACATACCCCATTTTTACTATTTTTTGTGCTTTCAGCCTCCTTCCAGTTAGTGACCAAAATGGGTGAGAAACCAGTGCTGGATCCCAGAAAGCTAAACATTTCTGAAAAGTAGACAAAAGTCTGAATTCAGCAAGGGGTCATTTGTGTAGATCCTATAAGTGTTTCCTACATAAAATAACAGCTGAAATAAAAAAATATTGAAATTGAGGTGAGAAAAACAGCCATTTTTCTCCACATTTTACTCTGTAACTTTTTCCTGCGATGTCAGATTGTTTAAAGCAATATACCGTTACATCAGCTGGACTCTTCTGGTTGCGGGGATATATAGGGCTTGTAGGTTCATCAAGAACTCTAGGTACCCAGAGCCAATAAATGAGGTGCACCTTGCAATGGGTTTTTATTCTAAACCGGGTATACAGCAATTCATAGGCTGAAATATAAAAAGTGAAAAATAGGTATCAAGAAAACCTTTGTATTTCCGAAATGGCCACAAGATAAGGTGTTGAGAAGCAGTGGTAATTTGCACATCTCTGAATTCCGGGGTGCCCATACTAGCATATGAATTACAGGGAATTTCTCAAATAGACGTCTTTTTCACACACTGCCTTACATTTGGAAGGAAGAAATGTAGAGAAAGACAAGAGGAAATAGCACTTGTTTGCTATTCTGTGTTCCCCCAAGTCTCCCGATAAAAACGGTGCCTCACTTATGTGGGTAGGTCTAGCGCCCACGAAAGGAAATGGCTCAAAACACAACGTGGACACATCACATTTTTTCACAGAAAACAGAGGTGTTTTTTACAAAGTGCCTACCTGTGGATTTTGGCCTCTAGCTCAGCCGGCACCTGGGGAAACCTAGCAAACCAGCGCATTTTTTAAAACTAGACACCTAGGGGAATCCAAAATGGGGTGAATTTTGGGTCTCTGACCAGGTTCTGTTACCCAGAATCCTTTGCAAACCTCAAAATTTGACCAAAAAAACACCTTTTCCTCTCATTTCGGTGACAGAAAGTTCTGTAATCTGAGAGCAGCCACAAATTTCCTTCCACCCAGTGTTCCCCCAAGCCTCCCGATAAAAATAGTACTTCACTTGTGTGGGTAGGCCTAGTGCACACGAAAGGAAATGGCCCAAAACACAACGTGGACACATCACATTTTTTCACAGAAAACAGAGGTGTTTTTTACAAAGTGCCTATCTGTGGATTTTGGACTCTAGCTCAGCCGGCACCTGGGGAAACCTAGCAAACCAGCACATTTTTGAAAACTAGACACCTAGGGGAATCCAAGATGGGGTGACTTGTGGGGCTCTGACCAGGTTCTGTTAGCCAGAATCCTTTGCAAACCTCACAATTCGACCAAAAAAACACTTTTTCCTCTCATTTCGGTGACAGAAAGTTCTGGAATCTGAGAGGAGCCACAAATTTCCTTCCACCCAACGTTCCCCCACGTCTCCCGATAAAAACGGTACCTCACTTGTGTGGGTAGGCCTAGCGCCCACGAAAGGAAATGCCCCAAAACACTATCTGGACACATCAAACTTATCAAATACAAAACTACCTGTTTTTGCAGGGGGGCACCTGCGTTTTTGGTCCTGGACTCAGAAGCCTTCTAAGGAAACCTACCAAATCCAAACATTTCTGAAAACTAAACACTCGAGGGAGTCCAGTGAGGTGTGACTTGCGTGGATCCCCCGATGTTTTCTCACCCAGAATCCTCAGCAAACCTCAAATTTTGCTAAAAAATCACATTTTCCACCATTTCTGCGTGGGATCACAGCACTGGGACACATTTCATACCACCCAATGTTTCCCTCAGTCTCCTGGTAAAAATTATACCTCATTTGTGTAGATGGGCCAAGTGCTTGTGAAAGGGAAAAGCGAAAAACATGTCGATATTGAGGGGGAACAAAGGGGGTCCAAAAGGGCAGTTTGAAAAAAAACATTTTTAGGTTGACAAGTGCAGCAGAATTTTTATCGGTATAGATAAGACAATGCTGGGTGGTAGGATTTTTTTGGATTCCTGCAGATTCTGGAAGGTTCCATCACAAAAACGTGGGAAAAATGTGTGATTTCCAGCAAAGTTGGAGGTTTTCAGGGGATTGTGGGTACAAATATGGTGGGGGGTGCATGTGAAACACACCACCCTGGAATCACCCAGATGTTTAGTTTTCAGATGTGTCTAGGTCTTGTGGATTTTTCTACATGGCAGCGTCCCAAAGTCCATAAAGTGCAGCCCTCACCATTCCAAGTGGGACGATTTTGAGAGTAAGCCAAGTTCTCATGGCCCAAATGTAAAACTAAAACCCAAAATAATCAAATGTCTTCTTGCTTGCTGTGGGATAAGATGTTTTAGAGTCCAGGGGAGAGCTGAAAGACTGTTACCCCCTTCGGTTGAGGTGGGGGCGTAACCAGGCACATACTGGTTGGTAACCACCACCCCAATATTTTTTTTTTGTTTTTTAATTCCCTGCCATCTAGTAGACATTCTGCCCCCTGGGGTGTGGATCAGGGCTAATGGCAGAACAACTTTGGCCCCATTTATTTGGGGTGGAGGTATGGCCATACCCCCACCCTCTTATTTTTGGAGAAAAAAAACTTCCCTGTCCTCTGGTGGGCTTTCTGCCCCCTGCTCCCCCTTGGGGCAGATTGGCCTAACAAAAATTGGCCGATCTGCCCCCAAGGGGGGCAGAAATGGTCTAAATACAACTTTCCCCCAGGGGAGCTACCTTTGCCTAATGGGTCGCTCCCTATCTCTAAAAAAACAAACATACAAAAAAAAAACACAAAACAAAACATTTGGCCTGGCACCTAGAGGTTTCTTCCCCCCCTGGGGGCAGATTGGCCTAATAACAATAGGCCGATATCCCCCCAGGTAGGGCAGAAATGGCTTAAAGTATAATTTGCCCCTCTCCTTTGTTCTCACAGGTACTTTGTTCTCACAGGGACAACTGTAAACAGTACACAAAAAAGCAGAGGGCGTTAGTGGCCTCCTCATTCACCATCATTCTGTGACCACCATATTGGTTACTGATGACTTGAGGCAGGTCATCAGTCAAAGTGCATGGCCATTATAATTAGCGCTTTTTGCACGCTAATGACCCTGCAAGTCATAGAAGTGGAGGGGAAATTATTTGGTTCCCTTGTCCCCCCCACCCTTTTTCCCATGTCCCCCACACTACAAAATCTGGGGGATATATGTCTGCATCCCTCACACTTCCTACGACCATGCAAATGTGCATTATCTTGCTGGATCTGATTCAGATCCACTTCCAAAATGGCTAGCTGTAAAACAAATATATAATTCTTAAACTGCTATGGGTAAAGTATTAATAGTGACTGGTACCTACAATTCACTTTCACATATAATTTGCAGACCGAAGTTAAGCGCACGTCTGATGCTCATACACTTCAGTGATTCACACTTCACGGACAGTGCACAAGATTCACTATTTAAATAGGTTTTTGGAGAAGTGATCGTGCTGAAGCCTTACATGTGTATTCTCAAGTCACCTATCAATGTGAAGTAGTGGGCTTTGCATCTCTGTCCTTGTGCTCCTTGCATATTCTGATTCATTCTGTTAGTTAAAATGGTACATTTCATGTATATTGGGTTTTTGTTGGGAAAATCACAATAGACAGTTTAAATTATAAGCCAGAAGAGGTTATTGACTTGGTGGGTAGAAGCAGTGTAGGGCCATTGATCTCAGTCAACCTACAAAATAATACAGTTCACTCAGATACTCACTTAAGTATTAGTCCCACACTCATTCATACTTTCACTCACTCACTAAATCACTCAGTTCCTGGCTAAGTCATTGACTCAATAATTCAGAACTGAACAGCCAGAAGGCTCCTGGAGATATGGCAGCTCATTACATACAACCAGCCTATTAGGTTTCCACTTGCTTGTAGTATATGCAAGAATAATGATCAAAAGTTTTCACACCATGCACAAGGATTGCCATGGCAGAAGCCCTGACATATGAAGAATATAGTCACCCATTATGTGCCAACAGGAAACAGTTCTAGGTTTCGCCAATGCTTACCTAACATTCAGCGTTTAGTTAGAGTTAAAATCGACAGATACCCCTGTGTGTCCAAGAATCCAAAATAATCCAAAGATTCAGAGTAGAATCACAGTAGAACCAAACTACTGTATTTGCAGGAAAGGAATACAATGTCAATTCTTTAGGTGTGTAATGCAACTAAATCCACACTCAGAGGAAGTGACTGAAGACTTTTAAACTTTCATGTTACTGATTGGACTCTCGTTCTTTCTGTATTTCATTTTTCTTCATTCCATCAATCCCCTTGAAGTCACAGAAAGGAAACATGCTGCATTCAATAACAGATTATCCATGCAGATAATTTACTCATTTGCTAAAACAATTGATACTTTACCTATTGCAGGAAGTGTCTCACTTACACAATGACCCTTTGCCTGATTTAGAACTTGGCGAATGGGTTACTCTGTCACAAAGGTTTTGGATATTGTGTCTGCATTTGAATCCCATAGGCTATAATGGGATTTATATTTCAGCGGAATAGACATCCCTTACCGTTTTGTTGGAGTAACCTGCCCGCCGAGTTCTAAATGAGGCCACTAGTCTGTAATTCACTAATTAGTTACTCAATGGCACAGTCACAAGCCCACTGAGTCATTGAAGAAAGACATGATTTGTTCTTCTGTTTAGAAGAATCCATGATATTAAAATCATACTACTTTTAAATATTTTAATACTATTTGATGGTGCACCTGGCTACACAAGTGTGGTTATTATAGCGTTGCTTCTTTCTTGCTGTCAATGGGAGATGGCTGCATTGTAGCTAGGGTGGAATACCTCTAGTTGCACTGTGTGTGCCTGGTTCTATCTTCTAGAACTGGCACACACAGGGGCCTACATAAGGATAAGTAATCATAACTCCAGTAGTGCTAATTTGTATGCTCACAAATGCTAGTAACTAACATCCAGCCAGAAGGTTCTGCCTATTTCTTCCCTATATTTTATGTGCGGTGGTCTCAGCACACGACTGTGGAGAGCTATGCATGTAGAAGTTGACATTTGTGGTGTAAATGTAGAAGAGGCCCAAGAGTAAGTGGTAGGAAAAAAAAGAATATCCAGTACAAAATGGAAGGAGTAAGGGTAATGTTAAGGAGGAACATAGAGAGGCATTTGTAAATACTGAAATACACTCACAAAAGGATAAATTACTTCATATTCCTCTAAGATGCCCTTACATCTCCTCCAGCAGGACCATTGACCAAACAGGTTCTGCTATACCCTTTGATGCCTTAAAATACGTTATACACCATACATTGTCAGTCACTGGTACGCCTGGCTCTCTCATACAGATGCTAAAGTGTTTTTTTGTGTCAAAAATAGATATATACATATTATGAGAAAATCTTTAAAATATATAAAGCAGGCACAACAAGTAACTATATCTAAACTTACTCGAGAACATGTTGCAAAAAGGCTTCAGTAACAATCAGAAAACTTGCTTCTGGGGAGGGACGGTGTCAACAGTCAAGACTGCACTACACATATCAATAGATGAAACTCACTAAAATATCAACCAATCCAACCAAACACAAAGTGCCCACATAAGAAGGCAAGCTATAAAATAATTTTTTTGATCACAAAAGTGAATGTTTTAGTTGTCTTGCCCTCATTTTGAGGAACAGTTTTTGGAGAAGGAGAGAGAGGATTTACAAGTAAAGGATCAACATGTTTGGGATACCCAGAGAAGCATTCCATGTTAGATACCACCCGTTGCGATCTTTGACATGGTTGTAGACTGCGCTCAGGACATCACTGAATGTGTCGAAATAATTGCTGCGCTAAGTCTCCAGCAAATTGCATCTTTCCACTGTGTCAGAGAGGACTCATTGAGAATCACACAGGCAAGACAATTATGCTTCTTGTGACAACCAAGCAGCAGCCAAGTGCACCAGTTTATTGCCATGCCACAATCACAATGGGAAGGCAATGTGTGGCAAGGGAATTTTATTCTACTGTCCAGTTCCCTCAGGTATTTGGTGCAACTGGTTGCACTCATTTGGGAACTTCAGCAATGAATCCTCTACATTGTTGATAGCAGTGAAGCTGCTATATGTAATGCTAGGAGCAACACCATTAATGTTAAGGCTGCCTTTCTTGACTGCATACTCAATAGCTACATTTTCTACTCTTACACATCAGTTGCTTGCTGGGGATTCCAGTAACAAATGGAAACTGGGTAAGTTTTACTAACTCACACTGTGATTGCATGTATCTTTATAGAATGGCATTTCAAATATCACCATTCATACCTTCGCCTCATCATGAGAAAAAAACATTACACTAACATTGTATACACGTATGTATAGAATGTTTGCCACATTCTCATGTTAACTACATTACAAGAAAATATCACATGACTCTTCTGCCTGAAATACTGTGGGTGAATGTTTGACATTGTTCAGCATTCTGTTCATCACTTGTTCTTTCTGCATTTGTTGCCCCAAGTGGGAAGGGTATGCCCAGAAGTGGGTCTCGTGCTCCCCATGCCACTGGAATCAAGCTAGCCTTGCTGATGAAGGGTGATACCCTGAAACTGGTCCTTGGATGCTTGTTTCCAGTCCAGGGAGGACCTGACTTGGCAGTTCGGGCTGGACTGTTCCCATGGGGAATAGGGTCAAGACTGATTTGCATATGGCTGGGTCCAAACTGGAACAGCATGGGTAACAAAAAAAGATGGATTTAGGCCCAGATCTCTGTACTGGGGGTGAATATTTGACGTTGTTGAGCATTATGTTCATCACTTGTTCTTTTTGCATTTGTTGCCCCAAGTGGGAAGGGTATGCCCAGACATGAGTCCAGTGCTTCCCCATACCACTGGAATTAAGCTAGTGTGGCTTGTAAAGGGTGATACCCTGAAACTGGTTCTAGGATGCTTGTTTCCAGGGAAGACCTGACTTGGGAGTTCTGAACAGGGTCAAGACTGATTTGCATATGGCTGGGACCAAACTGGAACAGCACGGATAGCAAAAAAACAACGGATTTAGGCCCAGATCCTTGTACAGGGGGTGAATGTTTGACATTGTTCAGCATTCTACCTATCACTTGTTCTTTTTGCATTTGTTGCCCCAAGTGGGAAGAGTACGCCCAGATGTGAGTCCTGTGCTCCCCATGCCACTGGAATCAAGCTACCCTGGCTGATGAAGGGTAATACCATAAAACTGGTCCTAAAATGCTTGTTTCCAGTCCAGGGAGGACCTGACTTGGCAGTTCACGTTGGATTGATCCTATGGGGAACAGGGTCAAGACTGATTTGCATATGGCTGGGTCCAAACTGGAAGTGCATGGATAGCTAAAAAAGGATGGACTTAGGCCCAGATCTCTGTACTTGACATTGTTCAACATTCTGTCCATCACTTGCTCTTTTTGCATTTTTTGCCCTAAGTGGGAAGGGAATGCACAGACGTGGGTCCCGTGCTCACCATGCTACTAGAATCAAGCTAGCCTGGCTGATACCCTGAAACCGGTCCTAGGATGCTTGTTTCCAGTCCAGAGACAAACTGATTTGTTAGTTCGGGCTGGACTGTTCCCATGGGGAACAGGGTCAAGACTGATTTGCATATGGCTGGGTCCAAACTGGAATGGCATGGGCAGCAAAAATTCCGATGGATTTAGGCCCAGATCTCTGTACTGGTGGTGAATGTTTGACATTGTTCAGCATTCTGTCCATCTCTAGTTCTTTCTGCATTGTTGCCCCAAGTGTGAAGGGTATACCCAGACGTGGGTCCCGTGCTCCCCATGCCAGTGGAATCAAGCTAGCCCTACTGATGAAGGGTGATATCCTGAAACTGGTTCTTGAATGCTTGTTTCCAGTCCAGGGAGAACTTGACTTGGGAGATCGGACTGGACTGTTCTCATGGGGAACAGGGTCAAGACTGATGTGCATATGGCTGGGTCCAAACTGGATTGGCATAGGCAGCAAAAAAATGATGGACTTAGGCCCAGATCTCTGTTCTGGGGGTGAATGTTTGACATTGTTCAGCATTCTGTCCGTCACTTGATCTTTCTGCATTTGTTGCCCCAAGTGGGAAGGGTATGCCAAGACGTGGGTACCGTGCTCCCCATGCCACTGGAATCAAGCTAGCCTTGCTGATGAAGGGTGATATCCTGAAACTGGCCTTTGGATGCTTGTTTCCAGTCCAGGGAGGACCTGACTTGGCAGTTCGGGCTGGACTGTTCCCATGGGAAAGAGGGTCAAGATTGATTTGCATATGACTGGGTCCAAACTGGAACGGCATGGGTGACAAAAAAAACGATAGATGTAGGCCCAGATCTCTGTACTGGGGTTGAATGTTTGACGTTGTTGAGCATTTTGTCCATCACTTGTTCTATTTGCATTTGTTTCCCTAAGTGGGAAGGGTATGCCCAGATGTGAGTCCAGTGCTTCCCCCCCCCATGGCACTGGAATCAAGCTAGCCTGGCTTATGAAGGGTGATATCCTGAAACTGGTTCTAGGATGCTTGTTTCCAGGGATGGCCTGACTTGGGAGTTCGGATTAGACTGTTCCCATGGGGAACAGGGTCGAGACTGAATTGTATATGGCTGGGTCCAAACTGGAACAACACAGATAGCAAAAAAACAATGGATTTAGCCCCAGATCTCTGTAATGGGGGTGAATGTTTGATATTGTTCAGCATTCTGTCTATCACTTGTTCTTTCTGCATTTGTAGCCCCAAGTGGGAAGAGTACGCCCAGATGTGAGTCCTGTGCTCCCCATGCCACTGGAATCAAGCTACCCTGGCTGATGAAGGGTGATACCATAAAACCGGTCCTAAAATGCTTGTTTCCAGTCCAGGGAGGACCTGACTTGGCAATTCACGTTGGATTGATCCTATGGGGAACAGGGTCAAACTGATTTGCATATGGCTGGGTCCAAACTGGAAGTGCATGGACAGCTAAAAAAGGATGGATTTAGGCCCAGATCTCTGTACTCGGGTGAATGTTTTCATTGTTCAGCATTCTTTCCATCACTTGTTCTTTTTGCATTTGTTGCTCCAAGTGGGAAGGCTATGCCCAGATGTGAGTCTCTTTCTCCCCATGCCACTGGAATCAAGCTACGCTGGCTGATGAAGGGTGATATCCTGAAACTGGTCCTAAGATGCTTGTTTTCAGTCCAGGGAGGACCTGACTTGGCAATTAGGGTTGGATTGTTCCTATGGGGAACAGGGTCAAGACTGATTTCCCTTTTGGCTGGGTCCAAACTGGAAGGACATGGATAGCAAAGACATTATGGATTTAGGCCCAGATCTCTGTACTGGGGTGAATGTTTGACATTCTTCAGCATTCTGTCCATCACTTGTTCTTTTTGCATTTTTTACCATAAGTAGGAAGGGTATGCCCAGACGTGGGTCCCGTGCTCACCATGCTACTAGAATCAAGCTAGCCTGGCGAATACTCTGAAACAGGTCGTAGGATTCTTGTTTCCAGTCCAGAGAGAACCTGATTTGGCAGGTCGGGCTGAACTGTATCCATGGGGAACAGGGTAAAGACTGATTTGCATATGGCTGGGTCTAAATTGGAACGGCATGGGTAGCCAAAAATCTGATGGATTTAGGCCCAGGTCTCCGTACTGGGGGTGAATGTTTGACAATGTTCAGCATTCTGTCCATCGTTTGTTCTTTCTGCATTTGTTTCCCCCGAGTGTGAAGGGTATGCCCAGACATGGGTCCCGTGCTCCTCATGCCAGTGGAATTAAGCTAGCCTTGCTGATGAAGGGTGATATCCCGAAACTGGTCCTTGAAGGCTTGTTTCCAGTCCAGGGAGAACTTGACTTTAGAGTTCGGGCTGGACTCATCACATTGGGAACAGGGTAAAGATTGATTTGCATATGGCTGGGTCCAAACTGAAATGACACGGTTAGCAAAAAAAGCAATGGATTTTGGCCCAGATCTCTGTACTGGGGGGGTCAATGTTTGACATTGTTCAGCATTCTGTCCATCACTTGTTCTTTCTGCATTTGTTGCCCCAAGTGGGAAGGGCATGCCCAGATGTGGGTCCCGTGCTCCCCATGCCAGTGGAATTAAGCTAGCCTTGCTGATGAAGGGTGATATCCTGAAACTGGTCCCTGAGTCCTTGTTTCCAGTCCGGGGAGAACTTGACTTGAGAGTTCGGGCTGGACTCTTCCCATTGGGAACAGGGTCATGATTGATTTGCATATGGCTGGGTCCAAACTGAAATGGCACGGGTAGCAAAAAAAGCAATGGATTTTGGCCCAGATCTCTGTACTGGGGGTGAATGTTTGACGTTGTTCATCATTCTGTCCATCACTTGTTCTTTCTGCATTTGTCGCCCCAAGTCAGAAGGGTATGCAAAGATGTGGGTCCCGTGCTCCACATGCCACTGGAATAAAGCTAGCCTGCTATGAAGGATGATACCCTGATACTGGTCTTTGGATGCTTGTTTCCAGTCCAAGGAGGACCTGAATTGGCAGTCCTGGCTGGACTGTTCCCATGGGGAATAGGGTCAAGACTGATTTCCATATGGCTGTGTCCAATCTGGAACGGCAGGGGCAGCAAAAAAAGGATAGATTTAGTCCCAGATCTCTGTACTAGGGGTGAATGTTTGATATTGTTCAGCATTCTGTCTGTCACTTGTCTTTTTGCATTTGTTTCCCCAAGTTGGAAAGGTATACCCAGACGTGAGTCCGGTGCTCCACCCCATGCCAGTGGAATCAAGCTAGCCTTGCTGACAAAGGGTGATACCCGGAAACCAGTCCTAGGATGCTTGTTTCCAATCCAGGGAGGACCTGACTAGGCTGGACTGTTCCCATGGGGAAGATGGTCAAGACTGATTTGCATATGGCTGTGTCCATACTGGAATGGCAGGGAGAAGTAAAAAACGATCGATTTAGGCCTAGATCTCTGCCCTGGAGGTGAATGTTTCACATTATTTAGCATTCTGTCCATCATTTGTTCTTTTTGCATTTCTTGCCTCAAGTGGGAAGGATATGCCTAGACGTGGATCCTGTGCTTACCATGCCACTAGACTCAAGCTAGCCTGGTTGCTGAAGGGTGTTACTCTGAAACCGTTACTATGATGCTTGTTTCCAGTCCAGGGATGATCTAATGTCTGGGTCCAAACTGGAAAGGCACGGGCAACAAAAAATACAATGGATTTAGTCCCAGATCTCTGTACTGGGGGTGAATGTTTGATGTTTTTGAGCATTCTGTCCATCACTTGTTCTTTTTGCATTTGTTGCCCCAAGTAGGAAGGGTATGCCCAGACATGAGTGTCTTATTCCCCATGCCACTGGAATGAAGCTAGCCTGGCTAATGAAGGGTGATACCCTGCAGCTGGTCAAAACATGCTTGTTTCCAGTCCAGGGAGGACCTGACTTGGCAGTTCGGGCTGGAATGTTCCCACAGGGAACAGGGTCAAGACTGATTTGCATATGGCTGGGACCAAACTGGAACGGCGTAGGCAGAATGCAAATGATGGATTTAGGCCCAGACCTATGTACTGGGGGTGAATGTTTGATGTTGTTCAGCATTCTGTCCGTCACTTGTTCTTTCTGCATTTGTTGCCCCAAGTGGGAAGGGTATGCCTAGACGTAGGACCCGTGCTCACCATGCCACTACAATCAAGCTAGCCTTGCTGATGAAGGGTGATATCCTGAAACTGGTCCGAGGATGCTTGTTTCCAGTCCAGGGAGGACCTGACTTGGCAGTTCGGGCTGGACTGTTCCGATGGAGAACAGGGTCAATATTGATTTGCATATGCCTAGGTCCAAACTGGAATGGCATGGATAGCAAAAATGCTATGAATATTGACCCAGATCTCTGTACTGGGGGTGAATGTTTGAAATTGTTCAGCGTTCTGTCCATCACTTGTTCTTTCTGAATTTGTTGCCCCAAGTGGAAAGGGTATGCCCAGATGTGGGTCCCGTGCTCCCCATGCCACTAGACCCAAGCTAGCCTGTTGCTGAAGGGTGATAACCTGAAACTGGTTCTTGAATGCTTGTTTCCAGTCCAGGGAGAACTTGACTTTGGAGTTCGGATTGGACTGTTCTTATGGGGAACAGGGTCAAGACTGATTTGCATATGGCTTGGTCCAAACTGGAATGGCATAGGCAGCAAATAAATGATGGACTTAGGCCAACAGCTCTGTACTGGGGGTGAATGTTTGACATTGTCCAGCATTCTGTCCATCACTTGTTCTTTTGCATGTGTTGCCCTAATTGAGAAGGGTATGCCTAGACGTGGGACCCGTGCTCACCATGCTACTAGTATTAAGCTAGACTTGCTGATAAAGGGTGATATTCTGAAAACGGTCCTAGGATGCTTGTTTCCAGTCCAGGAAGGACCTGAATTGCCAGTTTGGGCTGGACTGTCCCCATGGGGAACAGGGTGAAGATTGATTTGCATATGAGTGGGTCCAAACTGGAACGGCATGGGCAGAATATAAATGATGGATTTGGTCCCATATCTCTGTACTGGGGGGAATGTTTGACATTGTTCAGCATTCTGTCCGTCACTTGTCTTTTTGCATTTGTTGCCCGAAGCTGGAAGGGTATACCCAGACGTGAGTCCCGTGCTCCCCCATGCCAGTTTAATCAAGCTAGCATGGCTGATGAAGAGTGATACCGGGAAACCGGTCCTAAGATGTTTGTATCCAGTCCAGGGAGGACCTGACTTGGCAGTTCAGGCTAGACTGTTCCTATGGGGAACAGGGTCAAGACTGATTTGCAAATGGCTGGGTACAAACTAGAAGGGCATGGTTAGCAAAAGAATGATGGATTTATGTCCAGCTCTCTGTACTCGGGGTGAATGTTTGACATTTTTCAGCATTCTGTCCATCATTTGTTCTTTTTGCATTTGTCACCCTAAGTGGGAAGGGTATGCCCAGACGTGGGTCCCGTGCTCACCATGTTACTAGGATTAAGCTAGCCTGGCGGATACCCTGAAACCGGTCCTAGGATGCTTGTTTCCAGTTCAGAGAGGACCTGATTTGGCAGTTCGGCGTGGACTGTTCCCATAGGGAACAGGGTCAAGACTGATTTGCATATGGCTGGGTCCAAACTCAAACGGCATGGGTGGCAACAAATCCGATGGATTTAGGCTCATACCTCTGTACTGGGGTTGAATGTTTGACATTGTTTAGCATTCTGTCCATCGCTTGTTTTTTCTGCATTTGTATGCCCAGATGTGGGTCCCGTGCTCCCCATGCCAGTGGAATCAAGCTAGCCTTGCTGATGAAGGGTGATATCCTGAAACTGGTCCTTGAGTGCTTGTTTCTAGTCCAGGGAAAACTTGACTTGGGAGTTCGGGCTGGACTGTTCTCATGGGGAACAAGGTCAATATTGATTTGCATGTGGCTGGGTCCAAACTGGAACGGCGCAGGCAGCAAAAAAATGATGGATTTAGGCCCAGATCTCTGTACTGGGGGTGAATGTTTGACATTGTTCAGCATTCTGTCGATCACTTGTTCTTTTTGCATTTTTTGCCCCAAGTGGGAAGTTTATGCCCAGACATCGGTCCCGTGCTCCCCATGCCACTGGAATCAAGCTAGCCTGGCTGATGAAGGGTGATACCCTGAAACCGGTCCTAATATGTTTGTTTCCAGTACAGGCAGGATCTGACTTGGAAGTCCAGGCTGGACTGTTCCCATGGGGAACAGGGTCAATACTGATTTGCATATGGCTGGGTCCAAACTGGAACAGCATGGATAGCAAACAAATGATGGATTTAGGCCCAGATCTATATACTGGGGGTGAATGTTTGACATTGTTCAGCATTATGTCCATCACTTGTTCTTTTTGCATTTGTTACCCTAAGTGGGAAGGGAATGCCCAGACATGGGTCCCGTGCTCACCATGCTACTAGAATCAAGCTAGACTGGCTGATACCCTAAAACCGGTCATTAGATGCTTGTTTCCAGTCCAGAGACTACCTGATTTGACAGTTTGGGCTGGACTGTTCCCATGGGGAACAGGGTCAAGACTGATTTGCCTATGGCTGGGTCCAAACTGGAACGGCATGGGTAGCAAAAATTCTATGGATTTATGCCCAGATCTCTGTACTGGGGGTGAATGTTTGACATTGTTCAGCATTTTGTCCATCACTAGTTCTTTCTGCATTTGTTGCCCCAAGTGTGAAGGGTATGCCCAGACGTGGGTCCCGTGCTCCCCATGCCAGTGGAATCAAGCTAGCCCTGCTGAAGAAGGGTGATATCCTGAAACTGGTTCTTGGATGCTTTTTTCCAGTCCAGGGAGAACTTGACTTGGGAGTTCGGACTGGACTATTCTCATGGGGAACAGGGTCAAGACTGATTTGCATATGGCTGGGTCCAAACTGGAATGGCATAGGCAGCAAAAAAAGGATGGACTTAGGCCCAGATCTCTGTACTGGGTGTGACTTTTTGACATTGTTCAGCATTCTGTCCATCACTTGTTCTTTTGCATTTGTTGCCCTAATTGAGAAGGGTATGCCTAGACGTGGGACCAGTGCTCACCATGCCACTAGAATCAAGCTAGACTTGCTGATAAAGGGTGATATTCTGAAACTGGTCCTAGGATGCTTGTTTCCAGTCCAGGGAGGACCTGAATTGCCAGTTCGGGCTGGACTGTTCCCATGGGGAACAGGGTGAAGATTGATTTGCATATGGGTGGGTCCAAACTGGAACGGCATGGGCATCAAAAAAACGATAGATTTCGTCCCAGATCTCTGAACTGGGGGTGAATGTTTGACATTTTTCAGCTTTCTGTCCGTCACTTGTTCTTTCTGCATTTGTTGCCCCAAGTGGGAAGGGTATGCCCAGACGTGGGTACCGTGCTCCCCATGCCACTGGAATAAAGCTAACCTTGCTCATAAAGGGTGATATCCTGAAACTGGCCTTTGGATGCTTGTTTCCAGTCCAGGGAGGACCTGACTTGGCAGTTCGGGCTGGACTGTTCCCCTGGGGAACAAGGTCAATATTGATTTGCACGTGGCTGGGTCCAAACTGGAACGGCGCAGGCAGCAAAAAAATGATGGATTTAGTCCCAGATCTCTGTACTGGGGGTGAATGTTTGATGTTGTTGAGCATTATGTCCATCACTTGTACTTTTTTGCATTTGTTTCCCTAAGTGGGAAGGGTATGCCCAGATCTGAGTCCAGTGCTTTCCCATGCCACTGGATTCAAGCTAGCCTGGCTTTTGAAGCGTGATATCCTGAAACTGGTTCTAGGATGCTTGTTTCCAGGGAAGACCTGACTTGGGAGTTCTGATTGGACTGTTCCCATGGGGAACAGGGTCAAGACTGATTTGTATATGGCTGGGTCCAAACTGGGACAACACGGATAGCAAAAATCAATGGATTGAGCCCAGGATCTCTGTTCTGGGGGTGAATGTTTGATATTGTTCAGCATTCTGTCTATCACATGTTCTTTTTGCATTTGTTGCCCCAAGTGGGAAGGGTATGTCCAGATGTTGGTCCTGTGCTCCCCATGCCACTGGAATTAAGCGAGCCTGGCTGATGAAGGGTGATATCCGGAAACCGGCCCTACTATGCTTGTTTCCAGTCCAGGCAGGACCTGACTTGGCAGTTCAGGCTGGACTGTTCCCATGGGAACACGGTCAAGACTGATTTGCATACGGCTGGGTCCAAACTGGAACGGCATGGATAGCAAAATAATAATGGATTTAGGCCCAGATCTCTGTACTGGGGGTGAATGTTTGAGATTGTTCAGCATTCTTTCCATCACTTGTTCCTTTTGCATTTGTTGCCCCAAGTGGGAAGGGTATGCCCAGATTTGAGTCCCGTTCTCCCCATTCCACTGGAATCAAGCAACCCTGGCTGATGAAGGGCGATATACTGAAATTGGTCCTAAGATGCTTGTTTTCAGTCCAGGCAGGACCTGACTTGGCAGTTCGGGTTTGATTGTTCCTATGGGGAACAGGGTCAAGACTGATTTGCATATGGCTGGGTCCAAACTGGAAGGACATGGATGGCAAAATAATTATGGATTTAGACCCAGATGACTGCACTCGGGATGAATGTTTGACATTCTTCAGCATTCTGTTCATCACTTGTTCTTTTTGCATTTGTTACCCTAAGTGGGAAAGGTATGCCCAGACGTGGGTCCCGTGCTCATCATGCTACTAGAATCAAGCTAGCATGGTGGATACCCTGAAACTGGTCTTAGGATGCTTGTTTCCAGTCCAGAGAGAACCTGATTTGGCAGTTCGGGCTGGACTGTACACATGGGGTACAGGGTCAAGACTGATTTGCATATGGCTGGGTCCAAACTGGAACGGCATGGGTAGCCAAAAATCTGATGGATTTAGGCCCAGGTCTCTGTACTGGGGGTGAATGTTTGGCATTGTTCAGCATTTTGTCCATCTGCATTTGTTTCCCCTGAGTGTGAAGGGTATGCCCAGACATGGGTCCCGTGCTCCCCATGCCAGTGGAATTAAGCTAGCCTTGGTGATGAAGGGTGATATCCTGAAACTGGTCCTTGAAGGCTTGTTTCCATTCCAGGGAGAACTTGACTTGAGAGTTCGGGCTGGACTCTTCCCATTGGGAACAGGGTCAAGATTGATTTGCATATGGCTGGGTCCAAACTGAATGACACGGTTAGCAAAAAAACGATAAATTTAGGCCCAGATCTCTGTACTGGGGGGTGAAATTTTGACATTGTTCAGCATTCTGTCCATCACTTGTTCTTTCTGCATTTGCTGCCCCAAGTGCGAAGGGCATGCCCAGATCTGAGTCCAGTGTTTTCCCATGCCACTGGATTCAAGCTAGCCTGGCTTATGAAGGGTGATATCCTGAAACTGGTTCTAGGATGCTTGTTTCCAGGGAAGACCTGACTTGGGAGTTCTGATTGGACTGTTCCCATGGGGAACAGGGTCAAGACTGATTTGTATATGGCTGGGTCCAAACTGGGACAACACGGATAGCAAAAATCAATGGATTGAGACCAGGATCTCTGTTCTGGGGGTGAATGTTTGATATTGTTCAGCATTCTGTCTATCACTTGTTCTTTTTGCATTTGTTGCCCCAAGTGGGAAGGGTATGTCCAGATGTTGGTCCTGTGCTCCCCATGCCACTGGAATTAAGCGAGCCTGGCTGATGAAGGGTGATATCCGGAAACCGGTCCTACTATGCTTGTTTCCAGTCCAGGCAGGACTTGACTTGGCAGTTCAGGCTGGACTGTTCCCATGGGAACACGGTCAAGACTGATTTGCATACGGCTGGGTCCAAACTGGAACGGCATGGATAGCAAAATAATGATGGATTTAGACCCAGATCTCTGTACTGGGGGTGAATGTTTGAGATTGTTCAACATTCTTTTCATCACTTGTTCCTTTTGCATTTGTTGCCCCAAGTGGGAAGGGTATGCCCAGATGAGAGTCCCGTTCTCCCTATTCCACTGGAATCAAGCAACCCTGGCTGATGAAGGGCGATATACTGAAATTGGTCCTAAGATGCTTGTTTTCAGTCCAGGGAGGACCTGACTTGGCAGTTCGGGTTTGATTGTTCCTATGGGGAACAGGGTCAAGACTGATTTGCATATGGCTGGGTCCAAACTGGAAGGACATGGATGGCAAAATAATTATGGATTTAGACCCAGATCACTGCACTTGGGATGAATGTTTGACATTCTCCAGCATTCTGTTCATCACTTTTTCTTTTTGCATTTGTTACCCTAAGTGGGAAAGGTATGCCCAGACGTGGGTCCGTGCTCATCATGCTACTAGAATCAAGCTAGCATGGTGGATACCCTGAAGCTGGTCTTAGGATGCTTGTTTCCAGTCCAGAGAGAACCTGATTTGGCAGTTCGGGCTGGACTGTACACATGGGGAACAGGGTCAAGACTGATTTGCATATGGCTGGGTCCAAACTGGAACGGCATGGGTTGCCAAAATTCTGATGGATTTAGGCCCAGGTCTCCGTACTGGGGGTGAATGTTTGACATTGTTCAGCATTTTGTCCATTGTTAGTTCTATCTGCATTTGTTTCCCCTGAGTGTGAAGGGTATGCCCAGACATGGGTCCCGTGCTCCCCATGCCAGTGGAATTAAGCTAGCCTTGCTGATGAAGGGTGATATCCTGAAACTGGTCCTTGAAGGCTTGTTTCCATTCCAGTGAAGAACCAGAACCTTATGGGCCTGGCGTCGCAGGGTACGCCTGAAATCTCCTTGGATTCACCTGCCTCAACTAACAGAGACACGGGACACTCTGTCAGGCGTAAAAGATCAGATTTTATTAGCTGCAGCTAGTACAGTTGTCCAAGAAGTACACAAGGTATGTTCTCAGGAGACTGCCACTTTACTTTGTGGCGCACAATCTTATATACCGTATAAAAACCATTTATTAACTACATACACTCCCAGAACACATAGAAAGGAGCCAGTAAGAATAATGTAAAGATAGAACAGAGCCAATAGAAATGTCGGAAAACAAGACAGCACCAATAGAAGGAATTTGAAAACAAAGTATCAAGTGACTTAAGGTTGCCTCCCCTCCAGCTGTGTTTGTCACCCCTCCCTTGAACTAATTCATTAACCGATCCACAACGAAGTTGCATGTGGTGTGATAAGTTTGTGTGCGTTTGGAGGACAGTTGTGAAATGAGAGAATACTAGCAAAGGACAGCGAAGGCCAGACGATAAGATAAGATCGGCGGAGAATAGTGTGAGCCTACAGATAGTTGAAACAAGGATTAGAAAACCAGACAGGGATTAGTGTACTCGGTCAGACCTTAATACCAGCCTTGTAAAGATAGAGGCAGAAGGCTGTTTTGAACACCATGTTGCAGAATAAGCAGAAAAGGCAGAATGGACTTCGTTCGCTGTGCTGCCTGAGTGAAGGCAACATAAAATGGCGGCGGGCCACAAAATGGCGGGTCGATACGATCGTATTAAAAATCGAATTTCCTCAGACCCTCCTTTTGCCAGAACTCAGGCAAGATACACAAACTCATGTTAATCTGAGTCGATGTCTATGGCCATGAGGTCATCAAGCTGTTGCTGTACCATCATTTTGATATTCTCTGCTCTTTGTGACTTGGGTTTGGGAATACATGCAGTAGCACATAGGTTACAGATGGCAGGACCGCAGTGCATACAAAGACAACAAGAGAATATAAAAGCTAAAATTACTCCAAAGAATGTCAATACCTTCCAACCCCATTTGGACAGTAATCCCCAAAACCACTCTGAAAAGGACCAATCTCCTTCGTCCTGATGAATCGACTCGGAGATTATGTGTAACTTAGAGATAGCTTGGTATACTGTCGGAGCGTCATTAGGTATGAAAATACAGCAACTTGATCCGATCAATTTGCATACTCCACCACGGTCCGCAAGAACAAAGTCTAAGGCAACACGGTTCTGCAAGGTCATAAGACGATCAGCCTGTAGTTCAGCTGTAATGTTACTTAAAGCTCCTACAGTGATGTCTATGGTGGTTTCTACGACACGAACCAATTGCCTTATATTTCTGCTGTTGGCCATTGGACCCCAGAAGGGAAGAAATCCTTTGAGGAAATCTCCTCCCTCTTGTCCTGCTGTGTCTTTCGAATCCACAATCCCTCTGCCATATCTATTTTTATGATGGTTCGCAGGAGCGGTGTATGTAGGGGGAAGAAGAAAGGCTATATAACAAGTACCAGAGAAATCAGCTGGCAACCATGTATAAGCCCTATCGTGGCAAACGAAGTATGTACCTTGAGATGGTACTAACGGCAGTGAATTCAGGGCTGAATAAACATATGTATGGGAACATAAACTTTCTCTTTGTCCGGTGTTTGGAGTTCTACCATTTATTTGCAGACAGAAATTTCCTTGTTGGGGTATGACCCGTATCGGAGGAGATTTTCCTTGCTTAACCTTATCATTGAGGCTGGAAATGTAATTAGTTATGTTCCAATTGGTATATGCTTTTCTTTCATCTATGGAAGCTTCACTTTTTTCCATGATTTTAGCCATAGCTACCATTCCCTTTATCAATAAACTATGACTGAAATCTGAACCAACACTATGTGAACTGACAGGTTGTTTAATTTTACTTTGATATGCATTATTGAAAATGACAAAATAAGCCCAAGCGGAACCTTCATAGGAGAATGGAAGAACTAAATATGGCATTCCGTTTTCTACCGTATGTGGTATGAGTCCACACACCCAACAGTCAGTTGTATTGATCACTAACTGATGTTGATGTAACAACTGGACGAAGGAATTGTTAAAGTATTCAGTTCTTCTGATGAGTTCATGCTGGGGAAGAGTGTGAAATAGGTGCGGAGAGATAGTAGAAGAAGATGTAGAGGTAGGAGAAGAGACAACTTTTTGCTGCAGAGTAATAATGATCCAGTTTACAGATGCCAAAAGAATACACGACAATATAATGACGCATAGAGCAATACTACAACGACTATATATTTCTTTACAATTATTCTTTACATTTTTACTTTCTCTTTTATCTAATGTAGCCTCCATCTTTCTAAGTGGATGCTCACGGCAATCTTCCTCAATCACTGTAGTCACGATTATCTACCGTCCTATGACACTGTGAGGTCCTGCAGGCCTATTGCCACTTACTCAGGTCGTAACTAAGACTCCTACCGTGACCCTGCAACCGGGATAGAGTACTACATAGGAGAGAAATTTACAAGTTCTTTGGTCTTGGTCTCAAATTATAGCGTTCCTGTCCAGAGGCAGTCTGGTTTTGAAACAATGTTCCTGGATTTGTCGTGTTCAAGCGACGATGCGATGGTATTGCTTCTTGAAGGATGTCGTCGTCCTCTTTCTCAGAAAGTGTTCCAATTAGACGCGCATCACTGAATGGTACAAATTGCGGAACTTTCTCACTTTCAGAGTCACTGATGCCTCTACGGACCCACTGATCGAAAGGCAAGGGCAAAGGCACTTTCTTGCAGTGCACGGCATGCACCCAGTTTTTCTTTCCTTCGACTTTAACTGCTGTTCTTGTGGTCAAAAGAACCAGGCGTGGCTCTCTCCATCTGGGCTCCAAATTTCTCTGTCGTTGGAAATTTTTCGTGCAGACCCAGTCACCTGGTCGGATGGAATGACCTGGGTCTGTGGAAGCCTCTGGTAGAGCACTCTGAACCTGTTGATGAAGAACACGCAATTTAGTTGTAAGGTCATGCAAGTAGTCAATCAACATCGGGTATGGCAAGTCTGAGTATTTCTTAGGGCGAGGAACTCCCCATACATTAGCTGGGCGACCAAATATCACTTCGTAAGGGCTAAGCCCCAAACGAGAGTGTACTGCTGTTCTGGTGGACAGAAGAGCCAATGGTAAAGCATCAGGCCAATTAAGTCCTGTGCTAGCTTGCACCTTAGCAATTTTAAGCTTCAAGGTTCCATTGTAGCATTCTACTAAACCAGCCGACTGTGGGTGATTCGCCGCGTGGAACTTCTGTTTTATGCCAAGACCTGCACAAACTTTTTGCATGACTTGACCCACAAATTCGCTCCCATTGTCACTCCAGACAATGCGCGGCAAACCAAACCTAGGGAAGAATTCTTTCAAAAGTATTTTGGCAGTTGATAAAGCAGTATTGTCCTTCAGAGGGTAGGCTTCTACCCATCTAGAAAAAGCACATACTACCACCAGAACATATTTGAGGTTGTTGCATCGTTCCATGTGAATATAATCGATCTGCAACACCTCAAATGGATATGTTGGAGGAGCAAAATGACCTGCTGGAGTTGGGGTTCCCTTTCCCGGATTGTACATCAAGCAAACAATACAATGTTTTACTACATTATTTGCACACTTTGGGATCCCCTCATTTTGCCACACTGGAGCCAGAAGTTTACATATTCCTTTTGCACTTAGGTGAGCTGGACCATGTGCCATAGTAACTACAGGTAGTACATAAGCATCTGGTAACAGCCAACGTTGATGTTCAACCCAACATCCCATCTCATCTAACATTCCTGTACTTTCCTTCCACTTTCTCAACTCATTCTCCGTAGCCTCTCCTTGAATTGATTTCACACTCTCTACTGTATCTTCACACATTCCCTTTTCTCTTACGCAGTTTGCGGGACCTACAACATACATTCGACTTGTGTTGTCTCTGGCTGTCTTTTTCGCTACCTCATCTGCAAATGCATTTCCTCGACCAACATCGTCCACAATCTTTTTGTGTGCACTACACTTCACGATCGCTATCTGAGTAGGCATTGTAAGTGACTCAAGAAGTTCAGTCACTAATTGACCATGTTGTATCTTAGTACCATGGGAAGTAAAGAATCCTCTTTCCTTCCATAAACGCCCAAAGTTAAACGCTACACCAAAAGCGTATTGGCTATCAGTGTACACGTTTACTCTTTTTCCTTTGGATAACACACACGCTCTAGTTAAGGCTATCAATTCAGCTGCCTGAGCTGAATTATGTCTAATGCGTGCTGTCTCCACAATCGTATGCAAAGTAGTAATAGCGTAGGCTGAAACTGTATCTCCATTCGGGAGCTTGAAACAAGAACCATCTACCCATAGTGTTCCATCTGAATTCACTAATGGCGTGTCTTTTAGGTCAATTCTACCCTTAGTCTCTTCTTCAGTACGGAGAAAACAATCATGCTGTTCAGAGACATCTCTCTCTTCTGGAAGAGGCAACAAAGTAGCTGGATTCAGGGTATTACATCGTTTGATGTGTATGTGACTAGCCAAAAGCGTCAGCTCATATCCGGACAACCGAGCACTCGTAAGATGCTGCGTTTTTGTCCTATTTAGTAAAGTATCCACTGCATGTGGCACCATAACAATGAGAGTATTATCTAGCACTACTCCAGCAGACTGTCGAATAGAAATTGCTGCTGCCGCTGTCGCCTTAAGACAACTAGGCAATGCTTTAGCTACTGGATCTAACGTAGCTGAGAAATATGCGCATGGTCGCTGTTGATCTCCAAAACGCTGCGTTAAGACTGACAATGCACAACCCTCTCTTTCGTGGACATAGAGCGTAAAGGGCTTACTGTAATCAGGAGTACCCAATACAGGAGCAGAACACAAAGCAATACGCAAATCAGTAAAACTCTTCTGACATTCGTCAGTCCACGGAAGAGGCTGAGGCGTATCTTTTAAAGTTAGCGCCAACAGCGGTTTAGCCAATAAAGAGAAACTCGGAATCCACTGTCTACAATAAGAAGTAATGCCCAAAAAGGCACGTACCTCTCTTTGTGTGGATGGCACTGACATTTGTGCAATTGCCTGAATTCGTTCGGGGGTCAATCGTCGTCCCTCCTTTGACAAGAGATGACCCAAATAAGTCACCTCGCGACAGACATATTGTAATTTAGAAGGAGAAACCTTGTGATTCAGATCAAACAAATGACGCAACAGTGCAACGGTCACGTTTTTGCAAATCTCCTCTGAATCAGCGGCAACTAATAAGTCATCCATGTACTGAATGAGAGCGGCACCGGACGGTAAGGAAAAGGCATCAAGATGACATTTTAGAGCTTGACTGTAAATAGAGGGACTTTCACAATAACCTTGAGGTGCGCGTTTAAACCGGAAGCTTCGGCCTCCGAGGGAAAAACCAAAAATATCTCTACTCTCTTCGGCGATGGGAATACTAAAGAAAGCATTCTTTAGATCAATAACTGAAAACCAAGTCGCTGTAGAAGGTATCATCGTCAACAGAGCAGTGATATCTGGGACTACAGGAAACTGCGGTACGACAATCTTGTTTACCTCCCGAAGATCAATTACAAAACGATAAACAGGAGGCTGAGAAGGATCAGTGCGTTTAAGAACCGGAAGAACAGGACTGTTACATGTATTTCCTCTCGTTTCCTCAACCACACCCTTCTGAATCAAATCATGGACAATTTCCAGAAGTGCTTTCTCACCTTCAGTAGGGATTCTGTATTGCGGAATACGTGGCATTTCAGCATTGGGCTTAAGAGTAACAACATAAGGTGGGATCTCAAGACAACCAACGTCATTCGGACCCGTAGCCCAAAGCGTTTCGGGAAGAGAAAGCAATTCAGGTGGGAATTGATCTTTTGATAAGTACATTGGACTAGTCATTTTCTGTCCTAGAGTGAGGTATACACCAGAAGGTGAACAATATATCGTAGCATGCATTCTTTTTAATAGATCTAAACCCAACAGATTTTCACCACAACCATTCGTCAGAAGAAGCGGAGCTTCTAAATCATAAGGGCCTATTGAAACAGGCAAAGGGCAAGAAACTGGATTGCGAACAGGGGCGCCAGAGAATCCTACAGATACATTCGTTAAGCCAGACAAAGGTGCGCCAGGGAGTTTAGAATGAATGATAGAGCTTCTCATGGCACCAGTATCTAAAAGAAATGGCTCTGAAACACCCATTGTAGTGACATTAACATAAGGTCCATTCTGATCCACTGGAATTGACGTAACCCCCTTACTTTGTCCATGGCTGTCCTATTCAAAATGAAGACTTTCATTCCCTCCTTCAATATACTGATCCTCACTGTAATACTGTGTAGACCTAACATTTTGCTGGTCAAAGTAATTTCCGGAATTTGGAGGAACAAAAGAACGCTGCCCTTGGGTTAACACACCTCGACCTCTACCTCTATTTGCTGACTGAGGACCACCACGACCTCGTGAAGCAGATGTTGCTCCATTACGCTGCAACAATGCCGGACAACTGTTCTTAAAATGACCTTCCTCCCTACAATAAGCACATTGATTGGGACCTAGCAAAGGTCTTGGAATGAATGGTTCAGGCTTTTGATACAACCTCTGAAACTGCGGAGGCTGTTGAAACTGAGGCTGAACATAACGAGGAGGATAAGCCTGTTGCAAGAGAACTTTAGTTTTTAATTCTTTCGTCTTTTTCTCTTGTTTTTCCCTTTCTTCTTTGTCTCTATTTTCATAATATTGTGCAGTAGCCAATATCTGGGCGGAAGAAGAAACTGCCCATGAACTCTCGGAGTCTTTTAGCTTGTGTGATAGTTCAGGAAGCAAGTTATATACGAACTTATCCACAAATAATCGCTGTCCCCCTTCTGTAGCCATATCTTGACCACTGTGATCAATGAATGTCTCCTCGAATCGGGTAAAGAAATCGGAAACACTTTCATCTTTCTTTTGTTTACATGCTGCTAGCTTATCCCAATTAACTCTCAAAGCAGGCATCATTGTTTTCATTAATGTAATAATCCTACCAGGGAGTTCTGAGATCAAAGCGTCGGGCTTTGCACCACCTACTTGACCTCTATCTGCGGCAATAATAGCGTTCCAATCGCCGCCTAATTCTTGAGCGTGATCCTCTCTACGAATTTTAGCCCATATTGTCTGTGGAACTACATTTCCCATCAACATGTCAATATCTGCTAGATTCATAGTACATGCATCAACTGTTTGCGACAACTCTTTATAGTAACCAGCAGGATTTTTGCGTGGATCTGGTAGTGACTGTTTAAGTGCTAAAACTTCAGACCTTTTCCAGGGGACATGTATCCATATGCGCTGAAAATGCGCAGGAATAGCTGGATTAGCACCTGCTGCTGCAACTTCTTCCTTCCATATTGGAGAAACCTCTCTCATGGGATAGTTTTTCAGTGCTGTCCTATCTGAAGGATCAGAATCAGGAAAAGTCTGTGAGAACAATAGGGATCTGAAAGAAATAAGTGTTCTGACAGCGTTTTCAACCTTAGGACCCACAATAAGTCCTTTGTCAAAGTCAGCCTGAACATCTAACAGATCCTGTGGGACCGAACCCAAATTCATATCCTCCCATTCTTTAGCGAGAGTATCGCACATAACTTTAAAAACATATCTCTGCGTAGGTGCATTCCATTGCAGAAAGGTGGACATAATATCAGACGTACTATATTGGGGACCCTTCTTGATCCATCTACAAGCAAGTGAGTCCAATTTTTCTCGCTCTTCGGAGTCTGGGAATTGACTACGAGACTGTCTTCGAGAAAAAGCTGGAGACACGTTTAAAGCTTCAAAGAAAGGTGATAAGAGACCAGAGACAGTATCTGCAAATCGCTTACGCATAGATGGAGAATTTGACATAAGGATAGGGGACAAGGTATTAGGTGAATTAACTAAAGGAGCATTAGGAATTGCCAAAGGAGCAGAAGGCAAAGGAGTTAAAGGCAAAGCTGGCATAGGCAATACTTGAGGAGGCAAATGTGGAAAAGCTGGAGCAGGCGGAAGCACAACTGGCGGCTGAACAGGCTGTAACATCGGGGGTGCATTAGCACCTTGTACATAGGGCGGAGGCAATTTCAATAAGTGGGACATTAAGGGATCTTCCTCAAAATCTTTTCTCTTATCAAGGGAAGAGATAGGCAACGTCGGATAGCATTTATCTATTGCCATTCGATGCTGTCTGTCTGAAATTTCCATTGCATTATCTATTTCATCATCTTTGAATTGCTGAGCAGCCTGTATAATCGTCATTCCCTGTGTTTTCCTATCTCGTTTCGCTTGTTTAATTTCTCTCTGTTTGGCTTCCTTACGCCAAAGGCGAAAAGAGTCAAACATTGCCGGCCGGGCTTTTCTTTTAAATAACGTTGCTTCTAAATTATCTAGCACATCAGTTTCGAAACTACCATTTTCTGGCCATTTTAAAACACCATCTTTCTTTGTATATCGGGTCCATGTCTTATTAAAGGCAATAGGACCAACACCATGTTTAGAATAGAGCTCATATGTGGGAGTTCCAACCGAAGGAATCGGACAGGAGTCCTCAAGCTGGGAGTCCCTATTACAACCAAAGCAACAAAGTTTTCCAAACTTAGTCAGACCAGACATCTCATGATTTTTACTGGCTGTTCACAAACATCAAGGGGGTAAAACTTTCAGTTTACACAGCACAAATGCACTTACCCCTCGGCTTTTGGCCACTGCAATGGCCAAATCTAAGGACCTAAGGACAAAACAAAGACCAAAATTTGTGGGCGCGATCCACCAAATACTTAACTAAGGATGTCTTCTTACACCAACAGAGGCCCGTCTATCGTCTCGCTTTACCATACATCATTAAAGAAAGGGCCAAGGCAGGGCGGCAGTCAGGGCAGCAGTCGTCAGTAGCCGTCAGGAAGGAGTAACCGCGCTGAAAAAGACCTTCGGACCACTTCGACATACAGGGGTCGCTTGACGTGGCTCGCGATTCCTCCAGAATTTTCTTGCGGGGTTCCTCACGACCTTCAAGCAGAACCGGTACCGCTGAAGCCGCCCCACGTTGGGCGCCAGTTGAAGAACCAGAACCTTATGGGCCTGGCGTCGCAGGGTACGCCTGAAATCTCCTTGGATTCACCTGCCTCAACTAACAGAGACACGGGACACTCTGTCAGGCGTAAAAGATCAGATTTTATTAGCTGCAGCTAGTACAGTTGTCCAAGAAGTACACAAGGTATGTTCTCAGGAGACTGCCACTTTACTTTGTGGCGCACAATCTTATATACCGTATAAAAACCATTTATTAACTACATACACTCCCAGAACACATAGAAAGGAGCCAGTAAGAATAATGTAAAGATAGAACAGAGCCAATAGAAATGTCGGAAAACAAGACAGCACCAATAGAAGGAATTGGAAAACAAAGTATCAAGTGACTTAAGGTTGCCTCCCCTCCAGCTGTGTTTGTCACCCCTCCCTTGAACTAATTCATTATCCGATCCACAACGAAGTTGCATGTGGTGTGATAAGTTTGTGTGCGTTTGGAGGACAGTTGTGAAATGAGAGAATACTAGCAAAGGACAGCGAAGGCCAGACGATAAGATAAGATCGGCGGAGAATAGTGTGAGCCTACAGATAGTTGAAACAAGGATTAGAAAACCAGACAGGGATTAGTGTACTCGGTCAGACCTTAATACCAGCCTTGTAAAGATAGAGGCAGAAGGCTGTTTTGAACACCATGTTGCAGAATAAGCAGAAAAGGCAGAATGGACTTAGTTCGCTGTGCTGCCTGAGTGAAGGCAGCATAAAATGGCGGCGGGCCACAAAATGGCGGGTCGATACGATCGTATTAAAAATCGAATTTCCTCACCAGGGAGAACTTGACTTGAGAGTTCGGGCTGGACTCTTCCCATTGGGAACAGGGTCAAGATTGATTTGCATATGGCTGGGTCCAAACTGAAATGACACGGTTAGCAAAAAAACGATAGATTTAGGCCCAGATCTCTGTACTGGGGGGTGAAATGTTTGACATTGTTCAGCATTCTGTCCATCACTTGTTCTTTCTGCATTTGCTGCCCCAAGTGCGAAGGGCATGCCCAGATCTGAGTCCAGGGCTTTCCCATGCCACTGGATTCAAGCTAGCCTGGCTTATGAAGGGTGATATCCTGAAACTGGTTCTAGGATGCTTGTTTCCAGGGAAGACCTGACTTGGGAGTTCTGATTGGACTGTTCCCATGGGGAACAGGGTCAAGACTGATTTGTATATGGCTGGGTCCAAACTGGGACAACCCGGATAGCAAAAATCAATGGATTGAGCTCAGGATCTCTGTTCTGGGGGTGAATGTTTGATATTGTTCAGCATTCTGTCTATCACTTGTTCTTTTTGCATTTGTTGCCCCAAGTGGGAAGGGTATGTCCAGATGTTGGTCCTGTGCTCCCCATGCCACTGGAATTAAGCGAGCCTGGCTGATGAAGGGTGATATCCGGAAACCGGTCCTACTATGCTTGTTTCCAGTCCAGGCAGGACTTGACTTGGCAGTTCAGGCTGGACTGTTCCCATGGGAACACGGTCAAGACTGATTTGCATACGGCTGGGTCCAAACTGGAACGGCATGGATAGCAAAATAATGATGGATTTAGGCCCAGATCTCTGTACTGGGGGTGAATGTTTGAGATTGTTCAACATTCTTTCCATCACTTGTTCCTTTTGCATTTTTTGCCCCAAGTGGGAAGGGTATGCCCAGATGAGAGTCCCGTTCTCCCTATTCCACTGGAATCAAGCAACCCTGGCTGATGAAGGGCGATATACTGAAATTGGTCCTAAGATGCTTGTTTTCAGTCCAGGGAGGACCTGACTTGGCAGTTCGGGTTTGATTGTTCCTATGGGGAACAGGGTCAAGACTGATTTGCATATGGCTGGGTCCAAACTGGAAGGACATGGATGGCAAAATAATTATGGATTTAGACCCAGATCACTGCACTCGGGATGAATGTTTGACATTCTCCAGCATTCTGTTCATCACTTTTTCTTTTTGCATTTGTTACCCTAAGTGGGAAAGGTATGCCCAGACGTGGGTCCGTGCTCATCATGCTACTAGAATCAAGCTAGCATGGTGGATACCCTGAAACTGGTCTTAGGATGCTTGTTTCCAGTCCAGAGAGAACCTGATTTGGCAGTTCGGGCTGGACTGTACACATGGGGAACAGGGTCAAGACTGATTTGCATATGGCTGGGTCCAAACTGGAACGGCATGGGTAGCCAAAATTCTGATGGATTTAGGCCCAGGTCTCCATACTGGGGGTGAATGTTTGACATTGTTCAGCATTCTGTCTATCGTTTGTTCTTTCTGCATTTGTTTCCCTTGAGTGTGAAGGGTATGCCCAGACATGGGTCCCGTGCTCCCCATGCCAGTGGAATTAAGCTAGCCTTGCTGATGAAGGGTGATATCCTGAAACTGGCCTTTGGATGCTTGTTTCCAGTCCAGGGAGAACTTGACTTGAGAGTTCGGGCTGGACTCTTCCCATTGGAAACAGGGTCAAGATTGATTTGCATATGACTGGGTCCAAACTGAAATGACACGGTTAGCAAAAAAAGCAATGGATTTTGGCCCAGATCTCTGTACTGGGGGGTGAATGTTTGACATTGTTCAGCATTCTGTCCATCACTTGTTCTTTCTGCATTTGCTGCCCCAAGTGCGAAGGGCATGCCCAGATGTGGGTCCCGTGCTCCCCATGCCAGTGGAATTAAGCTAGCCTTGGTGATGAAGGGTGATATCCTGAAACTGGTCCTTTAATCCTTGTTTCCAGTCCAGGGAGAACTTGACTTGAGAGTTCAGGCTGGACTCTTCCTATTGGGAACAGGGTCAAGATTGATTTGCCAATGGCTGGGTCCAAAATGAAACGGCACGGGTAGCAAAAAAAGCAATGGATTTTGGCCCAGATCTCTGTACTGGGGGTGAATGTTTGACATTGTTCAGCATTCTGTCCATCACTTGTTCTTTCTGAATTTGTTGCCACAAGCCGGAAGGGTATGCCCATATGTGGGTCCCGTGCCCCACATGCCACTGGAATAAAGCTAGCCTGCTATGAAGGATGATACTCTGATACTTGTCTTTGGATGCTTGTTTCCAGTCCAGGGAGGACCTGAATTGGCAGTTCGGGCTGGACTGTTCCCATGGGGAATAGGATCAAGACTGATTTGCATATGGCTGTGTCCAATCTGGATCGGCAGGGGCAGCAAAAAAACAATAGATTGAGTCCCAGATCTCTGTACTAGGGGTGAATGTTTGACATTGTTCAGCATTCTGTCTGTCACTTGTCTTTTTGCATTTGTTGCCCAAAGTTGGAAGGGTATACCCAGACGTGAGTCCGGTGCTCCCCCATGCCAGTGGAATCAAGCTAGCCTGGCTGACGAAGGGTGATACCCAGAAACCGGTACAAGGATGCTGGTTTCCAGTCCAGGGAGGACGTGAATTGTCAGTTCGGGCTGGACTGTTCCCATGGGGAAGAAGGGCAAGACTGATTTGCATATGGCTGTGTCCAAATTGGAATGGCAAGGAGAAGTAAAAAACAATCGATTTAGGCCTAGGTCTCTGCCCTGGAGGTGAATGTTTGACATTGTTTAGCATTCTGCCCATCATTTGTTCTTTTTGCATTTCTTGCTCCTAGTGGGAAGGGTATGCCTAGACGTGGGTCCCTTGCTTACCATGCCACTAGACTCAAGCTAGTCTGGTTGATGAAGGGTGATACTTTGAAACTGGTCCTAGGATGCTTGTTTCCAGTCCAGGGAGGATCTGACTTGGCAGTTCGGGCTTGACTGTTCCCATGGGGAACAGGGTCAAGATTGATTTGCATATGTCTGGGCCCAAACTGGAAAGGCATGGGTAACAAAAAATACAATGGGTTTAGGCCCAGATCTCTGTACTGGGGTGAATGTTTGATGTTGTTGAGCATTCTGTCCATCACTTGTTCTTTTTGCATTAGTTGCCCCAAGTAGGAAGGGTATGCCCAGACGTGAGTCCCGCGCTCCCCCATGCCCATGGAATGAAGCTAGCTTGGCTGATGAAGGGTGATACCCTGAAACTGGCCCTAGGAAGCTTGTTTCCAGTCCAGGGAAGATCTGACTTGGCAGTTCGGACTGGACTGTTCGTAAGTGGAACAGGGTCAAGATTGATTTGTACATGGCTGGGTCCAAACTGGAATGGCAGGGAGAGGTAAAAAATGATTGAGTTAGTCCCAGAACTCTGTACTTGGGGTGAATGTTTGACATTGTACAACATTCTGTCCGTCACTTGTCTTTTTGCATTTGTTGCCTCAAATTGGAAGGGTATACCGAGATGTGAGTCCCGTGCTCCCCTATGCCAGTGGAATTAAGCTAGCCTGGCTAATGAAGGGTGATACCTGGAAACCGGTCCCAGGATGCTTGTTTCCAGTCCAGGGAGGACCTGACTTGGCAGTTCGGGCTGGACTGTTCCCATGGGGTACAGGGTCAAGACTGATTTACATATGGCTGGGTCTAAATTGGAACGGCATAGGCAGCAAACAAATGATGGATTTAGGCCCAGATATCTGTACTGGGGGTGAATGTTTGACATTGTTCAGCATTCTTTCCATCACTTGTTCTTTTTGCATTTGTTGCCCCAAGTGGGAAAGGTATGCCCAGATGTGAGTCCTGTTCTCCCCATGCCACTGGAACCAAGCAACCCTGGCTGATGAAGGGCGATATCCTGAAACTGGTCCCAAGATGCTTGTTTTCAGTCAAGGGAGGACCTGACATGGCAGTTCGGGTTGGATTGTTCCAAGGGGGAACAGGGTCAAGACTGATTTTGCATATGGCTGGGTCCAAACTGAAACGGCATAGGCAGCAAAAAATGATGGATTTAGGCCCAGATGTCTGTACTAGGGGTGAATGTTTGACATTGTTAAGCATTCTGTCCATCACTTGTTCTTTTTGCATTTGTTGCCCTAAGTGGGAAGGGTATGTCTAGACGTAGGACCCGTGCTCACCATGCCACTACAATCAAGGTAGCCTTACTGATGAAGGGTGATATCCTGAAACTGGTCAGAGGATGCTTTTTTCCAGTCCAGGGAGGACCTGACTTGACAATTCAGGCTGGAATGTACCGATGGAGAACAGGGTCAAGATTGATTTGCATATGCCTAGGTCCAAACTGGAACGGCATGGATAGCAAAAAAGCTATGAATTTTGACCCAGATCTCTGTACTGGGGGTGAATGTTTGAAATTGTTCAGCATTCTGTCCATCACTTGTTCTTTCTGAATTTGTTGCCCCAAGTGGAAAGGGTATGCCCAGATGTGGGTCCCGTGCTCCCCATGCCACGAGACCCAAGCTAGCCTGTTGCTGAAGGTTGATGACCTGAAACTGGTCTTTGGATGCTGGTTTTCAGTCTATTGAGGACCTGTCTTGGCAGTTCGGGCTGGACTGTTCCCATGGGGAATAGAGTCAAGACTGATTTGCATATGGCTGGGTCCAATATGGAACGGCATGGGTAACAAAAAATAGAATTGATTTAGGCCCAGATCTCTGTACTGTTGGTGAATGTTTGATGTTGTTGAGCATTCTGTCCATCACTTGTTCTTTTTGCATTTGTTGCTCCAAGGTGGAAGGGTATGCCCAGATGTGAGTCCCGTGCTCCCCATGCCACTAAAATCATGCTAGCTTGGCTGATGAAGGGTAATACCCTGAAACTGGTCCTAGGAAGCTTGTTTCCAGTCCAGGGAAGATCTGACTTGGCAGTTCGGTCTGGACTGTTTGTAAGGGGAACAGGGTCAAGATTGATTTGTATATGGCTGGGTCCAAACTGGAATGGCAGGGAGAGGTAAAAAAACGATTAAGTTAGGCCCAGATCTCTGCCCTGGAGGTGAATGTTTGACGTTGTTTAGCATTCTGTTCATGACGTGTTCTTTTTTGCATTTCTTGCCCTAAGTGACTTGTCCCGTGCTCCCCATGCCACTGGAATCAAGCTAGCCTGGCTGATGATGGGTGATACCCTGAAACCAGTCCTAATATGTTCGTTTCCAGTCCAGGCAGGACCTGACTTAGCAGTTCAGGCTGGGCTGTTCCCATGGGGAAGAGGGTCAAGACTGATTTGCATATGGCTGGGTCCAATCTGGAACGGCATGGGTAACAAAAAATACGATGGATTTAGGCCTAGATCTCTGTAATGTGGGTGAATGTTTGACATTGTTCAGCATTCTGTCCATCATTTGTTCTTTTTCGTTTCTTGCCCTAAGAGGGAAGGGTATGCCTGGATGTGGGTCCCGTGCTCACCATGCCACTAGACTCAAGCTAGCCTGGCTGATGAAGGGTTATACTCTGAAACTGGTCTTAGGATGCTTGTTTCCAGTGCAGGGAGCATCTGACTTGACAGTTCGGGCTTGACTGTTCCCATGGGGAAGAGGGTCAAGACTGATTTGCATATTGCTGGGTCCAAACTGGAATGGCATGGGTAACAAAAAATAAGATGGATTTAGGCCCAGATGTCTGTACTTGGGGTGAATGTTTGATGTTGTTGAGCATTCTGTCCATCACTTGTTCTTTTTGCATTTGTTGCCCCAAGTGGGAAGGGTATGCCCAGACGTGAGTCCTGTGCTCCCCCCCCCATGCCACTGGAATCAAGCTAGCCTTGCTGATGAAGGGTGATACCATGACACTGGTCCTAGGAAGCTTGATTCCAGTCCAGCGAAGACCTGTCTTGGCAATTCGGGCTGGACTGTTCCCATGGGAAACATGGTCAAGATTGATTTGCATATGGCTGGGTCCAATCTGGAGCGGCATGGGCAGCAAAAAAACAATAGATTTAGTCCCAGATCTCTGTATTGGGGGTGAATGTTTGATATTGTTCAGCATTCTGTCCGTCACTTGTCTTTTTGCATTTGTTGCCCCAAGTTGGTAGGGTATACCCAGATGTGAGTCCCGTGCTCCCCCCCCATGCCAGTTGAATCAAGCTAGACTGGCTGATGAAGGGTGATACCTGGAAACCGGTCCTAGGATGCTTGTTTCCAGTCCAGGGAGGATCTGACTTGGCAGTTCGGGCTGGACTGTTCCCATGGGGAACAGGGTCAAGACTGATTTGCATATGGCTGGGTCCAAACTGGAAAGGCATTGGTAACAAAAAATATAATGGATTTAGGCCCAGATGTCTGTACTGAGGGTGAATGTTTGACGTTGTTGAGCATTCTGTCCATAACTTGTTCTTTTTGCATTTGTTGCCCCCAAGTGGGAAGGGTATGCCCAGATGTGATTCCCGTGCTCCCCATGCCACTGGAATCAAGCTAGCCTGGCTTATGAAGGGTGATAACCTGAAACCGGTCTTAGGATGCTTGTTTCCATGTCCAGGACGACCTGACTAGGGAGTTCGGGCTGGACTGTTCCCATAGGGAAGAGGGTCAAGACTGATGTGCATATGGCTGGGTCCAAACTGGAATGGCAGGGAGAGGTAAAAAACGATTGATTTGGGCCCAGATCTATGCCCTAGATGTGAATGGTTGACATTGTTTAGCATTCTGCCCATCACTTGTTCTTTTTCATTTCTCACCCCAAGTGGGAAGGGTATGCCCAGACGTGAGTCCCCTGCTCCCCCATGCCACTGGACTCAAGTTAGCCTAGCTGATGAAGGGTGATAACCTGAAACCGGTCTTAGGATGCTTGTTTCCAGGCAAGGGAGGACCTGAATTGGCATTTTGGGCTGGACTGTTCCCATGGGGAACAAGGTCAAGACTGATTTGCATATGGCTGGGTCCAAACTGGAACAGCATGGGTAGCAAAAATACGATGGATTTAGGCCCAGTTCTCTGTCCTGGGGGTGAATGTTTGATATTGTTCAGCATTCTGTCCATCACTTGTTTTTTCTGCATTTGTTTCCCCAACTGGGAAGGGTATGCCCACACATGGGTCCCATGCTCCCCATGCCACTGGAATCAAGCTAGCCTTGCTAATGAAGTGTGATACCCTGAAAATGGTCCTTGGATACTTGTTTCCAGTCCAGGGAGGACCTGACTTTGGAGTTCGGGCTGGACTATTCCCAATGGGAACAGGGTGAAGATTGATTTGCATATGGCTGGGTCCAAACTGGAACGGCATGGGCAGCAAAAGAACAATAGATTTAGTCCCAGATTTCTATACTGGGGGGTGAATGTTTGACATTGTTCAGCATTCTGTCCGTCACTTGTCTTTTTGCATTTGTTGCCCCAAGTTGGTAGGGTATACCCAGACGTGAGTCCCATGCTCTCCCATGCCAGTTAAATCAAGCTGGACTGGCTGATGAAGGGTGATACCCGGAAACTGGTCCTAGGACGCTTGTTTCCAGTCCAGGGAGGACCTGATTTGGCAGTTGGGGTGGACTGTTCCCGTGGGGAACAGGGTCAAGACTGATTTGCATATGGGTGGGTCCAACAAAAAATACAATGGATTTAGGCTCAGATCTCTGTCATGTGGTGAATGTTTGACATTGTTCAGCATTCTGTACATCACTTGTTCTTTCTGCATTAGTTGTACAAGTGGGAAGGGTATGCCTATACGTGGGTCCCGTGCTCCCCATGCCACTGGAATCAAGCTAGCCTTGCTGATGAAGGGTGATATCGTGAAACTGGTCCTTGGATGCTTGTTTCCAGTCCAGGGAGGACCTGACTTAACTGTTCGGGCTGAACTATTCTAATTGGGAACAAGGTCAAGACTGATTTGAATATTGCTGGGTCCAAACTGGGAAGGCATGGATAACAAAAAATACGATGGATTTAGGCCCAGATCTCTGTACTGGGGTGAATGTTTGATGTTGTTGAGCATTCTGTCCATCACGTGCTCTTTTTGCATTTGTTGCCCCAAGTGGGAAGGGTATGCCTAGACGTGGGTCCCGTGCTCCCCATGCCACTGGAATTAAGTTAGCCTGGCTGATGAAGGGTGATACCCTGAAACCGGTCCTCGGAAGCTTGTTTCCAGTCCAGGGAGGATCTGTCTTGGGAGTTCGGGCTGGACTTTTCCCATGGGGAACATGGTCAAGACTGATTTGCATAGCGCTGAGTCCAAACTGGAATTGGATGGAGAGCATAAAAATGATCGATTTAGGCCCAGATGTCTGCCCTGAGGGTGAATGTTTAATATTGTTCAGCATTCTGTCCATCACTTGTTCTTTTTGAATTTGTTGCCCCAATTTGGAAGACTATGCCCAGATGTGGGACCCGTGCTCCCCCATGCCACTGGACTCAAGCTAGCCTGGCTGATGAAGGATGATAACCTGAAACCGGTCTTAGGATGCTTGTTTCTAGCCCAGGGATGACCTGACTTGGCATTGTGGGCTGGACTGTTCCCATGGGGAACAAGGTCAAGACTGATTTGCATATGGCTGGGTCCAAACTGGAACGGCATGGGTAGCAAAAAATACTATGGATTTAGGCCCAGATCTCTGTACTGGGGGTGAATGTTTGACATTTCTCAGCGTTCTGTCCATCACTTGTTTTTTTTGCATTTGTTGACCCAAGTGGGAAGGGTATGCCTAGACGTGGGTCCCGTTCTCCCCATGCCACTAGACTCAAGCTAGCCTGGCTGATGAAGGGTGATACCCGGAAACCGGTCCGAGGATGCCTGTTTCCAGTCTAGGGAGGATCTGACTTGGCAGTTCGGGCTGGACTGTTGCCATGGGAAACAGGGTCAAGACTGGTTTGCACATGGCTTGGTCCAAACTGGAACGGCATAGGTAACAAAAAATACGATGGATTTAGGCCCAGATCTCTGTACTGTGGGTGAATGTTTGACGTTGTAGAGGATTCTGTCCATCACATGTTCTTTTTGCATTTGTTGCCCCAAGTGAGAAGGCTATGCCCAGACGTCAGTCCTGTGCTCTCCATGCTACTGGAATCAAGCTAGCCTGGCTGATGAAGGGTAATACCCTGAAACTGGTCCTAGGAAGTTTGTTTCCAGTCCAGGGAGGACCTGACTTGGCAGTTCGGGCTGGACTGTTCCCATGGGGAACAAGGTCAAGACCGGTTTGCATATGGCTGAGTGCAAACTGGAATGGCAGGGAGAGGAAAAAACGATTGATTTGGGCCCAGATCTCTGCCCTGGGGGTGAATGTTTGACATTGTTCAGCATTCTGTCCATCACTTGTTCTTTTTGCATTTGTTGTCCCAAGTAGGAAGGCCATGCCCTGATGTGAGTCCCATGCTCCCCATGCCATTGGAAACAAGCTAGCCTGGCTGATGAAGGGTGATACCCTGAAACTGGTCCTAGGATGTTTGTTTCCAGTCCAGGGAGGACCTGATTTGGCAGTTGGGGTGGACTGTTCCCGTGGGGAACAGGGTCAAGACTGATTTGCATATGGGTGGGTCCAAACTGGAACGTCATGGGTAACAAAAAATACAATGGATTTAGGCTCAGATCTCTGTCATGGGGTGAATGTTTGATATTGTTCAGCATTCTGTACATCACTTGTTCTTTCTGCATTAGTTGTACAAGTGGGAAGGGTATGCCTATACGTGGGTCCCGTGCTCCCATGCCACTGGAATCAAGCTAGCCTTGCTGATCAAGGGTGATATCGTGAAACTGGTCCTTGGATGCTTGTTTCCAGTCCAGGGAGGACCTGACTTGGGAGTTCGGGCTGGACTGTTCTCATGGGGAACACAGTCAAGATTGATTTGCATATGGCTAGGTCCAAACTGTAACGGCATGGGCAGCAAAAGAATGATGGATTTAGGCCCAGATCTATGTACTGTGGGTGAATGTTTGACATTGTTCAGCCTTCTGTCCATCATTTTCTCTTTTTTCATTTGTTGCCCTAAGTGGAAAGGGTATGCCTAGACGGTGGTCCCGTGCTCATCATGCCACTAGACTCAAGCTAGCCTGGCTGATGAAGAGTGATACCTGGAAACCTGTCCCAGGATGCTTGTTTCCAGTCTAGGGAGGATCTGACTTGGCAGTTTGGGCTGGACTGTTCCCATGGGGAACAGGGTCAAGACTGGTTTGCATATGGCTGGGGCCCAAACTGGAATGGCACGGAGAGGAAAAAACGATTGATTTAGGCCCAGATCTCTGCCCTAGAGGTGAGTGATTAACATTGTTTAGCATTCTGTCCATCACTTGTTCTTTTGCATTTCTTTCCCCAAGTGGGAAGGGTATGCCCAGACGGGAGTCCCCTGCTCCCCCAATGCCACTGGACTCAAGCTTGCCTTGCTGATGAAGTGTGATACCCTGAAACTGGTTCTTGGATACTTGTTTCCAGTCCAGGGAGGACTTGACTTGGGAGTTCGGGCTGGACTGTTCCCATGGGGAACAGGATCAAGATTGATTTGCATATCACTGGGTCCAAACTGGAACAGCATGGATAGCAAAAAAATGATGGATTTAGGCTCAGATCTCTGCCCTGAGGGTGAATGTTTAATATTGTTCAGCATTCTGTCCATTGCTTGTTCTTTTTGCATTTGTTGCCCCAAGTGGGAAAGGTATGCCTAGACGTCGGTCCTGTGCTCACCATGCCACTAGAGTCAAGCTAGCCTGGCTGATGAAGGGTGATACCCTGAAACTGGTCCAGGTATGCTTGTTTCCCGTCCAGGAAGGACCTGACTTGGCAGTTCAGTCTGGACCGTTCCCATGGGGAACAGGGTCAAGACTGATTTACATGTGGCTGGGTCCAAACTGGAATGCCATGGGTAACAAAAAAACAATGGATTGAGTTCCAGATCTCTGTACTCGGGGTGAATATTTGACGTTATTGAGCATTCACTCCATCACTTGTTATTTTTGAATTTGTTGCCCCAAGTGGGAAAAGTATGCCCAGACGTGAGTCCCGTGCTCCCCATGCCACTGGAATTAAGCTAGCCTGGCTGATGAAGGATGATACCCTGAAACTGGTCCTCGGAAGCTTGTTTCCAGTCCCTGGAGGACCTGTCTTGGGAGTTCGGGCTGGACTGTTCCCCTGGGGAACAGGGTCAAGACTGATTTGCATATGGCTTGTTCCAAACTGGAATGGCATGGAGAGCATAAAAATGATCGATTTAGGCCCAGATCTCTGCCCTGAGGGTGAATGTTTAATATTGTTCAGCATTATGTCCATCACTTGTTCTTTTTGCATTTGTTGCCCCAAGTTGGAAGGGTATGCCCAGATGTGGGACCCGTGCTCCCCCATGCCACTAGAATCAAGCTAGCCTGGCTGATGAAGGGTGATAGCCTGCAACCGGTCCTAGGATGCTTTTTTCCAGTCTAGGGAGGACCTGATTTTGCAGTTTGGGCTGGACTGTTTCCATGGCGAACAGGGTGAAGACTGATTTGCATATCGCTGGGTCCAAACTGGAACGGCATAGATGGCAAAAAAATGATGGATTTAGGCCCAGATCTCTGTCCTGGGGGTGAATGTTTGATATTGTTCAGCATTCTGTCCATCACTTGTTTTTTTTGCATTTGTTGCCCCAAGTGGGAAGGGTATGCCCAAACGTGAGTCCTGTGCTCCCCATGCCACTGGACTCAAGCTAGCCTGGCTGACGAAGGGTGATAGCCTGCAACCGGTCCTAGGATGCTTTTTTCCAGTCTAGGGAGGACCTGATTTGGCAGTTCGGGCTGGACTGTTCCCATGGAGAACAGGGTCAAGACTGATTTGCGTATGGCTGGGTCCAAACTGAAACGGCATGGGTAGCAAAAAATACGATGAATTTAGGCCCAGATCTCTGTCCTGGGGTCAATGTTTGACTTTGTTCAGCATTCTGTCCATCACTTGTTTTTTTTGCATTTGTTGCCCCAAGTGGGAAGGGTATGCCCAGACCTGAATCAAGCGTGCCTGGCTGATGAAGGATGATACTCTGAAACTGATCCTAGGAAGCTTGTTTCTAGTCCAGGGAGGACCTGACTTGGGAGTTCGGGCTGGACTGTGCCCATGGGGAAGAAGGTCAAGACTGATTTGCATATGGGCAGGTCCAAAATGGAATAGCATGGAGAGGAAAAAACGATCGATTTAGGCCCAGATCTGTGCCCTGGGGGTGAATGTTTGACATTGTTCAACATTCTGTCTATCACTTGTTCTTTTTGCATTTGTTGTCTCAAGTGGGAAGGGTATGCCCTGACTTGGGGTCCGTGCTCCCCATGCCACTAGAATCAAGCTAGCCTGGCTGATGAAGGGTGAAACCCTTAAACCGATCCTAGAATGCTTGTTTTCAGTCCAGGGAGGACCTGATTTGGCAATTCGGGATGGACTGTTCCCATGGGGAACAGGGTCAAGACTGATTTGTATGTGGCTGGGTCCAAACTGGAATGGCATGGATAGTAAAAAAAAAAGAGGGATTTAGGTCCAGATCTCTGTACTGGGGGTGAATGTTTGACATTGTTCAGCATTTTGTCCATCGCTTGTTCTTTTTGCATTTGAATTGCTGAGTATGCCCTCTCTCCTCATGGCCCCACTTCCTTTCCATGAGCTATCATGCAGGTTCTGCAGAGGTATAACACAGCATGCACATACAGGAACCATTATTAAGACCACTTTTGGTATGTTCAAGTCACAATTCTGATGTCTTGACCATACAGTGAGTGTGCTACAGTATTCCCCAGAAGTACTGTGCAAGGTTATTATAGCCTGTAACATGTTGCACAACATTGTCATGCAACAGAGCTTAAGTGTAGACCTTAATCCTGATGAAGAGGTATACAGGTGTATCTACAAGTATACAATGTATCAGTGGCCTCACATTTCACCGGAGCTACCGGTTTGGTTGATGTACCACTCAGTGATTGGACAGTGTTGAGTCAATGATGAATTAGGACTATATCACTATCTATTCTGAGACACCACTACAGTAATGTCACATCCAAATGTCCAAGTATCATTGTAAATTGCATCTGCTAACACAGTAACATATGGGATTACATAGGATTACATCCACAAATCTTCCTATTCACAAGTTTCTCCTTCTATATCACATTACATCATAAGAATAAAAATGTATTTCAGGTACCATTTGTGAGACTTCCTCAGGCCCAGACATGTCTTTTTCTTCATTTTCTACAGATAACAATGTAATCCACCTAAGTAGCAAAATTTCCCACCTTTGCTATGTAGGTGGAAATCTCAATAACAGAAGTGGAGAACTCCATACTTGGGTTGGAATTCTCCACCTACCACAACAAATAAAATATGACATACAGGAAGTACAAACAAAGGTAGTGTGGTGGCCATCTTGTAATGGGGATGCAACACATATGAGGCATTTGAAAGTCAGTGTATATACAAATGTACCAGAGTTTGTGCAAAGGAGAGTGCATGGATTAAGCTAAACAGTTTATAGATGACAAACAGTCAAATCAATTCCAAATAAAAACATGTATGTTATTTTAATATACAAATAAGAAATACAGGATTCAAGCTTCGGTTTTAGGAGCTTAAGGATATGATACACATATATTTTCTGCTGCAGTCTAGGAGTATTTGGCTGTCTGGGAAACACAACTCTCTGAATCACACAGATCAGTCTCCCTGCTGATCTGCAATTATAAGCTTTTAATGTGGATTCAGGCAAAAGAATAGACAATATGATTGGCATTTTGGTGCAGGAAGATCAGAAGGAGTTTATTAGTGGCAGCACCTGCATGAGATAAAAAGTGGGTTGACTGGATCCATTGACATGCAATATCTTGGAACCTTCCATTCGCTATCCTGACCTATAATGCAGCCAAGGACTTTGACAGGTGGAGCTGGCAGAATGTAAATGCAGTGCGCAGGAAGAAAGACCTTGGAAAGAAGTTATGTAGGACAACGGAACTGATCTATAGGGCACACATGGCTAGGATTGCTGTGAACGGTGGTCTTACAAGGGAGATTAGAATTCAGAGGAGTACAAGACACTGTCCCCACTTCTACCTAATTTAAACTATGGACACTGCCAAGGAGGTTGAGGGACAGGCATTGTACCTTTCCAATATAATATTTGGGAGAAGTGGCTTTGTATGTGGATGACTAAATGTTTTTTATGTCAGACTTAGGAACTTATTATCCTGCTATAGAGGGAATTTTAAGGAAATATGGTGATATCACTGGATATGCACTTAACAATACTAAGACTGAGATCATGATAAGGAACAAGCAATGGTGGGCCATCTAATGAAAATAGAGATCAAATACTTAGGCGTACAGGTAACACATGATATGGAGATGTTAGCACAGGGACATTTCTATAAAATAATGACTAAGACTGGAGAGCTTTTGAGAATGATGAATGAACTTCCCTCTTACTATATTCAGTAGAACTAACATTGTTAACATGTTAATGCTACCCACATTCAACTTTCTTTTTTACTCCATCCCACTATGTTTCATGAAGTGTTGTTAAAACAAATTACAAAGTGAGCTGAGCAGTTTTATCTGGGCCTCCAGGAGGGGCTAGGAATGCTTGGAGGAAGCTGGTTAGGAAAAAGGAGGAGGGAGGCTTAGAAGGACCTGGATCTTAACTACGTTGCTGGGCCTTTCAATGAAAAAATAATATGTATGTTGCTCTTCTGTCCCGACCAGTCACAAATTGGTTGTATGTTCAGCACCATATTACAAAGATTTACTTTGAGGGTCGCAAACTCTGCATAAGTTTGGAGATGTTAAGGGGCTTATTTATACTCTGTTTGCGCCGAATGTGCATCAAAATTTTTTACGCACATTCAGTGCAAACCGTGCACCATATTTAAACTTCGACGCCCGCGACGTCAAAATTCCTCAGTGTGAGTCATTTTTGGGATGCGGAAACTGCTTTGCGTTAATGACATGCAAGGTAGGCGTTCCAGCCCAAAAAATGACATTAAGGCCTGTGTGCCTTATTTATACTCCTGTGTCATTTTGACGCACAGGAGGAGGTGGGCCTTAAAAAACGTTTTTTAACGCCTGGGTGAGGGCAGGCGTTAAGGGACCTGTGGGCTCACTTCCATGGTCTCTGACCATGGAAGGAGTCCAGAGGTGCCCTTCCCTGCCCCCAGGGACACCCCCTGCCACCCTCGCCCACCCCTGGAGGACACCCATGTATGGGGGGGACCCATCCCAGGTAAGTACAGGTAAGTTGAGGTAAGTATTTTTTAAACTTTTTTAAAGTGCCATAGGGGGGCCTAATATGGGCCCCCTTACATGCCACTGTGCCTAATGATCATGCCCAGGGGACAGCAGTCCCCTGGGCATGGCCATTGGGCAAGGGGGCATGACTCCTGTCTTTGCTAAGACAGGAGTCATTTCAATGGGGGTTGTGGGTCAAAAAATGGTGCAAGTCTGGTTTGAGGCATGATTTTTGCCTCAAACCTAACTTGCACCATTTTTTGACGCACAACCCCCATTTCCCCCTACGCCGGCGCTGCCTGGTTTGAGTCATTTTTTTTTTACTCTGACCAGTCCCCAGCGCCGGCTAACGTCATTCCTTAAATAAGGTGCCCGCATGGCGCGTAGGAATGGCATTAGCCGGCGATTACATTTTTGACGCAAACCAGTGCCGGCGCTGGTTTGCATCAAAAAGTATAAATATGGGCCCAAGTCCTTAAAAAAGGTGAAACAAAGTCATGAGCATGGTGGTCAGTCTCTGGACCCACATCAGATCGATATTTAGTATACCTTATTATAGTGAATCGGCCCACATACAGGATTCCTCAAGTACCCCAGAATGTCTGAGAGATCAGATTGCGTTACCCTTGATGCTGACTGGTTTAGAAAAGTGAGGCCAACTTTTCCAGTAAGAGGGCTTGATTTTGTTGAAAGATATATTGAGGAGAACAGAGTACATGCTTTCCAGGTTTAAGTACTACCAGATAACCAACTGGGCATGTAGTCAGGGTCTAGCTTGGTCAGTATGATTGGGGGGAGTGAGCTCAGATTTCCCAACTTTCATGCTGGTACAGCTTGTTAAAACACATGATAAGAGAAGCAGGACATGAGGGGGGTTTAAGGGGCAGTGGAAAGAGAGATGAGTGTCGATTGTTAGGGGTACATAAAATGAAACATTTTCCAAACTCATCAAAATTTTAAGGTCTTCAAAACACAATAAAGAGTGTGAGTGAGAATGAGGACCAGACAGACCAGGACTTAGAAGTACAGGGCCAGGAAGGTCTTATACTAGAATGAATTGCAGGTCAAGGAACACCGGATCTAGGAAAAACTAGGATAATCTGTGATGGGACAAATAATTGCAGAACCATGCAGTGGAAGGAGCAGGCAGATAAGGACCAGGAGTATCTGGACCAAACTGAAGAGGACTATTAAGATCAGGGCTTGAAGGGCAATAGCCAGTATGCCCAGGATACTAGGATAAGCAGGACAGGGACTAGGAAGTCTGAGGGGTTGTACCATGGGCACCCAGAAGCCCAGACCAAGAGGACTAGGTAAACTAAAAGGATCATGTGTCACGCCGCGGCGGCCGCTGCCGCAAGCACAGGCCGCCGCGGCGCGGCATTTGGTGAAAACCGTGGCCTGCATGCGGGCCGCGGGGGAAACCGCGAGTCCGGCCAGGGGTCGCAGCACTCGCCGCGCCCCCTTCTTTTGTTTCTGCCGCAAGGGCAGACGCGGCAGGAGATAAGACCCTGAGTTCGGTCTCGATCCTGCCGCGCATAGCGCATTTAGTGCGCTTTACATTCTGGCATTAATGCAACCTTCTTCTTCACCACTTACCAGTCTTAACAGGCAAATGCCGGATACCTGCACATGGTGGTGTTTTTATGCATGCCTTTTGCCTTTCCCAGCATGCTGCCCACTTCCTCTCTTCCCAGCATGCATTGTTTCTCTTTGTTGGACGCATGTTCTTTATTCAATGTTATACTCTTTTCCCCAATCCAAGATGGTGGTGTTTCTACTTCCTGTTTCCTACTTCCTGTCTAGGGGATATATAAGGGGAATTCAGCTGCTTGCTCATTGCGTTGCAACACTCCTTTGGTGGTAGTCACGCTCCGGCTGGTTTCCTCTTGTGGATCCAGTATTTCCTGACCTGTCTTCGTCTCCAGTTTTCCTGTACTCTTGGATCTTCATTTCTAACGTCCTTGAGTCCTCCTTCTGTTTCAGGGAGTTCCTGTTGGAGGTTTTTTACCCTTTTGGGGTTTTTCCTCTGGGACTCCTTCTGGAGGGCACGGACTGTAGTGGCTTGCTATTGTCAAACAGCACTGTGGCTACCGGAAGGGGTCGCCCCTACATTGGCCAGAGCAGAACCTGCCGGAATCGGGGTCGTTCCCCAACCCTCATCAACTTCGACGGTAAGCCCAGTGAAAACCGTGACATCATGACCAGAAACAACTGAAACAGGGCTGAGATGGTTATGAAGATCAGGACCTACGGGACTAAGGCTTGGATTGCCAAGTGGGGCAGAACAATCATTACATGTAGCAGGACCAGGATGAAGAGGGTCAGATGGAAGAAAAACAAACGGAATCTGGAACTCCAAGTGGACTTAAATGTGGTGGCCAGGACCAACATGACTAGGCTCAAGAGGACCCAAAGAAGAGGAACCAGGATCAAGAGGATCATGGCTCAAAGGCAGCAGTACCACTAGGACTGAATGGACAAACAACAGATGCAGGAGAACCAGGGTAACCCAAACCAGGAGGACAAAGACTAAGAATGTCAAGACACAAGAAACAAGTCCTTGATGAAACAGTTCCTGTGGTACCAGTACTAGGAGGTAGACGGTGAAGAGAGCCAGGACAAGGTGGCCTGGGACGAGAGGACCAGATATGAACATGGCCATCTGGACCAATACTGAGGACACAAAGAAGGGCCATGATGGCCAGAAGGCAAAGTTTATGATAACAAGCACAATATAACACAAAGGACCAGGGCGACCAGATCCAAGTTGGCCAAGACCTGGATGCCAGGTGGGTCAGGTCCAAGAGATCTAGGCTTAAGAAAAAACAAACTATAAGGAACAGGACCAAGAAGATGATCGACAATGGGAACAGAATCTTAAGAAGGACTAGGACTATGAAAAACAAGAACACCTGACCTTGGCCAGGAGTGCCAGGTAGCTGAGACCAGGGAAAAGGGCAACCAGAGTCAGAGGAAAACAAGGACCAGTAAACAAAGGACTAGAGTGTCCAGGAAGATCAGGACAAAGAGGATCAGGACACTGAGTAATGGGACTAGGAGAACCAGGGTAAGGAGGAGAAAGAGGGTCAGGACCGAGGATATCAGGACCAAGATTATCACATACCGGAGGTCCAGAACACAGTGCTAGGAATAGGATGGCCAGAAAGATGAACAATATTATGGGCATAACCAGCAGGACCAGATAAAGGAGGGCCATGATTAGTTTGTGTAGAAGCACAGGGATAAGAAGTAGGAATACCTGTGCCAGGAATTATAGGGCCAGATCTAGGAAGACTCAATCCCAGCCAATAGGACAAGGGGGCAGAATAAACTAGGAATATGATTGGGTCAGTACCAAGAATACCAGAAGAACCAAAGCCAGCAGGGTCAGGAACAGAGCAAGGAGGATTAGTAAGAGCAGCACCAATAGTACCACGAACAGGACTATGAGTGCTAGGGGGAAAATTACCGTAGGACCAAGAAGTGGAGCAGAAAGACTTGGAGGTAGCAGTCAGAAGTACCCAAACAAAGAGAACCAGGACCAAGAGAGCCCAGGGCTTAATTTGTAAAGAAAAATCAAGTGCCAAAGTCCTTTTCAGGAGGCCACTGCAGCTTGCACCACCCACTACCACTGGCAGAGTTACCAAAGACAGTACCAACACAACTACTACCCTCAAACTACTACAAGTGTGACAATTCAGACTATTCCAGGACCCCATTGGGTGACAGATATTAACCATGTTCTATGTATACCAACAGTTGTTGTGCTCATCTCTAAATTAGACCAACAGCATCCCCAGGTGACATATTGTCATAAGTGCTGGTGTTGACAATTAGGTGCAGATGCTGAGCACCGGAAACTACAGCTCATATTAAGCACTGGCCCAGTCTATTGGGTGCAGTGCCAGAAGGACCATATGGACAAGACACAGGGCTGGGAGGAAAAGGATGAGCTAAACCAAGAAGCCAAGGGCTAAGAAGGCAATACCTAAGAAGACCAGGACACAAGAGGCCAAGTAGACAGAGTGAACTAGCAGGACCAGAACCTGATGTACAGGAAATCAGATGAGCAGGGTGAGAACAATCAAAAGGACCAGGTAATATGGATGAGGGTAAAGAGGATCACGAAAGAAAAGGAACAGCTAGGAGAAGAGGGCTCAAAAGAACCAGGATGACCAGAACCAAAAGAATTACCCATACAAAGACCCAAAAAGGAGGACCAGACAAAAGGATCAAGTCTTATGGACACAACATCAAGAACAGAACACAGTCTGTGAAGATTAGCAATAAGAAGACCATGGCTAAGCAAATCAGCCTGAGAGTGAGGAAGACTAGGAGAACAGCAGACTCATGAGGAGATGACCAGGCAACCACTGCCAACAGGACAACAGCTAAAGGGACAGGTTAGGGAGGACCAGTGGGAAAACAACCAGGGGAAAAGGAAGCTCAAGTCACAGAGGCCCAGAGTATTAGGACCTGGCATACTAAGACAAGCAGGACCAGGATGAGGAGGACAAGGAAGCCAGGGTGAGGAATGCCACAATGACAGGAGACATGATGACCAAGCTCAGTGGTAAGAACAAGAGGACCTGAACAAGGAATATCAGGACAAAATGGACAAATTAGTCCAGGATGAAAATGAGCATGAGGACCAGGGCCAAACTATTATAACATGTTGGAGGAGGATCCAGAAAACTAGTCAGGTCAGGAGCAAGTGGACTAGGGCCATTAAGTACAGGGACCATATAGTAGAGGATTAAGTAGACTGGAAAGATCAGAATAAGCAGGAACATGGATTGGAGGACCAGAGAGATTAGAACTAATGGGGCTAGCATCTGATGTTCTAAGGGGAGGAACTAGGGTATTAGGCTGGTGAGGACCAGAGGAACCTGGACAACAAGAGCAATGTGGACCAACGGGGTCAGACCAGGACCAAAATGACCGGCCTAGCCCAAGAGGATCTAATCAGAGGGACCAGGATGAGTGGATGTAGTACCAGCTGTACCACAAAGACTAGAACACAGGGCAAGGAGAATTAGGGTGACCCAAACTAGGAAGACTAGTAGTGCCAGCCCTAGGAGAAATGGTATAATATGGCTAGGTGGAAAAGGACCCACCAAACCTGCAGGATTATAGTATGGATCAGTACCAGGACCAAGAGGACAAGAAGGGCTATGACAATGATGAGCCAGAAGCAGGGCAAGGAATACTAGGGTCAGGAAGACTAGGGTCACAAAGGACTACAACCAGGAGCTGTAGATTTCAGAGACCAGTCAAGGGTGACCAGAACTAGAACTAGGTGGACCAAGGCCAATATGAGTATCAGGACAACCAAAACAACCAAGAAAAGAAAGAAATGGAACAAGACTAGGAGGAGGACCAACAACTAAAGGCACACAAGGACCTGGAGGGGCCGAAATAAGACTTGGCAAGAACAAACTTATATAAATCTAGGCCACATGTATTTGGATATTGTTGGACCTGGCCCTTTTACAGGGTCATTCCCCAGATTTTTGTTTTTTTCCTCCTTAATTTTCTGACCCTTGTTGGCTGACGTTATGACTGAGTACTTTTTCACTCCTAATCAGTACAAAAGTGCATGTGCTCTCCCTTGTAAACTTGGTATGATTGGCTTATACCTAATTGGCATATTTAATTTACCTATAACTCCCTTGTAAAGTGGTATCCCTATACCCAGACCTGTGAATTCAATTCTATTAGTGGGCCTGCCACGCTGCTTGTGCCAACCACTGAAGTAGCCTTTCAAACTGTCTCATGCCTGATAGCGCAGGGCCTTTGTGCGCAAGTTTCTGCCACAGGGACCTGGCATCTGAATATGCTTGCCTGGCCGAGAACTCCCCTTTTACTACATGTAAGTCATCCCTAAGGTACGCCCTAGCTAGCCCTATGGGCAGGGTGGCAAGTATGTAGAGGGCAGGACATGTGCCTAGTAATGTGGCCTGTCCTGGTAGTGACAAAAAGCCTATTTGGTTTCCTACTGCTGTGAGTGCTGCCTTCTCATAGGATTGCATTGGAAATGCAAATGTCTTATGTGTAAGGGGTATTGTCTAATTTATGAGGGGTAGCGTAGGCATGTTTGGTATGGTTGTAATGGCAGTAAGAAATTCTGCTTACTGTGTAGGTGTATTTTGTATTACTATTACAGAAATGCCACTTCTAGAAAGTGAGCATTTATCTGCTTATGACTCTGGTGTTTTGCAGCTTGACTCCAATCCACATCTGGGCAGAGTGACAGTTGGGCTTTGTGCATACTTTTCAGACAGCCTGGACACAGGGAGGGTGAAGGTGTCACAGAGGTGCATCTACATACTGAAGAGTCTTCCTGGGCTGAGAGAAGGGAGAGGCGGGGCACAACTGCATTCCTGAAGGCTGTGCCCTGGCCTCACACAATAGGGTCATTTACCCCCAACTGATGTTTGGAGCCTGTGGTGCAGGAGAGATGGGGCACTCCCAGGACCAGTTGTAACTGGCTGGATCCTCCTCTCCCCTCCTGTTGAAAAACAACTGTAAACTGAGTATAAGTACATGGGAATTTTCTCCACAATTTATACATTCTTGGGACTCCAGAGACACTGTTGGCACTGGACACAGGTGTAGGAAAGTACCATTTTCCTTGGCATGTTACCCCCATTTTTACCTGTATGTCAGTATGTTTCTGCCTGTCTCACAATGATCCTGCTGGTCAGGACCCTAGTGCTCATAGTTTATGGACTAATGTGTGAGTCTGTATAGTGCTTGACTGTGTCACTGAGGCTCTGCTAATCAGAACCTCAGTGCTTATGCTCTCACTGCTTTTAAATTTGTCACTGTAGGCTAGTGACTTCATTTACCAATTTCAATTGGCACACTGGACCCCCCTTATAAGTCCCTAGTATATTGTACCTAGGTACCCAGGGCATTGGGGTTCCAGGAGATCCATATGGGCTGCAGCATTTCTTCTGCGACCCATAGGGAGCTCAGACAAACCCTTGCACAGGCCTGCCATTGCAGCCTGCGTGAAATAACGCACATGTTATTTCACAGCCATTTTCACTGCACTTAAGTAACTTATAAGGCACCTATATGTCTAACCTTCACTTGCTGAAGGTTAGGTGCAAAGTTACTTAGTGTGAGGGCACCCTTGTACTAGCAAATGTGCCCCCACATAGTTCAGGGCCATTTCCCGGACGCCATTACACACGTGCACTACATATAGGTCAAAACCTATATGTAGCTTCACAGTGGCAAATCCAAATATGGCCATGTAACATGTCTAAGATCATGGAATTGTCCCCCATTCCAAATCTGGTATTGGGGAACCACTTCCATGCATCCTGGGAGCTCCACCATGGACCCGGGTACTGCCAAACCAGCTCTCTGAGGCTTGCACTGCAGCTACAGCTGCTGCCACCTCACAGACTGGGTTCTGCCCTCCAGGGGTCTGAGCAGCTCAGTCACAGGAAGGCAGAACAAAGCATTTCCTCTGAGAGCAGGGTGTTACACCCTCTCCCTTTGGAAATAGGCGTTACAGGCAGGGGAGGGCTAGCCTTCCCCAGCCTCTGGAAATGCTTTGGAGGATACAGTTGGTGCCCTCCTTGCATAAGCCAGTCTACACTGGTTCAGGGACCCCTTGTCCCCTGCTTTGGGGTGAAATTGGACAGAGGAAAGGGGAGTGATCACTCACCCGTCCATCACTACCATAGGGGTGGTGCCCAGAGCTCCTGCAGTGTGTCCCAGACTTCAGCCATCTTCCTTTGCAAGGTGTGGGGGCACTCTGCAGGGCCCTGAGTGGCCAGTGCCATTAGGTGACGTCAGAGACCCCTCCTGATAGGTCCATACCTGGGTTCGCTTCAGATTCTGCATGCAAGTTTCCTTCAGGAATTCTCTACAACTACTACTACATCCTCTGACCTCGGATCAACCGCAGTCTGCTCCAGGAATCGCTGAAACAGCAACAAAGTATCCACAAGGGATACCTTTCCTCTGCAACTTCAGCCCCAGCCAGCAACTGCAACAGTTTCCACAGTGTGCACGCTCTGGGGACTCCCTGTCTTCATCCTGCACCAGAGGGACCGAAGAAATCTCCCGGGGGGTGATGGAGTCACTCCCCTGCAGCATGACGACTGGTACCCTTGGACTCCTCTCACAGCGATGAGCATGCTCCTAAGGACACAGAGAGTGGACCCCATTGACATAGACTGTCTTGAGGTCCTGCTGACGCAATTTGGAGGAGGTAATACCTTGCCTTCCCTGAGAGCGATGGTACCCCTGTGTACTGCGTCTTTTTCACCTCCTGAGGTCTCTGTGCACTATTTGCTAAATTCCTTTGTGCACAGCCTGGCCCAGTTCCCCAGCACTCCATCCTGTGAGGCTCAACGCGCTGAGTTGTTCTCCAGCAGCGTTGGACTTTCCTTTGTTGTGCTGCACCAACTGTGTTTTGCATCTCCTTTGTCCCTGTGTCCTGGGACTCCTGTGGGTGATGTCTGCCATCCTGAGGGCTCTCTGAATTGCTGAGAGCCCCCTCTTCCTCCTCACACAGAGTTGAGGCCCCCAGGTCCCTCCTGAGTCCAGTCAGTGCCATTTTGAAAACAAAATGCATATTTCTCATAACCAAGGCTTGTTGGCGACTTCCAACATGAAATCACATCTGCATCCATCTTCATGTCGTTGGACATCCTTTGCATCATGCAGGAACCTGCTGGCATCTTCCTAGGGTGCACTCCTTCAGTCTTTGACTAACCGGGGACTCTTCTTTTGCACCCTCTTCTGGGTTGGCAGGGGCTCCTGTCCTCCCTGGAACTTCTTTCGACTTCTGAACTTGGCGGTGGCGCAGTTTTGCGTCAAAAAGTATAAATATGGGCCTGTGTAACTATAAGTGGTATTGCATGAGCTTTGCATGTCTCCTAGTTCAGCCTAAGCTGCTCTGCTATAGCTATCTCTATCAGCCTAAGCTGCTAGAACACTACTACTTCACTAATAAGGGAAACTGGACCTGGTATAGTGTGTAAGTACCCAAGGTACCCACTACAAACCAGGCAGCCTCCTACATTGGTGGCAGCAGTGGGATAAGTACTTGCAATTGCTTTACCACTTTGTTACCTGTGCTTTTCACAAGAAAAGCTTGCTACAATACTTAGAGCATATATAATATATACCTAAAAGTAATTTTCTAACTTTTTAAAAGTTATTTAAACTTTGCAAAACGTTTAACAACGTCTTGAAAAGTTTTCTTCTTTTCTCTAAAAAGATAGCTCTGTTACTCTACTAACTTTTTACTGACTTTCCCAAACTTATTTTTTCTCTTTCAATATGTCTTCTGGATAAGCTACCCCTAGAGATGTGAAAACAACATATGAAAGTCTTAACTTTAAAAGTTTGAGGGGTCTCTGTATTGAAAGAAATTTGGGGATTGGGAAGAACCCCAATAAGGAGTTCCTCTTAAATCCTCTCCTCCAAGATGAGCAGGGACTCAGCAATCGTCCAGATCAGATAGGGTAAGAGGTAGAGGATGATTCCAACTAGGAAGGCTCAGAGGAGCAAACTGACAAACCTGGGGAGGATCCTTCCACAGATCTATCTGTCAATAAGCCACCTAGTATAATTGGTAGTGGGAAGGGTTCACACACAAGTGGGGCTCCCTTCACCCCTAGAGGCCAGGTCACTAGAGTGGCCCCTGTTAGAGATAGATCTGCCTCTGCACACTCTCATGTTACCTCTGTCTGGAGTCATCACAGGACTGGACAGACTTTGTAGACTGTTCTGTGAAGGCCTTAGAAGGTTGGTTAAATGGCAGTAAGGTGACTGACTATGAAAGCCTGCATAATTTGATTCTGAGAGGGCATATTTTGAATAATTGTGGGTCTGACTTGTTATATCATTACGCTGTTGAGTGGATTCGCCAGGAACCTCCTTGGACTGCTGCTGCTGTGTTGACCTGTGACCTGCCTGGTCACTAGGAGGAACTCCTACCATCTGCATCCCTTGTGCTGGCCTGTTGTTGGGCCTGCTAGGCCTGTGCTTCTCCCCTCACTTGTCTCCAGGGGCAGGGTGGCGAGACCCCTGACCCCTGCATCTATCCAATATGAAAAGTGCTGCTTTTCTATATATCTGGCACCTGGAGAGCACATTTTCTGTGGCCCCTGTGCTTCCTAATGCTTTGCTGTGTGGTTTAGAGGAAGGGAATCACCGCCAGGACCCAGGGCAACTATAAACTCGGAGCGCATCTGAAAATGTATTCCCTCTGATGCCCCTGGAGGATGGGGAAACAAAGACTGGAGCGAGTGTGCTCCTCGTCGTACCCCTGGGGTGACAGGCACTGAGGAGAGTGCCCCTGGGGCACCCACAGGCTACCGCTTCTGTTCGGACTTCACCGCCGTGCCTGGGGAGTAAAGCAAGTCACCCACCGATCAGGCAGGCCTGCTGAGTGCTCCTTGCGGCTTGATAAAGGGGCTATGGCCGTCAGGAGTCCCAGAAGGCTCTGTATCTGCGCCGCCGAACAGGAGGGAAACCTCATCGGAGGTCCCCATCCAGCTGAGGATTATGAGGGCGAGGCGTCCCCAAGTGAGGAGTGGGGTCGCCCATCTCAAGCACCACTCACCCCCTATCTAGGAGCAGAGGACCCCCTAGGGTGACGTAGAGGGTTATCCACAACCGTCGAGGAGAGAATCCCCCCGATTCCCCTGCATTTAATAGAACGGCCCCCAGAGGGGAAGGGGACCCTCGCTGGAGGTACTGTCCCTGCGAGGCCAGCTTTGGGCTACACCCCACGCAGGAAGAGTGCTGGGGCTCCAGTCCGTGGACCCAGGAACTTGGCAGGTACTCGGTAACAAATGTCTTCTGATTAATGGGCATTCCAGCTGTTGTAATGACATCTGCACCAGCTGATTCCCACGGTGCCTCACATGAGACAGTTTCTACCCTGTTTCAATGATAATCTGTGCGCATGGATGTAATAAGCTGATGGTTCATGTTGTAGATATCATGATAGATTTCCCTGACTTGCCGTAGATGTTCCGGAGGTTCCTTTTATGGGCATGCTCTGCTGCCATGAGCTAAGACTTGCCATAAGTAATAATGATCCTTTTATGGACAGTAATGATGTGCTTATGACAAGTACATATATTTCTTTACTGTGATTCCTGACTACTGCTTATGTTGCAGAATCCTGAGTACTTACATGTTCTAATGTGACAACTGCTTATTCTTGTGTAACGTTCTGACAACCGCTAAGGTAGCAGGGTATTACTGACATGTAATGTTTGGTCTAATTAGGTTTTGTGCAATATAGTTTATTTTTACATAGCTCAGTGTTGTGTTTATTTTGTGGTGTACATATTGCGTCACGTGTGTTGTGTGTGTTGTGCAAACGCTTTAAACATTGCCTCCGGGTTAGGCCTGACTGCTCGTGCCAAGCTACCAAGGGGGTAATCAGGGGTTGCCTTGGACCTGTAACTCCCTTGCCCTTACTAGAGTGGTTGGGTTCTGCATGGCTTAGGTGCATACCCTAGCCAACCAGAAACCCCATTTCTAACAGATATCCATTCTGTAAATAGTTCTTGTTTATGCTTTTTATGCTGTCAACCCCTAGAAAGACCCACCTCTTCAGCTCACCTTTAGAACTGGTAAATATTAGCTGAAAAAATCAGAGCGTGCAAAGTGAATAAAAAACTGGGACTGTTATGCTCTGACCTCTGAGTGATAAAAGACACTGTCTAATGCCAGCACAGTGGTATAAGGGTGGATTTGAGGGCATAGGGGCTGAAATGTGGCAGAGGAGTTTATAGGTGGATGGGTGAAAATGAGTGTGGTCTGTGAAGCATGACAGAAAGGGTTTGAGAAACTCAGTTGGCTGAAATCTGGAAAAATGGCTAAAGGCTAATAAAGGGGTCAAAGGACTATGGCAATCACCAAAGGAAAGTTTAGGATTCTAGGAAGGTCTTGATGAACAGATGAGGGGTAGATGGAGGCTCCAGTTAGATCATCACAGATACCCCAAAGAGGGATTCTGTGTGCCCCCAGATGTTTGTACTAACATTCTGATATGGATGCTTGCAAAAGACTCCATTTCTAAAAGTACTTAGCATTGGCTTGATTTTATTAACTTCCCTTAGTCAGATTTAAATGAGTTATTTTCCACGTTTTCATGACACAGGGGCAGTCAGATTGAAAAGCAACGTTTTTTGGTTAGTTTATCAGTAGCATACTGTGCAGATTTAGGTGTATTATATAATGTGCAACCTTACCCTGTAATACACTTGCAAAAACTTGTCCTGAGTCCAGCCAGGCTAGTTTGAAAAACCTTAAATTCAAACCGGGTCTCTATGGCTTTGAGCAGCAAGGCTTAAACAAATGAAGTAATGTAAAGCATTTAACAGTACCAAACAACGGAATACGTAAGCCACACAACATGAAAGAAATCTGAGACCAATTTTAAAAATGGATTATACTTTTATGAATTTTTACACACCAAGATTAGGAAAATCCACCAGAGGATACAGGAGATGCACATTTTTAAAAGCAATTTAAATCTTAGTTCAACTGCAACAAGAATTGGTAACTCTAAAGTGTGTAATCTTTTGAAAAGTTTGTAAGTGTTGACTTCAACTACTCTGGCCCGCCTTGGCCACCACATCTGCCAGGCAAAGGTCTGGGAGGTCAATAAGGAGTGTTTGGACAGTTACCTGGCCACCAAAGTGCCTTCCAGTTCAGTTCCAAACTTTCCAGCGCTTCTGCCATAGACTTCAGTTGAGTGATTCTGATGCAGTGGTTGCAGGCGTTGCAAGATGCTCAAGGATGTGCTGGGTGTTGTGCAGTCAATGGGAGTGCCTTTGCAATTATTCCTCATTTCAAAGGTCAGGTGGGGAATCTCTGGCCACAGAGGTTGGCGCCCCTTATAGTCTTCTTTGAGACAGTAGAAGGCCAACTGTGGCAGGGCCAACAGTCTCCATCCACAGCGGTCCCAGTGCTACCACACGGTGGAGGCTGATTTTCCTTCTTGGCTGTCAAATCAGGACTCAGACATCACTCCTGGGTCTTGCTGATAACTTTTGGCCATCTAGGAGTGGTGTCTTTGGGTGCCCAGCAGCATCCATTTATGATTCTTCTGGAGTGGCTACTGACTTACCGAAGTCGGCTATACAGCCTTGATATCCCAGGGACTGGTTCCAGGGAACAACCAACTGACCCTTGGAGTCACTTCTTCTGTCTGGGACTTGGGAGTGACTTTTCTTAAAGCCAGAACCCACAGGCATACTCTCTTTGCTACCACAAGGTATGGCGAGTGAAGTCCAGCTGATGGTGCAGCCTCTCTTTGCTAAGTCCAGGGGTCAGCAGTGCAATCCTTCTTCGGGTCCTTTTTCCAGTTCCAGCATGATCTGAGGCCAGTGGTGCCATATTTAGCTGTAGAAAGTGCCAGGGGTTGATGCAGTGACTAGCCAATGAGCTACAGGCCCCCCTTCTATTGTTGATGACATTCCAGCTATACGTGGCATCTAGCAGTCCCAAAGCACACTATTTTGCCAACTCTCATGATGTCTGAGCCCTTCCTTGGATGTTAGGAGCTTGGTAGTCCACCTTAGAGGTGTGGCTACCTGTGGGCTATACGCAAATGGTAAAACCAGTTTGGGCACTGATCTCCCCTCTCTGGCACTGCTGTCGGCCTGTCTACCTGAACAAAGGGCTGCCACTCAGGAGAATTATCCCTATTTGCCACCCAAAGGTGGCATCGCCTTTGAAGCTCGCCTTTTGGGCTAACACCTGGAGTGGCTTCCTGTGAAGGGAAGGTGACACCTCACAATGTAGCAGGCTGAATGTTTCGTAAGCCTGGAAGTTGTTCACATTATACCCAGGAGGGCATAAAGCTGTCTGTTGACCAGTGACCGTTTGAGGCTACTTGACAAACTAGGTCACAGAGTGACAACATTCTAAAAGTTGCATTTCTTTATTAAAAACATTAAAGTCGACTTGGGCATCATGTTGAGTTTAATGCCATGAATAATTTGATACCTTACAGTACCCATCGAAGTAGTCCCACGCAGAGGTTAGCTGGTCTCAGGGGTCAGCTGGTAACCTTGTGTTTGCCGATGGGGCTACTAACTCTCCCACAACAAAACAACAATTTAGAATTGTTGCTGCCAAGACATATACAAAAAATGCATGTCGAACTTAATATTGTATAGCTTCATGCCTTAGGGCTCAGTTGGTGTCCCTTAGGGGAGATTTACATATATTGTTAAGGAAAATGGGGACTTTGTCATTGGTTTGAATGGCAAATTCGAACTAGCAGTGTTACCACTGCCCTTTCCAATCTGCAGTGGCAGGCTGGGAGCCATTTAATATTTTGTAACACTTAGGATGACACTATCAGTGGTCCAGCCTTGGGTGGACATTCTGGCTTACATGCCCTGGGTACCATGGGCCAGATGTATGAAATAGTTTTGCACTCGCAAACGGTATGAATCGGTAAATTCGGCCGTTTGCGAGTGCAAAACAGTGGTCTGCGATGCATGAAATGCATTCACAGACCACAAATAAGAAATCGCTAAAATTGCGATTTCTTGCGTTGCAACCTGGAAATTGTGAGTCGCAATTTGCGATTCGCAAATTCCAGGTTGCAAGGCTATGCTGGAAAAAATCGCAAATTGAGATTTTTCCAAAAATGGCATTTTGCACTTGCAAAATATCAGGATCTGCAACCAGGTGGTAACCTGGTGCAAAATTTTAAAATGCAGTTAAACTGCATTTTTTAATTTAACATGTAAAGCACACATGCCCTTTTGGCATGTGTGTACGTTACATGTTGAGAAAAAAAAATATGTTGGGTGCAGGAGAGGGGGCCTTAGACCCCCAGCACCCTGGCCTTTTGCATTTCCAAAATTGCGATTTCTGGTTCAGAAATCGAAATTTTGGAAATGCAAAAAATTTGAAGCTATGGCCCAACAGGCCCATAGCTGCGAATGGGGCCGGTATCGCAATTTGCGATTCGGTAATAGCATTTGTGATTTTTAAGAAATCGCTATTACCGATTAGCAAATGTGATACATGGCCCTTTGCGAGTCGGTAATAGCGATTTCTTAAAAATCGCTATTACCGAATCGCAATGGGCCGTGATGATACATCTGGCCCCATATGTCAGTGCCACAAGTAAGTCAGTATCTGCCAATTATCCCTGTGGATGGCGGGCGAAGACCTAGAACTGAAGTGAGGGGTAATGAAGTAAAGGCTCCCAAAGTTATTCTGTGAGGTCCTTTATAGCAAGGCATTGCTAATTAGTTCCTACTGAGTGACGACATAGGGTACATTCAGGGAATATGGGGTAGGTCACAAGTTTTTTTTTTAAAGGTAACAAGGGTTTTAAGAAGGGCTGCCCTTTTGTATATGCCTAATGACTGATTAGGAACACTAATGACATCCAAGTGCTGAGATCTCACATTTCATTGTATCCGTTTTTTAATGCACCTGCTTGCAGCCAGCAGTATGCTGTGAGAGTCATCATCTATCAAAAAGGCTGTGTCCTAGGTACAACCAGAAAATAATATTTGAAAAATAATTACCCGGCATCAGTTCTGAAACACTAATAGTGGATCCACTTCCCCGGTCTAGAGAATGAGTATTAAATTGGAACTGTGAAAATATTGTTCCATTGGTCAGACTAATGGAGGTAACAAAATGTCTGTTTACTCAATGTCTTATTTCTTACAACATTTACAATAAAGTCAATGAATAAAAATCTGTGTGAGTTTATTTTTTTCTGTGTCTTTGATACCTGTATGTCCCTCCCTGATTTACTTGGAAATGTAAATCATATTCAAATTGTTTACGTAGAATTAATTATAGTCCCATTTCTTTGCTTGTGGCTCCTCAACGGAACACTTCCTCTGATAGTCTGACCGAGTAGGGGCCATCAAAAGAACGTCTTTATGCCTTCACCGTGATTTAGAGGAAAGCCTGGGTGTAAGAGACAGGAAAAAAAGAAATGACTTACCACAGGAGAAAACTCCCAACATATGGAAGCATTAGTTTTTTTGATTTTCAAAAACAGACTCCTCCTTCTGGGGAGTTGTTTTTTAAACACAAATACATTTTTGAAAAGTTTCTGGCCAACCATTTTGTATGACAGTGCTATCCTTCAAATGTTTTGTGCATATGGCAGCGGTTCCTGTAAATATAGCGAGCTGGCTACAGAGTCAATGGGCAACTCTAAATTTAGTGGACAGAGGATCCTCAAGGTGGCAGAGGTACTGTCCACCACCAATCTTTCAAAGTTAACTCCATCATGCAAACTCTAAACCATAGTTTTTCTTCCATTTGTCATTAGATTGGCATGACGCCTCTCAATTATACTGTGTTGTTCACTGTAATTTTTATATTTTGATAAAATCACCCTAAATATTAGGTGGCTCTATGTTACAGGGAGATAGAATTTCCAGTTCTAGTGTTTGCTTTTATAAATTATTGATTTGTCTGATTTGTTTAATTGATATGAACTAGAGTTAATAATTCAAGAATGCATTGAGTTGCTGCAGAAAAAGGGATAGTCTGATAACATAGAACCATTTGGTGGTCCTACATCTGGCCCTGGATTATTCCCATCGCTTAGTGAGAAAGATTGAGTACATAGATTTCGAAGAGTAAACAGCTCTAACTAGTTATGCAAAGATTCTAATAATCTTTATCATTAGTAATCTCTGCAGGTAAACAAAGGAGTAGGAACATTTGTGGAGCATGGGGAAGCTCAACAACGGCCTCCCGAGTTCAAATCTACATAAGGCATGTTAAAAGAAAAGTTTACCTGTTTAGATCAGAGCCAGGTAAATAGTGAATTTCCTCTGCTATTGGCATGGATACTGGCCAAGTAGTGCATACTGTCTACCATTTAGCCAGCTTCCAGGTAAATAATGAAGTGACTTTTCAAGTTATTTGCAAGGTGACCGGCAATACAGTATATCATTTCTGCTATTTTGCCAGCTGCTGGGTAAATACTGAGATTTCTTTAGGACTTGGCAGGCTACTGGTAAAACAATCTACAATTTCTACTATTCAACAAGCAGCCATGTAATTAATCACATTTATTTGCTTTTTACATGATTGCTGGCCTAACTGTACACGTCCGTTGTTTTGCCAGCAGCTGGGTATTGAGTGAAGTTTTTTTGTTTGCCATACTACTGGACAAAATAGTACAAAACCTCAGCTTATTAGCCAGTGTGCTAGTATTTAATGACATTTCCATGTCATTTGCATGGCTGCTGGCGCAACAGTGCAGAATCTCTACTAGTTAGTAAGAGGCTGAGTACATAGTAAAGTTTTTAGGCTATTTGCATGGAAACATTGCCGAATCTCTATTATTTAACCAGCGGCTGTGGAACTAGTGACGTTTCTCTGCTATTTTCAAGGTCGCATGAGGTAAATAATAGTAAATAATTTCTACTGTTTAGCCATTGGTCAAGTAAATAGCAGGGAAAAGGAATTATTTTCCCGGCAGATGGATAAATATGCATTACCCATAAAATATTTTTTTTAAGTATCCATGGATTGAATATTTCATAGTGTCATGTTTAATTAGTTTACATCCATGTTATCATGAATATATGTTCACTTAAATGCGCAGCTGAATTATCGATGTAAATATTTGTACCTTACATTATATTTTTACTTTGATAAAAAATATTTCAATTTATAGTATTTTATATTGCCACACAGGAACTTTAAAAAAAAAATAAATCTACATGTTTGTAGTAAGTGTAGTGCAATATGGTCATATGCTTTACTTCACTCAATGAGTGACTTACTAATGTTGAACCCACATAACACACATTATCGATAAACAGTCATGTCAGACACACTTCATAGACAGTGTGAAACACATCTTTTACATTTTTTTAAGATAGAAACCTAAAATAGTCAATGTCATATAATGTAAATTCAGTGTACAATTACAAGGATCAGCCATCACCTGGCCTCATAATATCCATGCACAGAGTAACAATCAAGTTTCATCTCCTGACCTTCAAATCATGCATGTCTTTCTTCCTGTCAGCATAAGGTAATGTTAGGGTGATATTGTTGTAGTATTTCAAGGTATCCCAAATGCTAAGGTGAATTAGGTTTCTGTATCATACTTACATGTTTAATTGGGACGTAATCAGTGGTGGCTTCCAAAAATCCTAAATGCTGGGGTTGAGGAGTGTTGGGAGAATAATAATTAAAAAAAGTTACCTGTTGCTGCCGCTGACTCGTACGCTGCTGGCTGCCTCTGTGCTCCTCTCCTCCCGGGCATTCACCTAGACACAAAGCACAGGCTTCCCACCCAATCCAGACACTGCTGGAATAATATGTGCTTCAACAGCACCTTTGTTTACCACTGTCACCCCTGGTAGAAGTGTCATGTGAGATTTATCAACTTGCCTGGCAAAGGGGAGTGGGTTATGTGATAGTGTCATTCTTTGTCACACTTAGGGCCATATTTATACTTTTTGACGCAAAACTGCGCTATCGCAGTTTTGCGCCAAAAAGATTAGCGCCGGCTAACGCCATTCTGAACCGCCATGCGGGCGCCGTATTTATTGAATGGCGTTAGCTGGCGCTAGCAGACCGGCGCTGCCTGGTGTGCGTGGAAAAAAACCACGTACAGCAGGCAGTGCCGGCGTTGGGGAAAATGGCGTTAGGGCGTCTTAAAATGGGGCAAGTCAGGTTGAGGCAAAAAAATCGCCTCCACCCGATTTGCGCCATTTTTAACGACGCCCAGACGCCATTTACATGACTCCTGTCTTAGTAAAGACAGGAGTCATGCCCCCTTGCCCAATGGCCATGCCCAGGGGACTTATGTCCCCTGGGCATGGTCATTGGGCATTGTGGCATGTAGGGGGGCACAAATCAGGCCCCCCTATGCCAAAAAAAAAGATTAAAAAAAAAAAATTATACTTACCTGAACTTACCTGAATGTCCCTGGGATGGGTCCCTCCATCCTTGGGTGTCCTCCTGGGGTGGGCAAGGGTGGCAGGGGGGGTCCCTGGGGGCATGGGAGGGCAGCTGTGGGCTCATTTTGAGCCCACAGGTCCCTTAACGCCTGCCCTGACCCAGGCGTTAAAAAGAGACGCAAATGCGGGGTTTTTTGCCCCGCCCACTCACGGGCGTGATTTTTGCCAGGGAGTATAAATACGACGCATTTGCGTCGCAGTCATTTTTTTAGACGGGAACGCCTACCTTGCATCTCATTAACGCAAGGAAGGCGTTCACGCAAAAAAATGACGCTCATTCCTCATACTTTGGCGCTAGACGCGTCTAACGCCAAAGTATAAATATGGCGTTAGTTTTGCGCCGAATTTGCGTCGAAAAAAACGACACAAATTCGGCGCAAACGGAGTATAAATATGCCCCTTAATACTCCATTAATGATTTTTTTAAATTAAATGTAGTCCTGGACATAAGCATTCATGACATTTCTTTTCTTGCCTTTCCTTTTCGGTTGGCAGCCAAGGGCAAATCATAGAACAGTGGGATGAGAGGAAAAGACATAGGAGGGTCTTGGCTGTTAGACAGGCTGTCAACATTGTTGAAGTGTGCACTCTAGGGCTGGCTCAGTCGCCATAGTTATGCTATCTCCAGGCCCAGATAGATCACTCACCTGCAGGTTCCTGCTCCCCTTTTGTAGAACCCGCAAGGTTAGAGGCCTGCCTTTTGGTAAGGCTCACAGCCTTGCTGGATCTGTGCGCTGGTAGCTGTGCTGCAATGGTGTTTTCACTTTGCCTTGTTTTCTTTCCAGCCTGGTTTACCCATCCAGACTCCATTTCCCAGATGCCCCAGATGGCAGCCATCTTGGGTGTGGCTGGGTATAAAGAGCGGCCCCACCCTGAGGGTCCACACTAACTGTACTCTCAGCGTTCCCGACAAAAGGATTCTCAAGCTTCCTGAATTCTGCCCTGGCTGTCGAGCTCTTGCTGGAACTTCAATTCAGTGCAAGTGATCCAAGTAAGACCGATGAGCTCTTTTTTGGTAAGCCTTCTTCATATTCTATTATCCAATGGCTTTGGAGATTAAATGCTTCCTTCAGGAGGTTATTTTGAATTCCAGTGTGATCACGTGAACTGGGCCATTTCTCCCTTTGGGAGTGTAGCAAGGATTTTAAAAGTAGAACCATTTGACATGCTCACTAGAGTGAAAGGACCTGTCCTGATGCATAGTTGGCCATATGGAAAGCACATTGCAATGTTGTTGCATAATGTTGGTTACATGAAAACTGCACAGCAGTAAAAAGACCTGTTAGGTTCATAATTGGCAACATAAAAAGCGCATTGCAGTGAAAGGAACTGTTCTTGCGTATTGTTGGCCTCATTGTGAGAATGCTGCAAGTGTCAGCTAATGGATAAATGGAGCTTAACCATTATGTGTGTCTCAATTCCTCTTGTGGATTGCAGCCCTGATTTGGATGTTTCTATTGTATGAGAGGAAGACAACCACTCGCCTAACAACTCATAATCAGAGAAGCGTGGTGTTTGCAAACTTGTATATTTGTTTTGGTTTTATCTAACCTTTTCCTTTTCAGATCTCCCTCCCTGCAGTTCCTTCCCCAATACCCTTTCTCTCACCTGGCCACCCTAATACTCTGTGGTATAGCAGCATTCTGTGTTGGGGGTGCCTTGAGGTGAACATAAAGGTCATTGCATATTTCCCAAGGAAGGAGGCCAGAGTTGACACAGGCAAAAGGCAAAGTAATAGGAGACCATGATTGAAAAGGAAGGAGAATCGCCCAGCAATTTGCACCAGCTTGTAAAGTCACTCACTGACAATGTAAGAAACTCTGGATGGATGCTTTGGAGACCACCAAGACCATGGTTGATCTGGTCATAACATGGTAGGAGGAAGCAGATGATGGGGCTCCTCCTTGCCAAGACATTTCATCTGTTGTGTCCTAGGAGCAAACCCTGTTGTCACTGGGCCTGAAACTGCACCCACCACCAGTTAAGAATCCCCACAATGATGTCTTCATCTGCTTGCCATGTTGTAGCTCCTCCACCTGCTACTCCCCATTGAGAAAATCAGCTACTGAGGTGGGATTCACCCCTGAACTCTCACATATTGGTACACCCTTGGCTTCCTGTCTTCCAATGTTTGTAGAAAGAGTTTTATGTCAAACCTGTGGGTGGTTGAATGGGAACACCCATGCACCACTCATGGAATACCCTTGACACAAAATAATGCAAAATGCTGTGTAGCACGATTTTGTATAACTTTGGGATACTATCCAATGCATATCAGGGTTTGCGCTGGCTAGTAAATCCCACCCCAACAGTTTAGCTGAGTTTGTGTCACAAAAATTACACTAACACAGTGCAAAGCATTAGTATATCTGGGCCTGAGTGTCAATAAATATGAAAGATTATGAATGAGATTAGAAGTGAATGCAGGCAAGTGAGTGAGAATGAATAAGAATGAGTGTAAGCGCTGTTTGATAAATCTTCACAAAAGTCACAAAACTAGTTTGCCACTCACTTCAGGATGACGTGGAAAATGTTTTGGGGTCCTTTGTCTAGAAGGGTCTGAGAAAAAGAGGGCATCCTAAAACACTTTTTCCCCATGCAATGGCTAAGGGAACTTTGCAATTTTTAGACATGGCTACAGCCTGAATCACTGAATGGATTAACACCAAATTTGGCAGAAACAAAGATCTTGGTCCAGACAGAGCCCTTTTTGTAATTTGATGTAAATCTGTTCAGTAGTTTCAGAGTTATTAAAGGAAAAGAATATTGATACGTTGGAATTCCGATTCTTTGCAGTCGTTACTAGGCAGTTATAGTTAGGGCTGCTTTTTCTATAGACAGAGCATTTTTTGGTTTGCTAATAACTTTGCCCCCCTTTGATGAATCTTCACGAAACTTTCCCAAAAAAATTTATCTACCTGAGCGCCTTCCTGAAAAGTTTTGGGGTGATCCATCAAGCAGGGCTGAAAAAAAGAAGGGCCCTAAAACATAAACTCCCAATGCATTCTCCATAGACTTCTTTAGGTAGAGCTCCAGCAAAAAACTGAACAAAACACAAAATTCATCAGGAACCTTGATCTTGCTCCACAATTTGTGCTTTTTGTGATTTGGTTTACCTCCGTTCAGTAGTTTTTGAGAAATTAAGGGGCATATTTATACTCTGTTTGCGCCGAATGTGCGTCCAATATTTTGACGCACATTCAGCACAAACCTTGCCCCATATTTAAACTTTGACACCCGAACCCATGGACGTCAAAATCCTGCAGTGTGCATCATTTTTTGGATGCGGGAACCCGCCTTGCGTTAATCATATGCAAGGTAGGCGCTCCCGTCAAAAAAATTACTTAAGCGGCCGTGCGTCGTATTTATGCTTCCGGGCAAAAATGCCGGGAGGTGGAGCCGGAAAATGACGCACAGCCTGATTTGCGGCAAAAATTAACGCCTGGGTCAGGGCAGGCATTAAAATGGGGCAAACACACCTGTATTTAATTAGAACACACAGAAGCAACAGCAGAGCAGCAAAAGGGAGACATGGAGGTGCTTCTCGTCCAGCGTGCACGCAGACGGAAAGCCCAGCAACAGCAACAGCAGCTACAACAACACCAGCAGGGACCCCAAAGGCAGCGCAGAAGACAGGAGAGAATATTCCACACCAGAACAACCGTTCATGGCATCAGGGAACATGACATCATCCAGAGGTACAGGTTGAACTGGCAGGCCATGCAGCAGCTGCTGCGCAACATCGAGCCACAGATGGCACCCACTTTGCTGACACCCCGCACCATCCTAACAGAAACCAAGCTGCTAGCTGTACTTCACATGCTGGCAAGTGGCTCCTTTCAAAGCACTGGCGCCCTGGTTGCCGGAATATCACAGCCATCATTTTCTGCCTTCTTGCCCAAAGTACTGGATGCCATCATTGAACTCACACCCCGCCACATCTGCTTCCCTAACACACTGCAGAAGCAGCAGGAGACAAAACAGGGGTTTTACCACATTAGTGGCTTCCCACACGTCGTTGGTGCCATCGACTGCACACATGTACGCCTTGTGCCACCTGCTGCAACAGAACACCTCTACCGCAACTGGAAGCACTCACATTCCATCAATGTGCAGGCCATTGTCGATCACCAAGGATTGTTCACCAACATCGTGGCAAAGTATCCTGGGAGTGTCCATGACTCATTCATCTTCTGTCACTCTACCATCAATCAACACTTCCAGGATGGACGATATGGCAATGGACTACTTGTTGGTAAGTACAAAAACCTACTTATATACACACTGCACAGCAACCCTCTAGGACACACAACACATACACCATGACAGCAACATGTGGACAGGAACACACTGAGGTAGTGACATCACTAGCCATGTTTCATAGGTCTGCAGTGAACCTGTCACACATCTGAAATTAGTGTACAGTCTAATGTTAAGACATCAATGATCACAACGTATGGAGAGGTTTGGCCAATTGTCACCTTGCAAAATGTAAGCGGCTCACTGATGTTTAAATTAATCCATTGCATAAGTCTAAAGGTATGGGATGTCCAGGGTACATAGATGCTAACATGTTACCACCACTGTCAAAATGAATCTGTGTATGGAACTATCATCTCACCCCCAGTGAAGACACAGGGACACCTGTATCACAAGTCACAATGCTAGGGAGTGCACACTACTGCAAATACCCAAACATACTGCTGACAACCAGTCAGTAGGCAAACACTTGTTCAGCCAAGGAAACAATCCAATGCAGATGGTACATCCTACAAGCCTAGGAAGGAACACAATAATACAAAAGAGTAACAGACAACACAAGACAACTACTGCCATGCAAGCTGATATCAATGGGGCAAGCTACATCAACATGATCCCATTCATTTTCTTTTTCAGCTGATCAGGGGTATGGGATCCAGCCATGGATTATGACACCATTTGGCAACCCAAGCACTGCAGCAGAGCGTGCCTACAATGACGCACATATGAGGACATGCAGCATAGTCGAGAGGACCTTCGGAATCCTCATGTCGAGATTTAGGTGCCTCGACATCACTGGTGGCAGCCTCCTATATTCCCCAGAACTGGTCTGTAAGATCATTCTAACATGTGCCATCCTGCACAACATTTGCATACGAAGGAACATTCCCCTCTTAAAACCAGAGCAACACATGCCTGAAGAGGAGGATACTGGCCTGCAACATGAGGGGGAAAACAAAACACAGCTGCTGGAGTGCGTAGGCGCCAACATACTGTGAACAATTTCTTTGAAACCAACTCACTATCACCACTGTATTAACTAATGTACATAAACACCGATAATAATCACCATATCATGGTCTGGCTAATCATTTTTGCTCACCTTTATCTCTAACTATCAGAATAATAGTGTAGCCTCATGGAGCATTGCTGATATACCGATCATGACACAGAAATTTCCTGAGCAATTGTGATGCGTATAATACAACAGTCACATATACACACAATGTAAATGACATATATCCTGTATGTTTCACCTTTGAAGGGCAATAGCAGAGGACCACACCTATTTCACACATACATGTTGGCAACATGGTTCATCACAGCATATGGCACACAACTAAGACACCGTGGGGCATAGTTATACTCTGTTTGCGCCGAATGTGCCTAAACAAATTTGACGCACAATCGGCGCAAACTCTGCCCCATATTTATACTTTGACGTCCGACCCCGCTGGCGTCAAAATTCAACCATCTGCGTCATATTTTGGAAGGGGGAACCAGCCTTGCGTTAATTATATGCAAGGTAGGCGTTCCCTTCCAAAAAATGACTTTAAGGCCTGTGCCCCATATTTATACTCTGACGTCATTTTGACGCACATGAGGGGGCGGGCCTTAAAAAACGGCGCACAGCCTGATGGGTGCCGTTTTTTAACGCCTGGGTCAGGGCAGGCATTAAGGGACCTGTGGGCTCAGAAGGAGCCCAGAGGTGCCCTCCCATGCCCCCAGGGACACCCCCTGCCACCCTTGCCCACCCCAGGAGGACACCCAAGGATGGAGGGACCCATCCCAGGGAAGTTGAGGTAAGTTGGGGTAAGTATATATATATTTTTTTTTTGTGGCATAGGGGGGCCTGATTTGGGCCCCCCTACATGCCACTATGCCCAATGACCATGCCCAGGGGACATAAGTCCCCTGGGCATGGCCATTGGGCAAGGGGGCATGACTCCTGTCTTTGCTAAGACAGGAGTCATGTCAATGGAGGTTGGGCGTCAAAAAGAAAATGGCGCAAATCCGGTTTGAGGCCTGAATTTTGCCTCAGACCTGACCTGCCCCATTTTTTGACGCACAACCGCCATTTTCCCATACGCCGGCGCTGCCTGGTGTGAGTCATTTTTTTTGACGCACACCAGTCTGCAGCGCCAGCTAACGTCATTCCATAAATAAGGCGCCCGCATGGCGCGTTGGAATGGCGTTAGCCGGCGGTAAAATTTATGCTGCACAACTGGGTTGGCGCAGTTGTGCGTCAAAAAGTATAAATATGGGCCCATGAGTCCCTAAGCGAAAAAATGCCTCATACATGACGCAGTGGATGTGCTATTGCATCGGTAACAGGACTGTATGACCAGACCCTTCACAGCAGTAAGTCGTACAGCACCTACCTTTGCAAGGACTATATGTGACTAGAATTCCATAGAAGAAGAACATAGACAGCACAAGTGCCACACCTATGACAAGCATTGCGCACATGACATTCCATGTACATGTCAGACCATTTCCTAACTCCTGACACACCCATGCCCCTGGTCTCAACCCACCTGTCTGAAGAGGTCCCTGGAATGGTAATATGTGTACCCCGATATTCCCTCCTCCCCACACACAGACTAACAATAGTCATCCAGTGTGCTACACCCTTTCCTATGTTATGCCATTGACATAGTACACCAGACTGCATGGACGTCAGGTCAATTAATACACTGGCTTGTAGTTTCTAAGCCCTGTTATCACCTGTAGATTGCTTCCCATGTGAAAGGTACTGTTGGCCAATTGAACTCAGATCTCACCTACAGGACTTGTGATAAACTGATGCAGCACACACCTGTGATCACCTCAATGCACACCACCCATTTCAACATGCACTGCCCATGCAGATGATTGGAACAGCATAGAAGCTGCCATTTTGTCATATACACTGTTATGCATTGCTAGTATTTAAGCCGTGTAACATAGCCCTTGGGTTTATGTGTCACCTTCAAAAACACAGGACAAACACAGTTTTCCTTGTCAACTGTCTTGTTCTTCCTCTGACCATTCTTAGTCAGACCACTGAGTATGTACCTTGTGAAATTGCAGAATCCTGATTGACCCTGCATCCTGTCAGCCTGACTGGCACATGTCTGTGCGTTACCCTAAAGGTCCCTTGTGGCTACATATGTACCACACTTGCGTTACCAAACCTCACATTCCTCAGGGGGTATTTTGTCAGGTGCTTCCTCATTGCATACCCAAATAAATTTTATAGCATCATCTGCTTTTTAATTGTACCATATTAGTAAAATTGTCTTTGAATACCAACATCATAGCCTATCCCTTGTCTGGGTCTCATGTATGCATGAACGACAAGGTGTGACAGTATACCAGGGCCGTATGTAGGGATTGGGTATGGTGCCTCCAGCAGAACCAGCAACCTCAGATAATGTGCATCAAAAAGTCCACACATGTTAGGACCCCGACAGTTCACATGCAGAATCACATTGCTCACAAGATATTGATGGGCTGTGTGTGGTGAATAGCTGCAAGATTAATCAACACAGAGGCTATGATGTTCCCAGATGCAGTGGGAACTTTACAGGCCAACCTGTGTACAAATGTTGTCATGACACCTGCTGGAACATGACTCCTGACGTATGATCTCATTCAGCACACCAAGGTTGCCCTGTTAACAGTCTCATAACACTCTGCAGTGACAGGGTGGGACCATCCCCATGTAGGTTCTTATATCCTCATCGACTTTACTTCCATTGATCTCAGAAGGATACTCAGTAGATACAGGAATAGGCGCAACTGACTCCTGATGAGACCTGGACGTAACTGTGACAACATACACCCCTAAAAAACTATTACATTAGTAGCCAATGCACACACATTGAGCCATAGGCATTGAGGTATTGTACTTATGTGCGTCACCTTGCTATCCTCTCCTGACACCAAACATGCCCAATTTGTGCAATACATATATGTAGGCCACACATATGGCCATCTAGTGCGTCAGGCAAGCGTGAGAATCATGTTAAGGAAGTAGCGGATCATGGTCCGCAACAGTATGATGTCTCACATGTGCAATAGATGGTCAACATCAAAATGGGTGCAATCAGCCTATCACAGTTGTGTCACAAATGTAACATTACATTAAAATGGAAAAATTACCCAAACCCAGTTACTGTCCTGAGATTTTGACACATATATGTCAAAAAATGACGCACAAGCATCAAAAAATGATGCTCATGCCCGAAAAACGACGCATTATGCCCTTAAAATTGGTTAACTGTTAAGACTATTTCCAAATATATGGAAGCAGCCTAATTTTTACTCCTGTGCGACGAAAAAAATGACACACATACTGTATGCGTCAAAAATTATGATGCATAATGATGAAAACGGTGGCCATTTTATGCAGGAAGCGATGTAATAGGATATCCTGTTTACAGAATATGTACAGTGGGGGTACTTTCACTTTCACTTTGCAGTCTGCGATTCTTCTAGACTGTGTGGCTGTGTTCTGAGTTTTGTCCACTGAAATTGTGCTTTTGTCTCCTGTGTGCTCCATTACTATATCAAATTGTTGTTGTATACTGTCTGAGTGTTTATTGTGTACTATTGTCCAGTATTGTATTGTCTTTGTTGTTTGTGGGAGTCTGTTGTGGGTAGTGCTAGTTTAGGGATAGTTGGGCTCTTTTAGTTGTTAAGTTTACTTTTTTGTCATTCTTCTTTCCCCCTTTTCTCCTTTGTTCTTCTTTATCCCCTATTCCCCTTTTTGGTGCTTAAATGTTGGGTAGGCCACGTTTTGGCAAGATGGGTGAGGAGGAGCTTGGGGGGTTTATATGGCTAGTGTGCCATTTCCTCCCACTGATGATTGAGGCAGGGGGCTGGGTGATACAGGGGTATCACACGAGGCACGTCAAATCCGGTGGGGAAAGGTCCTGCATCACTTGCAGCATCTGTATCGGAGCCAGAGGAATGACCTCCAGCTGAAGAACCGCTGGGCTGACCTCATCACCAGGGAGCAAGATCTGCTGGACCCCCTGGGAATAGTGATTGGTGGCCCTGTTGGTGAGTACAAATAATGTGAATGTGCATGATTAAAAGCTCTGTAGTGACATCAGATGATTTGTACAATATCTGCCGGCTAAGTTGTTGAGTGTGTGGAATGCTTCGGAAACATACAGGGTCATTGATGGACTATGTGAAGGACCACAATTTCTAGCTGTCAGGAAGCAAGTGCTCTGCAAACTTACTGAATACTTTTGCTTAATGTAATTTGGTGCCGCCTTTATGTGAGACAGCAACACAAATTAGGAGCTAATCATGTCTATATAGGTCACATTTGCCAGTGAAGTATAGATTTTCCAAAATATTAGCAACCTTTGTTGACGCAACAGCTAGACTGACTTTAGAAACACTACACGATGCAGAAAATGAGTGCAGGCTTCACGTCAATTGATGATAGCAATGTGGCCCAGACATATGTCTCGTGTGTCTGGTGAGTGTGTAAGGAAAGCGTTCACGGAAGTTCTATGAATGTTAGGGATTATTGTGGTCCTTCATCATTTTGGATACATGTCAGATCTGAATTTGGAAACATAGGGAAAAAGTGTAAGGTGCCCTCAGCTAACATCTTACACTGGTATTTGGTGTTTGGTGTTCCACCTTTCGTTTAGGGATGGCAGGCCAAAGGTATGCACATGGGTTCATAACTATATGGTTGGTGCAAATCACCATAGCTGGGCCACATCAAATGAAGAAACTGTAACAACATGAGGGCTTACAAATGTCCCTGCCCCTCTGTACATTGTACCTATATGTCATAAATTTGTCATGGCCACAATGGCTGTTTCACTGGTAATGCACTCCTCAAGTAAACAGGCTTTGGATGTCTCTCTTTGATGCACATGATGAGACGAATACACGCCATTATTATGTCTGCTCACTAATGAAGGAGCATGTTTGCCACCACATGATATTTAGGGCCACTGCATGTGTGCAGATATGTGTGTTATTGTCACAGGAGACCCATGCTATGAACATGTTAGCCGTACTATATCGGATGCAGTATCATCATGTCTGAATGGCTTTACTTACTTATGTCATCTTACACATAGTTTTTGTCTTTGGAATTGTTGGTCAGTGAACAGATTTTGAGCACATTTCTTCCTTCCATGCCTTACAGGTGGACCGGCACACTACACTGTGGGCGAGGTGGCTTAATTTGAGGACCCCAACAACTCCAGTAAGTGTTGATATGTCTGTTATGTGTTGTGTTTGCTGGTGATGTGTGATGGACTCCTGTGTGTTGAACACATAGCAAGGTGTGATGCGCTGGCCCATCATTTGTCTTGTTCCATGAGTGGGATTTCATTTTCTCAGCATTTTGGAGTTTGCCAATGCTTATCTTATTATCTTATCTAGGGATTCTAGGTCATTCCTGTAGGCCCCGCAATGTGAACTGGGGTGAGTCATGTGGATAACACTTGTATCAACAAGAGTCGCACTGGACCTAATCTCAGATTTAGTCTGCCTGTCAGACCCACATTCTCCCAGAATGGGCCTACAAAATGCTTACCCACAGACTTCTGCTTCCCTATTCACTAATGTACTTATGAAACTGTAGGGTGAACTTCCTAGAAGCATGTAGCTCCACGTGTAGTGCTACAGGTATGTGGCACTTGAGTGCAATGGCCTAGGTGTGCATGTGTGTTCTTGCAACTCTGTGTCTGTTGTAAGTCATGCCTTACTGGAAGTATATGATGTGGACAAAGGTCTGCATTTCCAGACATGTGTGGCGCTGGTATTGGTAAAGGGTTTGCTGTCTCCTATTTGTAGAAACACCTTACCTGTGGTGTCTGTGTAGAGCCAAACACATGTCCAGCTTTCCTAAGCTTCCTGGGTGTCCATGTTGTTTGAAATTGTTAGTTGTTTCTCCACCCCCCACCCTCAAACACAGGCATGGGTTTGTGAATAGTGTACCTAGGACTGATGATACAAGTATGTTACACAGACATGTAAATCAGTGAATCTTTGGTCGGAACCTAGTATAGACACTCAGGTATAGCACATGAGTACTATACTAGTAAGTCCATTTACAACTTGCAGATCATGTGGCCCTAGATTTCCATCCCGTACACTGACATTTGTAGCCCTGGTATTGGCGGAGGATGTGCTGCATGATTGTTAGCTGACAACTGTCAGAACTCTGATGCCAAATTAATGCCAGTTGTTACTCATCTTGTAGGGTTTGGATGTGCTATGTGTGATACGACCTTTGTAGGCTGGCCTGCCATGTACTTCCTCAGGGACATTCAATGATCTGTATGATGATATGAGCTGTTACAAGTACAGTAGATGTACTGTCTGATTTACTTCTTGTGCCATTTCACACAATGCAGTTCCTAATGTAATTTTTTGCCTTTGTCTTCACAGCTGCTAATATGACACCCATCCAGGTCTGTGAGTTCCATAGGCGAGCAATGCGTTACCAGCATATCCTGCTGGTAGAGTCGGGGTACAGACGGATGGCCCGAAGATACAGGACCGAACGTGCCTCCAGGACCTGGAGGGCTTTCCCACAGGGTGGCCCTACTTTGCCCACCACAGCCACCACCAGCACGACCACCACTTCCACCCAGGTGGCACCACCTACAGTTGGGACTGTTTTCCCAACATCTGCAAGTGCTCCAGGCCCTAGCAGTGGACCACCTTCAGGGCAGTCCACAGGCATTGACAATACACACCCACACATGTCCTCAGCTGGTACCCAGACCGCCCCAGCTGCTACAATTGACCCTGCAGCTTTTCAGGACATGCAGCGCAAAATGGACCGTGTCCTCCGTAAAATTAGTCACCTGAGCTGGGATGTTCGCCATATGAGCAGGCGTGTGCGGTCAATTAAGCGGACCCTCCGAAAGGCCAAACTCTAGACTTTGTTAATGGACATGATTCCCTCCCCTCCCTCCTCTTTCCTTGTTCTTATACTTAGTGGGCTTAGGGGGCTTAGTGTTAGGTTAGTATAGGCTGTTAGTTTAGTTAGTGGGTGGGGGTGGGGGGTCCTGATTATTTCTATTTTTTTATTTTTGAGTGTGTGATCTATGTGGGGGTTCTTGTGTGTTTAGAAAAAATACACAAAAAGAAATAAAAAAATACAAAATAATATATATTTGTTTGGTATAGGATAGTATTTGGTTAGGTTAGTATCTGTTGTCCTCCATGTGTCCCGTCTCATAAGGGGGGGTTGATGTTTAGAACGTTTCGTTACATGTGATAAGTAAGTTTAGCTTAGGTTAGTTAGGGACAGGTGTGGGTAATGAGTAGTTAGGGTAGATTAGGGTTGGTAAGACTTTTCCCCGAGTTTCCTCTTCTGTTATTAACGTTTAATAAATATGTAGTGAACCCTTTACAGTATGTATTAAATGCTTGTTGATCAGGGCCTTGGTATAAGTGTACATTAATTTTGTTCGATTACATTTGTGTCCTATGCTACGAACAAATCCCAACTGAGCTGTAAGATTGGCAGCTACCCCAGAGCTACCTTGCAGAGATTCCACCATTCATTGCAACCACCAATCACAGTTACTATGGATCCCGTCTTTTTTTCATTATGTATGTTTTCAAAGTCACAAACGGTGCTTCCAGATTTGGTATTGGGGAAACTGTTTTATGTCTGACTGCAGTGTGATGTTCAAGGAAACCCTTATAAGGTGAGTGGTCGTAAGCACTTTTGTAGTATCGGGTTCATGACTCACAGACATCATTTGTGACACTGTTCAGCATGATTACTTATTTGGATGTAAACTCAGACACCTTCATTCATGCAGTTTTTTGACTGTTTGCTTAGATTTGTGGGCACTGTTATATGTGATAGTATTGCATGGTGACAACATTTTGTTGCCACTATTTGATGGCTTAGATATCCCTTGAGGAAGCATTATTCTGCCCAACACAGCATGATGGTGTATGGTTTCTCTTTTCATCAGATATTACCCTCAGGAAGGGCAGAGTATGGTGCAATCCAGGCCACCGTGCATAGTTATCAGACTACATAATTTCAGGATAGTTGTATTGACAAGCTACGGAATTTGACAGGAGGCACATTTCAGTTATCTACTGCACAGTTGATGTGTCACATTACACAGAGACAAAGTGGTTGTGTAAGTGCCATTTATTCAAAAGTGCTGTAGTGGTATATGTACATTGTCCATGATTGTGAGTCCATTATAGTGACATCTTCCATTGTGATCCTACACAAGTGGTAAAGGAAAATGCATTTGACATGCTGGGGTGATGTGCCAGACACTGCAGAGGGACAGGATTTGCCAATGAATAAGTGAGAGACAATCACTGGGCAGGATGACAAGATAAACAGTGGTTTGCTGAACAGTCATTGAGTACAGTTGTTGTAAGACTGGCATGTTACAAAGCGCTGGACTTTGGTAATAGTTGGCCATGTGGCAGGGACTAGTGCTTCTGGGTACTTTTCTGTGTGAAGGTGATCTGTTCCATGTCTTCTTCTTCTGATGTGTGTGTTGCCTCCTCTGTCCTTGGTGGTGGTGGTTGTGAAGGGGCAACACACACCTCAGTGTTAGAAGACCTGTTGTCAGACATCCCGGTCGCTGCTACCTGTGAAGGTCTTAAGTGCAGTAATGCTGCAAGGAGGATCTGCTGATTCTTAAGAATAGCAGCCACATCACAATGGTAGGCAGCCAGGTCGGCCCTGAGGGGGTCATGATTACATTCGTGCATGCTGTGTAAGGTTTGGGGTGCGAGGTGTTGTGGCAACTCCCTCACTGCAGTGGTGAATTCCTTGACAGTTTGTTGTAGTCCTTGCAGGATGGATGTTAGGGCTTGCATGGCTGCTGCCTGATCTGCAGATTACATCATGCACGAACGCACCCCCTCTAGGCTGGCTGCCATAGTTTGCATCCCCACCCGCACCTCCTTGGCCAGCTCCCGCTGTACTCCAACTACAGTTCTCTCAAAGCTGGTGCCTGTGTCGTCTGAGTCCTCAGCTGTATTGGAGCTGGCAAGTCTTACAATTGGTGTTGTGGGTGGGTCCTCTGTGATGGCTGCTTGTTCTGAGCTCCTCCATGTGACAGAAGGTGGGGTCTGGAGGGTTCCAAGGACATCTTGGAGGGTCTGGTGGCTGATGTTTGTCAGCTCGTCATCCATGTCATCAGGGTATTCCTGGACAGGCATATCCGCAGGAGATCCATCTTCCTCTGCAATGAAATAGGGTACAATTAGTGTGTCTGTGTTGTGGCATTAGTGATGTGATATGCCTACCTTGTGATGTTTTCACATTGTGATCTTGTTTCCTGTTCATTGCTCCAGTCTTTCAGATGGGCATTCACCCAGGCATATGGCCCACCTGCATGTCACATGTATTGTATTAAGGTATTAGACTTGTCGGCATCATCTCCTCTAGTGTTGTTTTAGGCCAAATAGTGAATTGCCACCTTCTTGTCCTACTCAACCCTCCGTCTACATCCATTCTAATGGCAAGGCCTCTCACTGGCTGTGGGTGTCCTAATGGCACTAGCAGCACACTTAACAATCTGGACCTGCACCAGTCTCTGATCTTTCACATCCACTTATATGTAGTTGACATGTAGCGTATCCTATGCATAGCATTGTTATGGCACGATATGGATGTTAGCATTGGTAATGTGTACAGCTGATGTTGGGGAATGTGTGGTACATTGGATTGCCCTGGTAGTCGTAGCAGTGTCCTACTTCCTCCTCTGACTGTGCAGGTGTATGTCAGTGACCAGTTACATGTGTCCTCCCCCTCAATGCTGTTGTCTGAGCAGTATGACATTTGGGATGTTGCATTGTGACCCAGGCACAGGATGAACCCTGGCATATGCAGCATGGGTGTGTCCTTAGTGCTGTGTAGCTTCTACTGTTGATGACATTGGCTGATGTTTGCGGCAACTATGGGCATTCACATTTGACAGGACTGGAGCCTTTGTCTTGTTTCAGGGGATTGTTAAAGTTGTCATCATCAACCCACTAATTTAGGTGTGTATGATCCATGGGGACGTTACTGCCATTGGCAACTTGAGCTCCACACAGAGCGGAGGTGGTAGTGGCAACTGTTGTCACTATTACATTCCAGTTGTCGGTATGGCTAGAGGTTGTTAATTGGGCCCTAGTTAATGTAGGGGGTATAGTGGCTGATGTGTGCTGGGATGTCAGTTTGATGTTGTGCCCTTCCCTCCTGGCGTGCCTTTACCTTTGCTCCATCGTTGGCATGACAGCATGCCCCCATGGGACTGTTGTTGGTGTAGTGTTATGGTGTGCCTCAGCTTCTCTATGTACAGGTCATGCCCCCATGCCATACCCCTTTACCCATGCCACTCCATGTATATGATGACTTCCATGCATTTTGTGGTCTGTATCCCCCCCTGCTTACAGTTGACATTAGTGCATTTTAATTCCCCATGCGACTTACCCTGCATGTGCGTTGTCTCCTGGTAGTCTGAGCTGTCCTGTCCTTGAATCCCTGTTACGATCTCTCCTCAGGGATGACGGCTGTGACCATCTCCTCCATGTGGTCCAGGGCCTCTTGGTGTGCTCCACCTCCAGTCTGCCGTGCTGCCTTCCTATTCCTGGCCATCTTTTCCTTGGTCCTGCGCTTGCAGTCATGCCTGCGTTTCTTGCACTCGATGACTGTTCTGCGTACCTCTGCCACACTGTTAATCTTGTCAACAATTTGTTGCCATATTGCCTCTCTCCTACTGATTGGCAACTTTGAGGTGACAAACAGTTTGTGCTGGTGTTCCGTCCCTTCTTTAACCAGAATTTCCTGTTCCTCTGCACTGAAGCAACACTTTATTTTCTTCTGAAAACTGTCCTGGTTCTTGTGTGGATCCTCCTGGCTGGTTCCTGGTCTGTTGTCATCTTCCTGGGGTCTGTACAGTCATCTGTCATCCAGTTTGGCTCTCCTCTGCTGAAATGGCTGTGTTTGAGTGGAATTTTGACGCTATTGCATAAAAAAACGGCACATATCCGGTGCGCGGGGTCGTAAATCGACCCACAGTCATTTCCGCCGCGTTAATTGTCGTTTTGCTTTACAACTTGACGCTGCAGTGTGTGTAAAAAAAAATTACTTACACCTGTGGTTTGCGCCGCCGGGCATCAAAGTATAAATTTGATGCCCGCACAGCACACCGAAATGGCATTAGCCAGCGGTAATATTTTTGGCGCAAAACTGCACTAGCGCAGTTTTGCATCAAAAAGTATAAATGTAGACCTAAGGTTCAAGTATAATTGGATATTTTGGCAGTTGGGCTCGCGAGCCTCACTGAGAAGTCAAAAATAGAGCTCTGTAATTAGTTGAGAGGCCCATTTTACCAATGATCTTTCATGCTCTTGCAGGAGCAAGAAGTTCCTGTAAGTCCTGCAAGAGCAAGTACAGTGATTGGCTGGCTGTTGGAATGTCAGAAATGAAATGGCCGCCATTATTACTATTTAGAGTAAAAAATTTAAGGTGATGTTGAAATACAATAAAAACGCTATAAAAAGTGGCAGCAAAAATGAATGCTGACCCCCTAGCTTTACAGAGGTAGGCCCTCATTATAACCCTGGTGGTTGGTGATAAAGCGGCGGTAATACCGCCAACAGGCCGGCGGTAATAAGTATGAAATTATGACCAGACAGACAGCCACTTTAACACACCGACCACCAGGGCGAAATCAACAGGCACCACGGCGGTAACCGCCTACAGCCAGGCGGAAGACAATGTTCCACCCACAGTATTACGAGACACCAGTCTGCCACCTTTTCCGGGGCGGTACCTACGACATCAAAAGCCTGGTGGAAACACTGCACAGAAGGGGAACGACTCACCTCTGGACACTCAAGGAAGAACCACACCACCATGGAGCCCGACTTGCATGTGATCCCCATGATCTTCTACCATCTGCTCCACTACGAACACCAACGCCGGCGAAGACGACCACAGTGAGCACTGCCGCCTAGCACACAGGGGAGGGGGGTAGGAAAAAGAGAGTGACACACACACGCAACACCCCCACCCTCAACACCATACGCACGAGCAAATGCACAAACATTACATATTCACCCCATACCCCTCACGAACAATGCAAGGATAAAATGAATTGCTTAAAGTGAGTATAATAAGAGAAAATAGTATAAATACGTGCATCCATATCAACAAGTATTTACAAATTTACAAAATTAGGGACACTGCCCAGTCCTCAATGTCTGTGGGCCATAGGGCCTCATCACATAGTCCAAGGCCCCACCTCACTCCTGCAACAATAAGGAAGGAACACTGCAGGGGCATCAGGTCAAAAATAGCCAGGCACCTCAGGGGGGCGGAGAATGGGGGGGCACCTCAGCTGGAAGATGGTACAACACCACTGGTCCTGGAGGGGGCAGCATGCCCATTACTCTGTCCTGGGAAATGCAAGACCACAATCTCTCAAGTGGGTGACTTGCCCACTGGCTCTGGAGGGGGCAACATGCCCATTGCTCTTTGTCCAGGGGAGTGCAAGGTCACAGTATCTCAAGTGGATGGCTTCTCCACTGGTTCTGGAGGGGGCATTGTGCCCAGTGAGCATCATCCTATGGAGGATGGGGTGAGTGGATTGAAGTGAGCTTCATCCTGTGGAGGATGGGGTGAGTGGATGGTTTCTCCACTATTTCTGGAGGGGGCATTGTGCCCAGTGAGCTTCATCCTGGGGAGGATGGGGTGAGTGGATGGCTTTTCAACTGGTTCTGGAGGGGGCATTGTGACCAGTGAGCTTCAACCTGGGGAGGATGGGGGAGTGGATGGCTTCTTCCATGGGTTCTGAAGGGGGCATTGTGCCCAGTGAGCATCATCCTGCGGAGGATGGGGTGAGTGGATTGAAGTGAGCTTCCTCCTGTGGAGGATGGGGTGAGTGGATGGCTTCTCCACTGCTTTTGGAGGGGGCATTGTTGCCAGTGAGCTTTATCCTGGGGAGGATGGGGTGAGTTGGTGGCTTCTCCACTGCTTCTGGAGGGGGCATTGTGCCCAGTGAGCTTCATCCTGGGGAGGAAGGGGTGAGTAGATGGCTTCTTCCACAGGTTCTGGAGGGGGCATCGTGCCCAGTGATGCAGATCTTGGGGAGTGCAAGGTTACAGTCTCTGTCTCAGATTTGCTGGGGCCAGGCCGCACAACAGCCCATGGATGCAGGACTACACACTGTCCGCCGGTGGTGACGGCTGCTCAGTGGTGGTAGTGGTGGTGCTGCTGGTGGAGCTGTCAGTGGTGGGTGGAGGCTCCAGCCCTTCCCCTGCACCCTTGAACGGCTGCCCACTGGGGCTGCTGGCAGTGGTGGGGGTGAGGCTGATCCCTTCCCCTGCAGCCTCAGATGGCTGCCCAGGGGGGCTGCTGCTGCTGGCAGTGGTGCTGGTGGCGGTGCAGGTGGCAGAGCTGGCTGTGGTGGGGGAGGCTCCAGCCCTTCCTCTGCAGCCTTGGATGGCTGCCCACTGGCGCTGCTGCTGCTGGCAGTGGTGCTGGTGGCGGTGCTGGCAATGGTGGGGAGAGACTCCAGCCCTTCCCCTGCAGCCTCAGACGGCTGCCCACTGGGGCTGCTGCTGTTGGCAGTGAAGCTGGTGGCGGTGCTGGCAGTGGTGAGGGAGGCTCCACCCTTTTCCCTGCAGCCTTGGACAGCTGCACCACCATGGTTGGTGGTGGGGGCTTCGACTGAGTCCCTGCGCCAGGCCCCTTGTCCTTCCTGCCTGCTGTTGCAGGCCCCTTGCCCTTCCTTCCTGCAGATGGGGCTCCCTCCTTGCCCTTCCGTCCTGCCGCTGGGGCTGACACCTTGCCCTTCCTTCCTGCAGCTGTTGCTGCCTCCTTGCCCTTCCTTCCTGCAGCTGGGGCTGCCTCCTTGCCCTTCTGTCTTGCAGCTGGGGCTGACTCCTTGCCCTTCCATCCTGAGGCTGGTGCTGCCTCCTTGCTCTTCCGACTTGCAGCCGGGGCTGACTCCTTGCCCTTCCTCGATGCACTTGGGGAAGGCACCCTGTCCGTCTGGCTGGCTGGTGGCCGGGATCCTTTCCCACCTGGAGTAGTTGGGGACACTACTGTGCCTGTGGACCAGGTGGCCGAGGTGCTTACCTGGGTTTTGACCACCCTGGCCTGATGTGAGGGACAATGGTGGAGAGGAAAAGCTTCTTAGGGACATTGGGGCGGGAAGAGGGCAATGGTTTGGGAGTGGAGGAAGAGGGAGTGGTGGTAGGAGGTGTCTGTCTCCTGTGTTTGGGTGCCAGTGCATGGGCTGGATGCTGTTGTGAAGTGGATGGCTGTTGGGTGTCTGAGTACCTGCGTTTGTGTACTTTGTGAGGAGGGGCACAGACACAGTGGGAGGGGACACAGGGGACATGTGCATGAGAGTGGAGGTGGTGACTGCCAGTGAGGGGCGTGTGCTGTTAGGTGTGCTGGCGATGGGGGTAGTGGATGAGGATGTAGTGCATGCAGGTGTGAGTGGAGATGAAACTGAGAGGGAGGTGGACGACGAGGAGTGGGGCCACAGTGGAGGCAGTGGATGTTGGTATGTCTGAACCTGGATGGTGTTTGTGTGAGTGTCTGTGGGATGAAGTGTGGTGCTTGTGTTTGCCATGTCCACTCTTGTGTGTTGACCTGGGTGCATGCTGGTCTGACTGTGTGCTTGAGATAGGTTGGGGTTGAGGGGAATGGGATTGGGTAGAGGAAGTTGGAGGGGGGAGGCTGGAAACAGGAACAATGGCTGCCATCAGAGAGGAGGCCAGAGCCTGGATTGAACTATGTTGGTCCGCCATGCTAGTGTGAATTTCCTCCAGGAATGTATTTGTCTGTTGCATTTGGGCTGCCAGCGCCTGGATGGCATTCACAATGGTTGACTGCCCAACAGAGATGGATCGCAGTAGGTCAATAGCCTCCTCACTCAGGCTAACTCAGGCAGGGCCTGCGGTGCCTGGGGCGAAGAAGATGCCCACCCTCCTGGGTGAGCGGGCACGGGAAACTCCCTGAGGGACTGCTGGGAGGGCGGTGCTGGTACAGGGAGTGGCAGCTGCACCTGTAGCTGGGGTGGGCACAGAAGTGTCCGCTACCACCAGCGAGCTCCCATTGGAGGAGGTATCCATGTCCAAACTGTCCCCACCTGTCTCCGCCGTGGTGCTCACCTCACCGTCGGTGGATTCAGCCTCCTGGGTCCTGTGGGATGCGGCTCCCTCCGTCGCCAGTGCCTCTGCTGCTCCGCCAGATGATGCTAATGCACATAAGGACAGGGTGACAAAACAAAAAGGTGGGGAGACACAAAGGATACACTTGGTCAATGGCGCCAACAACACCACCGTTGGCGTACACGACACACTCACACACAGGGAACATCCCTACGCACTAGACAATGCACTACCAGTCACAATGCTAGTCACCATGCCATGGATAGGGACACCTATCGCCAATTGCAGCATACCTGAGACCCACAGACCCCTGCCCAGTAGTGGATGCCTACTAGCTTGGTTGGGGTACTTTCACATCAGAACCCTGCCCAACATGGGACCAACCCTGCAATATCAAGCCTGGCCTAGGGGCACCCACAGGGCCCACGGGGCCCACACCCCCACCCGAATCCCACCACACCAGGTGCAAGATGTATATTGGGGCATTGTACTCACCCCCTTGTGGCTGCTGTGATACCCCCTAGCGCCCATCCAGCTCCGGATAGGCAACAGCTAGTATGCAGGCCATCAGGGGGCTCAGGGTTGGACGGGCACCCCTTCCTCATTGGGAGGCCATCCCCAGCTGGGCCTCCTCGGTCTTCTGTGCCCAGCGTCTCAGGTCCCACCACCGTTTCTGACAGTGGGTGCTCCGCCTGCCGTAGATCCCCAGGTTCTGCACGTCCTTGGAGATGGCACACCACATACCCATCGTTTGATGGCTGCTGACCTGCAGGGAAATGGACACATCCTGCCTGTTACACTCATGGCCCACATGCCCCTTCCCATCCCCATTAGCACAGACATGGTCCACTATACATGCTGCACGCTACCCAGGGCCCATCCACTACCCACCCCCTACATGATGCCTTCACACACAGCATTCCACACATTCATGCACCATGCATCGTACTCACGGTGTACTCACCTATTGGTCTGGAGGCCCATAGAGCATTCGGTACTGGGGTAGGACCTCATCCACCAGTCTCTCCAACTCCACTGAGATGAAGGCTGGGGCACTTTCCTCAGTCACATGAGCATGGTCAGTTCCAGACAAAGATCACAGCAACACATGCAGTGTAGGTCCTCTCCTGTTTAAGGTCAGGTAGCAAGTGAGAGAACAGATAGAAAATGGCGGTGACATCTGCGGTGGTGCATACCATCACCGCTGGCGTACATCACCACTGGCCACTGTACCCCATAGGGCCCAATGCTAACCAAAGAGGAGTTGTATGGCGGTTTTCGACCGCCTCCCACAACGGCGCACATCATCAGCGTAATTACCTCAATTCCACCTGTGCCTCCATACAGGACATGCAGATGCCATTTCAGGGGGGGCAAGCCATGGATCCTAACTGTGTCACAGTACACAAATGCACCATTTGGACATCTCCAACAAAATACTGTTACAATCACAACATGCATTGAACTGTAGGGGTTGGAATGTTGGAATAATGACCAGCTGCTTACTATTTTACCCCATAGTTTACAACCGCTGCTGATGAAGAGAAGATGGAGACATCCCCCCATGTACAGACCCCTGGTGGACTTGGCAACAATGGAGGACAGGCACATTATCCTCACCTATAGACATGACAGGGCCACAATCACAGAGCTGTGTGCCCAATTGGAGCCTGACCTAATCTATGCTATCTGTCAACCCACCGGGATCCCCCCTCTTGTGCAAGTGCTATCAGTGCTCCATTTCCTGGCAACTGGCTCCTTCCAAGTGACAGGGGGATTGGCAGCTTGAATGTCTCAGCCAATGTTCTCAATAATGCAGACCAGAGTGTTGTCTGCCCTGATTAAACACATATGCAGCTACATCATTTTACCTCAGGTGGAGGATTTGGCCACAGTGAAAGCTGATTTCCATGCAATGGTACATATCTCCAACATTATTGGGGCTATTGATGGAACACATATTGTATTTGTCCCCCCCCTGGGCGAAATGAACAGGTGTTCAGAAATCATAAGAGCTTTCACTCCATGAATGTGCAGATGGTGTGCCTGGCGGACCAGTACATCTCCCACGTCAATGCAAAGTATTCTGGGTCTGTGCATGATGCCTTTATCCTGAGGAATAGTAGCATCCCAAATGTGATGGCTCAACTCCAGAGGCACAGGGTGTGGCTAATAGGTGAGCCCTGGTTCCCACCCAGAATATATTGGTGTATGGGTATGGTGTGGGCCCTAAGGGTTAGTGTGTGGCTAACAGTTGTGCTTCGATATTTGAAGGTGACTCTGGTTGCCCCGACCTCTCATGGCTACTGAACCCTGTGAGGAATCCCAGGACAAGGGCAGATGAACATTAAAATGAGGCACGTGGCCGAACAAGAAGAATTATAGAGAGGACCTTTGGCCTCCTGAAGGCCAGGTTTCGTTGCCTCCATCTAACAGGTAGATCCCTGTGCTATTCACCCAAGAAGGTCTGCCATATCATTGTAGCATGCTGTATGTTGCACAACCTTGCATCGCCAGGTGCCTTTTCTGTAGGAGGAAGAGGCTGGAAATGGCTGTGTGGCAGCAGTGGACCCTGTGGACAGTGAAGATGAGGAGGCAGAGGATGAAGATGAGGACAACAGAAGTGCAATAATTTGTCAATACTTCCAATGACATGCAGGTTAGACAGTGTAACTTCATATTTAATTGACAGTTTTGTGTTTGACATTGTCACTGGCAGGCTGTTTTTCCCACTTCCATGGCCACTCACTGTACTCTTTGGCATCTCTCTTTACAGATATTTGTGCCCCACTATTGCTCCTGGTGTGTTGACTGCAGCCAACTACAGGTCTTTCCTATGTATACATTACTGTACAGTTGAATTGCAATGTTTAAATCTGTGTAAACTAATACATGCTTAAATCAGTTGACATACTCCATACTTGTATTTCTTCAAAGGGTGTTTATTGAAGTGCTAAGAAGTACAGGGGGTAGTGGAATGAGCTCGGTTGATGATGGAGGAACGTCCAGGATAGAGTCCAGTCTATTTGTATCACAGTTGCATTGTCCAAGGGGGCATAGAAAGGGGAGCATTGGCACTTCAAGGTGGACAGAGTGACAGAGGGTGACAATCAGGAGTGTCTTATTTCCTGGCTGGGGTCTTGGCAATAGTCTCTGGCTTCTGACTGGATTGAAGGGAATGCTTGTGGGGTGGTTCTCCTTCTGCAGGGAAAAGGGTGCTGGTGGCCTGTTTGTCTAGTGGCCAGGCCTCCTGTCCATTAGTGGCAGCGGAGGTGGAGGGCTGTTCATCGGTTTGGCTGGTGTCATGGGCCCGGTGGTGAGCTACTGCCTCCCTCATAGTGTTGGCCATGTCTGCCAGCACCCCTGCAATGGAGACCAGTGTGGTATTGATGTCCTTCAAGTCCTCCCTGTTCCCCAGGTACTGTCCCTCCTGCAGCCGCATGTTCTCCTGCAACTTGTCCAGTATCTGGCCCAACAGAATGTTGGTATGCTCCCAGGATTGCGGTGAGTGCCTCCTGGCGAGTCGGTTCCCTGGGCCTGTCCTCCCCCTGTGGCACAGCAGTCCTCCCAGCTTCCCTGTTGTCCTGTGCCTTTGTCCCCTGAACTGTGTGCCGTCTGCCACTGACCCCAGGTCACTGATCGTCCTGTGTTTGTGAGGTGGCCTGGGGCCCCTGTAATGGAGGACACACTGCTGATTGACGTGTCCTGGGGACAGAGATGTGGGCACGCTGGGTGGGTCCTGTAGTGGTGTTTCCAGAGGGGGGAGGCTCTGTGGTGGTGTGCGACTGTGCATGGGTAACTGACTGTCCAAAGATCCCTGATGGGCCAGGTTGGTCATCCAGATCCAGGTGACCAGAGCTGCTGTCATCACTGTGGGACTCTTCTGGGGGAGGACTGGATGTTGCTGGCACCTCTTCTCCAGTGACATTGGCTGGGGTACCTGTGGGGATGTGAATGCAGTGTTATTGTTTCTGCGTGTGACATATTGTGCATGGGTATGTTTCCCTCTATGGTTGTTGCAGCCCTGGCAGATTTGCCTTTGTGTGAGTTGCTATTTAGTGGGTTAGGTGATTCTCTCCAGTGTGCATGCAGTAGTGATAGGTGTCCATGCAGGTCTGTGAGGGGTGTCCATGCATTGGTGTTGCATGCAGGGCTTGGTTTTGGGATGAGTGGATTGTGATGGTGGGATATGTGGGAGGTGGTGAAGTGATGAGAGTGAGGGTTTGTGATGGCATGCAGGTCTGGAGTGAGAGTAATAGAGATTTGACTTACCAGAGTCCAGTCCTCCTCCTACTCCTGCCTGGCCCTCAGGATGCATGATTGCCAAGACTGAATCCTCCCATGTTGTCAGTTGTGGGGGAGGAGGTGGGGGTCCACCGCCAGTTCTCTGTATAGCTAGTTGGTTTCTTGCTGCCACAGAACGCACCTTCCCCCGTAGGTCATTCCACCTCTTCCTGATGACATCCCTTGTTCTGGGGTGCTGTCCCACGGCGTTGACCCTGTCCACAATTCTCACCCATAGCTCCATCTTCCTAGCAATGGATGTCTGCTGCACCTGTGATCCAAATAGCTGTGGTTCTACCTGGATTATTTCCTCCACTATGTCCATTTGCTCATCCTCTGAGAACCTGGGGTGTTGTTGTGGTCCCATGGGTGTAGTGTGAGTGGTGTGGGTGAGGGTGTGTGGGGTGATGTGTTGGGGTTTGTGATGTAAGGTGCGTGGATGGTGTATTGGTGATGGTGTTATGTGGCTTTAGTTGTGTGGGTGCTCTTGCTGTATCTCTCGCTTGTGGCAATTATTTCTAGTCGTAAATGGATGTGGGTAGTGTGGGTGTGTGTTTTATAGTGGTGTGGGTGTGGTGTGTGTATGGGTGTTGGGTGTGTGAAGTTTGAATTGTCCAATGTGGTGTAGTTTTGTTTGAGTGTGTGTATTTTGAGTGCAGTGGTATGTACCTCCAATGGTTTACCACCACTGAATATCTGCCACGGTGATTCGTGGGTCATAATGTTGTGGCCGTAGTTCAGTTGGCGTAATGATGTGGATTTGGATACCTCCAGTTTATCACTGACCTTTTGGCTGGCGGACTTGTGTGTGAGGCTGAATAGTGAAGGATTGGTATGTGTGTGTCATAATATGCTTGGCGGTTATCCACGGCAGCGGCGTTATGTTGGCGGCAGTCGGCATGGCTGTAAGTGGGATTTACCGCCAATGTCATAATGAGGGCTATAGTGCCTAAGAAATGACTACTGTGAAGAAAATAAATGTATATTGTGGTTAAATAATTTTTATGATCTTGCAGGAATCTTGTCGGATAGTGAATAGTAAAAAGGAGTAGATGAGTTCTCAATACACTCCATTAGTAGGGATGCATATTGTGGTCTTTGTGTTTCAGAGGAAGTGTGTAAGAGATAAGTACTGTGATGAGTAGATGGTTAACTCTTATTTTCAAAACAATTTACTATCTCGCAAAACACTTGCGGGATTGTGAAAGTAGAAAAGAAGAGGGGATCTTTGAGGCACTGTAGTATGCATGCTTCCTTCTGTAGAAAGCAGTCTTACTGGAGATAATGTTTATCAGTCTAAAGTTTATACCCATCGACAGGCCAGTCCTTGCAAACACCTCACTATGTTAACTTGTCATTTGAGAGCAAGGTCTGATGGGGAGGCCAGTCACTACCCACAGACTACCATGCGCACTGTTATTTGGAAGAAGAAGGCTGTCATTCTCTGCATGGCACTACCGTCAAATGAGACAGAGGTTTGAAAGTAAAGGCCAGTCCATCCACATACCCTAATATGCACACCTGTCCTCTGAAAGACTGATCTCAGTGGAGAGACCAGTTTCTCCCCACACACCCTACTACACATACTCATCATCTGAAAGAGAGGTCTGGAAAGAGAGGGTATCCATTTAGATGCCCTACTACACACAACCGCATCTGAGAGAGAGGTTTGACCGGAGATTAGAGGCAACACATTGAAAGTAGGAGGTACTTTGAAAAGGCTGGGGTAGGTCCATTGGAAATATAAGTAAGACACAGTAAGGGCCTCATTATGTTTTTGGTAGGATGCCCGCCTCCAACCGTGCTGGCGGTCAATGAAAAACCGCCAGTGTTGGTGGCCGGCATCGCGCTAAATAATGACGCATGGTGCCTCACTGCCATTGATGGTGGTGAGGGCCACCATGCGCCATGCTGGCGGTCAGTGGTGGGGTGAATGCTGCTCCACCCTCACCGCCTCATCACTCCATACACCACCACGCCTATAATAGAGTAGTTATATGGGTGGCGATGTATGGCGAGGCGGTGATGGCTGCAGAGCAGCATCCAGAGAGGCCGTTCTCTCCCGGAGCAGCACAACGGAAAAGGTAAGTGCTGCCCGAGAGGGAAGAGGTAAAGGGGGGGTGTGAGTGTGTGAGTGCATGGGGGTGTGCGTGAGTGTATGGGGGTATGTGTGTCTGAGTGCATGTATGCATGTGCGCATGTACGTGAATGGGCGCATGGGGTATGGGGGGACCTGTATGCAGGGGTGGGAGGTGGGGATGGTGAGCGTCAGGGTGGAGGGACCTACATGGGGTTTTGGGGGTGGAGGGTTGGGGGTCAGTTTTTGGGGTTCATGGGTGGGGGTTGGGGGATGTGTTAGGAGCTTGGAGGGTGGGTAGGTGTTGTGAGGGGGGAGGGTCCTGGTGTGTCACATACATGTGACAGGAATGAATATTCATGTCACCCGTGTGCTTTCCACCAGGGGTTACCTGGTGGGGTAACTTGCCAGGGAATCGCTGGTGGAAATGGGATCATAATCCCACCGCCTGTCCAGCCTCCACCGCTAGGTCAAATGTGTCCACAGTCAGCCCGGTGGTCGAATCTGGCCTGGCGGTAGGTGGTAGTGAACTGGCTGCTTTGCAGCCAGTTCTCTACTGTGTTCAGAATATGGCGATCTGGATAGCCATGCCATTGGTGGTAATGACCGCCACCGCTGGCGTGGTGGTCCAGACAGTCATGTTCATAATGACCACCTAAGACTCAATACCTTGTCAGAATGTGCCAAGTCATATACATGCTTAGTCTCGTTTACATCTTGGCGAATGTCTGATTATTGTGTAAATTGGTGGCGCGTGCCCAGGCTCATATGTGCTTATTCGTTTACATACTACATCAGGTCTCGGATTAGTCAGAGTACTGTTGTAATGACTCGCACATGGTGGTATAGCTGCTTAGCCAGAAAAGCTCTAATGCTGCCTTCGCTGATCTCACTAGGCTGCTGGATGTTTCAGGACAATAATAAGTGAACATATATAGCGCTATACATATCGGTTGTTATATTGTGTCATCAAGGAGATCACAATGATTATAGAGTCTTGTTGTAATATATCCTACGCCTGTATTAGAGGAGCCTTGATGACCTTCTGATAAATCTAGGGCTCTATTTGACTTTATGAAGCTCTATACTCACCCCAGGGAGCAGGGCTGCCATTGGGCCCCAGGTGTTGCCATGAGGTGCAGGGGAGCTGGTGCCAGATGTCCTGACATTCTTGTGTATTTAGTGGCACTAGGGCAGCATTGTTGGAACAAAGGAAAGGTTTGGGACCACGTGGTATGCTGCCATTTTAGGGTCAAGCATGCCGAATAATGAGTATTTGCAGTCCAGTCTTGTCGCGAGGCACAGTGAGGTACGGAGGTGAAACAAATTCAGGGTCACACAGCAGCGGGGTTATTATGAAGAATGGGCTCTTACTTGTGGCCGGGTAGAGTGATAGGTCAGGGCCATGCAGCATTACTTTACTTCTTCCTGGTGGCCATTTTGGAAATTGCTGAATGCTGAGCCATTCACGGACCCATATGAATCTTTTTCTGGTAATGAGAGTTATTTTCGATTGCGTCCAGTGTTCCCACTCTAGAATCTGTCATGAGTGCTGTAGATTGCACATCTGGGACCGCTGCGGTTCCGGTAAAACAGCCTGTGATGGCAGAGGTAGCTGGGTCAAGCCACCATTTACAAACCAATCCAAGCCAACTTTTCAATGAATTTCTAAGGCTTTTTATAAATGAAACCATATACTTTCATTACACCTAACTATAATATTGATTTAACCTTTAGTTTTTCAATGAATATGTAATTATTTTTTTTGGTACATTAATTATTTTTGTGAGTGTACGTATGGTAGAATTGCTTTATAACATATGTTGTGTTCAGACATTTTATTTTTTAAATTATGCTTTCTTATTTAAACATAACAGGATATGGTTCACAGTTCGCAAAATCTTTCTAAAATGTCTGTGTGTATAAACACATAAATATTCAATATTTCAATAAAAATTGTTTATATGCTCCATTGTTGTTACTCTGATATCGAGACCTGTTATCAGGAATCTTTTCTTGAGGTGTCTCGTGAGAAGCTCGTGGGACACTTGCGAGATCGTAAAGTTCTAAATTTCACTGTAATCTATATTATACAGTTCCTTACCATGTTTTCAGTTAATATTTAATGCTAATATATTATAGAGTACTGAATAAAAGATGGTTGGATATATTTTTTTTAAGTGATGGCTCTCATGAGATGCTCATGGGACTCAGATGCGTGGGGCTCTCATGAGATGCTGTGTGGCCTCCAAGGGTACTGTACTTCCCATTCGGCTCTCACAAACTAATCACAAGATTGTACATTTAGGCCCCCATTTATACTTTTTTACGCAAACCAGCGTAAAGATTGACGTTAGCCGGCGCTGCGGGCTGGTCAAAGTAAAAAAAAATGACTCAAACCAGGCAGCGCCGGCGTAGAGGAAAATGGGGGTTGTGTGTCAAAAAATGGTGCAAGTCAGGTTTGAGTAAAAAATCATGGCTGAAACCGGACTTGCACCATTTTTTTATGCACAACCCCCATTGAAATGACTCCTGTCTTATCAAAGTCAGGAGTCATGCCCCTTGCCCAATGGCCATGCCCAGGGGAGCTTCTCACTTCCACAAGATCATGAAAGATCAGAAGAAAAATGGGTCTCCCAACCATTCACAGAGCTCGATTTTTGATTTTGTACTGTCTCGGAACCTCGCTGGACTCTCGCACGCACAAATGCCAAAATATACAATTATACTTCAACCTTAATTTCTCAAAAACTACTGAACGGATGTAAACTAAATCACAAAAAGCACAATCTGTGGACAAACCATTGAGCAGTTTTTGATGGAGCCCTGCCTAAAGAAGTCTTTGGAGAATGCATGGGGATTTTGGGCCAGATGTATCAAAAAAGCCTTTTGCAATCCGGAAATAGCAATTTTTAAGAAATCACTACTTCTAAGTCGCAAAATGCTATGTATCATATTTGCGATTCGGTAATAGCGATTTCTTAAAAATCGCAAATGCTATTACCAAATCGCAAATTGCGATACAGCCCCCATCCTCACCTATGGGCCTGTCGGCCCATATTTGCGAATTTTTTGCATTTCCCAAAATGCAAATTCCTAACTGGAAATCGCAATTTGGGAAATGCAAACTCCAGGGTGCTGGTGCCTAAGGCCCCCTCTGCTGCACCCCAAAACAATTTTGGAAGACATGTAAGGTGCACACATGCCAAAAGGGCATGTGTGCGTTACATGTCAATTTTAAAAATGCATTTTTAATTCACATTAAGGAATTGCTTCATACATGTGCTTAAGAAATCGCAAATAAGGATTCCTTATTTGCGATGCTGCATTTAGAGAATCGCAAATTGCGATTCTCTAAAATGGGGTCGCAATTTTAAGGAATCGATATTTTAGGGATTCCTTAAAATTGCACTGCAAATTCCTTTCTTACATTCAGAAAGGTGATTTTTCATTCGCAAACACCCGAATTTTGCAATTCGCACTGTTTGTGAATGCAAAATTCTTTGATACATCTGGCCCTTTATGTTTTGGGACCCTTCTGTTTTCTCAGCCTCCACTTGCAAAACCTTCCAGGAAGGAGCTCAGGTGGATAAACTTTTTAGTGCAAAGTTTCAAGAAGATTTATCAAAAAGGGCCAAAGTTTTTAGCAAACCAAAAAAAATTCCATCTAAAAAAAAGGCAGAACTTACTATAACTACCTAGTGGCAGCGGCAAAAGATCTGCATTCCTAGATATCTATATGTTTTCCTTTTTTACTCTGAAACTACTGAATGGATTTACACCAAATTACAAAAAGCGCTCTGTTTGGACCAAGATCTAAGCTTCTGCCAAATTTGGTGTAATTCCATTCAGCGGTTTGGACTGTAGCCATGTTTAAATATTGTGAAATCCCCATAGACATTGTGTAGGGAAAAAGTTTTTGGGACTCCCCCTTTTTCTCAGCCCCCACTTGATGAAACACCCTCAATCTATTCACTCATCATCATAAAGTGAGTGGCAAACTAGTTTTGAAAATGTCATGAAGATTCATCAAACAGGGCAAAAGTTATGAGCAAAACATAAAATGCTCAATTATGGGAAAACTTGGACTTAATTATAAATACCTTAAAAGTAAAAAAATTTATATTAGCTTCTGATTTGGGAATAGTAAACTGTCCTTGGGAAGGAAAGAGAAATGGAAAAATGAATTCCTAAGTCTCGGGAGACAAACTCAACTTGGACGGTAGGTGACAAAAACCCATGTGGGGATCAACAGTTCAGATAACCTGTCCATTTGTAAATGAAACAAGGTTAAGAGCAAACAATTCAAATAGTTCAAAAAATTTATTGTTCCAAACGACGTTCAAAAGTTCTAAATGTCCCAAATTGTCCCTCAACGTAAATAAATATTTGATGTCTTTCTCTCGGTTGAAGGGAAAGGTTCCTGGCATCCACATGAGACATTAGCATCTCCTGAGGTGCAGACTCTTGTTTGGCTCTCAACCCAGTCTGTCCCTCATCCCATATACACTGTTCTATGTGCTACTCTAAGCTGTGGGAAAAAGTTTCTTACCATCATCCACATGGGCCATAAGGATGTCCTTGATTGAAAACTTGAGAACTGCACACTACCTGGTAATCAAGACCTACTAGGGGACATTTAGGGACAGACAGGGAAGGAATACTGGGGAACACAAGAACTTCTGAATGAGTCTCCAGTCCAGAAGGACAGGAGGCAGCAGAGCTCTCTGCCCTTGCAGCCTATGCTTCTTTGTGTGCCACAAACTCTACCACTACCTCTTTGACATCTTGAGAAAGAGTCTAAAGAGCAGCAATCAGCTGCCTCATAATGTCCTAGAAAACCGCCATGATGATATCCTCTTTGGAATGTGGGTTGATTCACTAAAATTTGAAGGGTTGTTAAAGTGACATCACATTCCCTTCCACCTTGCTGTCATCTCAAGAAGTGACATCATGTGGTCTTTGATCCTGGTATTTTCACCTGGTATTTTCAAGGGAGGCATGTCACATGACCCTAACATCATACTTGCACTCACATACCCCATTACACTCATTCTTATTCATTCTTACTCACTTGTTTGCATTCACTCATAATCTTAATCATAATCCCTCATACTTACTGACACTCAGGCCAAGATTTACTAATGCTTTGCACTGTGTTTCTGTCACTTTTGTGATGCAAACCCAGCAAAATGTTTAGGGTGGGATTACTATCCAAGACAAACCCTGATTTGCGTTGGATCATATCCCAAAGTTATACACAAATGTGCTACACAGTGCTTTATATTATTTTGTGTCAAGGGTGTTCCATGAGTGATGCTTGGGTGTTCCCATTCAACCACCCATGGGTTTTGATATAAATCCCTCTCTACAAACTTTGGAAGACACTTCACAAAATGTTGTGAACTGATACAGTCTATCATACTTACATAAAGAAAACATACAAAATTGCAAAGTAAGTTTAAGGTAACTCATGAAAAACAAAAGCATAAAAACAGAAAAGCAAATGGCATAACAGTATATGGCATGACTGTATTGCAGATAGTCTTGTCCATAGTTCCACGGATAGCAGGGATTGTGATGAACAGGTGTAAGACTGCACAGAAGGTTTTCATTGATAGGTAGCATTTTTGGGGAAGTAACGCCAGATGGAGTAGGCAGAGAGCAACTTTGTTTGTGATATGAAGGTATGAGGTTGTTCAGGTGGGCATTCATGGGGATTTGGAATTGGCAAAATATTTATCCATCGTTATCCATACAGATCTGGATTGTGATAGATCCAATTCAGCCAAGATTTTAAGGCCCATATTTATACTTTTTGATGCAAATCAGCGCTTGGGAAGATTTGCGTCAGAAAGTTTACCTCCGGTTAATGCCATTCCAATGCGCCAGCCGGGTGCCTTATTTATGGAATGAGGTTAGCCAGCGCTGTGGCCTTGTTAGCACCAAAATAATTTAGGGTAACCGGGCAGCGGAGATATATATTTCTAAGACAGGAGTCATGTGGTATGGATGGGTTGCGTCAGAAATTGAAGCTAGGCTGTTTTTGCCTCTACGTCATTTTTTGGTGCAAAACCCCCTTCTTACATTCCACCACCCCCACCCGGCTAACGTAACTTTTTTCTATGTTAGCCCACCCTTTGCACCGGCTTGCCCCATTCCATAAATATCAGGAGTGGCACAAGAAGGTGCTACACTTTTTGATGCAAAACTGTGCTAGTTTTGCATCTAAAAGTATAAATATGTCCCTTTTTTTTTTAAATTGTGAGTTCAGAGACCCCAAACTCCAGATCTCTATCTGCTCCCAAAGGGAAACTTCACTTTAAAGATATTTAAAGACTGCCCCTGTGTTAACCTATGCGAGAGATAGGCTGTGCAACATTGAAAACCGAATTTGGCAGTATTTCACTGTTACGATATATAAAACACATCAGTACATGTCCCACCTTTAACATACACTGCTCCCTGCCCAATGTGGCTACCTAGGGCCTACCTGAAGGGTGCCTTACGTGTATAAAATGGGAAGGTCTGGGCATGGCAAGTAGGCACACTTGCTAGGTCAAATTGGCAATTTAAAAGTTGCACACACAGACACTGCAGTGACAGGTCTGAGCCATGTTTACAATGCTACTCCTGTGGGAGGCACAATCAGTGCTGCAGGCCCACTAGTAGCATTTGATTTACAGGCCCTGGGAAACTCTAGTGCATTTTAATAGGGACTTACTAGTAAATCAAATATGCCAACCAGGGATAAACCAATCACCAATACAATTTACACAGAGAGCATATGCACTTTAATACTGGTTAGCAGTGGTAAAGTGCCCAGAGTCCTAAAGCCAACAAAAACAGATCAGAAAAAATAGGAGTAAGGATACAAAATGTTTGGTGATGACCCTGCAAAAAGGTACAGGTCCAAAAGCAAGGCTGCCCACTCTCCCTCTTTATCTTGGCCCTTGAACCCTTACTTCATAATATCCAATGAAACAACTTGATATCCGTTACAACTTTTAACAAAACCACCGTTTAACTGGTGGCCTATGCAGAGGATATCTTAATTAGACGTGGGCGGAACTCACAGAGTTTTCCTCTGCTGAATTCCGCTAAGTTTCCTAAAAACTCTGCAATATTCCACGGAGTTCTGCAATCAGTGGAATTCCAGTCCTAGCCTTACTCTTTCTTCTATGCGTGTGTGGCAGACATAGCAAAAACTTCTCTGGGAAATCTACCACCACTTTCATCAACAGTGATCTGCTCTGTCTTGTGCGTAGGTTTCTGCAGGTGTGTGCAGTAAATAGATGTCACAGATTAAGAGCAGAACAGCAGTGTAAACCAGTGAAGACGGTTAGCGTGTCCTAATTAGCAGTACAACTGAACACATCCAGCCTCTTCACACTCACTCACCTGTCATCACAGCCGGGTCTACCTCCAACAAGGCCAGGGAGGGACTGGCAAAGACTAAACAGAAGGAGACTCCCCTGGCCTCTCAGTGAGGCAGACCCTGCAGGCCTGACTACAAAAAGCGAGCCAGGTAGAGGCAAGAGGCACACAACTGCATGGATCGATATGACAGGCGCACCGCTCAAAAGACAAACCTCCTGTGGTTAGATTAATGCAACATCACTAAAAACACCAAGGAAACTATAACCGCCCCTTGCAGCGTGTGTGCAAGAAATGCAGTGGATTAATAAAGCACATTATGTAAATGTTATCTAAAGTTAGCTGTCAAAAACACACACCATCTGAGCTAGAATACCCACCCATCATGCCCTACATGAGGCAATGTCTGAAGCAGCAGCATACAATATTCCAAGAATACTGCCCATGCTGCCAGCCAAGAAACTCGCATTTGTAAGTGGAACCGCTGAAAAGACTACTTTGCTGCCTGCATCTGAAAGCTTTCACGAGGCACCAGAGCGTGACACCACTAGTAGCGTGGGAAACACATAACTAAATCAATTGGTGCAAATAAATAAACTGTGTAGTTTGTGAAACATGCAGAAAAAGTGTACCCAGGTGCTGCCACGTGTGTTTCTGAAGAGCCGCACACACAGCGCATGGTCCTTGTTATGTCAAGGACCGACCGACAGATCAGCGCAATGGCGCTAGTATAAATAAATACGCTGACTACCGTTTAATTGCTGCGATAACCACGTGGTCAGAAAGGGCCGTGGATCACGCATCAGCTGTACAGCGGGCTGCTGCAATCTCACTGTGCTGCGTTCCCCTGGTCCTCCGACCATGCCCTGTTTATTAAATACCCCCGGGCCGAAAGCCTCGGGGGAAACCAACAACACATAAAACAGAGGTAACTTTCAATATTGTACATCCGGGAACTACCCAGGCTGGATGTGCCTGGGTACTCCCCCATTGCCCACCAGGTGTTGGATGGTCAGTTACGTCACCGACCAGCGACACAACATTCCTCCAAAAATGTATAAACAACAAACAATACACACTGGAATCGTACAGCTTCACCCGTCATATAGGTGATCACGCAAACGTGTGGACAAGGGTTGTTGCACAGATTGTATTTGCTGACCCCGGATCGGCTCAGGGTGGAACTCAAACCTGACGATGTGCTCGGCATTTCCGCTGGCACCGGGGATGGTGTTTCTTTTCGTAGTCATCATCCTCATTGCTACGAAACGCTCCGGTGCGACTCTCTCCTGGTTGGTAGAACCTTTTAAAAAACAATATGTTTCGGGTAATAGTCTCGCCCCCACGCCGAGTGACAACAGCAGACCCATTCCGGCGAGTGACTGTCCAAGGTGCAGTGTCAAAAAGTGTGCAGAACTTAGACCCAGGAAGGGCACGCTTCAGCAACACCTGGTCCCCGATGGTGAGGTCAGAAGGAGTGGTATGCCGGCTCAGGCTGGCATGTTGGTTGGCTGCACGCCGCTTCTCTAGAACTTGATCCTGACCCAGGGCGGGAGGGTTCCACGAGGGGTGATGACGAATGGTGTCCACAGATGCCCTCCCGAATGCAATGTGACTAGGTGCCCTGTTCGTAGTAGAGTGAGGCATCTGGCGATAATTGCGCAGGAATGAGAAGATAGCATAGTCAACCGCCTGGTCGCCCGCCAGGGCAATGCAAATTACTTTGTTCAGCGTGCGTATGAACCTCTCAACCTCGCTGTTGGCCTGAGGCCACCGGGGCGTGATCTGTCAATGATGAGTGCCAGTCACTCTCAGGTACTCCGCTAGCTCTCGGCTTTGGAAAGGTGGCCCATTGTCAGTCTTTATTTCGGATATCAAACCATAAGTGGCCATGGCTTTTTCCAGACCCGATATTACCACGTCCGCCGTGAGGGCCGGGATGATGTATTTGTGTATTTGATGACCTCTGTGTATTTGGAGAAATCGTTGATGAGAACCATGGTGTGGCGGTCATCCGGTAAACTCCCGAAGTAAAGGCTAGCAGACATCCATGGTCTTCTGGGGAGGGCTCAGTCTTGACCGGAGCTGGCTTGCTGGGTTCGCCAGTGACCTGACACCATACACACGATCTCACAAGGTCCTTGACCTGCTCATCCATGAGGGGAAACCAAACCTTTGACTGCAGGTGCCCCTTTGTCTTTACCATTCCTTGGTGACCATTGTGTGCTAGTTTAACAGCTCGTGTGGTAAGAGAGGACGGGAGAACCAGCTGGTTCCTTCTTAGGATGCATCCTTCCGCATACAGACTGCTTATGATGCGCTGAGACTCTAAGGTCAACAACAGCAGTTGTTTTTTCAATATATGCCACTGGGTGTTCCTCAATGCGACCAGGACCTTTTGTAGGCAGTCATCATCTTGAGTAGCTTGCACAATTTTGTCCATTGACATGAGCATCGGTCTGGATCTATCAGTGACGTACCGGACATACTCTTCGGTTTCTCGAGCCTCATCAACCTCTGTGTCTAAAGCCGCTCAGGGATGTCTCGATAGGTAGTCTGCCGGATTCTCAGAACCCGGGCGGTACTCTAGTTGGCAGCGATAGTCCTGCAGCTGCAACATCCACTTCTTGATTCTCAGCGGAGGTTACGAGGTGGTGCCGTTGAAGAGAGGGAGTAAAGGCTTGTGGTCGGTGGTCACAATGAACGGGCGGCCATAGACGTAGATATGATAATGCTTGCAGCCCCAGTGTACTGCAATGGCCTCCTTCTCTATCTGAGAGTATCTCTGCTCAGTTTCCGTAAGTGACCTGCTTGGGTAGGCAACTGGGTACCACATCACCTCTGCTTGTTCCTGTAGCAGTACGGCACCTAACCCTTTTGGTCTGGCATCGACGGCAATCTTGGTGCTCTTTTTTGGGTCAAAGTACTTCAGAATGGTTTCGCTGGACAGAGCCTTCTTTATGGCTTCAAAGGCCGCTTGTTCCTCGGATTCCCACTTCCATGGTTCAGAGGCTTTTGTTAATCTCCAGAGTGGTTGAGTGAGGTTGGACAGGTCTTTGATAAAACAGCTGTAGTAATTGACCATCCCGAGGAAACTCCGTACTTCTGTGGTGCTAGTGGGAGGAGTTGCACTTTTGATATCGTTCACCTTGGCCGGATCAGGAGCAACGCCACTTGCTGAGAAGGTGTAGCCGAAAAATTGTATCCTGTCCTTGAGGAACTCGCACTTACGCTGGTGCAGGGTGAGCCCAGCATCCTGGATGCACTGTAGGACATTTTGGAGGTGAGAGTGGTGTTCCACGACAGTTGGCGCGTGGACAAGGATGTCATTGCTGACGTTGGTGGTTCTAGGCAGGTCGGCTAACAGTTCTTGGATGACGTTTTGGAGTACCTCGGCGGGACTCGATATCCCGAAGCTTAACCGCTTGTACCTCCTTAGTCCGACATGTGTGGAGAAGGTTGTAATGTAGCGTGACTCTTTCGCTAACACCAGCTGATGGTATCCGGATCGGAGGCCTAGCTTTGAGAGCCACCGAGATTCACTAAGTTCTCCCAGGATATCGTCAATTGTGGGAGTAAGATGCCTCTTTCGTTTGATGGCTGCATCGGGGAGGCGCATGACTACACATATGCGGACCTCCCCTGGTTGCTTCGGTTTACGGGCTACCACGATGGGTGAGACCCACGGTGTGGGTCTGGAGACTTTCTCGATGATACCTGCTTTTTCGAGGTTGTCTAGTTCTCTTTCCACTTGGGGTCGGAGGTGGAATGCTACTCTCCGGTGCCGGAGGGCTACTGGTTGTACTGTCTTGTCAATATGTAGTTTAATCTCACAGTCTCGGAGGCAGCTGATCCCTTTGACTATTCCGTAATACCTTGCTAGCAGGTCTGCTATTGATTCTTGGTGGATGCTGAATGCAAAAGTGACTATTGCCAGTACTTCGGCTGCTTTGCAGCCCAGTAGCACCCCTCGTCCTTCTTCCGTCACGTATACCTTTGCTGGGGTGGATCGCGACCCATGATTTAGGGTGGTTCGGAACATGCCCTTCAGGGCAAGTGGAGTGTTCTGTCTGTACGCGTAGACCTTCACATTCGCTTTGGTTAACGGTGGGACGGGTATCATCCTGCAGTGTTCCTCTGCTGCCAGGAGATTGATGGACGCTCCTGTGTCTACTACTGCCATTGTTTCATGCGTACCCATTTGAATTTGACATCTTGGCAGCATTGCTTGACGAGCGTGCGCGTTTGTGACCGTGAAAAGGGAGTGGACTACGTGTACTATGGCCTCATCATCGTCCATGTCACTCCCAGGCTCTGACTTGCTTGATGTGGCACTTCCTGCCGTGGTGTTGACTGATGCATTCCCAGTTTTGGTTCTTTTGGATCTGCAAACCTTTGCAAAGTGGTTTATCTTCCCACAGTTAGAGCATATCCTGCCCCTCGCTGGGTATTCCAATAGTTTATGTGGGACTCCACCACAGTACCCGCATTGTCTAGCTTGAGTCCTATTCAGCCGTTGTCTGGGTTTGCTCATAGGTGTCGTGACCATGTTGGCCGCCTCCTCTTTTATGGGTCGCTGCAGGGCCGCCTCCATGTGAGATGCGCCGGACCGTGACAGCTCTTTCGTGCACCCCATTTGCAGGATTTCGGGTAGCGGCTTTCTGGATTCTTCTAGAATGCGCTCTTTGAGCTTTAGTGAGGCACACCCCTGGATGAGTTGTCCTCTCACTTCTTCTGTCTCATCAGTGAACCGGCAGGTGCTGGCTAACTCTCTCGGCCTCATGTAAAATGCGTCTAATGATTCTTCTCCATGCTGTCTGGCCTGCCTGAATATGAATCTCTCATAGTCGGTGTTTACCATGGGCTCGAAGTGCCTGTTCAATGCAGCTATGAGCGTCGTGTGTGTTTTTGGGGCGTCTTCTACCAGATGTTTTGATATTTTATATATGTCTCTCCCTCCTATGTGGATGAGCATGGCGCGCTTCTGGTCATTCGCTACCTTTGTGGCTTCGAAGAAAAGGTGTACTCTTTCCATCCATTCCTTCCATCTGGGGGCTTGAGCAGAAGGGACCCCTTCAACAATGAATGGCTCAACTAGAGGAATGGCAGACATGCTGGTTAACTGGGCTGTGGTATTACTGCGGCATCAGACAGGTGTGTATCATGGGTGATGGCCATGCTGTGAGGTGGTGCTGATGGGTCTTTTACTCTGGGTATGGGTGCAGGGGCATCAGCGTACTCACTGTAGTTTTAGGGGCGTCAGTCTGTGAGGGGTGGGCGTTGGCTGTGAGAGGCTGGCCATGTTGCTGGTATCCTGTGGTGTCTGAAGATTCAGGATCATTTACTAGCGTCGAGATGCCCTGGAACGTGGACACGAAATGCTTGAGCAGGCTTTTTTTTTTTTTAAGCGGCACGAGCACCGCGTGACAGGTGGCCGCCGCTTTGAAGTCTCTGTTTTTTTTGGGGGGATTACCTCCCCCGCACGAGCACCGCGTGATTTGCGGCTGCTGCGGGGCCATTCTTATGGCGTGGAGCCCCTCCGTTTGTCGCCAATGTTATGTCCGTCGTCAAGGACTGACCGACAGATCAGCGCAACGGCGCTAGTATAAATAAATACGCTGACTAACGTTTAATTGCTGCGATAACCACGTGGTCAGAAAGGGCTGTGGATCGCGCATCAGCTGTACAGCGGGCTGCTGCAATCTCGCTGTGCCGCGTTCCCCTGGTCCTCTGACCACACCCTGTTTATTAAATACCCCCGGGCCGGAAGCCTTGGGGGAACTCAACAACACATAAAACAGAGGTAACTTTCAATATTGTAAATTCGGGAACTACCCAGGCTGGATGCGTTGGGTACTCCCCCATTGCCTACCAAGTGTCGGTTACGTCACTGACCAGCGACACAACAATCCTAAGCAGATCAGTGGAATCCCATGGCCTGCTGGACGGCAAATTGTGCACCTTGAATTAATAGGGTATTTCAGTTCAAACTCTTTAATTGGATACAGGTCCTTCAACCGGTGGGTTTTTCAATATCAGCAGCATGCCCAAGGACTCTCTGTCCTAAGAGGCAGAATTAGAGGTTACAAGCAAGCTCCTAAAAGGAATGAAAGCAGTAATCACACCTGGTAGGGGAATACCCTTGAGTACATTTTCACTGCTGCATTGTACAATTACAGCCACTACCATCAGGGTGCAGATTAATGTATGCCTTTTTATTAGGCATGTTAGAGGCTAAATTATAGGCATGATGCGGAGACAGTTTTGCATATTTTTCTGGATGCACAATCCTCAATCCTTTTATTGTCCTTGGCACGAGATACACACATATTTAGCACTACTTGTGTTACAGTACGTCAAACGTGGTGTGCAGTCTTCAAGATTCTACTAATGCTGATGTGGAGCAAGACTAGTCAGTAGCCAGTCCTGGTGACACAAAAGCCCAACATGAATGGGCACTGATATAATCCCTGTACAGTCAAATAAGCACTGATGTGATGAGAGGCTGACAGTGGGCACTAGTGTGATGTTCAACAAACAAGAATGCACCGATGTGAGGAGAGACAAGACAGTGCACTGATGAGATGAGATGACAAGAGTAGCACCAATGTGATTAGAGAAGGACAAAAGTGCCACTGATGTTGCATAATGAGAGGTAGAGTGGGCATTGATGTGAGAAGACCAGTGGCCAATGGGACAAGGGCAATGATGGGGACGGTCATTGGTAGGAGAGGAAATGGATATGATCAGTGCCCAATGGCGTGAGTGTTCATAAGAGCGAGAGGCAAATGTGTAGTTGGCACTGATATGACCAGGTGCTTGCTGCACCAGAGCCTAGGCACAGATGTTAAAGCACTGCGTTTAGATTATAAGAATGTTTTTAGAATTGTGCGTGCAATGTAAAATCTAAAATGGCACTACCTCACTAAAATTAGTTTTTTCATGTTTTCTGCTAGCATCTAGATTTTTTTATGTTTAGTACATAGTTTGTTAATTACAAAACAAGTTATGAGCCCCCAAGTTTGCCTAGTTCTTATTCCACCTTCAATCAGGCACCACTTAACACTTTATTTCTCTTCATCTCACTCCTGGTTTCTTTTCCATTCCCGATTAATCACATTGACACTCTTTTCATATTGTTCTCTTCCTCTTCACTTTCATGCCTTCCTCTCTCCTGCTCTTGGTCAGTCTGAGGAAGACAAATACATCTAGGTCCGATCTGAATCTGCCTCCACAGATTAAACACTGTGACTTTTATTAGAAGAACTAAGGACAACATGTACGAAGCTTAAAAATTGTGATTCGGAAATAGCAACTCTATGCAAATCGCTATTTCCGACTCGCGAGACGGGATGTAAGAACAAATCGCAATTCCAATTTGCGATTTGGTGCTGAGTCGCATCGCAATTTGCTAAATCTCAAACTGCGATTTCCTAAATTGCACATGGGTGTGTCACAGAGTCGCAAATTGAGACTGTGTCGCAATTAGCGAACGGGTGCAAAAGAAAAGAAAAAACACACTTCCTGGTTCTGTTTGATGACATCAGAACCAGGAAGTACCACCCATGGAACTGGGAGGAGTCTAGCGACCACAGACAGCAGAGGCACACCCAGCTGAGCGGAGCAACTGCAGCCATGGCAACTCAAACTAAGGAGGCAACCACTGCAGGGAGGAAGAGAACGCTCAAATTCTCTGATAAGGAGTTGGAGGTCCTGACTGCTGTCTTCACCATAAGGTCCTGTTTGGCAAGGCAACACACAAAAAAGAAGATTTGGACATACAGAGCAAGATCAATGCAATAAGAGTCAGCCATCGCACCATCGGGGAGGTTCGCAAAAGGTGGTACGACCTCATGTCCAGAACCAAAGAAAGGGTGGCAGAGCAGATGAGGGAGGTGCACAGAAGAGGTGGAGGACCATCCACAGTTCCACCTACCACGGGCAACTCGGTGGGGAGCAGAAGGGAGGGCATTGATGCAATGGGGGTGGCAGAAGATGTCACTGTAGTGGCGTCGCCACTAGGATCTGCCACCGCCGGGGAGCCCCCATCGGAGGAGGTCTCGGAGTCACTACCTCCAGTGGTAGTTGCCTCCTAGTGGTACTCCCCTCGCCCTCCCACCCACTAGTCCCATTGGCGTCAGATGTCCCTGCCTCCGAGGATCCATGGGCCACTGCTTCCCCACTTGCTGGTGCCTCAGCTCCCTCGCCAGATGTTACTGCTGTACAAAACCAACACAAGATAACAGGGATGGAGAGACATAACAGGAGAGACACTTGTAAATAGCTGAATGGAGGTACATAGTGGCCATACATACACCCACCCAGAAGACACACCCAACAGGCAGCACCGTTCACTATGCCCATGGCCATGCCCCTGACTACTGACCAGAACACTGCTCTACACCCATCCCCTGAACTACCAAAGGAGGTGACATGTAGGAGACCTGACAAAGACACCCCTACACCCTTTGGGGACCATCATGTGCATGGACACCAGTCAGAGTCCCTGCCCCTAAGCAGCATGAACCCTAATGCACACACAGACATCCTTCCAGACTGAAGTTTGTGACATGAGTACTCACCCCATTGTGACTGCTGAGCAGCCTTCAAGCGCCCATCCAGGTTTGGGTACGCCACCGCCAGGATGCGTTGCATGAGGGGAGTCAGTGCCCGACGGGCACACCTTACACATTGAGAGGACTTCCCCAGCTGGGCCTCACAGATCTTACGTGCCCAGTGCCGCAGGTCCTCCCACCTCTTTCTGCAGTGGGTGCTCTGCTGGTTGTAGACCCCCAGGGTCAGCACCTCCTTGGCGATGGCATACCAAAGTGCCCTCTTCTGGTGGGCGCTGACCTAAAAGGGTGACACAGATATAGAACACAGAGGTCAGGCACTTGCAAGATAGGTACAGCTGGCTATTCGTCCACTATGGGACAGACAGTACTCTCGGACTTACAGGCCATATGCACACAGCATGCCATGCATCACGGCCCATGCAAGCTCAGAGGTGCACACATATGTCCATTCAACACCATCCATTACACCCAACCAGTGCCCCCCAAACCCAGACTCACCTGTACCTCTGTCCCTCCATAGAGTTTTGCGTACAGGGGCAGGACCCCGTGCACTAGCCTCTCCAGTTCCTCCTGGGTGAAGGCCGGGGCCCTTTCCCCTGCAACATGAGCCACATTCATGACCAGAGGCAGGCCACAGCAGTACACACAGTGGGGTACCTGTCTGCACGAAATCAGGCAGTCAAGTGAAGAATAGATTACGAAATCGGTGCACCGTCACCGCCAGCGGTGATCATGATACGCCATGATTCCCCATTGGCATCCATGTTAACCAATGACTGTGCAAAGGGCGGTAAACACCGCCTTACGCGGTGACATAAACCGCTAGAGGTTTGAGGTCACTTCCACAATGAAAGGCCTCGATTACAGTGGGCAGACATTTTGGCAGTAACTAGGCATCTATAAATAAGAATGTGCACAAGGCAGGTCCTACTAGCCACATGAAGCACCCATGCATGTGACCATTCTGTAATATACCACACATGAAAAACACTGCTCCCTCATTGTGGTGTAGATGAACATCTGTCATGAAGCAGTTAATGTTGAGTCAGTACAAGTAAAATATGCAGTGCACAATTGATGACAATGTGTGCCTATGTATGTGTGTTCATCACACCTTTTTGATACCCCTCGTAGGTACCGACCCTTGTGGCGAGGAAGGGCACCCTTGGTGTACAAACCACTTGTGATATGAGGACTATGTTTGAGCGTCAGATCATAATCAATTACATACTCACATGTGCAACAATTCAGGAACTTTGGGCCATATTTATACTTTTCAACACACAACTGCGCCAACGCAGTTGTGCGTCAAAAAATCTAACGCCGGCTAACGCCATTCTGAAGCGCCATGCGGGCGCCGTATTTATTCAATGACGTTAGCCGACGTTAGCCGGCGTTAGCCGGCGGCGCTGCCTGGTGTGCGTCCAAAAAAATGACGTACACCAGGCAGCGCCGGCGTAGGGGAATATGGAGCTTGTGCGCCAAAAAATGGGGCAAGTCAGGCTGAGGCAAAATTATCGCCTCAACCCGATTTGCGCCATTTTGTTCGACTCCCAACCCCCATTGAAATGACTCCTGTCTTAGCAAAGACAGGAGTCATGCCCCCTTGCCCAATGCCCATGCCCAGGGGACTTCTGTCCCCTGGGCATGGTCATTGGGCATAGTGGCATGTAGGGGGGCACAAATCAGGCACCCTATGCCACAAAAAAAAAAAAAAATACTTACCTGAACTTACCTTGTGTTCCCTGGGATGGGTCCCTCCATCCTTAGGCGTCCTCCTGGGGTGGGCAAGGGTGACAGGGGGGGTCCCTGGGGGCATGGGAGGGCACCTCTGGGCTCCTTCCGAGCCCATAGGTCCCTTAACGCCTGCCCTGACCAGGCTCTAAAAAAACACGCAAAATCGGCTGGACGTCATTTTTTTTGACCCGCCCACTCCCGGGCGTGATTTTTGCCCGGGAGTGTAAATACGGCGCACATGCCTCGGAGTCAATTTTTTAGACGGGAAAGCCTACCTTGCATATCATTAACGCAAAGTAGGTGTCCACGCAAAAAAATGACGCAAACTCCATGGACTTTGGTGCTAGACGCGTCTAACGCCAAAGTATAAATATGGAGTTAGTTTTGCGTCGGAATTACGTAAAAAAAAACGACGCAATTCCGGCGCAAACAGAGTATAAATATGCCCCTTTGTGCTTTACTGGATCCTGCACTAACTCCGGGAAATTGTAATCAGCATGCCATCCCTACTAAAGTGCAAGTGCCCTCCGCACTCCATTTCCTGACTACGGGCTCATTTCAAGTGACAGTGTGCATGGGTGCTGGATTTTCACAGCCAATGTTCAGCATGGTACTGACAAGATTTCTAAATGCATTTGTACGACACCTGCAGTCCTATGTGAGGTTTCCCCAAAGTACTGACCTCCCTGCCATCAAGTCTGAATTCTATGCCTTTGCCAACATATCCCATGTGATAGGTGCCATTGATGGCACCCACATTCCGATCACCCTCCCCAAGAGTCTGTGAACCAGTGTACAGAAACAGAAAGAACATTCACTCCATGAACATCCAATTGGTATGTACTGCAGACCAGTACATCTCACATGTGAATGCCATGTTCCCAGGTTCAGTCCATGATTCCTTTGTGTTGAGGAACAGTAGTGTGCCACAGAGGATGGAACAACTCCAAGAGGACAGAGGGTGGATCATAGGCAAGTGTGTCAGTCACCAACCGACACATAGCAGACAGCCAGGCTGTCTGACTAAGGGGCTTAACAATGACTACTCTGTATTGCAACTTTTTCTAGGTGATTCTGGCTATCCAAACTTGCGTTGGCTTCTGACACCAGTAAGGAATCCTAGGACGGATGCAGAGAGGAATTACAATGAGGCCAATGGACGTAATAGGAGGGTGACAAAGCGCACAATAGGTCTACTGAAGGCTAGATTCTGTTATCTACATATCTCTGGGGGTTCCCTGGCCTATGGGCCTGAAAAGGTGTGTAGAATAGTGGTGGCCTGCTGCATGCTGCACAATGTGGCAGTGAGACATTCTATCCCCCTCTTGGAGGTGGAGGGTGCTGTATGTTCTGACCAGCTACCTCAGAGAGGAGAGTGATGGTGATGATGGGGAAGGGGAATATGTCAATTCCAGGACCCAACTGATACAACTCTACTTCCCTTAACTGTGTGGGACTTTCGGCTGACATTGGGGTTTGTGACACATATTGTCAGTGTGCTCTGTCTTATAGGGGGATTGATAATGATATATGAAACATGGTCCAGTTCTGCATGGTACAGATTGATATTTTCTGCATTTACTTAGGGCCCACATTTAGGCACACAGGACTCCCTTCATGCAACGATTTGACAATAAAGTGGTTATCAGCCAGTTGCATCCATACTTCACTTTGTTCACATTTTAACACAGGGGACAGTGTTACAGGTGTGATGTGTGTTTTATTGGTTGCAGGGAGTGAATAGTGCTATTTACAGTCATGGCAAGTCGTAAGGCGTGGGTGTCCTCAAAGCCAACATGGTGGCAGCCTTGTTGGTAGTATTGATGGGTCTATCATTCCTTACATTAGTTCATATTGCCTCTTAGCAATGTGTGGTGGCTGATTGAGTGGGATGGTTGCTGTGCAGATTGTTGCTGAGTTACTTCTTGAAGGGGGCCTTGTTCTTTGCTGGGGTTCCAGTGCCATATCTTGGCCTGAGGGTACGTTTGGGCGCCTGCTGTTGATATTCAGGGGATGACATGGTAGGCCCTTGGGTTTCCTGTGAGGGAAGTTCCTGGGATGTTTCTGCTGATGGTGTAATTTCATGGTGGGTGTCCGGTGCTGTAGTGGGGGCCTCCTGTCCTGTGTAGGTCTGAGACTGGGTTTGTACCAGCTGCAGCAGTGCTCCTGCTATGGTGGCCATTGTGGTGTTGTGCTGTTTCCACTGCTCCATGGCCTGTTGGTGGTGTTTCTGCTGCATCCTCTGACTGCGCTTCAGGGTGGACACTATCTGTGCCAACCTGTCATGGTTATGCTGGTAGGCCCCTAATACCTCTGATATCATGTCCTGGGCTGCTGCATCCATCCTGTGCCCTCCCCCCTGGCCCACTGAGACCCTTGCACTTGCCCTAGCCCCCTGTGCCTCTGTCCCTTGCACAGGTCTGGCAGTACCACTTGTACTGGGGCCCTCGCCTTCTTGCATGTTGGGAGTGGGAGACTGTGGCCTCTGTACCTGTGTTCCACCAGTCTGTGACCAGTGAGGTGCCTCTGTCTCCCTGGGGGGCACGGGTGGTGGTGCCTGTTGGGGGACATAGACATGTCTGTTACAGATGCATGAACGTTTGGGGTGCACAGGACTGGACTATTTTGTGCTGGGGTTACTTTCAATGGCCTTACAGGGTGCCTTTGTGAGGTTTACACTGCATTTTGCTTCAACTTTGGGGTTGCATTGTGGTGGGGGGTGTTGTTCCATTGTGGGTACTTGCAGGGGTAGGTGGATGTGCACATGGGGAGGGATGTGGACCTGTTAGTTGGTTTGTGGTCATGCGGGGTGGATTTAGTGGCTGTTGCCTGGGTGGGGTGTTGGTCCTGGTGGGTGTGGGTGGGGTGGGTTGGTGCATGCATTACAGGTATGGTGTATATGGGATAAATGTTGATGACTTACCCGAGTCCATTTCTCCAGTGAGTCCCTCAGGGTGCAGGATGGCCAGAACCTTTTCCTCCCAGTCTGTGTATTCTGGTGGTGTTGGTGGTGGTCCTCCCCCAGTCTTCTGGACTGCAATGTGGTGCCTTGATGCCATGCCCCTGACATTCCCCCGCAGGTCGTTCCATCTCTTCCGGATGTCGTCCCTGGTGTGTTGAATGGTGTCCCACTTCATTGACCCTGTTCACGGTGGTCTGCCATAGCTCCATCTTCCTTGCGATGGGTGTGTGCTGCACCTCGGCTCCGAATATTTGTGGCTCCACCTTTAGGATCTCGTCAACCATGGTCCTTAACTCCCTTTCTGTAAAGCGTGGATGTTTGGGGGATGACATGGTGAGTGTGGTAATGGTGTTGGGGCTTGGAACGCAGTGAGGGTTCTCTTCTGTGGGTCGGCGTGCATCTTGTGTATGGTAGCGTTCGTTGTCTGCCTCTGGTGCTCTCCGTCTTCTTGGCCTGGTTTTGTTGCAAAGGATTGTGGGGTATGTCTAGGGGTGTTTTATGGGGTTATGGATGTGTGTCAGGTGAGTGGGTTGCACTCTTATCCAATGCCAATGTGTGCACTTCTTGCAGTTAAGTCCACTTGCCGCCTGTGGCGTTCGGCAACGCCAATGGTCGTCTGGCCTCCACTGTCCGCCAAGGTGATTTGTGCATCATTATTTGGAGGGCGGTATGTGGGTGTGCTCGCGGTGGCGGGGAGGAAGATCCAGCATTTCCGCTGACAGGGTCCTGGCGGTGACTGGTAGACTGGTGATGTTTGGCGGGTTTGGGGTTTTGGTAAATTATATGGCAGGTTTCTATTCACCGCCAACAGCGGTCTTCTGTTCACCGCCGCCACGGCGGTTGGTGGTGTTTACTGCCGTGTTCATAATGACTGCCATAGTTAAAGTTAAATGTTTAAAAGCATACTAAAGAGACTTAAAGTCAACTATGACAAGCACAGCAGGCCAAATTTCCCAATCATTGTGGCATGGAACTATAGGTATGATCTTGAAGACTAGCTCTGAAATCACCCTGTAAAACGTCATCCAAAAATTAGGCCAAATCGTTTGATGTAAGATCGATCACTTGGGCGTATGGATTCACAGAGCAAAAGTGCGCAATAGTCTCATGTGCAGGTCCACCCGCATCAGTGCCATTGTCCGTAGATGGAAGAACCAACTCTGAGCGTTCATAAGTGGCCTTGCAGATCAGCGTTAGTCTCATGGTGCACGACACTGTATGAACTCTCATCGGGGACGTCAACAGTTCTTGGTCCACAGGAAAAACTGCCAAGACGGCAAGACACACTGTTGGCAAATTTTCGAAGAAGCACCACATGCAGTGAAAGACAGGCTGCACACACCAGAGGAGTGGCCGAAATGAAAATGACCAATTCCCCTCTAGTTCATCCAGCAAGGAAACATCGAAGATCTAAACTATGCGTTCACAGCACAGTCGTGTTGGTGTCAGAGGCTCCATTTAGCTATAAAGAAACAACCACTGCGAATCAGAAAAAATAGCAATAGTACTCTGCCAAATAATGCCAAAATTACAGGAAAGCCACCAAACACACTTGAAAAAAGTGAATGGATGGCCGATGGGATGACTCAGAAGATAGCCTGGAAGACGGACACAAATCCAGACCCAACAGCCTTAAAGAAATCGACAATCCCAGTAGTGCTCGAGGCGTTGAATATTCTGGATACCAGCTCACCCAAGTGCTTGGGGAAGTTGGTATTTAATACGGATTGTATCTCGGCTGATGATCTCGCAATCTGGAGAACATACGTCTCTAGCGGATGTCAACGCGACCTGTTTTTGAAACAGTAGCGCCTTTAGCCTACTCAGCTTGTCATAATTTACATTAATAGTATCAATGTGAGGCCACATTTCTGATACCTTTATCTCTTGTGTGGGGGGGAATAAAACATGTCCACAACACGTAACGACCTTAGAGACCGAAATTGCGTAGGCAATGCCCGGTCACATAGCGCAACAGATTTGATCGCTCAGCACCACATAACTGCCATTGGAAAGTACATGAAATGCTGGTCGAATCAAAGAAACAGGAGTACCCTTCAGAAAACAGGCCAAGTTCACAACCCCCGCATTGCAGTGGCCGTGAAGGGACACCTGCTTGCATATCATAGAATGACTAACAGTAGTCTCACATTCGCTGCTGCTAAGAAAGACCTCTGTTTCTCCGTTCAGACATTTATAATCAAAAGGCAACTCCCACTCTTCCTTAGTATAGCTATCGCCCAAACGCTCATACCTGCCCATGGCAAGATGTTTCAAACATTTTGAAAAACGAAAGGTGGATATGGGCAGATTAATAATGCAGTGTTTGAGCCAGACAGTCGAAGGACTCTCTGCTATCGTGAAAGGCAATTTTTCCAACTTTTCTATTTGAAGCATAGTGAAACTCGCTTCCCTTTTGGGGATTTTCTGTTGTTGCTGGGATAAATTAAAAGCAGCGAACAATTCACTACTGTTAAAGAATCTCCATGGAACACGGCCAGTTTTCAATGTTTGTAACGTCCAACCAAGCTGCATAATAGAACGCAGCTGACTTTGTCCATGGTATAAACAGGACATGTCTGACTGAATGATATCAATCGTAGACAACACTATGTTTGGGAGTGAATAAATTCTTTTGGACAGGGTGTTTGTGCCATTATCGACTACCGCCAAAGTGTTTTCCAAGTTTTCCTTATCTATCTGCCTTAAATGTGCAGCAGCTTCTATCTGAGAAAGTTTCCATATCTCATAATACATAGCATATACAAATCTTTTAGAGCACTGTTTCCTAGGACCTAGCAGGAAGTCCTGCAAGTCTGTATCTTCAGAAAGTGTGTTCAGGTGTTCTCTAACTGCGGTGAAATTGTTAGACTGTACCCAATGTTGACACAGTTTCCCCGCACTCTATGTAGTAACTATCCCCGTGTGTTGACCTGAGACGAAGCGAGGATCTAGCTGGCTAATATTAAAACCCCCTGAGGAGTTTAAAAAATGAGCCTGACATCCAGTGGTGTCTATTGGCTGAACTAACCACCCGCCAGGACTGGAAATGAAGAATTATTCAGTGTCATTTGGAAGAATTGGCAACCATTAAATTTAGCCGGTGTGGGGATGTTGGGCGTGTTCATTTCTTTTAGTTTTGCTAACCCTAGGCAGGACGTCTGTTGAACAGTGTCATTTAAAAATATCATTTTCTACAGGAATCAGGTATGCTCTAAACAAGGCTTCCCTACCCTGATTTGCCAATCTTGTGTCCCCCATACATTCTTTAAGTCAATATTGTTCTTCCAGTGATTGTAACCTTCAATGGTAAGACGGGAAACAAAGGCACCTGAATATATCAGTTTTGCGTCTGTTAGCAACATTTTCCCAATTTTTGATGGAGGCAATTAAAAAAAATATAACTCGGGATTTCTTGTGTCATGCCTAGAAAAATAAGTGAATTTTTCTAAATAATTGTTTGGGCTCCCCACTGGTGGCATTGAACAATGTTCCCACTGTGTATAATTAAGCACAGGTCTATTTCCAGTTGCAAGGTGCAAGTAGTGATGTCCCCAATTATTATAGCAGAACATTTCCCCATAATTTATTGTATTTACACATACATCATCACTTTCAAATATTGAATAGTCCTTCATTTCAGTTAACTCAACTGTCAACTGTCTTGATATCCCAATCATCGGATACAACACCGGGTGTGATAACATCTGTCATTGATATTTTGAATACATATGGAAGTTGAATGACCTCAGTAGTCTCGTATATTTCAAAGGGAACTTTGTCCCACACAATCCCATCAGAAACAGGTACAGCTGAAATGTTTACCGGGGACAAGTCTCTGTGGACCTTGTGTGAGGAATGATGTGGAGTTAAAACTTCATCTACTGGCGCTACAATTGCGTGTTCAGGAATGTAATGACCATTTATAAGTAATAAAAAAAACAGTCACGAAACCAATCCATAGAAATAAGGTAGAAAATGTTAGGCAGAACCATAAATAGTTCCAAGGATATATCAAGTAGTTTGTTTTAAGCCATAGATCTAGCTTGCGTGTCTTTGAATCATTTTCAATCGCTTGAGTGGATGAGTCTGAAGAAAAGTCATCGATGTTGATGAAGTAACCAGAGCCAGTCTCTGCAAAAACAGGAGCAAGTTCAGTACTTGTAGATGTGTTCACTTCACATGGAGGCTCATAGTAGATAGTGCCATCAGTCTGTGTTGTATTGGTGTATAATACGGCCAATTCTTGACCAGGTGTTGTCGTGGAAGTGGTGACTGGAACCGGCAACAGCTCATTCTCTGCCCTCCCCATGGTTGAGGAAGAATTTATAGCATTGTTGGACATTGTAGCATAGTCCATAGTAGTGTTGGTCACTCTACTCTGAAGAGGAATGTCCTGTTGGGTAGTGAGAGGGGATTGAGAACTACCCAATGGACCTCTGGGTCTACTGTGCAGGATCGGCCACATGGTGTAGTTTGACATTGTCAATTGAAACAAATCTGTTTCCTCGGTAACCAGGCAACGGTGGTAAGATTACAGTTCTGGTACCTTGTATTCCCAAGACTAAGACTGGTGCCCTGTAGGATGGACTGAATTCCTTCTTTACAGCAATCGTTTCACAAACCAGATCCCCAACTTTAGGAATCCTGCCAGTGGAAGTTGTTGGAATATCCCTTATTCCTAAAGTGGCAGCACTGGTGGATGATTTTTCATCTCAAAATTGTTGAAGCTCCTGTAAGACAGTGAGGCATTCAGTTATGTCAAAAGGAGTTTCTGCTGCCACCATACAAAAGCCATCAAGATCTGGGACATACATAGGTATCCCAAAGAGAACCTCATAGGGAGTTCGTCCCCCAAGGACCGTCTTGGCAGATTATTCAGTGCTCTCTGGATCCCATGTAGGTGATAAAGCCAGCTGCGGCAATAACCTAATACTCTAGCTGTTAAGGACTGCTTTAGATTGTCGTGTAGGCTCTCATTATCCTAATGAGACTACTAGATTTTTGGGCGGCAAGATCATTCGCAGTGTGGGGGACTAAGTCTGACCCACAGTGAAGGACCTTGTCACCCCAAATCCGGGTTTTGCTCCGGCTCACTAGCAGTGCCTCTTTTCTCCCGAAGGAAAGAGACAATTGGGAAGCCAAGCGCATGACATCTTAGTACTTCCCAGGGAAGTCGTGGTCACTCAGGTCATGACCGGTTCTCTCATACACAGTGCGGTCTCATATATAAATGACAAAGGCAGTTTAGGTTTTAAAGATTGGTTTAATAAAACAACTGCATTTTAGATAGCAAAGCGTGAGCTGCAATAACCAGAACTATACAACACAGTAGGATTAAAATAGTAACGATGAGAGTGAAGCACAAGAATAAGGCTATCATAGTGCAACTAGATTAGGTTCTCTCTAAGTTACAGTCTGAGCACAGCATGTAAAGCTCTAAGCCTGCCTTTCAGGTTCCCCCGGGAGGACATCAACCCTCATACCTGAGCAAAGGCCTGTAATCTGCATCAGCATCTGCAACGGGGCAGTCAGCGTCTAGTTGTAGGTTCCTGGTCGGAATCTCCCTCTGACCTGTAATAAGACTAGAAAGTGTTTTTATAACTAACACGCAGATGTTCTAAGAATATGTCCCTACCTAAGAATATGTATTTTCTATGAACACTAGAGACTAAACTTCTACCACGTTTACCGGCAATGTACCAGACTGTAGCCTTGACTGAAGCACAGAGTGAGCAAGAATGCATTGTTTGAGAACACAGTGCTGAACTAAGCTAAACAGTGTGATAGAATGAAATAAAAACAAGACCGTAAAACTGGTTATTGTAAAATAACAGTGCGAGGTTGAATAAAATGTATCTAGGGCAAAGTGCACAGAGGCCTAATATGTTAAGCTGACGCGCACAAAGCTATATTAAAAAATGGCTACACTACATCCTCCCCTTGTCGGTAGAAAGTGGTTTAATCCGAAGCTAAAAATGCCCTAAGCTAAAATAGAAGCAAAACCCTATTCAATTTCAACAAGTTAAGAGGACACACAAGCATAGTAATTTCCAATTTAAAATATAAGCATGCGGCCAAAGCCGAATTCAAAGGATAATGTCAATTTAGAATAAGTCCAAATCATGCATTGGTCATGGAAAGCAGGAGAGTCTCCACTTCAGCAGATGACAAAACCGGAAAATCCATGCCAAAGACTATCAAGGAGCAGGTGTGTTCCAAAGCCCCAGTGTCAACCAAGGCCGCATCCCGTGCAGTGCCTATGAACGAGACAACATCAACTTCCTCCAGGAAGGGTATCTCGTAATCAGCCTCTCGAAGCAAATTCAGCCGCTGCGCGCATGTCTGGTAATGAGCCCTCATTGCGAACATCAACAGATCAGCATCAACCACTGGGGGGCGGATCTGTGAAAGACAAAGGGCCAGTGCATGTTCAAAAAAGCACCAACGGCACCGAAACACGGTCTGCACACAATCCAAAACCGGTCTGAATGACAGTGACCAGTTACACTCCAAATGTTCCAGGAGTGTTGCTCCAAAGTGCTGCATCATGCGTTCACGACACAGCTGCGATAATGGGAGCACCCACATTCGTCCTTGTTGCGGCAGGACAGCCATTGCGGAAAAACAACAGCAACAGCAAAATGCCGGCTAATAAAGCCAAAGTTATCGGAAATCCCCCAAAAATGCTTCAGAAAATTGAATGAATAGCCAAAGGTATTAAACCGAATATGGAAGAGAAGGTGTGAACGAAACCAATACCAACAGCTTTGAAAAAATTTGCTAATCCAGCCATGCTGGAAGCATTAAATATACGTCCCACAAGTTCACCAAAGTGTCTCAGAAAGTTTGTATTTAACAGGGACTGTATTTCCGCCGATGACCTTACCACCTGAAGTGCGTAGGTCTTGCATGCAGATGTAAGGGCCACACGCTTCTGAAACAACAAAGCCTTCAGTCTGCTTAGCTTGTCAAAATTCACCTTCGAAGTAGCAATGTGAGGCCAAATATCTGCTACCTCCCTAATTTTAGTGGGGGGAAACAACACGTTCCCGCAGCAAGTAACAACCTTAGTGACCGAAACAATGTAAACTATTCCGGCCTGCATGCCACAACAGTCTTCTTCTCTATTGAGAAGGACATAGCTGCCGTTTGAAAGCACCTGGAACGTGCGTTTAATCAAGGGGACTGGAACTCACTTCAGATAGCAAGCCAAGTTCGCAACTGAGGCATTACACGCCCCATGCAAGGACAGCTGCTTACAAATCATCGAATGACTGACTGAAGTCTCACATTCATTTCCGCTAAGAAAGACCTCTTTCAGCCATTGACGCATTTGTACAAGAAAGGAAGCTCCCACACCTCATGGATGTAACTATCTCCTAGCTTCTCGTATCTGCCTACAGGAACATGTTTTAAACAAGAAGTGAATTGTAATGTAGAAATAGGCAGATTAATAACCCTGTGTATCAACCACTCTGCTGAGGGAATCTCGGCCACGGTAAAAGGCAATCCTTCCAACTTTTCAATGTTAAGCATGACATAAGTCACCCCCTTCTTAGCCATTAGTTGTTGTTGTCGCGTCAAATTAAAGGAGAAAAATATTTCCCTGGCACTGAAGTGCTGCCACGGAACGTGACCCGCCTTCAATGTCTGAAGCGTCCAACCTAACTGCATAATGGACCTGGTCTGACTCTGTCCATGATATTAAGAAGACATATCAGATCGTATAATATCTATAGCAGAGGAAACAATGTTGTTAATTGTATAAATGCGGTCGGACAAGGTGTGAAGTCCATTATCCACACCCGCTAATGCTTTTTTCAGATTTTCCTGATCTATCTGCCTTTACCAGGCTGCAGCCTCTTGTTGGGAAAGCTTCCATATTTCATTGTATACTTCATACAAGAAAGGCTTCCTACGTGGCGTCTTCGGGCCTGACAAAAAATCTTGTACGTCAGCGTCATTAGACAGGAGAGTGAGATGTGTCTTAACTGCATCTAGCGAGGATGACTTTAGCCATTGCTGGCACAATTTTCCTACACTATGGGCCTGATTCTAACTTTGGAGGACGGTGTTAAACCGTCCCAAAAGTGGCGGATATACCACCTACCGTATTACGAGTTCCATAGGATATAATGGACTCGTAATACGGTAGGTGGTATATCCGCTACTTTTGGGACGGTTTAACACCGTCCTCCAAAGTTAGAATCAGGCCCTATATGTTGTGATTATTTCAGCATGTTCGGGTGATATATAGCGAGGGTCTGACCTACTCGTTCGGAAACCCCCCGAGGAGGTGACAAAACATTGATGACACCCGTTGGTATCTACTGGCCACAATACCTACCTGCCTGGACGTGTCAATGAAGTGTTAAATGTACCATTCTGGACCCATTCAGTAAGCTCACTAAAGGTGGCATTTATGTATTTCTGCCAATTATTAATTTTTGCAGGGGCAGGTATACTGGGCATGTTTAATTCTCTGATTGTAGCTAAACCTAAGCAGCTGGTCTGCTGTACTGTTTCATTTAAAAAGATCATTTGAGCGGGAAAGAGACATGCTCTAAATAGTGTTTCTGTACCTGTAGTTTGCCAATTCTTTGTATCCAAAACACTTTTCAAATCAACATTTTTTGACCAATATTAATAACCTTCAATTGACAATCGGGAAACAAAGGAATCCGAATATATAAATTTTGTGTTGGTCAGCAACATTTGTTTATCTTTAGTCGGAGTTAACTTAAAATAATATGACTCAGCATTCTTTTGATGGTGCCCAGTAAAATACCTGAATTTATTAAAATAGGTCTTGGAACTCCCTTGCGGGGGAGTCGGGCAATGTTCCCATTGCGTGTAATCAAATATCGTTTTAGGAGTACTTGCTTTATGTATGAAGTGGTGCCCATAATAATTATAGCAAAATATCTCACCATAATTGTCTCTAAACTGGTAAACATCTTCATTTTCATAGACAGTGTAATATTGCAATTCTGTCACCATTGAGTCAACTGTCTTCACATCCCAATCATCAGATACAATGCCTGGTATTGCTATATCATTCATGGATAACTTTAGCACATACGGTATTTGAATTATTTCAGTGGGACCATATATATCAAACATTACTTTATCCCACACAATCACATCCGGAATTGGCACTGCTGAAATGTTCACAAAGGACAAGTCTCTTCGAACCTTATGTGATGAAAAATGTGGTGTCAACACCTCCTCCACCTGTTCAACCGCTGATCTTTCAGGAAGAAAATGACCATGTATCAACAGAAAAAAGGTAATGACAAACCCAATCCAAAGAAAAAATGCTAGCATAGTCAATAAAAACCACAGATAGCTCCATGGAGAAACAAAATACGTATCTTTAAGCCAACGCATCAGCTTACGTGGACCTGACAGGTCAGCAGTTGAAGAGGCAAACGAGTCAGAGAGACCATCGATGTTGTCGGCAAAATAACCAGAGGCAGTTTGTGCAAAAGGCGTTGCCGTAGTCAATGGAGGAGTTGGTGTCTCTCGCGGTGGTACACTGTAGACAGCACTATCTGTCACATCTGTAGTCATGGTGACTTGATCAAATGTTTCTAAGTTGGTCGTTGTTAGTGGAACTAATGCAAGATCATCATCCACCCTCCCCAAGCTCAGAGAGCCAACAGTGTTGGTATAGACAACTTGAAGCGGAACTTCTTCTCCAGTAGTGAGAGGGATTCGGGAACTACTGGACGTTCCTCTTGGTCGGCTGTGTAGAATCCACCACATGTTGTAGCTTGACATTGTCAATAGAAACAAAGTGATTTTCTTTGGAACCTGGCAACGGGGGTACAATAACAGTTCTGGTACCATGATACCCAACAAGGGGACTGGTTCACGATAAGAAGGGCCAAATTATTTTTTCACTGCGACCTTTTCACGCACAAGATCCCCAACCCTGGGAATCCAGCCGGTAGGTGTTACTGGCACATCCTTAATTCCTGTGGAGGCAGCACTTTTAGAAGAGTTATCTTCACAGAACTGCTGTAATTCCTGTAAAACAGTGACACGATCATTTACGTCAAAAGGTGTCTCTGCCGCCTCCACACCAGGACCATCAAGATCCAGAACAAACATTTGTGTTCCGAACTGGCACTCATATGAAGTACGACCCCCCTGGGACCTTATAGGCAGGTTATTTAGTGCTCTCTGAACTCCGTACAGCTAGGTTAGCCAACTACGACCCGTACCTAAGACTCTGGCTGTTAAGGATTGCTTTAAATTGCGGTTTAATCGCACCACAACAGAATTTCCCTCGGGATGAAATGGAGACGAGTACTGGAGCTGGACCCCCAACAAAGCCATGGTGTCCCTGAATGCCCTTAAGGCAAAAGCAGGGCCCTGGTCCGAATGGAATGCTGCAACTGCATATGTACCGACAAAGACTCGCAAATTTTTAATAATAGTTCGAGCATCAGCTGAGAGTTGTGGCCACACACACACAAATCTGGAGCAAGAATCAACAGCGACTAGTATATATTTGTATGCACTGTCTGGTGTTAGTGGACCACAATGATCCAGGTACACACATACCATTGTAATGGTCTGTTCGAGATTAAGAGGGGTGTCTGCGGCGGGCGCTTAGCTGTTGAAACTTTAATTTGTTGACAGATGTCGCAACAAAGGACATACTGCTTGGACTCTTTATAGAGACCAGGCCACCAATAGCGGGCCTGTAATAGTGAAATTGTAGCTGCCACACCAGCATGTGCAGATGCCACTCCCTCATGTGCTGCTTTAATCAGTTGTGGCCTTACATCTTTATTGGGGATGTCGCATACGCCTACGCCTGGAATCTTAAATTCAGCGTTCAGCATACTTCCCATGAAGTATTGGTATTTATTAGGAAATCCCTTAGGATAAGGCGTGCCATCAACCGTAGCTTTTATGGCAGCCATAATGTCTGTGTCTGGTTTGGAACTCGAACGATTCACTGCAGCTACAGTGGCAACCACCACAGCCGACTTTGCGGCTTCATCAGCCAAAGTATTTCCAACAACGTGTATTCCAACGCGCTGGTGTCCAAGTGAATGCACAACATGGACTTTGGGTAGTGTCTCTTTCCGATCTGCTACCTTCCTCCACAGTAGTCTGTGTTTTATGGTGTTGCCTTTTGAATCTCTGAACCCATTCAAGCGCCAGTAATGTAGGTATTTGTTAAAAGACTGGACGCAATAATACGAATCACAAACAATCAGTGTAAACTGTGTCGGATCCGTATGTTCTAGTGCCATTAGTAGAGCTTTTAGCTCAGCCAATTGTGCTGTACAATCCCCTAAGGTCTGTGTATAAGTATGTTGGGGGCAGAATTTCTCCCCCTCCAAATAGCCGTTCACTACTGCACACGCAGCAGAATATTGGTGTTTCGATCCAATTGCTGGTTGCGCAGAGCCATCAGTGTACATGACTACTTGATATTGATCAACAGGCAACGTGTCAGCGGGAACTGGATATTCAACTTCATATTGTAGAAATTCCTGAGTTTGTAACTTTGGGTCAAAAATGTAGTCTACATCAGTGGCTGTTAAAGACGTAGCCCAATGTATCCATCGTGGGTGCAGTGCTTTTGCGTTCGGGACGCTAGCTTTTGTAACAGCCTCAAGAGCCGGTATAGGAGAAACGACAATAATGAGTTTTCCCTGGGAAAGAGGTCTTTCTTTAATAACAGCCATCTGTTCAGAAGTGAGTATTTTCTATGTGGGTGCAAATCGTTGTTCAGCAGCAGAATACAAGTGTGACTTGTATCCAATCGGGACTGTCTCACCCTCATTAAATGTGACATAAGTAAACCCAATGGCCCCAGCTATCACCCTGATGACCAAATGCGTCTTATTGTCCTGTGTGTGTAGATGATGCGCTGCTAGCATATCTGCTTGTAACTCCCGAAGAGTATGTGTATGTTCAATTGTCCAAAATTTGCTTGAAAAATCAGGACGTATTAATTCATATAGAGGCTTTATGCGTGTAGCATAATCAGGAATGTATGTTCTGCCAAAATTTAGAAAGCCCAACAATGATTGGAGTTTCTTAATCGTATTTGGTGCTTGCAATTGTGCACACTTTTCTAGGAATTGTGGCACTAGGCTCTTACCTTCATTCGACAGCTCATATCCCAGGAATATGACGCTGAGGAAGGCAATTTTAAATTTTTTGAAGTTAAATTTGTAGCCGACTTCGGCAAACCCTATAACAATGCGGGCTACCCGTCTTAAATGGTGTAGCAACTTGTCATCCGTGAGATATATATCTTCCACATATGACAACGCTTCAGGGTCTAACTCATGCAAAATAGCAGTCCTGCTGTGTAGCAAATACACAAGCTTCAAACAGTCCTGGGCTGTTCTTATACCCTTGAGGCAAACAACAGCTTTTTTCTGGGAGCCTAGCGTGCTAAAGCTTGTTAAATCTTGGTTTTCAGGTGCTATATTCTGGCAGAAGAATCCATTTGAGATATCCAAAGTCGTTTTATATTTTTTCCGCACAATGTTGTTCATTAGTGCAGCGCTATGTGAATTTTGTATAGCATATGTACGTGTATGTCCGTTCAAATGTCTGTAGTCCAAGACTATTCTATATGAATGGTCCGGTTTAGCTACAGGGAATAAGGGATTATTCATCGGTGAGACACAGGGTTCATTTACCCCCTGGTACTCTAATTGTGTAAGTATCTCTCTCACCGGTGCCCTTGCTTCATGTTTTATGGGATACTGCAGTTGTGGCTGAGGCTCACCCTTAATAGGAATTACATGATATGGAGAATCCCTATCCCACCCTACATGATTTCTATTTAACGCAGGTGCCTGTGGGAGAGACCATTTTATAGAATAGGACTCAATGAGTTCCTCCGGAACAAGGGGCAAGAAGGAAGGTTTAATAACCTCCTGCCCAGCTGGGCAGGTGCGGACAAAATCAGGCGGCCAATCTTGTACGGCCAGCAAAATGTCATATATCTTGACTACACAATCCCAAAAGATTGCGTGTATAGTGCGTTCAATGTCTCCCTATCGGGTTCGGAGACACGCATATCTGCTGTTTCTACTTGTATAAAGTCATCAGTTGCTTTCACCTCCAGATGCTCTAGAAGATTCCGGTGAACTATTGTGACCTCTGCCGCCCTGTCTAGCAATGCTAGACCCCATTGTCTCGTTCTTCAAGAGAACCCTCTTCCTGAGTGGCATGTCTAACTGAGACTGCTGCCACCTTTTTCTTTTTAAACTGTTGTTTTTGTTGTATCGGTTTCTCTTCCTTCTTGACAGAAACCTCCGAAGAGCGTTGTAATTCATGTCTCGGTTTCACGTACTCTGTTCTCTGCTCAGACCGCCCACCTCTCTCATTTCTCTTTTCCGATGAGTCCTGAAAGGAATGAGATTGGCGTGTATCAGTATATTGATATCTATCAGGTGTTTTTATATTATCTCTATTTCTGAGATCATACCTATTCTGTGGGGTCTCCGTACGTGGAGATTCTCCCCTTTCTTTTTTGGATGTTTGTTGTTTTTCCTCCCAAGGCTTCTTATTACCTTCAGGTTGCTGTTTAGTATTATCTTTAATAATTTTTCCCTGAAATTGAGGTTTTTGTGGTCTAGCCCCCAGGCTATCTCGACCGATACTGGAATATGTTTCCGCTATTATTTTAGGCAGTTCCCGCTCCTGATCTTGTTGCAGGACGTCACGAAGAGGCATGCGCACTGCTTCCCCTTTAAGATTACTTAGGATTATTGAAGAAACCGTAGCAAAGTTGCCCATCAGTTGCATTCCTAAATCTAAGGCCGGGGCAGCCCCGTATTCATCCTGAATTTGTTTAAGCACTTCCGGTAGGTTAGCTAATGTCGGTGTACCGTGTGCCGTTGTATAGAGCGCAGACAACACCGTGCCCCATGTATTACAATGTTCCACTGTGGGAACCATCCCAAAGGGTAAACACATAGTCAGTATTCTATGTTTGTCCTGAGGTCCCGTATGGGGAAATACTGCCTCCAGCGTATTAATTTTTTGCGCCAGCCAAAATGGAGTCTCCTCCCGTTTTGCTGGTACTTTACCCATAATAGAGTGTACAGTCACCGGGTTTATACCTGGTGTTACTGCGTGTGGTTGTGCTGGAGCAGCACGCGCTGGGTTTGTATTTAGTGTCTGCATCACAAATTGTACTAAGTGTCTATATATTGCCGTTAAGTCAGTATATAAGCGTCGCACCTCAGCCACTGCCATATTTGCAGCCGCAAGATGTGGGGTATATGTGGCCAATAAAGGTCAGGTAGGACCATCATTACTTAGTGGACCTAACCTTACTGGTAATATTGTATGGGTAGGGCGCCATCAAGCCAATTATTATGTTCTTGATAGGATAGAGGTATCTCTAAGTATGCGTACGCCCTATCCTGCCCAGGCGCGTTCGCAACTGTATATGTATGAAATGTATTTGTGTTCCCATCAACTGCTGGAAATGTGACCCAAGAGTAAAAAAGTTCTGTTCTGTTCTATAGGCTGCGTGGGCATCCACCACAAACGTGACCGGACCACCTTGGGCCGTTAGGCCGTGTGCTAGCAAATGTGCTGTGAGCGGTTGTCTCATGTCAAGAGCTATTTGGACAACCTGGGGATTCGCCATTATAAAAGCACCAAGAGTCTAGAGAAGGCACACCAAGATGGGTTTTTTCCTTTGAAGGTTCAAGCTTGAACAACCACCCGCTGTAAATAGGGTTACCTATACGGCGATGGCGGAAATGCTCAGTGCCACGGACGTCTCCGCTAAAGGAACTGAGGGATCATTATATTATATGAGACCGAGATAAACCGGTGGACCCAAAAATTAGAGCCTGACCAAACTTTGGCAGCGCCATGTCGCGTAGGCTCTCATTATCCTAATGAGACTACTGGATTTGTGGGCGGCAAGATCGTTCGCAGTGTGGGGGACTAAGTCTGACCCACAGTGAAGGACTCTTGTCACCCCAATCCGGGTTTTGCTTTGGCTAACTAGCAGTGCCTCATCTCTCCCGAAGGGAAGAGCCAATTGGGCAGCTGAGCCCATGACATTTTAGTACTTCCCAGGGAAGTCGTGGTCACTCAGGTCACAACCGGTTCTCGCGTACACAGTGTGGTCTCATATATAAATGACAAAGGCAGTTTAGGTTTTAAAGATTGGTTTAGTAAAACGGCTGCATTTTAGATAGCAAAGCGTGAGCTGCAATAACCAGAACCATACAACACAGTAGGATTAAAATAGTAACGATGAGAGTGAAGCACAAGAATAAGGCTATCATAGTGCAACTAGATTAAGTTCTCTCTAAATTATAGTCTGAGCACAGCATGTAAAACTCTAAGCCTGCCTTTCAGGTTCCCCCGGGAGGGCATCAACCCTCATACCTGAGCAAAGGCCTGTAATCTGCATCAGCATCTGCAACGGGGCAGTCAGCATCTAGTTGTAGGTTCCTGGTCAGAATCTCCCTCTGACCTGTACTAAGACTAGAAAGTGTTTTTATAACTAACACGCAGATGTTCTAAGAAAATGTCCCTACCTAAGAATGTGTATTTTCTATGAACACTAGAGACTAAACTTCTACCACGTTTACCGTCAATATACCAGACTGTAGCCTTGACTGAAGCACAGTGTGAGCAAGAATGCATTGCTTGGGAACACAGTGCTGAACTAAGCTAAACAGTGTGATAGAATGAAATAAAAACAAGACCGTAAAACTGGTTATTGTAAAATAACAGTGCAAGGTTGAATAAAATGTATCTAGGGCCAAGTGCACAGAGGCCTAATATGTTAAGCTAACGCGCACAAAGCTATATTAAAAAATGGCTACACTACAAGATCATGGTTCCACCTCTCTACGACCGAATTTCCCTCGGGATGGTATTGTGAGGAGTAATGCAGCTCAACACCCATCGTACCCATGGTGTCCCTGAATGCCTTAGAGGCAGATGCAGGGCCCTGGTCCGAATGGAATGCTGCAACCACATATGTACCGATAAAGATCAGCAAATTTTTTATAACAGTCCGAGCTTCAGCCGACTGCTGTGGCCATACCCACAGGAATCTAGAACAAGAATCTACAGCGACTAGGATATATTTGTATGCATGATCCGGTTGGAGTGGACCACAGTGGTCCAGGTACACACATTGTAATGGCCTGCTGGACACTACAAGGGATGTCTGTGTTGGGAGTTTGATATTAGAGCCCTTTGTTTGCTGGCAGATGTCACAACAAAGGACATATCGATTTGTCTGTTTGTATAGACCCGGCCACCAGAATCTTTTCTGTAAGAGTGTTACTGTGGCTGAAATATCAGCATGAGCAGATGCGACACCCTCATGCGCTGCTTTCACTAGATCTAGTCTCTGAGCTTTGTTGGGGATTGCTCGACCTCCAACCCCAGGAAATGTTGCATAGGCAACATTCTGTGCACTGATGTGGTACAAATATTTTGTAGGGTGTCCTTTCGGTAGAGACTTGCCTTCAGCCGAAGCTTTCACAGCAGTCAGTATTTCATTATCCAATCTCGTATGGGAACGAGTCACTGCAGCCACTGAAGCTGTAGCTACTGCGGATTTGGCTGACATTGCCCATAACGTGTACTCCTACACGTTGGTGGCCCAATGTATGTACTACGTGGACGCACGGCTGCTTGTCCTTAAGATCAGCCACCCTCTCCGATAATGTCTTGTGTTTTATGGTGTTTCCTTTAGAATCTCTAAATCCGTTCAGTTTCCAATGATTAAGACAATCATTGTAAGACTGAACACAGTAATATGAATCACAGAGTATCAAAGTCAGTCTTCCTGTCTCCATTTTTTCTAGCGCTAAAATGAGGGCTTTGAGGTTGGTTAACTGAGCTGTGCAGTCCCCTAGGGTCTGCGGGTAGGTATTATGAGGGTGGAAGACTCCATCCTGCATCACTTCACTCATGGCTGTGCAAGCTGCTGAGTATTGATGTTTGGTAACTACAGCTGGTTGGGTGGAGCCATCAGTATAATTGACAGTATCATAGTTGTCTAAAGGTAAAAGATGTAGAGGAGCGGGGCACTCTTGTTCGTATTGGAGAAATTCTTCTGTCTGAAGTTTCGGATCAAAAATATAATCAACATCAGGAGCTGTCAGAGAAGTCTCCCACTAAATCCAGCGTAGATGTAATGCTTTAGCGTTGGGAGCACTTGCTTTGGTGACTGCCTCTAAAGCTGGATCCGGGGTAACGACAATGATGCGTTTCCCCTGGGCAAGTGGCCTCTCTTTTATGACAGCCATCTGAACTGCAGTTAGAATTTTTTCTATGGGTGCAAAGCGTTGCTCTGCATTCGAGTACAAATGGGATTTATATGCTATGGGCACCGTGTCATCCTCATTGAAGGTGACATATGTAAACCCAAGGGCACCAGGAATTATTCTGATGACTAAATTCTTTTTATTGTCACAGGTGTGTAAGTGTTTAGCTTCTAGCATGTCCTGTTGCAAACCCCTAAGGATGTGTGTGTGTTCAACTGTCCAGTGTCTGCTTGAAAAGTCTGGACGTATTAAGTCGTATAGTGGCTTGATACGTTGTGCATAGTCAGGAATGTATGTTCTGCCAAAATTAAAGAAATCAAATAAAGACTGCAGTTTCCTTAGTGTATTTGGAGGGTGCAGTTGTGCACACTTTTCTAGGAAGTGCGGGGCCAGGCTCTTTCCTTCGTTCAGGAACAATACACTGAGAAAGGTGATCTTGCTTTTCTTAAAGTTAAATTTATAACCAACTTCTGCAAACTCCAAAATTATTTGATCGACCCTCACAAGATGAATGTTCAGATCGTCGTCCGTGAAATAAATGTCATCCACATAGGATAATGCCTCCGGATCAATATCATGTAATAATGATGTTACTCGTGCAGAGAACAGTCCTGGGCTATTCTTATAGCCCTGGGGTAAACGGCAAAAGCGTTTTTGTTTGACAAATGAGAATGCACTCAGTTCCTGACTTTCTTCAGCCAAATTCTGGCAGAAGAACCCGTAGGAGATGTCCAACGTTATTTTATATGTTTTGCACACTATTTTATTTATCAGTGCTGTGCTATGTGAATTTTGTATTGCATATGTACGTGTATGACTGTTTAAGTGTCTGTAATCTAAGACTATTCTATAGGAATGGTCCGAGTTCGTTACCGGGAATAACGGGTTATTCACTGCAGAGGCACAGGGCTCAACTACCCCCTGGTATTCTAGCTGAGAGAGGATCTCCTTCACTGGAGCTTTTGCCTCATGTTTAACTGGATATTGTGGCTGTGGCTGGGGTGTAGATATGATAGGTATTATATTACATGGAGAGTCTCTGTCCCAACCTACATGATTGCGATATAACTATGTTATTTATCAGTGCTGCGCTATGTGAATTTTGTATCGCATATGTACGTGTATGACTGTTTAAGTGTCTGTAATCTAAGACTATTCTATAGGAATGGTCCTGCTTCGCAACTGGGAATGACGGGTTATTCATTGCAGAGACACAGGGCTCAACTGCCCCCCGGTATTCTAGCTGAGAGAGGATCTCCCTCACTGGAGCTTTTGCCTCGTGTTTACCTGGATATTGTGGCTGCGGCTGGGGTGTAGACCTGATAGGTATTATATGACACGAAGAGTCCCTGTCCCAACCTACATGATTGTGATATAATGCAGGTGCCTCACTAGAGACATACTGACAGCATAGGCTTCCTTTTTTGCCTATGGAACAAGATTAGAGAAAGAAGACAAAATGTCATTTTCCCCATGTGAGATCTTACGGACGTGTTCGGGCGGCCAATCTCTTTCGGCCTATAGGATGTCACAATTAAGTTAGTCTCAAAAGATCACACCCAATGTTGCGTTCCACGTCTCCCTCAATTTGGATCTTTAGATTATAAAGTCTGTCAGACTCTGGCGACATATCGTGACCTCTGCTGCTCTGTCTAGCAGTGTCACTGCACGTCTTGTTCTTCAACAACGTTCTCAAGTGTATTGGCATTTTTAAGCGATAGAGCTGCCACCCTTTTCTTTTGAAACTGTGGCTTTTATTGTGAAGTTTTTTCTTCTTTTTTTACTGCAGACTGCGACGAGTCTTTCTTTTGTTTCACGTAGTCCGACTGCCAGTCAGAACGGCCCCCTCTCTCACTACGGTTATCCGGAGCATCCTTAGAGGAACGAGAGGGACGTGAATCAGTATATCTATCAGGAGTTCTAATATTCTCCCTATTTCTGAGAGTATATCTCCTTTCGGAGATCTCTGGATGTGGAGAGTCTGCCCTCTGCTTCTGTCTCTCTTTAAATTGTTTTGGCTTCTCTGTTTTTTCGAACACTCTTGTGTCTGTTTTGTACCTTCCTTAGGGGTGGTACTCTGTACTTCTAATTTCCTACGCTTGGCTCCCGGACTATCCCATCCTACACTAGTATAGGTATCAGAAATAATTTTCTGTAGCTGTCTCTCTTGTTCCAAATGTGGAGTTTCTCGGAGACACTGGCGTATAGCAAGTGCTACCGCTTCCCCTTTAATGTTACTGAGTATTATCGAGGTTACTACGTCAAAATTATGCATCAATTTCACCCCCAAATCTAGGGCAGGTGCTGCCCCATGCTCATTCTGTATTTGTTTTAACACTTCCAGTAAATTGGCAAGTGTTGGGGTACCAGGTGTGGTAGTATATATTGCAGCGAAGACTGTACCCTATGTGGCACAGTCATCCACCGAGAGAACCATCCGAAAGGGCAAGCACATTGTGAGAATTCTATGTTTCTCCTTTGGTCCCATATGGGGAAACACAGCTTCCAGCTGATTTGTTTTCTGTGCTATCCAGTATGGTATTTTCTCCCGTTCTGTGGGAACCTTACCCATAATAGTATGTACTGTTTGTGGATTAATCCCAGTAGCCAATTGGTATCCAGCAGGTGCTGGTTGTGCTGGACATGCTGGTGTTGTGTTCAAAGTCTGCATTACGAACTGTACAAGCCGTCTGTATAGTGTTACTATCTCATCATATAAACTTCGCAGATCTGCTGCTTGCATGTTTTGTATACCTGGGTGAGGTGTGAATGTGGCAAACAATGGCCACGTTGGTCCATCATTTCCTGAAGGACCTAATCTCACTTGCTGTATTACATGTGGTAGGGCCCCTTCAAACCAGTTCTGATACTCTTGGTATGTGAGCGGTATTTCATAATGCTGGTATGATTGGTACTGTTGAGGTACGTTTGCAATTTTATATGTGTGGAGTGTGACTCTGATTATCTGTCTAAAGTGTGATGTATTTATACAGATCTATTTGGACCCCTGACGTAGGTTGTTTGAAAACAATGGATAATACTACATGCTTGGGACAGTAATTTCTTATGTGAGCACCTACAGTTTGTTTGTCTTTGTCGCATGAGTTGACGTCTTAACGCGGTGACACTGATAACATAGCTCTAAACAAAAGGGCCTAAGTTTAAACAAGACAGTCATCTTAGAAGAATAAATTAAATGGTCTAAAATAGAGCAAGCTAAGTAGGTTAAAAATCACTAAGTGATGGGGGCATGAGTCTGCAAGACAAAGGCTAAGCTAACTCCTGTTATCCCATTTAAACAAACTAGGATTCACTACAACACCGGGCCACAGATGGGTGTGAGTTGGCCACTGCGAACAGCTGGGTCGGGGCGGGGATGGCATTGTCAAATACAGGATGCAGGTGAGGAGGATGTCACAAGTGAACAATTCCTTGGACTAGAGGCATCCCCACTGAGCAGTCACCGCCTGCAAAATAAAAAAAGGCGGATGATGAACCGGAATCTGCACAGACTGCAACAGACCTTCACACAGTGATTTGCCAATGTTGAATCACAATTTTCCAACATGAACACTAACATGGTCATCAATAACCTGTGTAGGGAAATGGTTGCGGATCGGACCCATGCAAGGCGCAGAGAGCGCAACACTACTGCACGTTTGGACCGGCTCAATCAGTCCATTGGCTGTCTAGCCACAACAACTACCTGCCTGTCAAGGTGCACTGTCACGCTACAGGTGGAACTAGGCCATTTTGCCAGAGATGTGACAAGAGGACTAGGGCGCATCAGTGCTGCAGTTGACCTCATAAATACCTCCCTGGTAGCAAGAGGTATTGGTGACACCCCTCAGGACAGTGAGGACATCTCAAGCGTAAGCAGCGTTTCTGCCTCAGTTGCACGCATCCTGCGTAGTAGAAGTGCCCACCACACCTCAGGGGACCAACCAGGCACGGGCCATGGTGGGCGTAACCGTAGGAGGGTGTGATGTTGTCTACCTGGGTCTGAGGCACATGATATTAATGTGTCAGACTTTGTTACATTTTACTTCTTTACTGCTAGCTAAACATCAACATTTCAATAATACACTCCTGACATTAAAGGATTTTTTTTGCACAATCTGGCTATGTGTTTCTTACATTTGTGAGTGCTGTAACGGTTGCCACGTACCTGCCAAAGTAGTGAGTTGCAATGTGGCCCCTTCTCCATCTGCCCTCCATTGCCATGCTACTACCCCCAGGCTGTTGTTGTGGTGGCTCTTGCTCCTCATCTTCCGAATCTGTGTCATCTAGGGTGAGATGTAGCCCACGTCTAGTTGCTCTATTGTGTAGGATGGCACATGTCGCCACAATCTTGCATGCAGTCTCTGGGGCATACTGGAGTGCACCTCCACTTTTGTGCAGGCACCAAAAACGTGGCTTTAACATGCCTAAGGTCCTCTCAATGACGCTTCTGGTTCGCAGATGTCCATTGTTGTAGCGCCTCTCATTCTGATTGGCAGGTGTTAGATATGGGGTGAGTATCCATGGCCTCAGAGCATATGCACTGTCATCTGTGGAACAAAACAGCAGATATGAGCATGGCTTCAAATGGTTATGTAGTGACATGTATTTATGACATTGGTGTGCACTACACAGTACCTAATAAATATCCTTCACCAAACTCCCCACGTTCTAGGCGTTGATGTATCCCATTGTACCTGAATATGCATGCATCATGTGTGCTCCCTGGAAATGTTGCCACTATATCAGTTACTACATTATGGGCATCACATACCACCTGAATGTTGAGTGAGTGTGTACATTTCCTATTGCTGAACACATATTCCAAATTTGCAGGTGGGCAAATGGGTACATGTGTCCCGTCCACACACCCTCTGACATGGGGAACGTTTGCAATTCTGTAGAAGTCCAATTTGGTGTTGTGTATTTCCTCCTCATTCCTGGGAAGGTATATGTATCTGGACATGGGTGTGAGTATGGCATCTAAGAACCATCGAAAAAATTGTGACAGGGCACTTTGGGACACCCTACCAGCAACTGCAATCACCCCCTGGTAGCTACCCGAGGCCAAGAGGTTCAGTGAGCAGAGCACTTGCACATGTGTGGGGCTGGAGCAGCTGCGCAAGGTCTGGTGTTCTGGCGGAGGTTTCAGCAGTTCAATAATCTCTAAGATAACTGTGCTGCTCAGTCTGTATTTGTCATATATTTCCCCCTCAGTTTGTTGAAATATGGTCTGCCTGGTTCTGTATATCCTCTCCTGTCTACGCCTCCTCCGCTGCTGGGCAGCCTGGACTCGCCTCCACCATGCAATCACGTAGAGTGCAGCCACTGTAACCCAGATGCCTTCTGGGTCTGCTTTTATACTTTGGTTCTGGTTGCCACCTGTTTGGAATCAGTGCTAATCTGGGTGTGCAAAACGGACTTTTTGCGACTATTTGCAATTTGTGACTGCCTTGTACATGTGGTTTGTGACTCGCAAATTGCGATTTCTTAATTGCGAGTCGCAATCACGAGTCGCAAATTTTTGCGATTCGCTAATTGGTGGCATCGCTATTTGGGACTCCGAAATGGCACTGGAACACACCATTTCGCTTTTTGCACGGTCGCAAATAGTGCTGCAACCAATTTGAGAGTCACAAAACGTATGTACATGTAGCGCTACATTTATTTAGTGCAAACTAGTCATAAAATTGATCTTTACCACTGTAGTATGCAACCAATTTGCATCGTCTCCAGCTTAATTCTGTATGGATTTGCTCCATTATAAACGGCGCCAAAGTCATATGTTGTAAAGAAGCTCTGAGCAATTACCAGGTATGGGCTGTTGGACAGAAGTTCACCACCCACCCGTCATCTTAATTATGACCGGGAACACACACCAATCAATTGCAGTGTTAATACAAACAATTGATAAGTATGCAGACAAACTTAAGAAAGATAAATCTGAATTAAAAGGGTTAAAGAATTTCTGTGCTAGTGACCTCTTAGATAAATTTGAACTGGTGTGGTAACCTCCATTTTTGAAATATCTAGGCATACAATGTGGAGCAGACCTGACGGAAACACTACAACATAACAAAAAACAGAAAGAAAATAGAAGATTTGCTAGACAGGTGGAACCCAAAATTCATCACCTGGTGGTGTCGCATAGAAACAATAAAAATGATGGTGAACCTAATAATCAGTAATCAATTACCTCAGGGATATGTTACCATCTTGTCTAAAGACTTTCACCAAAAACTAGGTAAGATACAAGGGAAATTTATTCGGCAAAACAAACACCCCAGAATAGTAACCAAAAGTTACTACTAAAGTTACTACTGCTCACAAACCTAGGCTGAGTTAACCTAGTTGATTTCAGGAACTACCAAACTGAATTTTTAGGCTGTTAGGGCACCCTCTGGTACTCTCAGCGCCCAAGCTACACCCCCACATGGTTCCTGATTGAAAAGGAGAGCCTTGGTGGTATCCACCCTGTTATGCTTTTATCCACCAAGACCAAATCCCATTCAGCCAAGTATATCTTCAACAATACAAAAAGAGTTCTAATGAAAGTTGACAAACTTCTGGAAACCCCTATTAGCCCCTTGACTTCATTATGGAATAACCCCAAATTTAGGATAAATGACATGTCTGTGTATTGGCCCTTCTGGTCATCCAAAGGCATCCAATTCCTAAACTATTTAGGTTCAAAACAACCTTATCTCTCCTTTAAAGAAATCCAACAGTATAATCTACTGGACTAGGACTTCCACGACTTCCTTAGACTCAAAGCCAGTATATTTCAATTGAATCATTCCTATGCTAACCCTTCACTGCCCACACTTATCTCTACCTTTAACAGAACTGGCCACCAAATCTCCAAATTTGATCAACTCCTGAAACCCAAGACTAACATCTAATCTCCAATTTACTGAAGACATATGATCTGTCTGATTTGTTCCCTTAAATAATGGTGGCCTGAACTGGAAATTGGTCACTCCACATAAAATAGCCTCTGATTTTTCTCACAACTCCATAAAATGTGCTTCAGAGATGACCCATTGTGCTGGAACTGCAACAAAGACATTGGGGACATACCACACCTACTCATTTACTGTTGAGCTGTGTCTCACTTCTGGGACTGGGTGTCCGATTTTATCTGGTTCCCATTTGGGATTCACCTGAAACATGACTTCATGTCACTCATCCTTACCCTAGGGTCTGGTAAATTAATGATAGTCTGTTAATAGATATCTTGCTTACGGCAACCTGAAAATCTGTACTTAAGAAATGGAAAAACACTGCTGCCACCCCTTCAAATCTTGGCTGAACTTGACCTCCCACTTGAGATGAGCTGATAACATTGCCTTTCAGCATTCTCCTTAGAGACCACAATCCACACCTGTATGGATAGCGATGGATAAATATTTTGTCAGCATAAAACCCCCATGAACGCCCATATGAACAACCTCATACCTTTATATCACATACAACGTTGCTCTCTGCCTGCTCCAACAGGCGTCACTTCCCACTAAATGCTACCTCAATGATCACATTCTGTGCTCTCTCACACCTGTTCATCACAACACCTGCTATCTGCGGAACTATGGACAAGACTATCTGCAGCACAGTCATGCTATATATTGTTATGCCATTCATAGTTCTGTTTTTCAGTTTTTATGCTTTTGTTTTTTCATGAGTTATCTTAAACTGTGATTCTGTATGTTTTCTTTATAGAAGTATGAAAACTGTATCAGCTCACAACATTACGTGAAGTGTACTACTGCATCATGACTATCTTTCTCTTTTCTATAAAAGCAGATACAGAACTTGGGACTAAAAAAATCACTGTAAAAAAACAAAGAATAAAGTAACGTTATTGTTAGGTGAATTTCTCAGTGACAACATTAATTAGCTAGCAGTACTAACTATACTTTGCGTCCCCACCATGCACTGCTTATGACCTTGTGTGTGACATCACTTCTGACATGTTCTATGACTTCATTTATGGCATCACTGATGACCTCTGACATGACACAATTGGTAAATAGATGAATGGATTTATTAATTCAAAAAATGCCTTCTTAACGGACACAAAACCTCTAATTCATCAAATTGGATGTGGGCCTAATTTTCACTTGAGAAACATACATTAGAAAAGGTGACAATAAGTTCCAAAGGGCTGTAGAGAGTAGAACATGTATCATGGTTGCAGATTTATCTAAACAATGAATGGTAGAGGGCTGAATTTCTCCTTGCAGGATGTTCTGTTATGTAATCCGATGGGTGGTGAACAGAGTGGACATAAGGGACAGCTGAATTACTGAAGCTGCGGAGAGAAGCACACTGCAAAGTAAGGAAGTATCTTTACACAAATATTATCAGTATATTTTAAAATATTATTGACATACTGTGAAGAAACAACCACATAAAAATCTCATAAATCATAGCTGGAAAGATGACTTTTTATTTGTAGGCATACTCTGACATGACCGGAGATACATATGTTACATATTACAACAAAATCATATCATTTGACAGTGAGCAATGGGGACATGGACACACAGGGTAGGTGATAAGAGACATACATATATACTTACTAATGAGCTTGTTCAATAAAAGGATGCATTTAGTGCATAACGAAAGAAGGATTACACATGTAAGTACAGTCATTAGATAATCTATTTGACATGTACTGAATGTGGGCATTACAATGTTTTATTGAATAAAGTTCCATATTTTGGCAAATGAGGAAAAAATATGGGTACGCAAATTACAATCGATAGTACTGAAGACTTACCAGCCTCTGCTGTCTGTGACCAGTTCATATTTTGGTACAGTGTTTGGCAAAGAAGAGTGGTGAGAACATGCTTTAATATATTTTGTCTCACAACGCATAATAAAGATGTATGATGTCAGTGGCATGGTGTGACAAACAAAGATATACAATACTCTAGATTGTATTAGTGACATTATTATCTGAGTGGCTTACCTGTTTAGTTGCCAGAGATGCATTTAGACTCATGGCCTGGTTGTCCCCTGTTACCTTAGAGGCTATTCTTGCACCAGCTCTTGCCACCAATGCACCTGATATGGGAACAGTATAAAAGAAACTTAGCAGCAGTATAATATTTTAAGAGAGAGTTAAAGCTAAGCATGAGTGAGATGTGTGCCTATCTGTGAGGGGTGAGGACAGCGTGACACAAGTATGAAGTTGTAAGGCAGTAAACAGAGAAAGGGTATTAGCCTTATGTTTGGGTTTCCAGAAACTGGTGCCAGAAAACAGGTCAGGGTGCATGGTGAGAAGGATATATTTTTAAAAGGGGGGAATAGAGATGGAACCTGGGGTCTTCCCCAAGAAAAGACTTTTCTACCTGCCTCCTGTAAATATTCCCCTTCACTTCCCCTCATTTTGCCACTTCTTTTCGAGCTGTGTGCTTCCATCCCAATGCATTGAATGAGTCTCAAATCCTGCTACTTGGCTGCCTTCTCTACTCCATTTGGGATGTATGAAGACAGGCCATGTAGTTCCCTATCGTAAATAAGGATTACTACAAAGTCTGTCTCCTCCTTGTTGATGTTCCTCTTCCTTTAGAGTACAAAACTGTCATGCCCTCAAACCCGAATAAGCCCCAGTAAAAAACTTCTGAGTTGATCATTTGCCTTTGCAGAGACCAATGCTTGTTTGAAGAGACCAATGCTTGTTGAAACTAATGCTTATTAGAGACCAATGCTTGTTTGGGAACACGTGTTGCACAAGTCTCCAGCAACCCTATGACTCAGACTGGGTTTGGCTCCCTATGATGCAGACTGGCTGTGACTGGATGCAGCAGGTATTTAAACCACACCCGGCCTGAGTGAATTTCTTGTTGTAAAGAACATCGGCTGAAGAGAAAGAATCTCTGTTCATCCACTTTTGATCGTCACGTTCTGTTGTGTCCCGCATCTTGGAAGCCACGTCTGAAAGAAGACACCGAGGGAATTATCTCTTAAAAAGGCGGTAATGCACTGCGCGCGATTTAAGAACATTTATTACTAAAACTTGGTACTTGCTGATTTGAAACTTGATAAGCAAATTTTCCAGGATGTGATGCATCTAAAAGGGCACATCTTTGGGTTTTAAGGTCATTGAGATGTTCGCCACGTGGCATGCTATAATGCTTATTATAGTTGCTTGCATTATACCACAGAAAGGAGTTCCTATTGAACAATTATGAAAACGAAATGCTGTGAATACGTTTATTATCGCTGAGTGTAATGTGGCATTACTATTGTTGTTAGCAATGCGATGTACTGTGAATACAGTTATTATCGCTGAGTTCAAAGTGGCATTTGCATTATTTCAAATTGTTGTTGGTGATGCGTAACATTCTGTGTTTGGTGCTTAAACAAAGTTGAAGCTTATCTTTGCCATGCTCAAAATTACGCTGTGATGTAACAGTGATACGCCAGTTGTTCATGAAGTTGAACACTATTGATTAACCCTATGTTTTCATAGTAATATAATGTGAACTGTAATCCTTGATATTAACCCTATGTTGTCATTGTGATTTAAACACTAAATTGCATTCATCCCAATACTAGCACAGTACAATGATTAACCATTAAGAATCAAATTGCCTGAGAGTTTGTTCTTATTATTGTTGCCTATGTAAATGTCTGAGTCGAGTGAGTCAGCACCTTGGGACATCTCATCAAGTTGAAACACGCAAGATATCCACTGAACGTCAAGGAACATCTAGATAGACTTAATTGAGGTGACAAGGGATTAATCTGCAATCACAGTAGGAGTAGTAATAGACAGTATAGGAGGTTCAACGCTCTCATTTAATTACAGGTCATCCACATCATTTCCGAAAATTCCTAGTGAGAAGGAAAGCCGTCAAAAAGGGGAAAGGGTACCCCAACAGGTACATCTAGTTTGCACATCATAGTTTAACAGTAGAGTATGCATGGGTTATGAGATATTAGTTATTTGACTGATGTGCAATTTATCATAGGAAAGACCGGCTCTACAAGAACAATCACTAGGTATCCAAATCCAGCCCTGCAACTCTAGTGTCTCTCTCCTTCTCTCATTCGTCCCCTTTCACCCAGGACATTGTGGTGCGATTTTTTGTATTTAAGTGGGTGGCACACAACCTTTAGGTGGAATTGGGAACAAGCAGCTTGGTCAAAATTGTGTCTCCGTGGGATGAACTGGTTAGTGCTTGACAAAAACTGTGATACGAAGACCTCTGTTACTGTCAAGAATCCAGTCAATGAGGGCTTGTGGTGAGAAGTCTGGGGTTGAGGTTGCGTTTCTCTTTTGAGGTGATGCGTTAATTCAAAGGAGCTGTGAGGCTGCAAAGCGAGAACCTGCATTGTTGTTGAGGCTGCAGTCAACAAGAGATTTGAAATACGAGGGCCAGCATTGGCAAAGCTTTGCACAGGTGATGGCTCAGATGTTCAATGTTGAGTCGGGGTTGAGGGAACCCTCACAGTAGAGATGATGCATCAGTCCTGCTCGCGATTGCACCATACAACAGAGAAAATGCATCAGTTGTGCTAGCTTCATGGATGGACTGGTACAGCACTTTCAGGTCCAGTTCCAAGGTCCATGACTGGGGTGGCACCACTTGTCGGGGTAGAACTATAGATGCCAGAGTCTAGGTGCTAGGTTCTCGGCCGTTGGAGCTTTTTGACCCTGAGGCTCTAGTTAGGAGGCCAACCAACTAGTCCTTGAAGTCACTCTGGGGTACTGGGTTCAACAGATGCATGTCCAGTCCTTTCCAAGCAGGCAGGAGGGCAGCAGGCAACAGGTTAGCACCACAGGGAAGCTGCCCTTCAGAGCAGCAGTCTAGCAGGGTGGCAGTACTTTCAACAGCACAGCAGACTTTGTTCTTGGCAGAGTAGCCACAGGCCCAGAAGTGTACTGAAAGGTTATTGCCAGGGGTCCAATTTTTATACCTGGGCCTTCTTTTGAAGTTTCTAGAGGTTTCCCTTTGATGTCCACATGATTCCTGACTTCCTTGCTATGGATTCAGACTAACAACAGCAGGAATGCATCACTTTGTGTGGAAGCAGGGCATAGCCTATTCAAGTGTAAAGTGACATTTTCAGAATTGTAATTCAAAATCTGACTTTTCCATAAGAGATGATTTTTCATTACAACTCCAAAGACCATGAACTAGTCAACTGTTCCCATGTGGACACTATAGCCCATTAAATGTGCCTAGTACATGTTATCCTTCAAAAGATTTGACCCTTGACCCCTGAGTGAGGCCCAGAGCTTGTGATGCACTGCTGCCAAAGCCTTTCTTACCCTCAGGGTGGGGCAAGGCCAGGGGATCGCTGCGAGGAGAATACTGGCAATTAAGCTGGAAGGGGAAGTGTGTGGGGTCTCCCTGACAGATGCTCCAAATTGCCCTGGGAGGCCCTCCTTCTGGAGTATTTATACAAAGGAACCCCATCCATGACCCCCCATGCCAGAGAGGGTGGGGAAGTGGTGTTGTACTTCCCACACCAGAGGAGAGAGCAGGGAGGGGTACAGGACCCCTTTCCTGGGCCCGAGAGCTGAAGGCGGTAGGGGAAGTGCTGCATCTATCCCCCAGACGTGGTGGGCCACATTCATGTGTTTGGGGGGAGCTGGCGGCTACCATATCACTCCTTGCTTGGAAGCTGCGAACAGTGCTGCCAGCTCCCGCGGGCAACAAAGATAACGCTGCCCATACAAGGAGCCAACTTTTTAAAAACGCCGGTTCTGTCCCCTGGGATGTCCAGGGCCTACAATAGGGGTGACTTTTATGTAGTAAAAAGCAATGTTTGTGCCTATCAAAAGGTGTATTTTGCCAGTTTGAAACTGCACACACAGACATGTTTGAAGGGCTACTTAAGTAGGTGGCACAATCAGTACTGTAGGCCCACTAGTGGAATTTAATTTACAGGACCTGGGTACATGTACTACCACTATATTAGGGACTCGCCACTAAATTAAATATGGCAATTGGTGATAAGCCAGTGTTACAGTGTCTTAATGAGTGAGCACATACACCTTAGCACTGGTGAACAGTGGTAAAGTGCACAGAGTTCTAAGGCCAGTCAAAATGGATCTGCAAAAATCAAAGGGGTAAAGGCAAAAAGTTTGGGGGAAGACCACCGTACATTTGACAGGTCTGACAGTGATTATTACACTCAGGCAGCACCCTTAATATCTAATACAAAAAACAATGATTCATAATCATCTTATACATTGTTTGACGTTCATACCAATAAACAGGAGGAAATTATTACTGACCTTGTTTGGCCTTCATTATATATTCCTTGATCTAGACTTTACTGGATGATAATGGCGGTCATTATGGACATGGCAGGAAAGACCGCCGACCGCCGTGGCGAATGGAAACCCGCCATATAATGAACAAAAAACCCAACCCTGCCAAAAATTCCCACACCACCATTCCCCGCCAGGACCCTGTTGGCGGGAATCCCGACCCACCCCACCCCGCCACAGCCAAGCACACCCACATCCCGCCCTCCAAATAATGATGCACAAATCACCTTAGCGGACAGTGGAGGCCGGACGACCATTGGCGGCTGCGACCGCCATGGGCAGCAAGTGGGCCCAACAGCAGCCAGTGCACACATTGGCTAGGCTTAGCACCCACACACCTGACACACATCCAGAACACCATAAACCACCCCCAGACACACTCCACAATCCCTTGCAAGGAAACCAGGACCAGAAGACGGAGAGCACCTTAGCCAGACAGAGAACGCCAGCAGACAGGACACGCATAGCGACCCACACAGGAGCACCCAAACACCGTCCCCTGTCCTGACGCCATCCACCACCCACACCATGTCCCCCCAAAAATCCACGCTTCACCGAAAGGGAGCTAAGGACCATGGTGGACGAGATCCTAAAAGTGGAGCCACAAATATTCGGGTCCGAGGTGCAGCACACACCCATCGCCAGGAAAATTGAGCTCTGGCAGACCATTGTCAACAGCGTGAATGCAGTGGGACACCAGGAACGACAGCCACAAGAGATGGAAAGACCTGCAGGGGAAGGTCCGGGCCATGGCATCCAGGCACCACATCACAGTGCAGAAGACTGTGGAAGGACCGTCACCCATACCATCCGACTACACCGTCTGGGAGGAGAAGGTACTCGCCATCCTGCACCCAGAGGGACTCACTGGACTCACTGGAGGAATGGATTCAGGTAAGTTGTCTACATTTACCCCATATACACCATACCTGTAATGCATGCACCACCCAAACCCACCCACACCCACCTAGATCCACACCCCTCCGAGCCATTACACACCACATCCACCACCCTGCATCACCCGCAACTCACTACCAGGCCCACAGCTCTCCCGCTGTGCACAGCCACCCACCCCTGCACATACCCACAATGGAATACTAACTCCAACCACAATGTAACTACACCACTGCCACTAAATGCAATGTCCACCTCACAAAGGCACCCCTGAAGGCCACTGAAAGGCACACCAGCACTAAATTGCACAGTACAGTCCACCTCAAACCCTCATGCATATGTAACAAACATTTCTATGTCCCCAAACAGGCACCACCACCCATGCAACCCTAATGGAGGGGACAAGGAGTGCCACAGCATTCCAGGGAGACAGAGGCACATCACAGGACACTGGTGAAGGATCCCTAGACACTGATGAGCAGGCAGGCCCCTCACACAGCCCTGGATGCTTACCATGCAGCAGCCCCACCCCGGAAAACACTGTCACCCCTAACACCCAGTCAGGACCAGCAGGCCAGGGGAGGCATGCCCACACCAGTGGACCCAGGGCACAAACAGGTGGAACACAGCAACAGAGGCCACAGTCTCTGACCACCATCATGCAGGAAGATGAGGGCCCCAGTACTAGTGGCACGTCAAGACCTGCACAGGGGACACAGGCACAGGGGGCCAGGGCAAGGTCAAGTGTCCCAGTGGGTCAGGGGGTAGGGCACAGGATAGATGCAGCAGCCCAGGACGTCATTGCAGAGGTATTGGGGACATACCAACATACCCAAGACAGGTTGGCACAGATTGTAGCCACCCTGGAGCAAAGTCAGAGGATGCAGCTGGAACACCACCAACCGGCCATGGAGCAGTGGAAAGAACACAATGCCACAATGGCCACCATTGCTGGAGCACTGCTGCAGTTGGTCAACAAACCCTCAGACACCCACACCGGACAAGAGGCCCCCACAACAGCTCTGGACAACCAGCAACATTTGTCCCAAGCAGCTGAAACAGCACAGGAAATACCCTCCTATGAATCACAAGAGCCAACCATGTCACCCCAAGTAGTTCCACAGCAGGCGCCCAAACGTAGTCTCAGGCCAAGATATGGCACTGGCAACCCAGCTAAGAACAAGCCCCCTTCCAACAATTGACACTGCTACTATTGCCAAGTAACTATCCCACCCATTCACCAACTACACTTAGCTGAGGGCTAAATAAAGTACTAAACTACAAATAGGACCCACCTATGATATCAAACAGGCCTGCCACCAAGTCGGTTTTGAGGACACCCAACCATTACGACTTCCATCACTGTACATAGCACACCAATAAACAACATATCTCACCTGTAACACTGTCCCCTGTCTTCAATGTTGAACAAAGTGGAGTAATGATGCAACTGGCAGGGATAAACTTTATTATCAAATTGTGCATGGTGGTGGTACAGTGTGTTTCAAAATAGTCAAGAAGGGAATGCATATATTGTCTGTATGTACCATGCTGAAGAGGTCCATGACTCGCATATAATGACCAATTCCCCCTAGTTGACATGGCACACTTACAGTATCAGTTACTAACCACATATACAGGCTGAAGTCCCAGACAGTTATTGGAAGTAGAGTTATATCAGTTGGTTTCTGGAATTGACATTTTCCCCTTCCTCATCCTCACCATCACTGTCCTCACCTCTCTGAGGTAACAGATCAGGACCTATAGCACCCTCCACCTCCAAAAGGGGGATTGAATGTCTCACTGCCACGTTGTGCAGCATGCAGCACGGCACAACTATCCTCCACACCTTATCAGGCCCATAGGCCAGAGAACCCCAAAGATATGTAGGCACCGGAATCTAGCCTTCAGGAGACCTGTAGTACGCTCTATCACCCTCCTAGTACACACATGGGCCTCATTGTATTTCCTCTCTGCATCTTTCCTGGGATTCCTCACTGGCGTCAGGAGCCAACGCAAGTTTGGATAGCCAGAATCACCTAGAGAAATGGTCAATACAGAGTCGTCATTGGAATGTCCTTAGTCTGATAGCCTGTTTTTCTTCAATGTGTCAGTTAGTGACAGGCCACTTACCTATGATCCACCCTCTGTCCTCTTGGAGTTGTTCCATCTTTTGTGGCACACTACTGTTCCTCAAGAAGAAGAGAAGTGTGGCACAGTGGTTAGAGTGGCAGACCCTGATGCAAAGATCTGGCCCCGGACCAGGGTTTAATTCCCGCCTCGGCGGGTCTTGCGCTCAATTCCCTTGGACCAGATAATTCTCGCCTTGGTGCCTAATCTAATTAAAGGGTCCGACTCTGTAACTCTGGGCAATAGCTTGCTTAATCTACAGTGTCCCTGACAGCGCTTGGATGCCTGGGGGTTGCCCAGGAGTGGGTGCCTCACAGGGAAAAGCCATTCGGGGTTCCAAAGCGGTATGCGTACAGTGCCTTGAGACCGTAACGGGTGAGTAGTGTGCTATACAAATGCGAAGTTTAAGTTTAAAAACAAATGAATCATGGACTGAACCCGGAAACATGGCATTCACATGGGATATGTGCTGGACTGCTGTACATACCAATTGGATGTTAATGGAGTGAAAGTTCTTCCTGTTTCTGTACACATGTTCACTCACTCTTGGGGGGATGATGGGTATGTGGGTTGTATCGATGGCACTAATAACATGGGGAATGTTTGCAAAGGCATAGAAGTCTGACTTGATGGCAGGGAGCTCAGCACTTTGGGGGAATCGCACATAGGATTGCAGATGTTGTACAATGCATTCAGAAATCTTGTCAGTACCTGGCTGAACATTGGCTGTGAGAGACCAGTACCCATGCCCACTGTCACTTGAAAGGAGCCTGTGGCCAGGAAATGTAGTGCAGATCGCACTTGCACCTCAGTTGGAATGGCATGCTGATTACGATTTCCGGGAGTCAGTGCAGGATCCAGTAATGCACATAGGTCCTGAATAGTTGCACGTGTGAGTCTGTAAGTGATAACGATCTGACGCTCCACCATGGTCCCCATATCTTCAAGTGGTCTGTACACAGATGGTGCCCTTCCTCACCACAAGGGTCGGTACCTGTGAGGGGTAAGAACAAGGAGTCATGTGCACACATACACTGGCATATTTGCTAAACACATTCACTGCATTCTTCATAGTAGTGTCTGTACAATAACTGCAACCTGACAGATGTACATTGACATCACTAAGAGGGAACGGAGTAAATCATGTGTGATTATGTACTCTATAGATAGAGACATAGGTGCTTCATATGGCTAGTAGGCCCAGCATTGTGAGTAATTTGAATTTCAAGATGCGTGGGTGACGGCAAAATGTCTGCCCAATGTAGTTCTGCCTCTTCGTTGTGGAAGTGACGTAAGACCGCTAGCGGTTGACGTCACAGCGTACGGCGGTGGTGACCGCTGTTCGCACCCTCATTGGCTAACATGGATGCCAATGGGGAATCCTGGCTTATCATGATAGCTACCGGCGGAGACGATGCATTCCGCCGCGGAACGTATGCGCGTTCGTCATCGTGTGATCACTTGACTCCCTGATCCTGTGCGGACAATTACTCCACTCTGTGTACTGCTGTGGCCTGCCTCTGGCTATGGATGTTCCACGTGGTGCAGGGGAAAGGGCCCCGGCCTTCACCCAGGAAGAACTGGAGAAACTGGTGGAAGGGGTCCTGCCCCTGTACGGCAGACTCTATGGCCGGCCAGAGGTACAGGTGAGTCTGGGTTTTGGGGGGCACTGTGTGTGTAATGGATGGAGTGGATTGCTCAGATGTTTTTGACTGGTGTCCAGCTACTGTCTGCTCCCCAAAGGGTGTAGGTGTGACCCTGTCAGGTTTCACCTACCTCAGCTTCAATGCAATGACAAGATATGGGTGTAGGTCAGTATGCTGCTCAGTAGTCAGGGCCATGGTCATGGGCCCAGTGCACGGTGCTGCCTGTTGGGTGTGTCTGCTGGGTAGGTGTATGTCTGGCCATTGTGTATCAGCATTCAGCTACTTACAAGTGTCTCTCCTGTTTTGTCTCCCCATCCTTGTTCTCTTTTGTGTGTCTGGTACAGCATCAACATTAGACGAGGGACCTGAGGCACCGGCTAGTGGGGAGACAGCGGCCCACGGATCCTCCGAGGCAGAGACAACGGACGCCCAGGGGACCAGTGGGTGAGAGGGCGAGGGGACTTTCACAGGGGAAGCTACTACCACAGGGGGTAGTGACTCTGAAATCTCCTCCGATGGGGGTCCTCGGCAGTGGCAGACACTAGTGGACAAATCACGACCATGAGATCTTCCGCCACCACCCATACCATCAGCGCCCTCCCTTCTGCTCCCAACCGAGTTTCCCGTGCCCGCCCACCCAGAAAGGTGGGCATCTCCTTCGCCCCAGGCACCTCCTTCCCTGCCCCAGTCAGCCCTGCTGCCCTCACAGAGGAGGCTATTGACCTCCTGAGAACGATCTCTGTAGGGCAGACAACCATCCGTCATGCAGACTAATGCCTATCTGGGTGGCATTCACAGTGCTGTATCTGCCCTACAGAGATCTTTTCAGGCTCTCGCCTCCTCTTGGACGGCAGCCAGTTTCCCTGGCCATTCCGTCCCCCCTCCTTCCTCCTCTACCCCTTCCAGCACCCCACTCTCTTCACCCGTCCAAGGCACACATTCAGACACGCATTCAAGCACATCAACACACAAGAAACACACTTCCAAACACAAGCACCACACATCCCACCACAAGCATTCACACAGCCAACAGACACCTGCACACACAACAACGTCCACTTCCCCCAGTGTACCCGCCTCTTCCGCATCCCTGTCTGTCCCCTCTACATCCACGCCCTCATGCACTGCACCTTCACTCACTGTTACTGCTCCTCTTCCTGCACTCACCACAATAGCAGACAGCCATACATGCACCCCATACACCACACCTGCACTCACCACCTCCATTGTAGTTGACACATGCAGCACATTCACCCAACTTGCAGACACCCACCCAACATACATCCACACTAGCTGTCTGTCTTCTCCCACTGTGTCCATCCCCCACCTCCCAAAACACTCAAATGCACCAAGACACCCACCCATCAGACATCCACCACACCACAGCATACTGAGCAGTCACCGGCATCCAATACACGCACACCTACACCCCATACATCAACTCCCTCTGCCTCCACTCCTAAGCCCTCATCCATGCCCACCCCAATTGCTCCCAAGAAACGTTTCCTCTCCTGTGTAGATCTGTTCGAACCCACTGGCCTACCCCGTCTTGTCCCGAAACGTGCCCACCTCCTTGCCGTTTCCACTCCTTCCACATCACAGCCCACCCCGGTCCAGTCTTCCCATTCCCGTGCCCCTTTTCCGGTGAAGAAGAAAGCCCGCTCAGAGCCTAAGGCATCCTGCTCCGCCCGAGCCAAACAGCCCCCACACCTTCAAAGGAGAAGCCCACCCCCCCTCCAACCTCCTAACGCAAGTCTAAGTCCCACCCCCATAAGAAAATCAAACCAACCCCCACCCCCATTCCGTGGGGTGCATGGATCCCCCTATGGTGCTCTTTTGAGTGGAGTACCCAGCAATTGTGGGAGTCAGGTGTGGCCAGTTGTGGCCATGGACAATTGACTGTTTATGGACTGGCCATTGGCCCTGTTAGCATCATTTAGCTCAATGAGCTACTGAATAAAGTTTCTGTGTGGCCTGTGTTTGGGCTGCACGCAGTTCCACCCTTGTGTTTGTTTAAATAATTTTTGCCTGTGGTGCTATTATATGTCCTATGGCCAAGTTCCAGTGGCCTTCGGTCGGGTATGTCCCTCTTGGTGTGGGGTGTCTGACTATTGCTGCTGGGAAGGGTTGGGGGGGCTTTGCGGAGTGGGTGGAGTGGGTGGGTATGTAACTTTGCCCTTTCCTCCCTTGTTTTGTAGGTTGCGGTACTTACCGTCGTCGTCTTCGTCGGTGGTCTCGTTCGTGTAGATATATGGCAAGGAGCAAGGCTGGCACGATCTGCAGCTCTCTGTCCATGGCTGTCGCTGCACGTTTTGTTGACCTCCAGTGGGTGTTTCCTTCTATTTGTTTCTTTTCTGCCTGGCTTTGTGTGGCGGTGGTTAGCGCCCCGGAACTGGCAGCGGAATGGTGGTTCATAATTTGATGGGCGGGTTGGGCCTTTCCGACGGCCTGTGGGCGGTCTCTGCCATTGTCAGCAGGACTCCTTTCCTGGCAGTGGATGGTGCGCGGGATGCATGAGTTTCGTTTGGTTCATTATTTGGCGGTCCGGACCGCTCCTCTGTTGGCGGTTTCTACCGCCGGTGGTGCGGAACGGACCGGCATGTTCATAATGAGGGCCTATATCTTTGATAGACTTCAAATTAAATTATTCCAATTGTATTGAGTGTGTCAGGAAATGCATATGGTAAGTTAAATCAACAACAAAATGATAGTACATGTCATAGAAAAAATGAAGTACAGAGACTTTACAGGATCTCACATTTATTGTTCTAGCATCTAAATACTGAAGCTGCCATTGCAGAGACAGAGGGCCTGATTCACAAAGACTTAGCACTGACTTATGCTTCTAGTACTCCTGAATGCCAGTCATAAGCATGATGTAGACCAGGAGCACACCTGGCATACTCCAGATATTAATTAGTAGGCAAGGTGTACTACTAGAGTAAGTTACACCTACTCACAGAAACATTTTGTGAATTGTTGCAAGTGGCCCTGGACATGCACAATTGATTCATATCAGTCCTGAGCTTTATGTCATTCAGAGCCAACATCAGTCTAGTTACTGAGCTTATAATAATTCTGTGCTAAAGCTCATGGGCTTGATTCACAAATATTGTGTTGTGAGTAGGTGTGATTTTCCCTTGCAATGCTCCTGGCCTATCCTTGAAAATCAGGTGTAAGTCACTAGTACTCATGTGGTCCTATTCACAACTGCATGTGTAGCAGTACTACACTAGGACTATTCACAAACTGCAAAATGTGAGTCACTAACAAATATGTGGAGCCTCTGCTTGTAATATATTTGTGTGGAAATCACAGCCACAGTGGCAGACATCTCCTCACTTGTAAGCCTACAATATAGTGATAAATGTGAAAGGGACCATGGGGACTGGCTTGAAATAAGCCTTGGAGTAGGTCTAGCACCACACATGGCCACTCAGAGGTACTGCTCCACACTCGCATAGAAAAGCCTGGAGTCTGCGACTAGATATAACAGCACATGTGAAATAATGTTAAAGAAATACCATCATTTAGCCTTTTAAAATGTATATGTTTATATATATTGTGTTTGATGTTATGAAATATATATCTCTATTAAATTACTATGTTATCAGTCTAAAATGTAAAAATACATTTAAAAGTTCAAACCTTTGATCAAACACTAGCAAAATTACCAAAAGTTAAGACATATTAAATACAAATAAAAATATTTCTGAGGGTAGGATTTTCTTTTAAAGAAATATTCACAAAATAAATATATTTTAATTAACAAATTAATTATTTAATACATATTGAATTTAATGAGTTACAGTAAAACAGTTCTAGGTTTATCATAAAAAAGTTTCCATGATTACACTTTTTATATTAAGATAAATTTAATATTTCTTAATGACTAATACATTTTGATATTTTGCCTTATACATTCCCATAAGAAGATCACTACTGTGGCACAGATCTAGACCTATATGTGAACCTGATTTAAAATCTTTATTGCCTAAAAGTAGGAGTTAATTGTGGTAACTCTAAAGTATTTTGAAATTAGGAAGCCCTAAATGCTTTAAATATTCAGCAAGCAGAAACATGCACACCCCAAAATACAAAATTATGATTTGTACCATTTCCCATGACAAAGAAGACCACTGAAGTGAATTGTCACAATCAAAAAGTGCATCATAAGCCTGAATTCCTTCAATGAAGGGAATTCTTACTTGTCTCACTATGCAGAACATCTCACATATGTGTCAGCCAACCATCTCTTATTTGAAGTACTGAATACGTGGGGAGGGATGTTCAAGAGAGACAATTAGGTTGATTAAGTATCTAATAACTCAGGTAACATAGAGGGTCCAACTAACAAAGATTTTACTATAAGCAAGAGGACTTAATCGTGTAGTTCTTCTGGCGTCCTCCCAAATTCTTGAACGTAGTTACACGTACTATAGGAATACATCAAGGAAAATCTTTGCGAGTTTGACCTTTTGACCCTCATTATGACATTGTAGGTAAGTCCAGCTTACCCCCATGCTGACTGCCGCCAACATACCGCAACCGCAGCGGTATACCGCTGCCCATATTATGACCCACACATAGCAATCCATCACTATACAGACACACAAACAAGTCGGCCAGCCCAAAGGTCAGTGATAAACTGGCGGTACCAAATCCCACACTGTTACACCACCAGAACTACGCCCACAATATTATGACCCATGAATCACCACGGCAGACATTCAATCGCGGTAAACCATTGGCGGTACATACCGCCACGCTCAAAATACACACACATACAAAACAACAGCACATTGGACAATTTAAACTCCACACACCTGACACACATACACACACTACACCCAACACACCCACATCACTATAAAACACACACCCACTTTACCCACATCCCTTTACGACTAACAAAAATTGTCACTAGAGAGAGATACAGCAATAGCACACACAGAACCAGAGCCACAGAACACCATCACCCATACACAATCCACACACCTCACAGCACACACCCCAACACATCACCCCACACACCCTCACACACACCCCTCACACGACACCCATGGCACCACAAAGACACCCCAGGTTCTCAGAGGAGGAGCTAAGGGTCATAGTGGAGGAAATCATCTGGGTAGAGCCACAGCTGTTCAGATCACAGGTTCAGCAGACATCCACTGCTAGGAAGATGGAGCTATGGCAGAGACTCGTGGAGAGGAGCAACGCCGTGGGACAGCACCCAAGAACAAGGGATAACATCAGGAAGAGGTGGAACGACCTAGGGAGGAAGGTGCGTTCCATGGTAGCAAGACACCAGATAGTAGTACAGAGGATTGGCGGTGGATCCCCACCTCCTCCCCCACAACAACATGGGAGGAGCAAGTCTTGCCAGTACTGCATCCTGAGGGCCTGGGCCGGAGTAGCAGGAGGACCGGACTCTGGTAAATTAAATCTCTATTACTATCACCCCCCTACCTGCATGCCATCACATATCCCCTCCCGTACCCTCTCCCCCATCACCCCACCACCTCACATACACCCCACCATCAAAACCCAATCATCCTAGTACTAAGCACTGCATGCACCACCAATGCATGGACACCACTCACAGCCCTGCATGGACACCCATCACCACAGCATGCACACTAGAGAGAATCACCTGGCCCACAAAATAACTACTCACACAAGGAAAAGGTGACAGGGCTCTCACAACCATAGAGGCCAATACTCCCATGCACAATATGTCATACACAAAAACAATAGCACTGCATTTACATCCCCATAGGTCCCCCACATAACGTCACCAGAGAGGAGGTGCCAGCAACATCCAGTCCCCCCCCAGAAGAGGCCCACTGTGATGATAGTAGCACTGCTCGCCTGGATCAGGATGACCAACCTAACAGATCAGGGACCTCCGGATAGTCGGTTACCCAGGTACAGTCCCATTCCACCACAGAGCCCCCCTCAGGAAACACCACCATAGCACCCACCCAGCAGGCTCATACCTCTGTCCCAAGGACAAGTCAATCAGCAGTGTGTCCACCACTACAGGGACCCCAGGACACCCCACATACACAGGACGATCAGCGACCTGGGCTCAGTGGCAATGGGCACACGGTTCAGGGGACAGAGGCACAGGACAACAGGGAAGCTGGGAGGACTGCTGTGCGACAGTGGGAGGACAGGCCCAGGGAACCGACTTTCCACGAGGCACTCACCAACATCCTGGGAGCATACCACCATTCCCAGAAGACGATGGGCCAGATACTGGCCAAGTTGCAGGAGACCCAGCGGCTGCAGGAGGGACAATACCTGGGGATCAGGGAGGACCTGAAGGACATCCACACCACCCTGATCACCATTGCAGGGGTGCTGGCAGACATGGCCAACACCATGAGGGAGGCAGTAGCACACCAACGGGCCCCTGACACTAGCCAAACCGATGAACAGACCTCCACTTCCGCTGATGCTACTGGACAGAAGGCCACAGGAACAACAGGCCACCAGCATCCCATCCCCTGCAATCCAGGCAGAAGCCAAAGAACATTGTCAAGACCCCCACCAGGAAATAGGACTCTCCTGATTGTCACTCTTGTGCCCCACTCTGTCAGCCTGTCCACCTTGAGCTGCCATTGCTCCTCTTCTTATGCATCCTAGTCAATGCACCTGTGATACAAATAGCCTGGACTCTATCTTGGACTCTCATCCACCAACCCCCAAGCCTACAGCAATACCCCATCCACCTATTAGCACATAAATAAACATCCTTGTAAAAAATACAAGTATTGAGTCTTTCAAGTGATTGAACTATGTATTGGTTTCACAATCTGTAGACATTGCAATTCAACTGTACAGTAATATATACTTAGGTATGGCCTGTAGTGTGCTGCAGGCAATACACCAGGAGCCAGAGTGGGGCACAGGTATCTGTAAATAGACATGTCAAAGGGTACAGTAAGTGGTCATAGTAGTGGGAATATCAGTCGGACAGTGAAAATTTACAATACAAAACTGCAATGGAAGGTGAAGTTACAGTATCTAACCTGTGTGTCACTGGAAGTACTCTCAAATGATTACTGTTCTGTTGGCCACATCCTCATCCTCTGCCTAATCTTCGTCACTGTCCATAGGGTCCACCTCTGCCACACGCCCATCTCCAGCCTCATCCTCCTGCAGAAAAGGCACCTGGCAACGTAAGGCAAGGTTGTGCAACATGCGACATGCCACAATGATCTGGCACACCTTCTTGGGTGAGTAGCACAGGGATCCACCTGTTAGATGGAGGCACCAAAACCTGGCCTTCAGGAGGCCAAAGGTTTGCTCTATAATTCTTCTTGTTCGCCCATGTGCCTCTTTGTAACGTTCCTCTGCCCTTGGCCTGGGATTCCTCACTGAGGTCAGTAGCCATGAGAGGTTGGGGTAACCAGAGTCACCTGCAAATATCAAGGGATACCAGTTAGCCAGACACTAACCCTTAGGGCCAATCCCACACCCATATACCAACATCCACTGGGTGGGGAGCATGGGCTCACCTATTAGCCACACCTAGTGCCTCTGAAGTTGAGCCATCACATATGAGAAGCTGCTATTCCTCAGGATAAAGGCATCATGCACAGACCCAGGCTACTTTGCATTCACATGGGAGATGTATTGGTCTGCTAGGCACACTATCTGCACATCCATAGAGTGAAAACTCTTTTGATTTCTGAACACCTGTTCATTTCTCCGGGGGGGGGGGACAAAGGCAATATGTGTACCATCTATTTGCCCCAATAATGCTGGGGATATGTCCCATTGCATAGAAGGCAGCTTTCACTAGCCAAATCCTCCACCTGGGGGAAAACAATGTAGCTGCGCATGTGTTTCATCAGGACCGACAAAACTCCGGTCAGCACAATTGAGAATATTGGCTGAGACATTCCTGCTGCCAATCTCACTGTCACTTGGAAGGAGTCAATTGCCAAGAAATGTAGCACAGATAGGACTTGCACAAGAGGGGGGATCCCTGTGGGGTGACTTATCATGTCTGGGTCCAATTGGGCTCTTGGATTGTGGCCCTCTCAGGTCTCTAGGTGAGGATAATGTGCCTGTCCTCCATTGTTGCCAAGCCCACTAGGGGCCTGTACACGGGGTGATCTCTCCATCTATTCATCCTCAGCAGTTGTAATCTAGGGGGGAAAAAACGATGAGCATCTGGACCTAAATGTACAGTGCATTGCATGTTGTGACAGAAACAGTATGTTGATGTATAGGCCCAAATAATGCCTATGTGTGGTGTGACACAGTTACGTGCCTTGGCCTGCCCCCCCCCGAAATGGCAGCCACCTGTCATGTGTGGATGGATAGGTGGAAATGAGGTAATGCTGCTGAAGTTGTGTGCCGTTGCGGGAGGTGGTTGAGTACCGCCGTGCAACTCCTCATTGGTTAACATTGGGCCCTATGGGTTATAGTAGCAAATGGTGATGTATGCCAGTGGTGACGGTACGCACTGCCGTGGACGTGACCACCATTTTCTATCTGTTAACTCACTTGCTACCTGAGCTTCAACAGGAGAGGACCTACACTGGGAGCAGCTGTGACTTGTGTCTGGAACTGACTGTGGCTCGTTTCACTGGGGGAAAGAGCCCCTGCCTTCACTGCTGCGGAGTTGGAGACACTGGTGTATGGGGTCCTACCCCAGTACCGAATGCTGTGAGGGCCTTGTGTAAGGGGGGATGGTTGAGGGGTGCTGGGCTGCGTGCTGCATGGATGGTGGGCAATGTATGTGAGTAAGGGGTTGGGAGGGATATGGTGGGCCAATAGTGTAACAGGCCGGATGGTATGACTGATACCCTTTTCTATGTGTATTTCCTCTACAGGTCAGCGCCCATCAGAAAAAGGGTACATGGCGTGCCATCCCCAAGGATAAGCGGACTCTGGGGGTCTACGGCAGGCGGAGCACCCACTGTCGCAAACGGTGGGAGAACCTGAGACGCAGGGCACGGAAGACGGCGGAGGCCAAGGTGGGGATGGCCTCCCAACAAGGAAAGGGTAACCATCGATCCATGACCCCACTGATGTTCCCCATACTGGCGGTGGCCTATCCGGAGCTCGATGGGTGCTTGAGGGCATCACAGCAGCCACAAGGGAGTGAGTACAGTTCCCAATATACTACTTGCGCATGGTGGGGTGGTCTCTGGGTGGGGGGTGTGTGCCTGTTGGTGGCCAAAGGCCAGGACTGACATTGCAGGTGAGGTTCCATGTTGGACAGGGGCTGATGAACTCCACCTCCAACCAAGCTAGTGGGCATCCACTACTGGGCAGGGCTCTGTGGGTCTCAGGTGTGCTGCAACTGGTGTTAGGTATTACTGTCCATGGCATGGTGATTAGCATTGTGACTGGTAGTGCATTGCCTAGTGCGTAGGGCTGTTCCCTGTGTGTTGTGTACGCCAACGGTGGTGTTGTTGCTGCCATTGACCACGTGTATCCTCTGTCTCTTCGCCCCTTTTTGTTTTGTCAACCTATACATGTGCATTAGCATCATCTGACAGAGGAGAAGAGGCACCGGCGACGGAGGGAGCTGCATTCGATATGGCCCAGGAGGCCAAATCCACCAATGGTGAGGGCACCTGTGGGGAGCACCACGGCGAAGACAGGAGTGGACAGTTCTGACAGTGATACCTCCTCCGATGGAAGCTCCCTGCTGGTGGCGGGCACCTCTGAGGCCACCCCAACTACAGGTACAGCTGTCATTCCCATACCAGCACCACTCTCCCAGCAGTCCCTCAGCGAGTTACCAGTGCCCGCTCACCCAGGAGGCAGGCACCTCAGGCCCTGCCCCAGTCAGCCCTGCTGCCCTGAGTGAGGAGGCTATTGACCTTCTGCGATCCTTCTCTGTTGGGCAGGCACCTCAGGCCCTGCCCCAGTCAGCCCTGCTGCCCTGAGTGAGGAGGCTATTGACCTTCTGCGATCCTTCTCTGTTGGGCAGTCAACCATAGTGAATGCCATCCAGGGCCTGGCAGGGCATTTGCAACATAGAAATGCATTTCTGGAGGGCATTCACTCTGGCATTGCGGTCCAACAGAGATCATTCTAGGCTCTGGCCTCCTCCCCGATCACAGCCATTGTTCCTGTCTCTAGCCGCCCCCGTCCAACTTCCTCTACCCAATCCCATTCCCCTGAACCCCAGCCTATCCCAAGCACACATTCAGACCAGCATGCACCCAAGACAACACACAGGAGTGGCTCAGGCAAACACAAGCACCACACATCATCCCACAGGCACTCACACAAACACCATCCAGATGCTGACATAACAACATCTACTGCCACTACTGTGTCTCCCTCCACCTCGTCATCCACCTCCCTCCCAGTAGCGTCTCCACTCACACCTGCATGCACTACATCCACACCCACTGCCTCCATCACCATAACGCCCATCACTACACGCCCCTCACTGGCAGTCACCACCCCCACATCCATGCGCAACATTCCCTGTGTCCTCTCCCACTGTGTCTGTGCCCCCTCTTCCCAAAGTACACAAATGCAAGCACTCAGTCACCCAACAGTCATCTACCTCACAACAGTATCCAGCAGGCAGGAGGGACAGGAGGCCTGGTGCTATGACTGAATCTGAGCCCCAAACACCAACTATGGTGCTTCAGCCGTCTGAGGCTGCAGGGGAAGGCCTGGAGCCGCCCTCCACCACTGCCAGCACCACCACCAGCACCACTTCCAGCAGCAGCCCCAGTGGGTAGCCACCTGAGGCTGCAGGGGATGGGCTGGAGCTTCCCCCCACCACTGCCAGCACCGCCACCAGCACCACTGCCAGCAGCAGCAGCCGCAGTGGGCAGCAGTCCAAGGCTGCAGGGGAAGGGCTGGAGCCTCCCCCCGCCACTGCCAGCTACACCATCTGCACCACCACCTACACCGCCACCAGCACGACCACCAGCACCACTACCAGCAGCAGCAGCCCCAGTGGGCAGCCGTCCGAGGATGCAGGGGATGCGCTGGAGCCTCCCCCCACCACTGTCAGCACTGCCACCAACACCGGCACTGACACCACAGAGCAGCCGTCGTAGTCCTGCCTCCATGGAGTGTGATGCATCCTGCCCACTGCAAATCGTGTGGGTCTGACAACCAGGTGAGTGACTGTGACCTTGCACTCCCCAAGATCTGCATCACAGGGCACAAAGCCCCCTCCAGAACCAGTGGAAGAAGGCATCCACTCACCCCCTCCTTGCCAGGATGAAGCGCACTGGGCACAAGGCCCCCTCCAGAACCAGTGGAGAAGCCATCCACTTGAGAGACTGTGTCCTTGAACTCCCCAGGACCAAGCAGTGCGTACCCCACCCACTAGTGAGACTGTGGCCTTTCACTCCCCAGGACCAAGCAGTGGGCAAACCAGCCACTAGAGAGACTGTGGCTTTGCACTTCCCAGGACCAAGCACTGGGCAGACCACCCACTAGATAGACTGTGGCTTTGCACTCCCAAGGACCAAGCAGTGGGCAAACCACCCACTTGAGAGACTGTGGCTTTGCACTCCCCAGTGCATCGTACAGGGCATGTTGCCCCCTCCAGGACAAATGGTGTTGTACCATCTTCCGGCTGAGATACCCCCCCATTCCCCATCCCCCTGAGGTGCCTGTGTATTTTCGACCTGATGCCCCAGCAGTGTTCTCTCTGTGTTGATGCAGGAGTAAGGTGGAGCCTTGGCCTATGTGATGTGGCCCTGTGGCCCACGGACATTATGGACTGGGCAGTGTCCCTCCATTTGTGTATATGTAATACTGTTTTGAATTTTGAGGACGTATTTCTAGATTTTGATCTTATTACACTCACTTCAATCACTTCCTTTTGTCCTTGCATTATTCCTAGGGGGTACGGGGTGGATGCGAAATGTTGTTGCATCTGTTTGTGTGTATGTTGTTGGGGGTGGGGGTGTTGCTTGTTGCGTGTGTGTGTCACTCTCTTTTTCCTCCCCCTCCCCTGTGTGCTTGGCGGCAATACTCACCGTGGTTGTAGTCGCCGGCGTTGGTATTCCTGATGTAGGAGGAGGTAGACTAGCATGGGGAACACCTGCAGTTCGGGGTCCATGGCAGCGTGGTTCTTCCCTGTGTCTTCAGAGGTGAGTCCTTTGACTTCTCAGATCTGTTTCCGCCGTGCTTTTGTTGTCGTTGTTACCGCCCCAGAAAAGGTGGTGGATAGGCTATTGTAATACAGTGGGCGGTACATTGTCTTCCGCCTGGCTGTTGGCAGTTACCACTGTGGTGTTTGTTGCTACCGCCATGGCGGTCGGTGTGTTAAAGTGGCTGTCTGTGTTGGCGGTTTCCGCCGTGGTCATCATTTCATTTTTTTTACCGTTGGGTTGTTGGCGGTATTACCGCCGCTTTATCACCGAGCGCCAGGGCCTTAATGTCTATCACAGAGGGTATGTGAGAAAATGCCTCTTTTTGCATGGTCACCCCATTTGTTGCGGACTGATGATGCTAGTATTTTGACTCTAGGCCTAAATCCATAGTTTATTTGCTCACCATGCCATTCCAGTTGGGACCCAGCCCTATGAAAATACGTCTTGAACCTGTTCCACATGGGAACATCCTGGGACAGTTTAAGAGTATCACCCCTCATCAGCCAGGCTAGCTTAAAACCTGTGGCAGAGCAAGCACAGGCCCATTCACCCTCAGTCACAGATCTGGATCTAAATCTATTGTTTTTTTGCTCAGCACACCATTCCAGTTTAGACCCAGCCCAATGCAAATCAGTCTTGACCCAGCTCCCCATGGGAACAGTCCTGCTTGAGCTGCCAGGCAAGGTCCTCCCTGGACCTGAGACAAGCATCAAGGGACCGGTTTCAGAGTTTCACTCCTTATTAGCCCGGCTAGCTTGAATCTGGTGGCATAGTGAGCACAGGACCCACGTCTGGGCATACCCTTCCCACTTAGGGTGACAGATACAAAAATAACAGATGATGGACGAAATACTGAAAAATGGAAAACATTTACCCCAGTCACTGATCTGGGCCTAATTCCATCATTTTTTTGCTCGCCAATCCAGTTCCAGGGTGCCAGGCTCACCGTGCCACTGGATTCAAGCTAGCCAGGCTGATGGGGGATGATGCCCTGAAACTGATCCGAGGATGCTTGTTTCCAGTCCACGGAGGACCGGGCCTGACAGTTTGGGCTGGACTGTTCCCATGGGCAGCAGGGTCAGGACTGATATGCATAATGGTTGTGTCAAAACTGTGGTGACATGGTGGGCAAAAAAACAATGGATTTAGGCCCAGATCTCTGACTTGGGATGAGTGTTTGACGTTTAGCATTCCACCTATCATCTGTTCTTTTTGGCATTTGTTGCCCTGACTACACTGGGTATGCCCAGACGTGTGTCCTGGGCTCACTGTGCCACTAGATTCAAGCTAATGTGCTTGATGGTGAGTGATGCCCCACATCTGGTAACAAGATGCTTGTTTCTGGTTCATTAAGGATGTGGCCTGCCAGTTTTGGCTGGAATGTTCCCAGGGGAGCAGGGTTAAGACTGATTTGTATACAGCTTTTTCCAAACTAGGGTGGCATGGTGGCCAAATAAAATGATGGATTTAGATCCAGATCTCAGAATGGGGATGAGTGTTTGACACTGTTCGACGATCCGTTCATCATCTATTCTTTTGGACTTTTCATCCTGTGTCATGTATGCCTAGACATGGGTCCTGGGCTCACTGTGCTACTGGATTAAAGATAGCCTGACTGATGAGGTCTGATACCCTGAAACCAGTCCTAGGGTGCTTATTTTTGTTCCAGGGAGGATCTGGTCTGGCAGTTCAGGTTGGACTGTTCCCAAGGGCATATGGCTGGGTTCAAACTGGGTGGCATGGTCGGCAAACATTTTTTAGATTTAGGCCCAGATCTCTCACTGGGAGTGTGTTTGATATTGTTCAGCATTCCATCCATCATCCGTTCTATTTGCTTTTTGTATTTTGACTCTGTGCACTGAGACTTTGCTAACCAGGAGCCAGTGTATGTGCTCTGACCTCTAAAACCTCAATACTGGTTATACTTTTAATTGGCATATTTATCTTAATTATAAGTCATTAGTATATGGTTGAAATGCATATCTAGGGCCTGTTAAATGTCACTAGTGAACTGCAACACCCATTCTGTTTTCCATGATAGTGTAAACATAACTCGGGCCTGCCACATCAACCTGGAAACTGCAGTCCAAAACTGCAACATGACCGGTCAAAATAAAAACAATTGATGGGGAAAAACATCCTTTAGATTATTAAATTACCCGTAAATAGACATTGTAGACCACAAAGCAGGGTGCATGGTAATTAAAAATGTAAGACATGAAGAAGTGTAAATGTAACATGTCCTTATTGTGATTAGCACCTAAACAGCAAGAAATGTCATTCTTGTCTCTTTCCAATTAATTAAAAGCCGAATTCTCTAGTGAAGTTGGATGTTTAATAAATACTAAGGAAAATATACTTTTAGAAAGGTACTGTTGAAATTGTCACTACAGATTCTACCTTTTTGGTGACCCTGTTTTTGATGGCTGTAGAACTCTCCATATTTTTCCCCTGCAGACCAATGGTAAAGTGCCTGTGCTTCCCCTTTGACCATGATAAAATTTGTATCCTCTTGATTGGCATATTTAACTTACCTATGTGTTCATAGTAAACTCTTCCACAGTGTACTCCGGGCCTGTAAGTTAAAGTGTACAAGTGGACTGTGATAATGTAAACATAGCTGAAGGCCTGCCATTAGTGCCTAGCTGTACAGGCTCAAACTGCAAACTCCAGCTGTCAATCCTTTTTTGATAGGTTTTAACCCTCTTCTTAAATTTTGTCTCTCTTAAGTTGGCCTTGCAAAGCAGGACACGTGAAGGTTTGCTATTAAACATGTCCTTACAGTGAAAAGCCCTCTGCTTTGATGAGGACCCAATCAAAGTCAGAAAGCTCTGCAGCATAGCAAACTTGATCTTATCTTACTAAAGCTTTTCCTTGTGAAAATTGATCATCCTACTGAGCCTTGTCCCGGGGAAGCTCAACCAGACAAGCATGGTTGCTGTTTATTGCTTTTTGGAGCTATTTTTAAATTCACATTTTCTGATTGGATTTTTATAGTTCTTGTGTCATTTTATTTATTAAAATGTAATCAATTTTTGGAAACTGTTTTGGGATTTTTCTTGTGTTTTGACTTCATTACTGTTTGTGTACTGCATGAATACTTTAAACTTTGCTTCTGAGTAAGCTTGTATGCTCTGTGACCTGGTTAATAGGGGGTTGAGCTCATGTTAAATTAATGGTTCACCCTGACAAGTATTGTGGTTATTTGTAGTGGATACTAATTCTCCTCAACTAATACCCCAATTTTTTTACAGTTAGCTTTCCCTGCCTACCGCATCTTGAGGATAATTTGCATTAGCCTCCTGTTGCAGTCCCTTAATGGTCAAGCCCAAAATGAGGTAGGAAAACTTCTCCCTGAGGAGAAAATAGGCTGTGGGTGTGAGGAGCTGTTTCTGTTCCTCTGGCAGGGTGATCATTTAGGCAGTGTTCAGCAACTTCATTAACTTCAAAGGTGCCCCCTCTATCACAGGCAGAAGTCAGAAGATACTGCACAGGCCTCATCTTTCTTTCCCCACTCTAGCAGGGTACCATCACAGTCTGGAGGTTGCTGTCCCCAAAACTGGTTTGGAGTGACTGGAGAAGAGGGGACTGTTCATTACCCTTGCCAAATCTCTGGGTGGAGACACAGGCTTTGCACTAGGGTATACGAGTTTTTCCATTTGAAATTTCTTGAGAAAGGGGCACTGATGAACATAGCATGTCATTAGAGTTATTGGGTCAATTGTTCAGTTAAATATTATCAGTTTTATTTTAAATCAAGAGAATACCTAACACAAAATGCAAGGCTTCTTACTAAATGTCACATACTGCTGTTGGGGGATCTGCAGTAAAAAAAGATGTATAGTTCACATAGCTGACAATTTTATCCTCAACTTCATGTTAAATATGATGTGAGATTACCTGAGAACCTTTTAGGTACCACAAAAGTGGTAACAAATACAGTAGTGGTGAAAGTGGATACCAGTGTCTTGTTCCTCTTGTGATATCCATTTTAGGAGAGAGATGACCCATGGAAGAAATCTGATCAGACAGCCAACATTATACAGTTTGGGCCCTGAGAAGGAAGTGGGGACAAAACCCAAAGCTGCTTATAGTGATCAAGAGAAATGGCCAAAAAACACATTCCCAGCGTATAAAAGGTTCAAATCAATTCTAGAACAGTTCCAACTGTTCCCTGTTGATCAGTTACTTGGACGTGGTGGATATGTCTTAAATATGTATCAATTTGTTCTTGATTGGAAATGCAATAACCATTCTTATGCAGAGTTGAATGAAAAAAACACCTTGTGAAATGCATTACCTTTTAAATTAATCACATGAGAGTTTGAAATGACTTTATTAAAATTATTTTCAGCTCAGTCTTTTGATTGGACTTCCAGCAGAAAGTTCATGCTCTCGTCTTTAAAGAGTGACAGGGCTGAAGATGAGCAGGCATGTAGCTTTATACTATAGCTTCTTTAAAGAAATATTTAATGGGTGAGTTGTCTGGTATACAATGCTACGTCTAGTGGGATTGATTATTGTTCCCCAAATGTTCCTACTATGTTTACTCTCTAAAGGCCACAGATTTGCCCCATGTGATTCTATTTTAGCTTTAGACTACCTAGCCCTATAAATGGCATATTTAAGGGTGGTTTCCATGGTCAGAGCTTTCACTATGTCCAATACCATGAGCAAAAATGTTCCCAGGGGCCAAAAGTTGGTCTGTGATGTGACTGAGGGCTGCAGTAGGGTGGCGGTTGGGGTTTGGTGGGGGACTGTTGGTTGGCTTTAAGGTGGGTGTAAGGGAAGCTAAGCATATACATTGAGGCCCTCATTTATGGGGATCTGGAGTAGCGCAGCGCGGCAAGTCACCTTGCTGCACTGCCCTAAGTCAAAGTGAAAGAGCAGAAATGCATTGCATTTATGCAATACAATGCATTCCTGTACTTTTACCCTGCGATTGTACCATTTTGACAGCCTAGTGCCAACTCAGACTCCCTTGCACCATGGTGCAAGAGGGCCTTTGTTGTCAGCAGGATTGTTTTTGTGCAGGAAGGAGCACCTTCTTGCACTAAAACAATCCTGAGAGGCGTTTTCCTCTTTCTATGTGAGCTATAGAATGCAGCACACATGGAAAGAGGAAAGAAAGAAGAGAAATAAAGATATTTCTCCTCATTATACCTCTCCTTGGGAGGGTTCAGGTTTTGGTACATCCCAGGTTTACATGGGTTTGTAAATCTGGGAAGCATCAGAATCTATGAGTGTTGCATGGGAACACCCACCGCAATGCCCAGGGAACACCTCCTGCGAGTAGAGAAGGCAATACAGCAATTTGTACTGCCTTGCCTTGCTCCATTTCTGTAAGGTCATTCAAAGCCGTGCAAAGTGGCTTTGCATGGCTTCAAAGATATGATTTTGTAGCTTGCACTGCTGGAACATCACAAAAAAGTGACACTACGGCAGTGCAATGGGCTCATAAATATGCCCTTTAGGGGCTGAATTGCACAATGTGAAACTAGAAAACCTGGGATTACTCCCAGCTTCCCCCTTAACCAAACTGTGGCCCTCATTACGACTTCGGCGGTCTTCGCGCAAGACTGTCAAATGAAATGACGGCATCTTACTACCAGTGGTGGTGGTATAGCGACCGCCGGATTACCAGTCACAAAACACAAACAGCCCACAAACAGACACAAAACCAACACCGCCAGGCCAACCAATAGCGAAAGAGTGACTGTATCTCACCGCCGGCCCCCGCACGCCAACACCATTCCGATCATCATATTTAGAGGCAACCTCCGGCACAGCGGTACATGTATTGCAGTAAACCATTGGTTTCGCACCGCGGCAATCCTAAAAGCCATCCCCGAAAGTAGCCCACACCACGTTGGCCAGTTCTAATATCCCACACCTGAAACTCATACACATACAACGCACACCTGCACCTGCCACCATATAACACCCACACACACACACACCCACAATCCCTAGCAACAACTACAAGCAGCCACACTCAACACGAAGCACACCCTAAACACAAAAGAAATTCACACAGCATACATTGTACAAATTACCACCACAGCCCACGAGCACCAACATCCAAACACCCCTCACATCACCACACACCCCACACTGCACCTGACACACACCCCACACACCCACCCCACAGCATGTCACACCAGAAGCACCCAAGGTTCATCGACAATGAGCTGTGGTCATGGCGGATGAGATCATCACAGTAGAGCCACAGCTCATGGGGGTTCAGATACAGCAAACATCGATAGCCAGGAAACAGAGTTATGGCAGAGGATCGTTGACAGGGAGGACAGCAGGAAGTGGTCGAACTACCACAGGGGGAAGGTCCATTCCATGGCGTCCAGGCATCAGATAGCCATCAACAAGACTGGTGGTGGGCCCCCATCTCCTCCCCTGGAGTTGACAACCTAAGGGCCTGACTGGCATCAGCGGAGGGCTCGACTCTGGTAAGTCAACAATTCTCCCCAAGCACCAACCACTCCTACCCAGCATGCCTCCCCACCACCCACCACTCTCCAACCTACTACAGCCCACCCCACTGGACCCGTCCTAAATACCCCACACCCCTTCTCTGCATACCACAACACCCCACTCCCACCATCCCTACTCACTCCCTCCTAATGCATGGATGACAACCACAATGTGAAAAAACACAGTTCCCGCAATCCAGCATAACCCACACAGAAACACACCACAAACCAACTGCAAAGTGGAATATCTGCATGGACAATGATACCACAGCCCACATCTATTGGCTGCCTGTAGGAAAGTATTATCTTTCTTGGCATGTTACCCCCGTTTTTTACCTGTATGTCAGTATGTTTTTGCCTGTCTCACTGGGATCCTGCTGGTCAGAACCACAGTGCTCATAGTTTGTGGCCTAATGTGTGTGTTGTCGGTAGTGCTTAACTGTGTCATTGAGGCTCTGTTAACCTGAACCAAAGTGCGTATGCTCTCTCTGCTTCTAAATTTGTCACTATAGGCTAGTGACTTCATTTACCAATCCCAATTGGCACACTGGACCCCCGTATAAGTCCCTAGTATACGGTACCTAGGTTCCCAGGAGATCCTTATGGGCTGCAGCATTTCTTTTGCCGACCATAAGGAGCTCAGACAAACCCTTTCATAGGACTGCCATTTTCACTGCAATTAAGTAACTTATAAGTCACCTATAAGACTAACCTTCATTTACTGAAGGCTAGGTGCAAAGTTACTAAGTGTGAGGGCACCCTTGCGCTAGCAAAGGTGCCCCTATGCTGTCTAAGGCCAAATCCCCGGACTTCATGAGTGCGGGATGCCATTACACGCTTGCACTACATATAGGTCAATACCTAAATGTAGCTTCACAATAGTAACTCCGAATATGGCCGTGTACGGTATCTAAGATCATAGAATTGTCCCCCAATTCCAAATCTGGGATTGGGGAACCAATTCCATGCATCCTGGGGGCTCCACCATGGACCCCCAGTATTGCCAAACCAGCTCTCTGAGGCTTGCACTGCAGGTATAGCTGCTTCCATATCACAGACAGGGTTCTGCCCTCCTGGGGTCTGAGCAGCTCAGTCCAAGGAAGGCAGAACAAAGAATTTCCTTTGGGAGGAGGTTGTTACACCCTCTCCCTTAGGAAATAGGTGTTACAAGCTTGGGAGCGGGTGCCTTCCAGAGCCTCTGGAAATGCTTTGAAGGGCACAGATGGTGCCCTCCTTGCATAAGCCAGGCCCTGCTTTGGCACTAAACTGGACAAAGGAAAGGGGAGTGACTACTTCCCTGTCCATCACCAGCCCAGGGGTGGTCGCCAGAGCTCCTCCAGTGTGTCTCAGACTTTAGCCAGCTTGTTTTCCAAGGTGGGGGGACACTCTGGAGGCCTCTGAGTGGCCAGTGCCAGCACGTGACGTCAGAGACCCCTCCTGATAGGTCCATACCTGATAAGGTAGCCAATCCCCCTCTCTGGGCTATTTAGGGCCTCTCTTGTGGGTTTCTCTTGAGATTCTGCTTGAAAGTTTCTATCAGGAATCCTCTGCAACTACTACTTCATCCTCTGACCTCGGATCAACCGCAGACTGCTCCAGGAACCAGTGTTATTGCAACAAAGTATCCAGAAAGGCTACTTCGACTCTGCAACTTCAGCTCCATCCAGTAACTGCAACAGTTTCCACTGTGTGCATGCTCTGGGGACTCCCTGTCTTCACCCTGCACCAGAAGGACAAAGAAATCTCCCCTGGAGTGACAGAGTCACTTCCCTGCTCCAGCAGGCACCCTCTAAGACGGTGACTGGTTCTCTTGGACCCCTCTCCTGGCGATGAGCGTGCTCCTTGGAACACAGGTGGTGGACCCCTTCGACACAGACTGTCCTAAGGTCCAGCTGTCCAAATTTGGAGGAGGTAAGAGCTTGCCTTCCCCCGTTGCGACAGTAGCCCTGTGCACTGTGTCATCTTTACCTCCTGTGGCCTCTGTGCACTATTTGCAAGAATCCTTTGGACACAGCCTGGCCCAGGTCCCCTGCACTCTATCCTGCGATGCTCAACTCGCTGAGTTGTTCACTGGCATCGTGGGACCTTCTTTTGTAGTGCTGCAACAACCGCAATTTGCATCTTCTTTGTCCCTGTGTCCTGGGACCTCCGTGGGTGCTGCCTGGTCATCTGTGGGTTCCCTCCAGTGTTGGGAGCCCCCTCTGCCCCTCATTCCGAGTTGAGGCCCCTAGGTCCCTCCTGGGTCAAGGCAGCACCATTGTGACGCACTCCGCAACATTGCTTGAACAAAGGCTTGTTGGACGAATCCGGCGCTGCAACTCGCCTGCATCCAACATCTCCACGTAGGGAATAGGAGTCCGAACAATGCATGCTGGAACCACGCATGCCTAAACAATGCGGTCAGAACAACGACCGCGTTGTTACCACGAATGCCTTTACAACTAAAGCATTAACAACGATTTTTCATTGTAAAGGCATTCCTGGTAAAGGCATGCATGAACAGCATGCGTGTTTACAGCATGCGACTCCCCCACCCCAACCCCCATCCCTAACACAATCGTGCCCCAACCCCTCACCCCTACCTCTAAAAACAATTGTACCACTACCCCAACCCCCATCCCTAAAACTTAAACTATCCCGACCCCCCCACCCCACCCCTAAAACTACCACAACCCCCCACCCACCTAAAACCAAAACTACCACGACCCCCCACCCCAGCCTTAAAACTACCCGACCCCTGCCAACCCCCAAAACCTAAACTACCCCAACCCCCCACCCCTCCCCTAAAAACTAAAAATACTGGGACCCCCACCCCTTAAACTACCCTGACCCCACCTCCCAAAACCTAAACTACCCTGACCCCCCACTCCTAAAACTAAAAATGCACCAACCCACCAAATAACATGACCTCCACCCCACCCCTAAAATTCAAAATGCCCTGACCCCCACACCCCTGTCCCTAAACCTAAACCACCTGACCACATACCCCCAAAAACTAAAAATACCTCAACCCCGCCTCTAAAACTAAAAATGCCCCAACCCCCTACCCTGCCACCAAACCTAAACTACCCTGATCCCCGCCCCTAAACCTAAACCACCCGACCTCCCACCCCAAAAATTAAAAATACCCTGACCCCCTGCCCCTAAAACTAAAAATGCCCTGACCCCCTGTTCCTAAACCGAAACCATCTGACCCCTAAAAACTAAAAATGCACCAACCCCGCCCCTAAAACAAAAAATGCCCCCGCCCCTAAAACTAAACCACCCGACCCCCACCCCCAAAAACTAAAAATACCCCAAAATAATAGGTTTCTATCAGGAATCCTCTGCAACTACTACTTCATCCTCTGACCTCGGATCAACCGCAGACTGCTCCAGGAACCAGTGTTATTGCAACAAAGTATCCAGAAAGGCTACTTCGACTCTGCAACTTCAGCTCCATCCAGTAACTGCAACAGTTTCCACTGTGTGCATGCTCTGGGGACTCCCTGTCTTCACCCTGCACCAGAAGGACAAAGAAATCTCCCCTGGAGTGACAGAGTCACTTCCCTGCTCCAGCAGGCACCCTCTAAGATGGTGACTGGTTCTCTTGGACCCCTCTCCTGGCGATGAGCGTGCTCCTTGGAACACAGGTGGTGGACCCCTTCGACACAGACTGTCCTAAGGTCCAGCTGTCCAAATTTGGAGGAGGTAAGAGCTTGCCTTCCCCCGTTGCGACAGTAGCCCTGTGCACTGTGTCATCTTTACCTCCTGTGGCCTCTGTGCACTATTTGCAAGAATCCTTTGGACACAGCCTGGCCCAGGTCCCCTGCACTCTATCCTGCGATGCTCAACTCGCTGAGTTGTTCACTGGCATCGTGGGACCTTCTTTTGTAGTGCTGCAACAACCGCAATTTGCACCTTCTTTGTCCCTGTGTCCTGGGACCTCCGTGGGTGCTGCCTGGTCATCTGTGGGTTCCCTCCAGTGTTGGGAGCCCCCTCTGCCCCTCATTCCGAGTTGAGGCCCCTAGGTCCCTCCTGGGTCAAGGCAGCACCATTGTGACGCACTCCGCAACATTGCTTGAACAAAGGCTTGTTGGACGAATCCGGCGCTGCAACTCGCCTGCATCCAACATCTCCACGTAGGGAATAGGAGTCCGAACAATGCATGCTGGAACCACGCATGCCTAAACAATGCGGTCAGAACAACGACCGCGTTGTTACCACGAATGCCTTTACAACTAAAGCATTAACAACGATTTTTCATTGTAAAGGCATTCCTGGTAAAGGCATGCATGAACAGCATGCGTGTTTACAGCATGCGACTCCCCCACCCCAACCCCCATCCCTAACACAATCGTGCCCCAACCCTCACCCCTACCTCTAAAAACAATTGTACCACTACCCCAACCCCCATCCCTAAAACTTAAACTATCCCGACCCCCCCACCCCACCCCTAAAACTACCACAACCCCCCACCCACCTAAAACCAAAACTACCACGACCCCCCACCCCAGCCTTAAAACTACCCGACCCCTGCCAACCCCCAAAACCTAAACTACCCCAACCCCCCACCCCTCCCCTAAAAACTAAAAATACTGGGACCCCCACCCCTTAAACTACCCTGACCCCACCTCCCAAAACCTAAACTACCCTGACCCCCCACTCCTAAAACTAAAAATGCACCAACCCACCAAATAACATGACCTCCACCCCACCCCTAAAATTCAAAATGCCCTGACCCCCACACCCCTGTCCCTAAACCTAAACCACCTGACCACATACCCCCAAAAACTAAAAATACCTCAACCCCGCCTCTAAAACTAAAAATGCCCCAACCCCCTACCCTGCCACCAAACCTAAACTACCCTGATCCCCGCCCCTAAACCTAAACCACCCGACCTCCCACCCCAAAAACTAAAAATACCCTGACCCCCTGCCCCTAAAACTAAAAATGCCCTGACCCCCTGTTCCTAAACCGAAACCATCTGACCCCTAAAAACTAAAAATGCACCAACCCCGCCCCTAAAACTAAACCACCCGACCCCCACCCCCAAAAACTAAAAATACCCCAACCCCCACCCCACCCCTAAACCTAAACCACCCCGACCCACCACCCCCAAAAACTAAAAATGCCCCAACCTCCCCCTAAAACAGCCCTATCCCCACTTACATGATCACGTCCTCCGACAAAGTCGACTCCCTTCTTCTGTGCCTTAACCACGCATGTGCATTGTTCAGCACATGCATGGTTAAGGCACCGAACAAGGAAGTCGTGGTTAACAAAAGCGTTTTTCCTCTTTCTTTGTCCATGTCTTCGTTGTTCAGGAGCTGTGGTTGGGGATGTTTCCCCCACATGGGACATCCTTTGCCTCAGGCAGGAACCCACAACCATCTTCTTTGGTGCTCTTCTGCCGACTTCTTCTAACCGTAGAATCTTCTTTTGCACCATCTTCTAGGTTGGCAGGGGCTCCTGTCCTTGGATTGTTCTGCGACTTCTGGACTTGGTCTCCTCTCTACAGGTCTTCAGGTCCAGGAATCAACCATTTGTTGCTTGCAATTTTGCTTGGTTCCTGCAATAACTCTAATCATGGCTTGTAGTGTGTCCTAAGAAAACTTGCAGTACTTAACTCCTGCTTTCCTGGGGTCTGGGGTGGGGTATTTTACTCATCTGTGTAGTTTTCTTACTCTCCCAGCGATTCTCTACACACTACACTTGTCTAGGGGGGAATTTGTGATTCGCATTCCACTTTTTTAGTATATGGTTTGTGTTGACCATTGGCCTATTTCTTCCTTTTGCATTCTATGGTATTTTCTATTGTGTGCACTATCCTATGTCTGATTACTTACCTTATTTTGATGTCTAATGTATATATTGTGTATAATACTTACCTCCAGAAGGAATATTGCCTCTAAGATATTTTTGGCCTTGTGTCACTAAAATAAACTACCTTTTTTTTGGTAACACTGAGTATTGTCTTTATTTGTGCATAAGTACTGTGTAACTATAGTGGTATTGCAGGAGCTTTGCATGTCTCCTAGTTTGGCCTAAGCTGCTCTGCTACAGCTACCTCTATCAGCCTAAGCTGCTAGAACACTACTACATTTCACTAATAAGGTATAACTGGACCTGACATCAGGTGTAAGTACCCCTGGTATCCACTACAAACCAGGCCAGCCTCCTACATTGCCACAACTTTGTCCGAACACATGGCAATTACAGCAATGCCAACCACCATCTACATCTCCCCATGCCACATGGAAACCGTGCCACAAACCCCTACACCAAATCAATGTACGCAGTGCAGCAGGTATCATTGCCATCACTGGGAAGCAAGTTGCGCCACTGCATGCATCACAATAGGAACACAACAACTACAGTTACGCAACTAATAGCTACTGCTTCCATCCACAGGTACCCCTGCCACTGCCACCCTGCAGAGGATGCCAGGCTCAGACAGCCCTCCCCAGGATGAAGGCCCCACTGGATGTCTCAATGGGGACGACTTGCCTGGGCAATCTGGCGCCACTGGACAGTCCACCAACAGCAGCCCGACCCATGTGGCAACAACACCACAGCCCAGAACCCCAAACCTGTGCCCCAGAGACCTCACAATCAGAGGTGTGCCCCATAGTACAGAGGCCAGAGTCAAGGGCACACACTCCAGACAATGAAGGCCTGGCTGCTACTTGGAGTGGGCACACTGTGCCAGGGCCACAGGCACAGGAGGCCAGGGGTAGTGGAGGGGAACTCTGGTCCATGGCTCAGGGCAGCCACACCAACTGACTGTCCAGGAGGCCCTCAACCAAGTCCTGGGTGTATACCAGCAGAACCAGGACACAGTGGCCCAGATCCTCGCTACCGTGCATGAGATCCAGAGGCTGCAAGGGGAATACCATCACGAGGCCATGCTACAGTTGCAAGCCCACAGTGCCACTATGACCTCCATAGCATGGGTGCTCAAGGACCTGACCACCATCCTGCATGAGACCACCACCCACCAGCAGGCCCCTTCCACTGGCCACATCCCATTAGAGCCCTCCACGTCAGCGGCAGCTAGTGGTATGAAGGCCCGCTACAGGACCTGCAGGACATCGCACACCTACGCCTGTAACTGAGGAGCCCCCAAGCATGTGAGGACATTCAAGTAGACATCCATCCGGACATGATACCAAAGCCACGACCACCCCCAGGAAGTGACCCTCTCCTGAACATTCTCCCTTCTGTGTGACTGAGACACCCTGTTGACTGTCCACTCTCATATCTCCGTTTTCCCATAACTAGCACACTGGACCTGGACTACCTACAGCTTGCCTCACCAATGTGATGATCTCAGCCACCATGACCCCACTCATCACACTTGGACTTGTTCCTCCAAAATGAACACCATTGAGCACAGTTACTGCCTACGTCTTTATAAGGCATGAGTGTGAATGGAACTGCCAATACATGTGCAACTGGCAATCCATCTCCCAGCACGTGCATGGGAGGGTGACAGAGGGTGGACAAAATGTAGGGAGGTCGATTGTGGAGCAGCCAGTGGCTGGAGATTTGTGTAAAGGGAGGTAACATGTCAGGCAAGGACCAGAGTACACTACTACAATGTCCTGAAAGTAGAGCAAGACAGGGACAACAATCACTGTAGAAGTAACTGATGCCAACTCAACACAAATACACTGTAGGAACAGGTATCCAAAGCAGATATGGCAGTCAAGTCCACAACCAGCACACACAAAAACACATACCAACCCAATGGTCCCATCCTCACCTCACCCAGTGCCAGACCTGACCCCACACTCACTGCCACCAACAACAATGTAGCACTGCCACCCAATGTCGACTCCCAGAGTATATGCTGCTCAGATGCAACAACTCTGAGTGGCACACACATAGCACTTGAACTGGCGGTTCAGGGAACATTGTACATACACATTGATGGCACTAGTACACCAGCACAACAGTTGCCTGACTATATGCCTGACCTGTAACCTGTGACTACCTAAGCCATGAGCACCATGTGACACCCCGCCAACCCACCCAGAGTCAGACCTGCAACCAATACGTCAGTGGTCACAGAAAACAGGTGGTAGCAGGGACAAGGCAGACATTTGTAGAGGACATATACCAGACAGTTGACACATACCTGCATCTCAGTTGAAGTACTGTCTAATCAGCTCTGCCCTGGAGTCAGCTGCATCCACCTCATCATCCTCTTCATCACTCCCCATGTCCCCTTCATCAGCCACTGGTACACCTACTCCCTCCTCTGCATCCAGCAATGGGATGTGACGCCTCAGGGCCAGATTGTGAAGCATGCCGCAGGCCACAATGATCTGGCACACCTTCTGTAGGTTGTAGAGCAGGGAACCCCCAGAGATATGCAGACACGGGAATCTGGCCTTCAGCAGACCGAAGCACCTCTCAGTGACCCGTCTGGTATGGCCGTGGGCCTCATTGTAATGGTCCTCTGCATCTGGAGTTGGATGCCTCACAGGTGCAGGAGCCAGGGCAGGTTGGAATAGCCAGAGTCACCTGTGTGCACAGAGGTAAGAGGCATGTCAAGCCTGGGAAAGTGCTAGAGCAGGTACACAAGAGTGCAGAGAGCTGATGGGCACAAATATGCAGGGGTACATACCGATGAGCCAGGCCCGGTCCCTCGGAAGTGGTGCCATCATGTGTGGGAGGCTGTTGTTCAGCAGGATGAAGAAATCATGTACAGAGCCTGGGACCCTGGCTGTCACCTTGGAGATGTACTGGTCGGCGAGACACACCACCTGCAGATTAACCGAATGATAGATTTTTATGTTCCTTTAGACCTGTTCACTCGTCCTGGATGGCATCAGGGAAATGTGGGTGCCGTCAATGACCCATTGACATGAGGGATGTGTGCCATTCTGTAGAACGCAGCCTTGACAGTGGGCAATTCTGCACATTGGGAGAACTGGATGTAGCTGCCCAGATGTTTGAGCAGAGCACATAGTACATCCCTCAGGATGTTGCTAAACATGGGCTTCAACATCCCTGCTGCTAGTCCCACTGTGATCTGGAAGGAGCCTGAGGCAAGGTAGTAGAGGACTGACAACACCTGCACTGTGGGAGGGATGGCATTTGGTAGGCAACAGATCCGGCTCCAACTGGCCCACCAGTTCCATGATGATCTCATGGTTCAGGTGATAGGTCTGGATGACGTGACTCTCCTCCACTGTGGCTAGGTTGACTAGGGGCCTGTACACCAGTGCATTCCTCATCCTCAACCTTACATCGTACCTGGGAACAGTAGAGACTTGGTATTATGTCGTGCACCATAGACTGTGTCGACGGTGTTGATATGGCCACAGGTCACCAAATGTCACCCATGACGCACTAATATTTCACCCAAAATACACATTGGACATGTAAAATGCCAGCCGTCTGACCTGTATTCATGGGACAGGTGGAAGTGAGGCTATCTCCCTTGGACAACACGTCATGGGGGTAGGCGGTCACGACCACCGTGCAACTCATCATTGTGCAACACTGTTGCCTATGAAAAGCAGGAGCCAATGGTGATCACTGCCGGCGGTGACGGTTATGTCCACAGTGTCCGTGACCTCCATTTCATGTGCTCCTGCTCACTTGACTTCTGAACCTCGTGCACTAAAGACCTCCACTGCGTGTGCTGCTGTGTTCTGACTCTGGTAGCCAAAATGCTACGTTTTGCAGGAGATAGGGCCCCAGGCTTCACCAAGGAAGAGTTGGAGTGGCTTATGGACAGTTGTATGGGGCACCAGAGCAGCAGGTGAGCCCAGTGTCATTGTCCTGTATGTGAGTGGTGCGCATGGGGATGGGAGCCTTGATAGGTGGCAGTTTGTCTGGAGTATGGACATGGGTGAGTGGCCTAAGGCTACGTTGGGTGATGACGTGTGGGTGTGGAAGTGTGAGGTGTGCTGTCTACTGCTGTCCCAAGGATGGCACTCTACATGACTGTGTCCTTCTGTCTGTGTCACCCATGCAGGTCAGCGCCCATCAGAAGGGGATTTAAAGTGCCATCACCAAGCAAGTGCAGACCCTGGGGGTCATTGCCGGGTGGAGCACCCACTGCAGAAAGCAGTGGGAGGACCTGAGACGCTGGGTCTGGAAGACCACGGAGGCCCAGCTGGGGACTCCTCCCAACGAGGGAGGAGTGGCCGTCAGACCCTGATGCCATTAATGGCCCGCATATTGGCAGTAGCCTACCCTGAGGTGGATGGGCGCTTGAGGGCAGCACAGCAGCCACATGGAGCTAAGTACACACTCTCACTTGCTACATATGCTGCCATAATGGCTCTGGGTGGGCACTATTGGGTAGCTGTGGCGTTTGTGCTTGGTACAATGATGTCCATTATGGGTAGTGTCCATCTGGGCAGGATTAGCATCATAGGTGTGGGTAATGCCATGCAGTCAGTGGTAGTGGGGCAGACTCCTTCAGTGTTGAAACTGTGTGGCCACCTACTAGCTAGATGTGCTTGCCAGCTCATGGCAACAGGATGATTGGACCTGGGGTGTCAGGCCATTGTGATTAGTCCTTGCCTACCACTGTGGATCCTGGGACCTCAATCAGCTGGCAGGCACTGCATGTGTAGCGGGGTAGGGTGCGCCAAGTTCCCCAAGTGGTCACAGTGCTAATTGACAACAGCCAAGTAGGCCTGCCAATTAGCCATGCAGGATTCTATTGGGTATGCAGTTCATTACATGCCTGTCTCAACGGCCATGGGTAGTGGGCAGGTACTGGACTGGTGTGGCAGGTATGCCACTCCTCATGTATTTGTTTGCATCAATCGGACCACAAGTGATTGACATGTGCATTGTTGTGGCTTCCCCCATGGTGTTCCCTAGTTGTAGGATGTGCAGGGGAGGGCATAGCATATCATGGCATGACATCAAATGCTGATGTTCTACCCTGTGTTACTGTTGTGCTGGCATTGACCAATTGCACCCTGTCTCTCTCACTCCCTCCCCCCTGGCCTCCTATGTCTTTGTGTGCATCAGCATCATCTGCGAAGGAGAAGGGGCACCAGCGAGTAGGGAAGCTGCAGCCCACAGGACCCAGGAGGCTGACACCAGCGGAGCCGAGGGGACCAGTGGGAAGGAGGGTGAGGGGAGTGCCATGCGGGAGACAGGATTGATCACTACATCTTTTGATTCCTCCTCCGATGGCAGCTTTCTCTTGGTGGCAGACCCATCTGGGACCATCCCAGCACCATCCTTGTCTGCCAACCCCATTACCAGCACCACCCTCCCGGTAGCTCCCCATCCAGTTGCCCGTGCCTGCTCACTCAAGACGGTGAGCATCTTGTTTGCCGCAGGCACCTCTGCCCCTGCCCTAGTCAGCCCTGCTGCCCTTAATGAAGAGGCTATTGACCTCCTGAGGTCCATCTCTGTGGGGCAGACAACTATTGTGAATACTATTGAGGGACTGACATCCGAGATGCAACAGACCAATGAGTTTCTAGAAGGCATTCATGGTGCCTTATCCGGCCTACAGAGATCGTTTAAGGCTGTGGCCTCCTCCTTGACGGCAGCCAGTGTCCCTTTCTCTTCCGTCCCCCATCCAGCTACCTGTTCCCATACCCACATCTCTCTCCCCTCACCCATCCAAGGCACGCCTACTGACCCACGGGCATCCACATCAACAGACATGGTACGCAAGGACAGACATGGGCACAAAGAAACACCACCGTGCACACACACAACAGACACATGCAGACAAGACAACATCCACACCCTGCACCGACTCCCCCACAACACCACTGGCACCTACAACACAACTGTCAACACACCCATATGCTGCACATCCACCCTACCTGCAGATACCACCCCAACATACACTCACATGTGTCCCCGCCATCTCCCTGCATCTCCTCCCCACCTCCTCCTAGTACATCTAAATGCCCACACTCACTCACCCAACAGTCCCCCAACACATACATTTCATCCACCCATTCACCTGCACCCAAGGCACCACCACGTACACAAAAGGATGATGGACGGAGTGCTGAACAATGCAAACACTCACCCCCAGACATAGTTTAATCCATTGTTCTTTTGTCACCATGCCACCCCAGTTTGGACCCATCCATATATAAATCAGTCTTGACCCTGTTCCTCATGGGAACAGTCCAGCCCAAACTGCCAGGTCAAGTCCTCCCTGGACCGAAAACAAGCATCCTGGGACCGGTTTTAGGGTATCACCCTTCATCAGGCAGGCTAGCTTGAATCCAATGGCTCAGTGAGCACGGGTCCCACGTCTGGACATACATTTCCACTTAGGGCAACTTTAGCAACACAAAAGGATGATGGACGGTGTGCTGAACAATGCAAACACTCACCCCCAATCACAGATCTGAGTTTAATCCATCGTTCTTTTGCTCACCATGCCACCCCAGTTTGGTCCCAGCCCATGGCTGTCACCCATCTTCCCTTCCACATCTGTACCCTTCTGCCATTTCCCCAGCCCTTTTCCCATGTGGATCTCCCTTGAGCTCTCCCTTGAGGACAGTTGGGAAATCCTCATTAAAAGGCCCTGGCCCCCATAGCCCAATCCTGTGTAACCCGTTCTCCAATATTTTCAAGGTCTCCTTGACCTTTGTGTAAAAAGTCCGGGTTACATAAATGCTGGCCTATAACCTTCCAGTCACGTTTGTGTAAATCATGCAAGATATTGTGAGATGCCGAAAAATGTCAGCACGGCCACATGACTGATGGCCACTTTGTAGAGGGGCTGGTATAAATATCTCGCCTTGCCCACATACACGTGCTTGACTTTCTCATCCAATTTGGAGGAAGACTTGCCATTAGCTGAGTCAGTGCTTCTCAGCATCCCAACCCTGTTCTCCGGTTTCTGCCCCTCCAATCCAGTTCCGTGCTCCTTTTTACCAGTCCCTTCAACCTCTCCCATCGCTGCCTGAAAAACCTGCAAAAAGAAAGATAGAAAATACACCATGGGTAAAGTAGAATAAGCAACAAACTCAAGGTCAGTGATCTTAATTAAGGCATAAAGAGAATACTGTAAAGACAGTTCTGATTATTTTCGAAACTATGAAATCCTTGACAGGTGTCCGTGACTCGAATAAAAGATCTGGACCTTGAAACGCTCTTCAGGTTGTGACAAAGAACAACCTGGGCTTCAATAAAGAATTGCAAACAAAGGTGGATGATAATTTGTTGCCAGTACAGTGCACTTTGTTGAACAAACAGTATTTTTGCAACTGAAGGAAAATGAAAAGCCTTGGTAACTAAACATAGTTGCAGACATTAGAACCTTCGAGACATTGTTGCCATTCTGGCATTACTGAGACATTTCTGCTACTTTTGTGGTACAGGGAATACACATTGTTTGAGTCTCTGCAGACTGAGTCGTTTTTATATTGGAGACATTTGGAGAATGCCTTTTATTGTAACTGTAATCATGAGATCCAATGTATGTTAATTAAAGCAAGCAGAAGGATTGTAATATCATTACTAACATTTAACATCTGTTGCCTTTAAGTTGTTGAAGTACCACAAAGAAAGGAGACCATGTGCACCACCCAGAGCCACATCCCAAGTCGCACAAGCCCTCTGAGGAGAAGACAACACAAAGAGGTTCTTTCTTTCTTTCTCCTTCCCAACCCTCTTCCACTTTTGGGGTAGCCACGAGTGCAACTTTATTAACCACACTGAAGGTTGTGCAGAGAGGGATCGGAGGACAAACACTTCTGCGGAGATCCTGCACTTTGCAGGTGAGTGCAAGTATGACAGTCACCTCTCATTTTGTTGTCTATATGCCAGAGATACCTGGCGAGTTCCCAAGCATTTTGTTTTTGATGTGTGAGTCACTGTTGCACTGAGATATAAGAGTCCTCCAGATAATTACATTAAGGGCCTTATTTAGATGTCGATGGTATTACAGCAAAGCCGTGTCAATGGCAGGTCTGAAAAAGACCGTCATGTCAGCGGTCTCCCACCCTCAGTATCTATATGCTAGCAGTTGGGGAATAAACTGCCTTGGTGGCGGATTCCCATTGTTGGCTGATTGCACTCCGTTGCCGTCAAGCTGGAGGTGTACAACTGACCTGATTGAGATATTCCTGGAGTATCAGCGGTGTGACAGCAGTGGTTTATCAATGAAGGGGGAGTGTCTCATTGAATATATATGTTGATATAGGTGTGTTGCATACAATGTATGCGACAACCTATGGTTGCACATATTCCAACCCTAAGGGACAAAAAACGTAATTTCATGTATGTTGATGATCGGGTCACGTTTGATAGTAAAGCGTCCCTTTGTGTACATGTTGCATGTACTGGTCACCTTCATGTTCGGCGATGATGGAGTCGCTGTGCTTCGTGATCAAGTGTCAGCAGCCAGTTGTGTTCCTGTGGAAAAGGTGAAAGAAAATGTGGAAGTAGGAGGGTTTTCACCCGTTTTCTTCCCCAATCCGCCAGCCTTGGGTTTGAGGTATTACCACCACAGTCAGCCTGGCGGGTTGGCAGATCGGAATCTGCTTGGTGGGGACAGTGGCTGCAGTCCCACCACCAGCCACTGTTTCCCATTACTCTGTTGAAGTGGGATCCTAAGCCTGGAGGAGTCTGCTCGACTGTGGCGGTCTTTCATTGACAGTCCGCCAATATTTAAATAGGGCGAAGGGACCTCCAAGACGGCGGGTGGGAAATCTGACAAAAAGCGACAGCGGGACGGTTACCGCCAACATCTAAATCAGTCCCTAAGTTTTTAGTTCTGAGATTTGAATTAAAAGAGAAGGAATTAATCTAGATGTTATTAGAGTCCAATCTGTGTCTTTAGAACAATGGTCATTATTAGCACGTAGTCTTTTTAATATTCACCTTGGAATGTGCAGAGAAGCAGATAAATACATAAGGTAGACTCTCTGGAATCCACCTAGGCTGTATCTTGTTCGGACAGTTTGGGAGTTTCATGGCACCCAGATGTTAAGGTGTTAAGATTGCACTGTGATATCTGTTATGGGGGTGAGCTGATCACAGCTGAGTGGTACCATTGCAGGAGATCACCCCTGTCGTCACTCCCTCATACATGTCTTTCATCTCTGCTTACGTCTTTGCCCCCAGAGTTTTGACATCTGTTCTCACTCCAATTCTTGGCTTGGCCCGGGTTTGTTTAACAAAGGATCAGAGCATGTTTACTTTGATTCAGACTCTATCTCCAATCCCTGCTATGACATATCCCAGAGCAAAAAGAAAACTTCTTGCTGTTCTAATAACTTTTCTCAGCCTTTGCGCTCTAATGTATTGGATGCTATCATGGACTATGATTGAGGATGAGGCTGAAGCTCCTTTGAGATTATGGTGCAATTTTCTGCAACTCTTTTGTAGGAAAATGGGATGTTATGGTTGTTTGTTCTTCATCTCCAGTGACTGAATAGCTTCAGCTCTGACCTATACTACCTTAATGATTGTTGAGAGACAGAATGGGGCAGGATTAAATAAGGCTCTTACATGGGAGCGGTTGGGTGATCATTTTGAGTCCTTCTGCTGTTGGAGCACAGTGCTGTCCGAGTACCTACACAGCTTGTGTCCCTTGGGCATCACATTCACAACTTCCATCGGCATCACCAGTTTTATGCTTGCCTTGTAGTAGACTCAAGGATGTTGTACTATTATCAGGCTGACTGGGTTGGGATTTCTTGTAAGAGAGTCCGGTTGTCTACAGATCTATTCAGCCACTGATGTCTCTGTCTGCCTGCTTTATTCCTGAGGTGGGCAGGCCCTGAGCTGTGCAAGCCATTCAGAAAGTCAGCAAGCATGCTGTCTCCTAGGTGCCTCCCAGAAGGCCAGTACATGAGCCTCTTCCAGCCATCCCAGGAGTAGTGAAGAGGCTCAAGAGTAGGGATGGAGCAGGGTACACGATCAAGAGCCACCAACAGTGTGGCAATCAAAAAGGTAGCACCATTGGATCGATAGGGCAAAACAGTTTGTAACACAATCATATCCTGTAATTGTGTGTGTGGAGGGGTAACAGGATCAAATAAAGTATTGTTCATGTTGGATTCATCTAGGCAAATTGGACCAAAGGAGCGCAGAGCCTCTCCTGGAAAGCCAACACCACCTGCTGCCACCTTAAGTTCAATCAAATGGTCCAGATTCCCAAAGCTGTATGCATGCATGACTTAAACTTGTTACTCTATTTACGAGCTCAAGGCTACTTTTGTAATTCAGAAAAGTTAGGTTTTTACTTGTAAATTGATTTGAACATTTAACATTATTTGTTACTTGCACTTGGTAGGGGTTGGGGAGTGGACATCTAGTGCATGAATGTTTTTTTGGTTTGCAGACACTCACAAACTTAGACATAGGGGGTCATTCCAACCCTGGCGGTCAGTGTTAAAGCTGCGGCCAAACCGCAAACAGGCTGGCAGGAACAAAAATGGAATTGCGACCCTGGCGGAAACCGCCAACAGCGACCGCCACAACAACACACCGGCCGCCACGGCGGCACAAACAAACAGCGCGGCGGTCACCGCCAACAGACAGGCGGGAGACAATGTACCGCCCACTCTATCACAACCTACCAATCCGCCAACTTTTCTGGGGCGGTAGCCCCGCCGATAAAAACACGGCGGAAACAGCCATTTCGAAGGGAAAGCGCTCACCTCCATACAGCCCACGAGGAATCAGGACAGCATGGAACCCGAACTCCACATACTCCCAGCGATAGTGTTCCTACTCCTCTACCAGGAGCACGAACGCCGGCGCAGAAGACAACGGTGAGTACTGCACCTACGACACAGGAGAGGGGGGAGGGGAAATTATTACGGGTACACACATACGCGACACACCCACCCTCACCCTCACCCACTACAACACACACATCAATGCATAGCAACACATCAGAGTGACACCCCCAAAACCTCTTATATACATAAATGTACAAGTCCGAGCATTGTAGCAGGCATTGTTCGTGGACCACTAGGCCCAAATCACATGGGCAAAGCCCACACAGGATACCTGACACCAACGGAGAGAACACTGCAGGGGCATCAGATAGCAAAACTACAGGCACCTCAGGGGGAAGGGAAGGGGGGGCACCTCAGCCAGATGAGTGCACAACGCCAGATCCACGAGGGGCCTCCATGCCCACTGTTCAATCCTGGGGAGTGCAAAGCCACAGTCTCAAAAGTCCAGACAGTGGGTGGGCTGCCCACTGTTACATCCTGGGGAGTGCAAAGCCACAGTCTCACAAGTCCAGACAGTGGGTGGGCTTCCCACTGTTACATCCTGGGGAGTGCAAAGCCACAGTCTCACAAGTCCAAACAGTGGGTGGGCTTCCCACTGTTCCATCCTGGGGATTGCAAAGCCACAGTCTCACAAGTGGATAACAGTCTCCACTGGTTCTGGAGGGGGCCTGGTGCCCAGAGTGCTTCGTGCAGCCCTGTCCGACACAGATACGGGCCAGCCCCTGCCGCTCATGGGCCAGCGGTACTTGAGATGAAGGGCCCAGTTCAGCGGTGCTTGAGATGAAGGGCCCAGTTCAGCAGTGCTTGAGACGGCGGGGCCCAGTTCAGCAGTGCTTGAGATGAAGGGCCAAGTTCAGCGGTGCTTGAGATGAAGGGCCCAGTTCAGCGGTTCCTGAGATGAAGGGCCTAGTTCAGCGGTGCTTGAGATGAAGGGCCCAGTTCAGCGGTGCTTCAGACGGCGGGGCCCAGTTCAGCGGTGCTTGAGATGAAGGGCCCAGTTCAGCAGTGCTTGAGATGAAGGGCCCAGTTCAGCGGTTCCTGAGATGAAGGGCCCAGTTCAGCGGTGCTTGAGATGAAGGGCCCAGTTCAGCGGTGCTTGAGATGAAGGGCCCAGTTCAGCGGTGCTTGAGATGAAGGGCCCAGTTCAGCGGTGCTTGAGACGGTGGTGCCCAGCGCAGCGGTGCTTGAGATGAAGGGCCCAGTTCAGCGGTGCTTGAGACGGCGGTGCCCAGCGCAGCGGTGCTTGAGATGAAGGGCCCAGTTCAGCTGTGCTTGAGATGAAGGGCCCAGTTCAGCGGTGCTTGAGACGGCGGTGCCCAGCGCAGCGGTGCTTGAGCTGAAGGGCCCAGTTCAGCCGTGCTTGAGACGGCGGTGCCCAACGCAGCGGTGCTTGAGATGAAGGGCCCAGTTCAGCGGTGCTTGAGATGAAGGGCCCAGTTCAGCGGTGCTTGAGACGGTGGTGCCCAACGCAGCGGTGCTTGAGATGAAGGGTCCAGTTCAGCGGTGCTTGAGACAGCGCTGCCCAGTGCAGCGGTGCTTGAGATGAAGGGCCCAGTTCAGCGGTACTTGAGATGAAGGGCCCAGTTCAGCGGTGCTTGAGACGGCGGTGCCCAGCGCAGCGGTGCTTGAGATGAAGGGCCCAGTTCAGCGGTGCTTGAGATGAAGGGCCCGGTTCAGCGGTTCCTGAGATGAAGGGCCCACTTCAGCGGTGCTTGAGATGAAGGGCCCAGTTCAGCGGTGCTTGAGACTGCGGTGCCCAGCGCAGCGGTGCTTGAGATGAAGGGCCCAGTTCAGCGGTGCTTGAGATGAAGGGCCCAGTTCAGCGGTTCCTGAGATGAAGGGCCCTGTTCAGCGGTGCTTGAGATGAAGGGCCCAGTTCAGCGGTGCTTGAGACGGCGGTGCCCAGGGCAGCGGTGCTTGAGATGAAGGGCCCAGTTCAGCGGTGCTTGAGATTAAGGGCCCTGTTCAGCGGTGCTTGAGACGGCGGTGCCCAGCGCAGCGGTGCTTGAGAGGGCGGTGCCCTGCGCAGCGGTACTTGAGATGAAGGGCCCTGTTCAGCGGATCCGGCCATGGCGGGGAGGTCATTTGCCACCTGTCCTGTGGCTGGCGGGGCCCTCCTGGGCTGCAGTGCCGGGCCTGTTGGTGGCCTCCTGCCCACCTGGGATGGGGCTGGCGGGGCCCTCCTGGCTAGCTGGGCTGATGGCGGTGTTGTCGGGCGTGCTGCCCTTCCCAGCCTTCCCTGATCGCCTGTGGCCCTTTCCCACCTTGGGCGGTGTGCCAGCTGTCTCCACACTTCCTGCCGCAGCCATGGTAGGGGTTTTAGTCCCTGGTGTTTTCACCCTCTCGCGCCGGGCACTGCCTATCTTGGGATGTTTCTCTGGGGGTGGGCTACCCGTGCCTTGGCTTCATACCGAACTGGCTGCCCTGGAGGGTGGGGCACTCCACAGTCCATGGCAGACTGTGATGACAGGGGCCGGTTTTGTCGTGGCTGAGGTGCTGACTGTAGTCCTATGACATGGACGGGGTGGGGGACTTGGAGGAAAGAGGTTGAGTTTGGACAGGAAAAGCTTTTTAGGAGCAGTGGGACGGGTAGGTGTAGTGGGTATGGGAGTGGAGGAAGAGCTTGTGGTTGTAGGAGTTTTAAGTCTGGTGTCTTTGGGTGCAGGTGCTTGGGCTGGAGGCTGTCGTGAGGTGGGTGGCTGTTGGGTGGGTGGCTGCCTGCGTTTGTGTATCTTGGAAGAGGGGGTCACAGACACACTAGCAGAGGACACAGGGGACATGTAAATGGTAGTGGGGGTGGTGAGTACACGTGTGCTGGAGGTGCTGGTGTGTGTGCTGGTGATGGACGTAGTGGCTGAAGATGTTGTGCATGCAGGTGTGAGTGGAGACGTGACAGGGAGGGAGGAGGGGGGCACAGTGGAGGCAGTGGGTGTTGGTATGTCTGTATGTGGATGTTGCTTGTGTAAATGCCTGTGTGATGTGTGGTGCTTATGTCTGGCTGAGCTTCCCTTGGGTGTTGAGGTGTGTGCAGGCTGGTCTGATGGTGTGTCTGGGATAGGCAGAGGTACAGGTGATACGGTATGGGTGGAGGAAGTTGGAGGGGGGAGGCTAGAGACAGGGACAATGGCTGCCATCAGTGCTGAGGCCAGAGTCTGGAACAATCGCTGAAGGGCAGCCTGACCAGAATGAATGCCCTCCAGGTATGCATTACTCTGGTGCACCTCTCTTTCAACACCCTGGATGGCATTCAAAATGGTAGACTGCCCAACAGTGAGCGTCCTCAGGAGGTCGATGATCTCCTCACTGAGGGCAGCAGGGGTGACTGGGGCAGGGCCTGAGGTGCCTGGGGCGAAGGAGATGCCCACCTTCCTGGGTGAGCGGGTACGGGGCAAACGCTGAGGGGCTGCTGGGAAGGCGGAGCTGGTGCGCTGGGTGGCGGCTGTACCTGTTGTTGCGGTGCGTGCTCCGATGCCACTGCTCCTCCGCCTGATGATGCTAATGCACACATGAACAGGAAGACCACAAAAAAGGGGGGGGGAGAAAATAAAGACATGTTGAGTGCATGCATTGGCGACACCGTTGGCGGACAGGACAGACACAGAAGCCCCCTGCACTACGCCGCGCACTTTGGGTCGACTACTCAATCCGTGGGACATGGCCTACAAGCCTATGGACGACATCTGCACACATAGATGACACAGGGCCATGAATAGCTGTACTTGGCACCCTACAGAGGTGGGGAGCGGGGGCACAGGGCCCTGCCCTATGGAGGGGCCTAGCCTACAGAAATCGCCCTGGCCTAGGGATACCCACAGCCCTCCTCCCCCACCCAGACACCTCCACTGCGCGCAAAGTCACCAGGATGAGAGTGTACTCACCCCCTTGTGTCTGCTGTGATGTCCTCACGCGCCCATCCAAATCGGGGTAGGCCACCGCCAGGATCTGTGACATCAGGGGGGTCAAAGTCCGACTGGCACCCCTCCCACGTTGGGAGGCCATCCCCAGCTGAGCCTCCGCCGTCTTCCTGCTCCAGCGGCGGATGTCCTCCCATCTCTTCCGGCAGTGGGTGCCCCGTCTGTGGTGGACCCCCAGGGTCCGGACGTCCTTGGCGATGGCACGCCAAATATCGATCTTCTGGTGGGCGCTGACCTATGTGAAATGTACAGGGGGAGAAAAATATTCTTCACCTTCTGCACGCTCAATGTGAGTGGCCCCCCATCCCTACCCTTGCCATGTGGCACATGCTCTCACCGTCGTTTGATGCATGCCTAAATCGCTCCCCTCCCCACCATCTTTCATCCACCCCACTCAACACAGGCATTGCCCACAAAGCATGGTCCCAGTGTACTTACCTGTTGGTCTGGAGGACCGTAGAGTAGCGCATACTGGGGGAGGACCCCATCCACAAGTTTCTCCAATTCCTGAGCAGTGAAGGCAGGGGCCCTTTCTCCAGTCGCATGAGCCATTGTCTCTTCCAGACCGAGGTTACAGCAGCACTTGCAGTGTAGGTCCTCTCCTGTCGAAGATCAGGTATCGAGTGATTAAGCAGATATAAAATGGCGGCCACGCCCGCGGCAGTGCGTACTGCGGCGGTGCGTACCGCGACCGCCGGCGCACATCGTCATTGGCTCCTGAGACCCATAGGGTCCAACGTTAACCAATGCTGCTTAGCGCCGCGGTCTTCGACCACCTACCGCCACGGTGTGCCACGCCAGCGCTGTTACCTCACATCCCATTGTCGCACTTCACAGGTCAGGCAGCCGCCATTTCAGGGGCCCACATGGCTTACTTTCTACTGCGTCACACATACCTAGGCCTTGCATCAAAACTCATACAAACCATTCAATGGATTGAGAATCGTGTTATGTGCAAGCTGTGGTTATGTACCTGTGGGTTGATTGACTCCGTGCTCGCTGTTGTCCTTCATAGGCACCGTCCGCTGGGACATGCGAGGAGATGGCGGAATCTTCCTGTGTACAGACCGCTGGTGGACCTGTCGACAATGGAGGAAAGACATGTCATACTGACATACAGACTTGACCGAGCCACTATTCATGAACTGTGTGCCCAGCTGGAGCCAGACCTGATGTCACCAATCCGCCAACCCACAGGGATCCCCCCTCAAGTGCAGGTGCTGTCAGTGCTCCATTTCTTTGCAAGTGGGTCATTTCAAACAACAGTGGCCATATCATCAGGGATGTCCCAGTCTATGTTTTCCAAGGTGTTGTCCAGAATGTTGTCTGCCCTGCTGAAACACATGCGCAGCTACATCATTTTCCCTGAGGTGGGGGATTTGCCTACAGTGAAGGGTGATTTCTATGCCCTTGGACATATCCCCAACATCATAGGTGCCATTGATGGGACCCATGTAGCTTTGGTTCACAGGTGTACAGAAACAGGAAGAGTTATCATTCGATGAATGTACAGATGGTGTGTTTGGCAGACCAGTACATCTCCCATGTTAATGCCAAGTTCCCTGGCTCAGTGCATGATGCGTACATCATGCAGAATAGCAGCATCCCTTACGTGATGGGTCAACTCCAGAGGCACCGTGTGTGGCTAATTGGTGACTCTGGTTACCCCAACCTGTCATGGCTACTGAACCCAGTGAGGAATCCCAGGACAAGGGCAGAGGAACGGTACAATGAGGCCCATGGGCAAACTAGGAGGGTGATCGAGCGGACCTTCGGCCTCCTGAAGGCCAGGTTCCGCTGCCTCCATATGACAGGTGGATCCCTATTCTACTCACCAAAGAAGGTGTGCCAGATCATCGTGGCCTGCTGTATGCTTCACAACCTGGCTTTGCGACGACAGGTGCCTTTTCTGCAGGAGGATGGTCCAGATGGTGGTGTTGTAGCAGCTGTGGAGCCTGTGGAGAGTGAAGACGAGGAAGCCGAAGAAGACGACATAGACAACAGGAACACAGTAATACAGCAGTATTTTCAATGACACACAGGTAAGAATACACACCGGCATATCACATATACTTAAACACTACTACCTCTCTACTGTCTGTCCTTTTCCCCCAGTGTATGGTAACTGAGTTGTGACTTTCCCTTCCGATTTCAGAGATGTGGGCCCCACTGCGTGATATCTGCTTTGTTTCCCCATGTACTACAGCTGTGTGACGGTGGTATGTTGGCATCACAATGTAAATAAGCATTTTGGCACGGTAATGTCTAATACATTTGTATAAAATCACAGCCAGACTCCTGATTGTTGTGTGCAATAACTATGTTTATTACAGTGCTCTATATTGGTGGGTGGTTGCAAATCGGTGAGGGGTGATGGTGGAGGATTGTCCATGGCAGAGTCCAGAATATTTGTTTAACAGTTGCATTGTCCAAATGGCTGTGGGAAGTGGAGCAGGGGCAGTTTAAGGATGGACAGGGTGACAATGTGGGACAGCGGGATGACAATCAGGGAGGTGTCCTTTCCTGGCGGGGGTCTTGGCATCTTACTCTGTCTTCTTCCTGGATCTCAGGGCCCGCTTGCGGGGTGGTTCTCCTTCTGTAGGGGGTGGGGTGCTGGTGGCCTGTTGGTCCTGTGGCGGGGCCTCCTGTCCACTAGCGCCGGCAGAGGTGGTAGGCAGTTCTTGGTCCATGCTAGTGTCAGGGGCCCTTTGTGGTGCCACAGTGTCCCGCAATGTGGTGACTACCTGATTCAGAGCCCCTACAATGGTGCCCAGGGTGCAACTGATGGTTCATAGTTCCTCCCTGAACTCCAAATACTGTTCCTCCTGCAGGAGCTGGATCTCCTGAAACCTGGCCAGGACCGTCGCCATCGTCTCCTGGGAATGATGGTAGGCTCCCATGATGGAGGAGAGGGCCTCGTGGAGAGTGGGTTCCCTGGGCCTGTCCCCCCCCTGTCGCACTGCAGCCCTACCAGTTCCCCTGTTTCCCGGGGCCTCTGTCCCCTGGACCATGTGCCCACTACCACTGCCCCCAGGTCCCTGTTGTTGTTGGGGTGGTGGGTTAACCTGGGTGCCCTGTAGTGGTGGACACACCGCTGATTGACGTGTCCTGGGGACAGAGGGATGGGCCCGCTGGGTGGGTGCTGTGCTGGTGTTCCCAGAGGGGGGAAGGTCTGCTGTGGCCTGTGGCTGTCTGAGGGGAACCGACTGTCCTGAGGTCCCCAATGGGCTGGGCTGGTCATCTAGATTCAGGTCGACAGAGGTGCTGTCATCACTGTGGGCCTCTTCTGGGGGTGGAGTGGACATTAATGGACCCTCCTGCGCGGTGACGTGGCGTTCGGGCCCTGCAGGGGTATAAATGGATGGTTATTGCATCTGTGTGTGCCATAGCGTGCAATGGGTGGGTGCCCGTGTACCCCAGTGCTGGCATTCCTGTGTGGGGGCTTTTGTGACGGTGGTTTGGGGGGGGGATGGGGATGTGCAGTAGGCATGCTTTGGTGATGGGTGTCCATGCTTTGTGGTCGCATGCAGGGCTTGGGGTTGGGATGGGTGGGTTGTGATGGTGAGACATTTACAAGGAGTAAGTGTGATGGGGGTGAGGGTGAGGGTGGGGGTATGAGTTGGCATGCTGGTGGGGTGGGGGGATTAAGTAGTGAAGATGAGACTTACCAGAGTCCATTCCTCCAGATACTCCTGCGAGGCCCTCAGGATGCAGGATCGCCAAGATCTGCTCCTCCCATGTTGTAAATTCTGGGGGAGGAGGTGGGGGTCCGCCGCCAGTCCGCTGCACCGCGATGTTGTGCCTGGATACCATTGAACGCACCTTCCCCCGTAGGTCGTTCCACTGCTTCCTGATGTCGTCCCTATTTCTTGGGTGCTGTCCCACAGCGTTGACCCTGTCGACTATTCTGCTCCATAGCTCCATCTTCCTGGCAATGGTGGTGTGCTGCACCTGTGTCCCGAAGAGCTGTGGCTCTACCCGTACAATTTCCTCCACCATGACCCTGAGTTCATCCTCAGAAAACCTGGGGTGTCTTTGCGGTGCCATGGGGTGGTGTGGGTGATGTGTGGGGTGGATTGTGTGGTGCTAAGTGTGGTGATGTGTATTGGTGTGTTGTGTGAAGTGCGTGGTAATATTGCTGGGTGTGTGTGGTGTGTGTATGTGTATCAGGTGTGTGTGTTTCGAATTGTCCAATGTGGCTGTGTTTTGTAAGTGTGCGTGTATTTTGAGCGCGGCGGTGTGTACCGCCAATAGAATACCGCGGTTGAAAGACTGCCGCATGGATTCGTGTGTTGTGATAGTGTGGGCGTATTTCTGTTGGCGTGACGGTGGAGGTTTGGTCATCGCCAGTTTCTCTCTGGTCTTTGGTGTGGCGGACTTTTGTGGATGTCTGTATTTTGGCGGATTGCCTGTTGTGGGTCAGAATGACCGTGGCGGTTTACCGCGGCCGCGGTGGTATGTTGGCGGTCTTCTGACAGCGCTAAGCGGCTTTTACCACCAGGGTTGGAATGACCCTCATAATATGTAAGAAGTTTACTCCTGGCAAAGGCTGGAGTAAATAGTGGTGGATTACCTTCAAAACTGTAGAACCATAGAGGAAAAGGACTTTCAGTGGCAAAGTATGTTTTTTTCCCTGGAGAAATAAATAGTTGAAAACATCAATTTCATGAATTCAATGGGATTTTCTCATTTTCAACAGTGTATGCCCAAGTGTCTCTGTATTGTCAAAATTGTCAATTCATAAAGGATTTCCTGAAGTAGGCCTGGAAACCTAGAACTGTTAGTTACTCAGTGGAACTGTTAACGTGTCCCTTTATGATAATTTATAACACATTAGGACTCGTTTTAGGCCAATGAATCTTTTGACCCTGTTAAGAGACACCTTAGGACGAGATAGCTAATCAACATGTCAATCAATACTTCAATGATGTCATCAATATTTATCACAATAACACATTTCACTTTAGTCAAAGACATTAATCAAACTCAAGACACCAACATGACCTTGCAGCCATGAATAACCACACCAGTTTAGTAGAATGTTATGAGATTTATTCACTATTGATTACAATTCTAAGAGCAAATGTGTTAATTTCAGAAACAAAACACTCAATATCATAGTCATAATTTCGCAACTATAATAAGACTTCATCAAAGCAAGGAACGCAATTATTAGAACATAACACAGCATCAACATAAATCAACTTCAGCAGAGTGTCATTAACGTGTCAGTTCAACAAAGCATAGATTCAGTCATTTGTCTATTTGCGTCGGTATAGTGAACCCCTGTCCTAACCACTGATTAGCATTAGCATGTTGGGCTTCATACCAAACTATTTTGAACACCAATTTGGAAAATGTCTAGCTATGGTCTCTGTCAAAAGTAAGTAAGTAACTCCCTTTTCCTGCGTTTGGTTCCCAGGACCCGTACTAGTACTTGGGGCATTGTCATCTACTGCATAACGCGGCGGGCAATCATGCAACAATTGATTAAGAAACTCTTCATCATCTGAATCATCTTTGTCTACCCAAGACCTCTTAGTCTCTTTAGGTTTATTAGAGCCCTTGTCTGCCTTACAGGTGGCTTTCTTACCCTGTGTCTCGTCTTCTTGTGTTATTGCTGGAAACAACTTGAGTCCGTCAACTATTCCCCTTCTCCACATTTTGCTCTCATTGTCTTACCTAGCCTTGGCTAAAGTCTTTTCTGCCCTCTTCATTCTCCTCTCAAATTTCTGCTGTCTTTGTTGTATGGCCATTAAATCCCAGACTGCTAATGCCTCATACTGAGCTGGCCTCGGAGGTGGCTTCCACCTCAAATTCTCTAAAATTCTCGTATTGAACGTTCCGTGTTCCGGAAACGCCAAACATCTCTCCTTCTCTGTTAGCTTGCGCCACTGTTTCATCCATAGGAAGGCGCGACTCCCTTTTCTTCCATTACTATGTAAGCTGGAATAACCTCAGGTGGTGTTGGCTCCCCCTCACTTGCCATAATGTATGCGTCTCCTTTCAGAGCGCTCCTAAAAGCTTTGATAAAATTCATCTTTGTGTCTTTTCTTTTGTTTTGTATTTAATCAGGAAGTGACTTTAATTCCCAGGACACTCTTCACCCACCTCTTCTCAACCTATTGCCTCTCACCGACGGCTGCCAATCCGTGCGCAACCCCTCTCCGCAACTGACCTATCCCAGGGTTGCACCACTGACGTCACACTCACACACTGCAGCCGACAAAGTCTTGCGGCTTGACCTCCTCTCACTGGATTCACACAAAACTAATGCAAAACTAATGCGAGCACCTTTTACAACAACAACAACTCAAATTTGTCGGTTTACTACAGGAAGGGTATACAATCGCTTCAGAACTTTACAGAGATTTCACTTGAAGCCTCGGCCGCTACTCTTTCCTTCTCAGTTCCTACATACACAAGCAGAATTCGACCCGCAAATCCTACTCTCGACTTGTCAATGGTTTGTTCTAGTGCACTATAAAACTTGCCAAATCTCCATCGAAGATTTCATACTCACAATTTGATTCAAACTCGACTTGTCAACCACGCCCGATTGACATATTAAACCGCACAAATTACGACATAAACCCAAGTGTCTCCTACACTTGTCAATATACTCCGGAGCCTTAGACCACGCCAGGCCCGTACATTACCAACCACGTGGATAATTTTTTAGCACAAAGCGCCACACTCATATGAAGTACGCCAACTTCCCTACTCTCATACTTCAGAGTACACCCACTCCTCCTAAAACAACATTACCTGGATTAAACACACATAACTCCACAAATCACCTGAAAAATGCATAAGCTAAGCAAGCGCAAATTCTATACCACACATGCTAAAATGCCAAGAACATTCCCAACGCACTTAGGCAGACTCCGAGATCCCGGGAAAGTCATGGGGAATTTAGAAAAACATCATACCTCCAATTTGCATTATCTCAGAAAAACAATTTAAACAGTAATTCTCCGTCCTAGGGCTCCAAAGGGCCTAAACCGTTGCTCTGCTACCAAAACTATTAACGCGCCCCTTTATGATAATTTATAACACATCGGGACTCGTTTTAAGCCAATTCATCTTTTGACCCTGTTGAGAGACACCTTAGGACGAGATAGCTAACCAACATGTCAATCAATACTTCAATGATGTCATCAATATTTATCACAATAACGCATTTCACTTTAGTCAAAGACATTAATCAAACTCAAGACACCACCATGACCTTGCAGTCATGAATAACCACACCAGTTTAGTAGAATGTTATGAGATTCATTCCCTATTGATTACAATTCTATGAGCAAATGTGTTAATTTCAGAAACAAAACACTCAATATCATAGTCATAATTTGGCATCTAGAATAAGACTTCATCAAACCAAGGAACGCAATTATTAGAACATAACACAGCGTCAACATAAATCAACTTCAGCAGAGTGTCATTAACTCGTCAGTTCAACAAAGCATAGATTCAGTCATTTGTCTATTTGCGTCGGTATAGTGAACCCCTGTCCTAACCACTGATTAGCATTAGCATGTTGGGCTTCATGCCAAACTATTTTGAACACCAATTTGGAAAATGTCTAGCTATGGTCTCTGTCAAAAGTAAGCAGTTGGAACCTAGAAAGGAAAAGCAAATAGACAAATCACAATTTAATTGTCATAGTTACCCTCCAAGGTTTGGGTCAGCACCCAGGTTCAGTCTTCATATTCAGGACAGCAGTTGATTCAGCATCAGTCAGTGAATCAGTCCAGGGAAAAAAAGGGGCACTTCCTTCATAAGGAGGTAAAGTGTAAAATGGACATACTAATGAAGAGGGTGGTTTAAGTAAAACCAATAAATCACCAAATAGAGTGACAAAGTTTCTGGATCAAATCAATAGCATTTCCCTAACCAATCTCTATGGCTCCCCGTGTCATAGGTTTTTTTCCCTTTTCCGTTGTACATTCCCCTAAAACTTGATTCGACAAATGTTGCACCCCACTATCTTTAGCCAATTAAAAACAGATTTTGTCAGTAAATCTTTCACCCCGCATTAGTTCTCAAGCATTTTATTGGTCCATATGATTGACGTCTTCAGAGATAGAACATCCGGTATGATTTCATCCTTCTGTAATTCTTTGCACATCTTCGGTCAGTAGCTCCATTGTCTGTACCGGTTTGGACGACCTTGTACATTATACTAATCTACACTGTTGCAATTTTAGCTAATACATTTCTACAAGCAATATGAATTTCATGAGAACGGATCTACTATAGTTACATTCAGCTCCTAATTTGAAGAAAACAAGAGTTCATGTCCTTTTGCAAGTCAGCACACTGCACGTTAGATAGTATAAACTATTTAAATGCAAATATTTCATAAACATTAGTTATTTTCATTAGTCCCCATATACATTGGCGGCCACGCCCCATGATCACATTTCAAATGCACGTTTTAGCAAAACATATTAATACAGTCTTTATGCGACCTTATTACACATTAGTTCAAAACATTTCATGTTAATATAAATTATATAAGCTATGCTCTCTCAGTCCCTCCTCTGATGACTCTAGTCATCACACAAACCTTTCCCTTTCAACCTTTCACTTTTAATTTTTCACTTTGCGCATAATGCGCATTTCAACATCTTGCCCCTTGTGTGAACTTTCCCAGATTTCATTAAACATTTTCTCCCTTTCATTTTCTTCATTTCTTTTGCTTCGTTTTGTCCAATTTCTTCTAATTCTTTCACTGATTTTGCATGCTCCCCATAAACCCAATAAACAGATCAGGACAATTAATACACCCCCTAATATTTTTGCAAGAACCCCGTTCCAAATATTACTAAACCAGCTCCCTACTCTGGCAATTCCTTTCCCAACTTTCTCCCAAACTCCAGGTTCCTTCAATTCCTTCAAATCTGCACTATCTCTAGTTAGGTTAGTAAGCATACCTCTAATCTTTTTACTGTTATCAGGAATATAAGAGCAGCAATGACGCTCGTTGAGCATCTTACAGACTCTGCCGCTCTTTGCTGAAAGGATGTCTAAAGCAAGCCGATTTTGAAGAGTCATGTCTCTTTCCGCAGGAAGTTCAGTATCCATCAGGAGTGTGGCCCCTATGAAATTTGTCAGCATGTTATCCACAATAGTAGACAACGTTTGAATCTTTACGGAGTTTAAAATAACCCCTACTGAAGGAATTATGGCTCCAAATATGTCACCAACGACAACAGCCGCTGTCTCTCGTTTTTGTCTAGCATGTTGTAATTCAGACATCTTCGGTATCTGTTTTAAGTTGTCAATCTGGTAAATCTTTGGGAAAACTATCCCCAAATAACATGTCCCATACCATCGCTTACCATCCCTTAGGGAGACGGTAATAAGCATTAAGCCCACATATATAATAGATCCCAGGGATCGCTGGATCCTATCCATTTAACATGAATGTCCATTTACTCTGAAACAAAAACACATGCCTGCATTCACTCGTTCCCACAAATAAAGTGTCATGATCAGATTTCGGCCTATACAGTATATACAAAGCCTTCCTACATGTAATGCATCTATAGCTAATTTGCCCTGCGTCTTTATTGCGGTGTAAGCATAATCATTTGCATAATTGCGTTTTTCTAACCCCTTTTCTAGTCTTTCTTTCAATGCTTTGTGTCTATCATCAGTGTATCTAAAAAGCTCTTCTCTACAGGTGTTAATAGACAGGTCAAAATATTGCGATGCGCATAAGCTGTGCCAAAGGTTAGTGTTGGTTCAAAGAAGCCCCTAACTAATTTTATACTATGCTCTTTAGCTATCTTGTTCAAAAACTCGATCACAGGCACAAAGGAAAACACTACATCTAGATTTGAATACAAATATTGCACATGTTCCTGGTCATAAAATCTTGTTAGCAGCAAACTACAGCTTATGCCGTATGTTAGTGGCAGGCTATGGTAAGTGACCCCTTCTTGTACTGATGAAGGAATCTTTGTGCACACATCACAGTTCCTCGCATCCATAGTATCAACATATTCATTCAGCAAGTGATAGAAAACATTAGTAGAAAGTTTCCCCTTTGAATTAGTTCCCTCATGCAAGTGTTTTGTGTCTTGCTCAAACTTTTCCCACGGTGTTAGTGTGGCAGTCAAGGTTTTGAAGCATTGTTAGTCACCTTTTTATCTAACCAATGCATTCCCACAATCACACCTATAATTATTATTGCACACACAATACCTAATATAATACTCAACCAACCACACACTTTACCCTTCTTGCTACTACTTCTAGTGTAAGCCATGATCTGTAAAGAATCAAATAGCAGAAAACACAAGACAAACAATCAACTTCAGGACGATTTAAAGCTCTTTTTTTTCATTTTTTCATTTTTTCAAAGTCTCTCTTTCTTTCTGCGAATATTTGCAGCGTTTCACTCACCCCAGGACCCTTTTGTCAAATCAGGTTAGCAGCTTGTCCTAATCAGGTTTCATTGTCAATTGAGGTTATCAATGTCACATTCAGTAATTTTTCAGTCTCTTTTCTCAGCTTTTCAGCTTTATTTCAATTTCAACACAGTCTCTTTCTCTGATTGATTTCAGGTGCCATAATATTGTTCTGGTACCTCTCGATCAAAACAAAACGCTAAGAATTCTTGTTGCCATTCAGATGTTGTTGCATATGCCCATTCAGGACCTGTGTACCTTCTGTTTGTGACACTTTCTCTTTTCAGTCTGCGTTCACTTTGCAACTCTCCTTCACTTAGATCCTCCCTTCTGGTTGTATCAGTTTCTTCTTCTATTGTTTCATCTGGAACGACCTTTTCTCTTGCAGCGTGTTTCTTTGGCCAGTTATCACCTTTATGCGTTTTCTTCCTGATTGGCTTTTCAGTACGCTGAACAGCACATTCCTCTTGTACTATGGTGTTTTCTCTTGATGGACCTGCAACTGGCTCAGGAGGAGTTGATGTACTTTGATCTCTTTCTCCCTCTTCTTCAGGTTCTGTAATGGGCTCAAGTTCTAACCCGTATCCGTCTGCTTCTGGGAGTTAGTTCTCCTGCTGCCTCTTCTGAGATAGGCTCATTGTCACCTCTCTCAAATCCGCTTACTGTTTGAGGGACTAAGCCGTCCTCAGTGGGCTCTCCTACAGTCTCAGTTCCCCTTTGAATATTCTCCTGCCCTGAGACTTCCTTCTCTGGCATTGCTGAGTCAGAAACTTCAAGTTCCTCATCAGTCGGACATGTCACCTTCTTTGTGTGACTGGCATGGATCCAGTTTGGAACGCCTGCACATTTCACAGCAGTGGTTGTTGTCAGTATTGCTTGATATGGCCCCTTCCAACGCGGCTCCAAACACGACTTCCTCATGTGCTTCTTGACAACCACACAGTCACCGGCTTGCAGGGTGTGACCTGGATCACTGATCGGTGGCAATGTATTAGCCTCCACCTGGTGAGAAAAAGAGCGTACCACATCAGCCAGACCCTTGCAGTAGTCCAACACCATATCATCCGTGATATTCACAAGAGCAATTGCAGGTACTGCGGGCAACCTCATAGCTCTACCCATCAATATCTCATGGGGAGATAGTCCTGTCTTCTTATCAGGTGTGTTTCTCATTGACATCAGTACTAAGGGCAATGCATCTGGCCACTTCATATTGGTAGCTGCGCACATTTTTGCCATTCTCGACTTCAAGGTACCATTCATCTGTTCCACTAATCCTGATGCTTCAGGGCGGTAGCTACAATGCAGCTTCTCCTCAATGTCCAAAGCAGCACACAAGAGCTTAATCACCTCATTGTCGAAGTGTCTTCCCCTATCTGATTCTAAAGAGACCGGAAATCCAAACCTTGGTATTAACTCTCTAAGCAACAGCTTTGCTACTGTGAGACTGTCATTCCTACGTGTAGGGTAAGCTTCAATCCAATGACTGAAAACACACACAATCACCAATATGTATCTCAAGCCTCCACACACAGGCATCTCAATGAAATCCATTTGCATCTTGCTAAATGGACCTCCAGCTCTCCCTGTGTGACTCAAAGTCACCACAGTTCCCTTTCCTGCATTCATCTGTTGACAGATAATGCACCTGTGACAGGTAACCTCTGCGGCTTGTCTGAATTTTGGAATGAACCAATCAATTTTGAACAATCTGATCATTGCATCTCTTCCTAGGTGAGCCTGACCATGGTAAAGCCTTGCAAATTGTGACAAAAGACTGTTTGGTAAAACCAACTTCCCCTCCTCTGAAACCCATAAGTCGTCAGCCCTCTGTACACATTGCATTCTCTGCCAGGGGCGTTTTTTCTCCCTGCTAGCATGATCCTGCAGTGATTTTAGCTCATCTAATGTATCAACCACTCAATGCAAAGTTTAGGCACGTTTCATTTTCAGTTTCAGGTAGTAGTTCCTACTTTTCCTTGAACGATATACAGTTCAATGCTCAAAACCTCGCAACTTGATCTGCATAGCCATTTCCCATTGACACAAAGTCTTGTGACTTGACATGAGCATTGCATTTCACCACGGCAATTTCAAGAGGTAACTGAATCGCATGCAACAAATCCTTAATGTGTTCGCCATTTTTCACTGGTGAGCCAGAAGAGGTCATGAAACCCCTCTGTGACCATAATTGGCCAAAATCATGTACAATACCAAATCCGTACCCACTGTCAGTATAGATAGTGACTTTCAGATTTGCACCTGCGTGGCATGCTTCAGTAAGAGCAATCAATTGAGCCACTTTCGAGCCAGGAAGCTTCTAAAATGCTGGTGATGGTACACATGGCATAGCCAGCCCTCAGTATTCCAACTGAGTCTCTCAAACATGATCCGTCAACAAACATAATGCAATCATTTTCTTCTAGCTGTGTATCCTTGATGTCTGGTCTAGGTTTTGTGCATAGTTCTGTTACCTCAAGACAATCATGCTCCACTTCCTCTGTGTTACTAATCTCAGCATTTTCAATAGGAAGTAGAGTTGCCAGGTTCAATATTGTACACCTTTTGAGTGAAACATTAGGAGACCCCAATATAATGGTCTCATATCTTGTTAGCCTATCATTTGTCATGTGCTGAGTCTTAGTTCGGGTCAACAGAATTTCAACTGAATGTGGAACCATTACTGTCAAGGGATGTCCCATCACTATGCCTTCACACTGTGTGAGGCTCTGACCAACTGCTGCAACTGCGAGCAAACAACCTGGTAAGGCTGCTGCGACTGGGTCCAAAGTAGCTGAAAAATATGCTACTGGGCGATTTGCACCACCATGGACCTGTGTTAAGACAGACAAGGAACAAGCATCACGTTCACTACAAAACAGTAAAAAAGGCTTTGTGTAGTCAGGCATACCCAAAGCTGGAGCCCTGCACATGCACTCTCTCAATTCCATGAATGCCTCAAGCTCTTCTTCGGACAAAATGATGGTACTCGGGTCATCCTTAATTTCCTTGCCTGTCAGTTTTATCAATGGTTTAGAGATAATCAAGAAGTTGGGAATCCACTGACGACAGTAGCCCACCATTCCTAAAAATTTTCTGACATCTCTCTTTGTTGTGGGGGGGGTTCATCTGCAGTATGGCTGTCACCCTTTCTTTTGATATTCTCCTGGACCCTTTCTCAATCAAGTGCCCTAAGTATTTTACCTCTTTCTGACAGTATTGCAGCTTCTTTGGGGACACTTTATGTCCATTCTTTCCCAAATGGTTCAGTAAGGCAATTATGTCGTACCTGCAGTCGTCTTTCGTTCTGGATGCAATCAACAAATCATCAATGTACTGCACTAGAGTCTAACTGAAAGGCAGTTCCAATGACTCTAAGTCCTTCTTCAATATCTGATTGAAGATGGATGGTGATTCAGAAAACCCTTGAGGAATTCTGCACCAACTGTACACCTTGTCCAGGAATATGAAACTGAAGAGAAATTGCCTGTCCTCATGAAGAGGCACCGAAAAGAATGCCTGTGACAGGTCCACAACTGTGAACCATTCTGCATCACACGGAACCTGAAACATGATCACTGCTGGGTTTGCCACTATGGGGCAACACTTTACCACAATATCATTGATTTTCCTCAAATCTTGCACAATTCGAACCTTCCCACAAGGCTTTTTCAGGCCCATTATTGGTGAATTACATGGACTGCTCAATACTTCCTTCAAAACTCCTTGCTTTACAAACTCTGCAATTATCTGCGATACCTGAATAAGCACATCTTGTGCCATGTGGTACTGCGGCACCTGAGGATACACTGCATTTGGTTTTACTTGTACTTTAACCAGTTCTACTCCTTTTATTAGTCCCACCTCTTTTCCTGTCAGGTCCCACACCTTCTCTGTTACTGTTCCCTGCAACTCAGCTGGCAAGTCAGTCACTGTAAGCATCTGGAAAAAGGTTATTAGAGGGTAATCTTCATTTGCGGTCTCTGTCTCCCCTTCCGAAAACTGCCCATTATCCCCCTCATCATCACTGTTCGTTTGCGCCTCAATCCCTTCTTTAGAACAGGTAATTGAACATTTCATCTTGCACAGCAAGTCTCTTCCCAGGAGGGATACTGGACTCGAATCACAGACTACAAATTTATGCAGTCCCTGGAAGTTGCCAATCTCAACTTGAACCGGGTCAGTAATCGGATTTGTCAAATACTGGTTTGCTACTCCTACCACTCTTATGGTACGCCCTGAAAGTGGCAATTTCGGGACCTCTGCACTTCTGACTGTAGAGCGTGTAGCTCCTGTATCAACTAGGAAGGATACCTTGTGACCCATCACTTTTCCCTCTGCGTAGGGTCCCCTCTGATCCACTTCTAAGGATGCTGCAAGCCTGCTCTCCTCACTGTCAGAACTGTCATCTGACCATTCATCATTCAATCCATCCTCACCACGCAATGGGAATTGCTGCAATGTGTTATTTTGACTCATCATTTGTCCTGTGACCTGCTGAGGAAGCATCACCTGTTGCTGTCCCATTGGAGCTAATGGTAATTGCATTTGCACGCCATTCCCTTGTGGTTGCTGCTGTACCATTTGCTGAATTCCATTTCCTTGCATACCTGCATGCACTGCCTTGATCTGCATCACCATCACTTTCTCCTTTAACTTTCTCTGCTTTAACTCAATCTCGTTACTTCAGTATTTCACATACTGCAGTACCTCATCAATCGGTTTTGCCTGCCAACAGATCAAATGATTCTTAATCATCTGGCTAACCTCTGGTCTCAGTCCTTCAACAAATCTGAACACAAGGTGGTTCATGTCTTTCGGCTCAGTAGTCTCAGTACCACTGTAATGTTTGAACGCTTTTAACAACCTTTCATATTAAGCATGGATTGACTCTTTGACCTCCTGTGAGGTCCGGTCGATTTTCTGCCAATCAGTCACTTTCGGCGACACTTTCTGCTTCAAGAATTCAATCACTTAATGATAGTACTTCATCACCTCCTCAGATGGTGCTCCAGTCACCTTATTCCTTGCTGGTTCCTGCGTCGGCCAATCCACACCTCTCTTGCACTCAAGCCATAAGTCGGGTGAACAATGATCTCAAATAAAGTATGCAAATCCTCCCAGAGACACTTCGCAAGCTTCACAAACCTTTCTGTCTGCTGATACCACTCTATCGGTTTCTCTCTCAACCTGGGATAATCATTTGTAAATGACAAAATGTCTCCCCTGGACCACGGTGCATGGATTAAAACCCCTCCAGCTGTTTCTCTCATTGGTAACATCTTTACTGATCCCGTATCTGGTGAAGCAATAGCTTGACTTGATTCCGGACTGGCACTCTTCTCCTTGTCTCTTTTCTTAGCCCATCTGCTTTCCCACTTTTCTAAGGCTCCCCAGATCTGCACACTTTGCAGTATTTCTTTAAGATGCGCTTTTATTCCGGCTGACCTCATGTGATCAAAATCTTTAGAGTCGAAGTCTAGTCTGTAGCTTCTTTTCAAATGTTTAGTATTCTCAATATCAATATTGGATTTGTCTGCCAGGTTCGCCAACCTCTGATGCACATTACCTACTTCTTTAGTGATTTTGGGGCACAGATACCTTAATTCTGCTTCTGTGTACGATTCTAATCTGTTTCCCCTTATTGTTTCTTCCAGTAATTCAGCAGCTTCCACACCCAGTCTTACAAAGTTTAGGTAATCATCTCTTTCTGATCTCTCTGCGGTCACTGTAGCAGGTTGTGAAACTTTATTATTTCCCAACCACTCATTTAGTTGTTGCATGGAAAAACCTTGCAACAAAATATTTCCTGGTTGCATCAATGGTGTCTGTGCTGTATCTGTACTCATTGTCTGTGAGGCCAACACACTTGACCCTACTTGTCTCATTGCTTCCAAAGGAGCCCCAACCGAACTAAGATCTAACAGGGATCTAAGATGTTCGGCTGTTTGTGATCTTGGCGATATTGATCGGGGGTTCCTGTGAACTCTTCCCTCATCATTTCCTGGGTCCCCACCCCTTGGTCACATGTGTCAGTTTTACCCTGCGCATACAATGGTACAGGTGGACCAACAGTAATTGGTAATGATATGGCAGCTGGTGTCTGACCTGGTCCCAAACCCCGTGGAGTAGTGACTCCCAAAGCTTGACTCGCTGTAGCTGGTGTAGGCACAAATGGGGATCCTGCCGCTGGACTATAACCCAGAATCAGCGGTTGCTGTGGCTGGGGCTCAATCTGCACTAACCTCGATTTTGTATATATTGGATCAGGTGGCACCATCAGACTCGTGGTAGTCTCTAGTACTGGGACGTCTGGATAGATTCTCTGTATCTGCGGTGGAGGTTGCAACTGTATCTGCATGTCTGGCACAGTGGGTACACTGACACCATTTTGTGTCGAAACCGTATCACTAGTCTGTACTGTATCAGTAACTCCCTTTTCCTGCGTTTGGTTCCCAGGACCCGTACTAGTACTTGGGGCATTGTCATCTACTGCATAACGCGGCGGGCAATCATGCAACAATTGATTAAGAAACTCTTCATCATCTGAATCATCTTTGTCTACCCAAGACCTCTTAGTCTCTTTAGGTTTATTAGAGCCCTTGTCTGCCTTACAGGTGGCTTTCTTACCCTGTGTCTCGTCTTCTTGTGTTATTGCTGGAAACAACTTGAGTCCGTCAACTATTCCCCTTCTCCACATTTTGCTCTCATTGTCTTACCTAGCCTTGGCTAAAGTCTTTTCTGCCCTCTTCATTCTCCTCTCAAATTTCTGCTGTCTTTGTTGTATGGCCATTAAATCCCAGACTGCTAATGCCTCATACTGAGCTGGCCTCGGAGGTGGCTTCCACCTCAAATTCTCTAAAATTCTCGTATTGAACGTTCCGTGTTCCGGAAACGCCAAACATCTCTCCTTCTCTGTTAGCTTGCGCCACTGTTTCATCCATAGGAAGGCGCGACTCCCTTTTCTTCCATTACTATGTAAGCTGGAATAACCTCAGGTGGTGTTGGCTCCCCCTCACTTGCCATAATGTATGCGTCTCCTTTCAGAGCGCTCCTAAAAGCTTTGATAAAATTCATCTTTGTGTCTTTTCTTTTGTTTTGTATTTAATCAGGAAGTGACTTTAATTCCCAGGACACTCTTCACCCACCTCTTCTCAACCTATTGCCTCTCACCGACGGCTGCCAATCCGTGCGCAACCCCTCTCCACAACTGACCTATCCCAGGGCTGCACCACTGACGTCACACTCACACACTGCAGCCGACAAAGTCTTGCGGCTTGACCTCCTCTCACTGGATTCACACAAAACGAATGCAAAACTAATGCGAGCACCTTTAACAACAACAACAACTCAAATTTGTCGGTTTACTACAGGAAGGGTATACAATCGCTTCAGAACTTTACAGAGATTTCACTTGAAGCCTCGGCTGCTACTCTTTCCTTCTCAGTTCCTACATACGCAAGCAGAATTCGACCCGCAAATCCTACTCTCGACTTGTCAATGGTTTGTTCTAGTGCACTATAAAACTTGCCAAATCTCCATCGAAGATTTCATACTCACAATTTGATTCAAACTCGACTTGTCAACCACGCCCGATTGACCTATTAAACCGCACAAATTACGACATAAACCCAAGTGTCTCCTACACTTGTCAATATACTCCGGAGCCTTAGACCACGCCAGGCCCGTACATTACCAACCACGTGGATAATTTTTTAGCACAAAGCGCCACACTCATATGAAGTACGCCAACTTCCCTACTCTCATACTTCAGAGTACGCCCACTCCTCCTAAAACAACATTACCTGGCCTAAACACACATAACTCCACAAATCACCTGAAAAATGCATAAGCTGAGCAAGCGCAAATTCTATACCACACATGCTAAAATGCCAAAAACATTCCCAACGCACTTAGGCAGACTCCGAGATCCCGGGAAAGTCATGGGGAATTTAGAAAAACATCATACCTCCAATTTGCATTATCTCAGAAAAACAATTTAAACAGTAATTCTCCTTCCTAGGGCTCCAAAGGGCCTAAACCGTTGCTCTGCTACCAAAACTATTAACGCGCCCCTTTATGATAATTTATAACACATCGGGACTCGTTTTAAGCCAATTCATCTTTTGACCCTGTTGAGAGACACCTTAGGACGAGATAGCTAACCAACATGTCAATCAATACTTCAATGATGTCATCAATATTTATCACAATAACGCATTTCACTTTAGTCAAAGACATTAATCAAACTCAAGGCACCACCATGACCTTGCAGTCATGAATAACCACACCAGTTTAGTAGAATGTTATGAGATTTATTCCCTATTGATTACAATTCTATGAGCAAATGTGTTAATTTCAGAAACAAAACACTCAATATCATAGTCATAATTTGGCATCTAGAATAAGACTTCATCAAACCAAGGAACGCAATTATTAGAACATAACACAGCGTCAACATAAATCAACTTCAGCAGAGTGTCATTAACTCGTCAGTTCAACAAAGCATAGATTCAGTCATTTGCCTATTTGCGTCAGTATAGTGAACCCCTGTCCGAACCACTGATTAGCATTAGCATGTTGGGCTTCATGCAAAACAATTTTGAACACCAATTTGGAAAATGTCTAGCTAAGGTCTCTGTCAAAAGTAAGCAGTTGGTACCTAGAAAGGAAAAGCAAACAGACAAATCACAATTTCATTGTCATAGTTACCCTCCAAGGTTTGGGTCAGCACCAAGGTTCAGTCTTCGTATTCAGGACAGCAGTTGATTCAGCATCAGTCAGTGACTCAGCTCAGGGGAAAAACGGGGCACTTCCCTCATAAGGAGGTAAAGTGTAAAATGGACAATCTAAGGAAGAGGATGGTTTAAGTAAAACCAATAAATCACCAAATAGAGTGACAAAGTTTCTGGATCAAATCAATAGCATTTCCCTAACCAATCTCTATGGCTCCCCGTGTCATAGGTTTTTAATCCCTATTCCGTTGTACATTCCCCTAAAACTTGATTGGACAAATGTTGCACCCCACTATCGTTAGCCAATTAAAAACAGATGATGTCATTAAATCTTTCACCCCGCATTTGTTCTCAAGCATTTTATTGGTCCATATTATTGACGTCTTCAGAGGTAGAACATCCGGTATGATTTCATCCTTCTGTAATTCTTTGCACATCTTCGGTCAGTAGCTCCATTGTCTGTACCGGTTTGGACGACCTTGTACATTGTACTAATCTACACTGTTGCAATTTTAGCTAATACATTTCTACAAGCAATATGAATTTCATGAGAACGGATCTACTATAGTTACATTCAGCTCCTAATTTGAAGACAACAAGAGTTCATGTCCTTTTGCAAGTCAGCACACTGCACGTTAGAAAAATACATTTACTATGAGAGTCAGGCAGATAGCCTCGACTCATGCTAACTAAGGCCTACGAGATTTATTAACAAAACGTCTAATATCATAATCACTAATAATTAGTATAAACTATTTAAATGCAAATATTTCATAAACATTAGTTATTTTCATTAGTCCCCGTATACGTTGACGGCCACGCCCCGTGGTCACATTTCAAATGCACGTTTTAGCAAAACATATTAATACAGTCTTTATGCGACATTATTACACATTAGTTCAAAACATTTCACGTTAATATAGATTATATAAACTACGCTCTCTCAAAGTGACTGACTCCTGCATCATTCACCCAGTGCGTGGCTGAGTACGCCTTCTGTGGTTCGGAGGCAAGGAAATAATCCCTATTACTTGAGTGAATTGATGAACTTAGATTTTATGTTCTAGACGATATTTTGGATAATACATTTTGCTCATAAATATTTATTCATCACGCTGAAAATCAGTGCTGAAATTCTTCCAAACACTATAATTTGAGGAAAAACTTGTTATTCTATTCCAACCGGAAAGATATCGGTAGAAATGTGTCATTTTAAATATTATTTGTCCATATTAAACATCTTCCACTGTCACTTTCCGCACCCCCATTCAGGGAACCATTAAATTGCAAGGCAGTGTTAACATGTATTGCACAAACTGTAATAGAATCTGAATACCTGAAGGTTTGTGTTTTACGGTTGGGCTTTTTGCTGGATACAATATGTATTTCACTTAAAAGAAAAAAGCTGAAACTCATGATACAATCAGAAACTAAGCGATACAAACCCAATGCTGGAGGACTAGGCGGAACATTCAGAGTACATAAAGGTAATGAAATACACAATATCAATCAGATCAATCATGTTCAATTTCTTTTCATTGGTTTTGTAAATCTCATTTTCCCACAGAACTGTGGGGTGTAGTGTCTTGGAAGTGAATATAACTATATGTTGGAATGTGAAGTGAAATTACATGCATTACCTAACTTATGTGTGTACTTGGCTGTTGTCCTTTGGAGTGCACTGGCCTGGACTTGGGGACTCATTCCTCCTTGGGGAAGTGAAAATCCTGGCCTGTCCCTTGCAAAAAGTACACAGTACCCAGGTTGGTCAAGGCATCCTACGACATGATTGGCACATTTGCAGACCTACGATAAACAGTAGGGCTGTGCAAAACATACATCTTCCAGGGTGTGAAGTGACTACAAATGGCCAGATTCCTGTTTTAAAACCCTGTGTCAGTCCCTATGCCGGGGTTTTGGTGGCATAGGAATTCTGATGCACTGCAGGCTATGTGTGACGCATCTTGAGGAAGCGTCAAAAGACGAAAATGTTGTAAATACCACTGCATCAGTTGCAAGTGACTTTTCTGACAGAACACCCACTCTGCATACATTAAAATGTACGTCAAGCAGCCGGATCCTGCGCAGGGACAAGAAAAGTGAGACATTTGGCCAAATGTGTCACTTTGTCAAAATTATCTACCAAAGCCCACCCACTGGGTCAAAGCAATGATGCAACAGCAGTGCAAGATCCTTGTAAATAAGCCCCCCTATCTACAAGGACATTTAAAGCCACGCAGGGTGGCTTTACATGGTCCTGTTGATATGGATCTGCATTGTGCGCCGCCCGACCTTCACAAAAGTGACATTCTGGTGGCACAACATACATCTTCCAGGGTGTGAAGTGACTACAAATGGCCAGATTCCTGTTTTAAAGCCCTGTGTCAGTCCCTATGCCTGGGTTTTGGTGGCATAGGAATTCTGATGCACTGCAGGCTATGTGACGCATCTTGAGGAAGCATCAAAAGAGGAAAATCTTGTAAATACCACTGCATCATTTGCAAGTGACTTTTCTGACAGAACACCCACTCTGCATGCATTAAAATGTACATCAAGCAGCCGGATCCTGCTCAGGGACAAGAAAGTGAGACATTTGGCCAAATGTGTCACTTTGTAAAAATGATCTAGCAAAGCCTACCCACTAGGTCAAAGCAATGATGCAACAGCAGTGCAAGCTCCTTGTAAATAAGCCCCCCTATCTACAAGGACATTTAAAGCCACACAGGGTGGCTTTACATGGTCTTGTTGATATGGGTCTGCAGTGTGCACCGCCCGACCTTCACAAAAGTGACATTCTGGTGGCACAACGAGGCTTGTAAATAACTCCCTTAATCTTTTGCAGAGCGTGACAAGGCGAGGCACAGTAGGCAGCAGTTTAACTTTCTATTAGTTTGAGCTAGAAGTCTCTTTTTTCTTGAATTCTGCAAATTATTCATCCAACAGTGGATTACGTTGTAAATTTAAAAATCCATAAACTATGTGGAAAGCACCACAGGTGCACAATCACATAATTTCCGATGACCTACATTTTACACTTCTCTTCCTGTTCAGACTGAACTCCTAGTTCTGGCATGAGTCTTTCATTTTGGAGGTCAGTTATATACTCACACACACTGCAGATGTCATCAGTAGATTTTTGTCAGCCTTTCTCCATTAAATATGTTAACATTTTTGCTTCTTGTGAACGTTAACATTTTGGTTTTGCCTTTGCAGCTTTTCCCCACAATAATTAGTTTAGCATACAAATTTTGCTAGAGGGTAGCACAATTAGCAACAACAGAGGGGCTTATTTAAAAAAAAATTGTGAAACACCGGCGGTGAATTGTGCATGCTCAATTCTTGTAGTTGATAGCTCCTTCTGGGGCCATCACAGCATCGTGAACAACAAATCCAACAATTCAGTCCAACCGTGTGGTAGCAGGCCAGCTACGGTGTTGGGAAGAACCGCAAACAGTACCTTGGAAATGTAGGCTGTTCTGATCCTCGTGATAAGATCCGGATTGCGGTGTCGCTGGCGTCAGCAGGCATCAGTGGGCAACAGATCCAGAGGTCGATGCAGAGGTCGTCAGGCCCTTGAAGTCACACGCATTGCAGATTGAACTAAGGGATTATGATGAAGTCCAGAGCGCTGGTGCTTATGGCGTTGGGGCTGCGGTGCAAAGCGGCGTGCAGTGCCCAAAGGTCAGGGTGCAGGCAGTGTCTCGGTAGTACCATCCTGCGCTGTTGGTGAGACCAGGTTTGTGGTGTGAAGCCGGGTGGTGCCACGTGCGGTGTCACCAGGTCGCTTTGCAGGCAGCGTAGTTGATATTGCTGAAGCGCTGTCATTAGCAGGCCCATGGCAGTGGTTTGACACGTAGCGGGCTCTGGGTGGCACACACAGGTAACGCTGCAGGCTGGGGCATCTGTTGATGATGCTCGAGTCGATGGAGCTGGTGTCAGCGGACCAGGGCTGTGGTGCAGGATGGGACAATGCTTTGTGTACCTCACAAGTGGTGTCCTCAGGCCACAGCGCAGGCAGCGTCATAAGTGTAGAGCGCTGTTGTCGGGGATGCCAAGGCTGCTGTGTGAGCAAAGCAATGCAGAGCGTGGGGCCCACAGGTCACAATGCATGCAGTGGCTCGGTGGCGGCATTAGGGTGGCCGCGTCGGTGAGACCAGGGTTGCAGTGCAAAGTGGGGCACGGCTCCATGCAGAATCATCAGGTCATGGTGCAGGCAGTGGTGTCATTAATGGCATTGTAGTGGTTTTTCTTCTGTTTCAGCACAAGACCCACAGTTCCCAGTGTTGTAGGCAGATGAACCTAAAGTCTTTCAAATTCATGAGACTCCCAACAGGAGGCAAGCTCTACTTCAAGCCCTTGGAGAAACTTCACAAGCATGATACACAGCAAAGTCCAGTCTTTGTCCTCTTTAAGGCAGAAGCAGTAACTGCAGGCCAACCCGGCGAAGCACGCACAGCAAAAGGGTAGTACTCCTCCACCAACTCTTCTCCTTGACAGAGTTTCCTTTTGATCCAGAAGTGTTCTATAAGTCTGGGGTTTTGGGTCCACTACTTATGCTCATTTCTGCCTTTGAAGTAGGCAAACTTCAAAAGTATGTCCCTGTTGTTCACTTCACAAAATCTTGCCTTGCCCAGGCCTCGCCCCAGAAACACTCCAGGTGGTTGGAGACTGCATTGTGTGATGACAGGCACAGCCTCTTCAGGTGCAGGTGTCAGCTCCTCCCTCCCCACTCTAGCCCAGGAAGACTATGCAGGACAAACCTCAGCTCCTTTTGTGTCACTGTCTAGAGGGAATTCACAAAAGTCCCAACTGTCAGTCTGACCCAGACCTGGATTCCACAGGCAGGCTGAGACACTGAATGGTTAAGCAAAAAAATGGCCACTATCTAAAAGTGGCATTTTCAAACAGACAATCTAAAAACCAACTCTACCAAAAGATGTATTTTTAAATTATGAGTTCAGAGACCCCAAACTCCATATTTCCATCTACACCCAAAGGGAAAATGCACTTAAAAGATATTTCAAGCCAATCCCTATGTTAACCTATTGGAGAAATAGGTCTTGCAATAGTGAAAAATGAATTTGGTAGTATTTCATCATATCAGGACATGTAAAACACACCAGTACATGTCCTACCTTTTAAATACACTGCACCCTGCCCATGGGGCTACCTAGGGCCTACCTTAGGGTGACTTACATATAGTAAAAGGGATGTTTTGGGCCTGGCAAGTGAGTACACTTGCAAGGTTGAATTGGCAGTGTGAGACTGCACACACAGACACTGCAGTGGCAGGTCTGAGACATGTTTACAGGGCTAATCACGTGGGTGGCACAATCAGTGCTGCATGCCCACTAGTAGCATTTGATTTACAGGCCCTGGGCACCTATAGTGCACTTTACTAGTGACTAACTAGTAGATCAAATATGCCAATTATGGATAGCCCAGTCATCAATACAATTTACATCGGGGGCACTTGCACTTTAGTACTGATCTGCTGTGGTGAAGTGCGCAGAAACAATAAACCAGCAAAACAAATCTGAAAAAATAGGAGGAAGAAGGCAAAAAGTTTGGGTATAACCCTGCAAAAAGTGCCATTTCCAACAATGGCCTTGTCGGTACAGTGTAAGGAAACACAGCACAAGTGGCGACGTTGCCTTACACTGCTTCAGGGAGTTGCAGTGGTTTTTCTCAAGCAACACCCATGGTTTTTGACGCAGTCCCAGATTTACAAAGCAATGTAAACCTGGGAATGTGTCAAAATCTTACAACCCCCCAGGGGAGATGCAACAAGGAGAAATATCTTTATTTATCCTTGGTTTTTCTTCTTTCTTTGTGTGCCTCATTTTGCAGCATACATAGAAAGAGGAAAATGCCTCCATGGATTCTTTTTGTGCAGGAAGGTGTCCCTTCCTGAACAGAAACAATCCTGTCTGTGACGCAGGCATCCTAGCACTAAGGTGCAAGGGTGCCTGTGTTGGCACTTGGCAGCCTATTGTGCCCTAGCGCAGGGAGATAGGACAGAAGTGCACTGTATGTCATGGATACAGCACACATGCAAACCTTTTCTACATTACTTTTGTCTTTCTTTCAATGCTTGCCACTGAAACCTAGGGGCATATTTAGAATGAATTAATGTAGGGTAGTGCCATATGTATTTTTGCTGTGCTGCCCTATGCCAACTCGAAAGGGCAGGATTGCACCATATTTATGAGACATGGTGAGCTCCTGTCCTTTCAGCCGGTGCACAATTTGTTGGCAGAATGGAAAACAATCCATGGAGAATTTTTCCTCTTTCTATGTGCTCTGCACATGTGTTCTAATTATGATCTCCTTGATATATTGAGGTTCCTGCCAATCACAATGGATATTTGCGATTACAGATTGCAAATGCTTCTCCAATAACAGATCAATTGCCATTATTCCCTTAGTAACATTCACTTTTTATATCTAACTCAACTTAAATGAAGCCCTTGTACTCAAAAGGGAAGGAAAACAAGATGACACATAATTGTAACAACTGATGTACAACACAATATTCACTCTTTAAAACAATATTCTCTGTTTTTAAATGTTCATTCTAAAGATTGTATATACAATATAGCCTCAGACTGTGTCTCTGTTCTTCACCACTTCCCAGGAAAGTTAACCAAGTGTTTACTGGGCAGGTGAGTCTCATTATTGCCTAACAACAAGCATGTTACCCTTAATTGGTGAAATTCTGCAATGTCATTTTTCATTTACTTATTTTCTTTCAGTTAAACATAATATTGCAGGATTTTAAAGGTATTCCAAAGACAGAAATCATCTCTGAGCACCAAGTACCAGAACTCTTCTCAAACAGATATCTTGAATGACAAGATACGTTTCGAGAGTGGGATGCAGTTTACTTTGCTAACTGTACCCAAAATGGCTCCCAAAGGTCCTAAGAATAATAACACTGTTTTTGTTGTATAAAGCAAGCACTGTAGATGTGTGTAGCAGTAAGGAGCCACTACAATACATTTTTATTGAAAAGGCTTGAGAGGACATGGTTTTGTGGTTGCAAAGCAGATGCAGCAGAAATGTTGGTGATCTCAAAATGGCACTTCTCTGACCACCTACTAATGAATCTGCAAACCATGGTATCCAGCCCTGTGCTCTAGTCATGGATTTGTCCTGACAAACAAAATCAGAGCAGGGTTCTGGCAGATAGTGTGTTTTATATAGTCGCATATCATGACCACCTATTGTGGCAATCAAGAGTGGCACTGGAAATAAATTTCCAAGTCAGAAGATGCGCTACATCACATTAACTTTTAGAACTGGGGCTTTTGCCCAAAGGCTCTGGTGTGCAATGGTCTCTTATTCAGGTTGCCTGAGATTACTAAGCAGTTGTGTTTAAATTAGGAAGAGATCACTCATGAAAAGTTTAGAATTTTATCAATATAATATATGAGCATATAAAAGTCCAAATCAATACATATTTTGTGTGCAAAGTAAATTTCAATTAAGGACATATTTCTCGTATTATCAGAAAATACTTTTAATGCTGAAATGTTTCACACCGATGGCATATGTTTTACAGTTGAATTATATGGTGAAACCCTGCTAAAGCAAGTGGACTGACTTCAATGTACCCCTCATATTTATGGGGGGACACAGTGGCATAATTGTGGTTGGATGGTTAGTGTCTGCCGGTGCACAGACTGTTAGAAGTGCTTCTGGCATTGGGGTTCCATTTTCCATTAAGGGGGATAATAAAAAATACTATGCCACCCCCTTAGTGACATCAGTTACAATGTTCACAGGTAAAGCCTGGAAGACAGAACGCCTTGGAGACAGCATGAGGCCAAAGGGGGACTTGCGGGCAGCCGTCCACAGGGATGTCCTCCCCTGGGTTAGTTTGGGCAATGGAGCATCCAAAGGCTGCACATGGGGCTTTTGGGGTAGCGTTGGGCTACATTGGACGCTATAGTCTTAGGAGGCCACTTTTAGGCACAAGCCACCATGTTAGGTAAAACGTTTTGCTGACTGGAAGTAAAGTAGGAGCAGTTTTTTCCTTAGGCATTTTAACGCTCATTGTAGAGCTTCAGCTTGCAGTGAGACCTATAAATTAGCTCACTAGTGTTAGCAGGGTAAGGGAATAGTGTTATCTACCGTGATGGCAGTTATAGGCAATGCACCAGTGGTGGAGGCCGTGGAGCTCCTGCAGGAGGCTCGATGACCCAACCTATTAGGGATTAAGGCAGGGAGTGGGGCAGAGATCGCGGACAGGGCTGGACATGATGCGCTGGGCCTCTCAGGGCAGATAGGTGGAGTGGGTGAAGACTTTTAAAGTGATAAGGAGGAGGCTGATGAGCAGGGAGGTGTGAGCATGTTGGACAGGGAGGGATGCTTAGATAGGGTGTCTGCGGTAGCGAAGGAGTACCTGGCCTTAAACATTTCACAAATGCCCTAGGATAGGTATTCTGGCATTGAGGTAAAAGGATACCTACGGGCCTTGGAGTGGAGTGATGAAGAGGAGGGAGAGGAGTGCTGGAATCAGAGTATTGGAGCTGGCTTGGTGTGAGAACAGGGAAGACAGTGGAAGGGAACTAAACCAGTTGAAAGTTTACATGAGGAGGAAAGAAGCACAGGCCCATAGTTGGGAGTAGGGGGTTGATGCGATGGTTAGGGTTATACACAGTGAGGGATTAAAGGAAGAGGCACGCCTTGTATGGCACAAAACGACAGCCAGTACAACAGATCTGACACATGTTTTTCAGACACCGAAAGGCAGCGACAACAAGGACTCGGGGGTACCAGGTATGGCCCCAAGACACCAAGGGGAAGAGATGGCGTGGCATCGCAGTCAATATTGCTGCCACACAAAGGCCTAGTACAACCTTGGTAGCACACTGAGCCAGGGAGCAGGGTACGGCTCCTAACCAGGAATATCACATTGGGCGATGGCAGGTGTCATGGGGCAGGAAGGGAGGGCATGGTATGGCCCACCTCCATCAGGAGACTGACAGAGTGGGAGGTGTGTTATATTCAAGGCTGCAGTGGCAGGCGGCATATTCTGCCACAGTCACAACATATGAAACAGAGGGATAAAGAGTCCAACTAGACCATGAGGAGGACAGTCTGAAGGAGGGTGAATTAGTTGAGGATGAAGGTGAAGAACGGGAGGAAGAAGAATGGTGGGCACAGGGACGAGAAAGGAAGGGGGGCTATTTTCATGGCTCTTCAGTTCCTGTGTTTCAGTGTCGACAGACGACAGAGGTATCAACACAGGAGCACATATGGAACGCTAGAAGAAACCAGATGGCAAAGAGAAGAGCCTCAATACGGGCGCTAATTCTGATGCCAGGTAAGACTGGTGCAGGGCTCCAAAAAGGGCAGTCATGGTTTCAGTCGGGATGCACATGGCAGAATAGCACGAACAAAAATTGAGATTGCACAGTGGGAAGTATGTGAAGGACACAGGGTAGGCACAGAAATAACAGGCAATTAGGTAACAGTAAACAAGGTTAAAGGTTAAGAAGACAAAATAGACAAAGGACACACAATGGGGGAGATGGGGGTGAAGGACAAAGAAGTGAAGGAACTGTCACAAACCAAATCGGAAGGGAAAGTTACAGAGAGCGAAGGAGGGCAGGAACAGAAGGGTGATCTGGCAGCGCCTAAAGAAAGCAAAAAGCTTAAGGTTAAAATACTGCCATATATGGGAGTATCAAAGTCATTAGGGGCTCATCTCATGCAGGCTATGAGGTCAAAAATATGGAATAGGCGTATGTGGATATGTTGAAGCTTCTCCACAGGGAACTGAGTGCAAAAGAAGGATCAAAGGAGGAGGAATATGAATTGGCCAAGCATCCAAAGGTTCTTTTTTTTTTTTTTTTTATATATGGACACTATCAGGAAAGCACAGATTAATTATGGGGGTTATGCCTGGGCACAATATGATGATGAGTTCCGTGCGGGAATAGTGGCAGATCCTGATATACAATGGGGGGAGGTTGACTCTGATTTGTAGCACCACACAATGGGTCCAGCCAAGTTCGGTCAGACCATTTTTATGGCTAGCGGGTTGCCGGTCGTGTATTGGCCCCTTCAGGGATGCCCCACTCAAGGAGGGGTGGGGAACACAGCCAAAGGGCAGACGGGACAAGGGGGGACCTGTTGGAACTTTAATAAAGGTCTCTGCAAAAGGGAATACTCCATGTTTTGGCACAAATGTTCTAAGTGCGTGGGTAAACATGCCTTGCTGCACTGCTATGGTGCCGGGGACACCCACCTACAGCAAATGGAAACTGTGCACTAACACAAGGCTCTTCCATGCATCAGTAGGATCAGCAATCCTCAGGCTTCTGAGGTAGTCATGGGAGACAAAGGCCTGCAGGAAAAAGCGCTTATGCCCAATAAATTGGAAAGAATGAGGGCCTGGCTAGCTCACTATGACAGGACTGAGGACAGTTGGAGTTTGGAGGAGAGGTTCACATGGGGTTTTCATTTGGGATACTAGGGCCCCAGAACAAGGAGGGGGCAAAACATTTGAAATGTGTAGAATCTTTTAATGAAGTTGTACGGGAGAAAATAACGAAGGAGGTCTGGGAAGGACGGATGGCAGGCCCATTCGATGATTGGCAAAAAGTCAAAAGAGAGGGAGGGACCAGTAGGTTAAAGGTCCAGTGTACGGTCTCCCAAATTAATCATAAACACATAAAGAGTACACTGTTCCTAAAAAACAAAAAGGTCTAGAGATGTTCAGGAGCAAAAGCCCTCACGCATCACATTGGATGACAGGCATCATCATCGGGAATTGCTCCACGTCAGGCCGGCACTGCAATGCCTGACGTGCTCCCAAGAAGGGAGCTGTCAGCCGTAATTGCTAATGTGATGACTATTGGAAGAAAGAAGCAAACCACCAGTCCAAAAACAGGAGAGCAAAAATAGATCATTTAAAATTGGTTACTCATGTCAAACCTACATCATAATTTTAATCAGTAAAGGGAAATGAAGACCAAGGTTAAAAACACAAAAGGAAAGTGAAAAATCAGTGCAATGCTCAACAACTTTCAAAATAAACATAGAGGGTCCCAAAAAGTGTGGTACCTCTACCAGAAGGTCGACTTGTTTCATGTCTAAAGGTCCAGATGGATCCATTGACGCTTCTTCAGGACCAGAATATAGCTTCTCCAATTAACATTAGAAAAGAAAAAAGCAATCACTTACATTTAGTCAATTGTTAAATGTCATCTAAAACGGTCGCCCTAGAAACCAAACACAAAAACCAAAAATGAAAAAAACAAATGTGCATGTTAATCCAATGGGTGGTCACAGGAACCAAATGAGTAGAAATATGCTTACCAACCCCTATTAGGAGAAGTAGCTCCATGGGAAGCGCGAGCCCGAGGACTGCATGGATACTTTAAACATTATAAAAATAATGAAAAGGAAAAATATGAGAATCTCCAAATTACAGGAGCAAAATCAAAAGTAATCTAAAAATAAAGGTAGCAGTGGATGTCAAATAGGCTCCAAAGTTTGAAGTGACCAATCCCCGCCAGTGGTCAAGGGTAATTGATCTACCCGTGGATATACAGAGACAAGTGGGGAGAAGAACATTATACGATCTCAAAGAAACGAGAAAGTGTAAAACCAAAAACAACAGAAAAAGTATGGCACAGCGTCTAGGATGGTATGCTATACGAAGATTGGTCCATTCCAGACGTGACTGTCTCCCCTATAGGGTTGGTACCTAAAAAAGAGAAGGGACAATTCTGCCTGATTTAGCACCTCTCTTGGCCCAAAGGGCACTCAGTCAATGGCTATATTGCAGAGAAGATATTATCGGTCAACTATTCCTCAGTTGATGTGACAATGACCATGGTGGAGAGTCTAGGAAGGGGTGTCTTAATGGCAAAGAGTGATATTGGGTCTGCGTTTAGATGCTTGCCAGTGCACCCTGAAGATTTTCAGTTGCTCGGTATACAATTTGAGTGTCAATAGTACATAGGCATGGCTCTTCCGATGGGATGCTCTATATCTTGTGCTTTGTTTAAGCATTTTGGCACATTCCTACAGTGGGCTTCTACTTGAGCAGCAGGACAGACACGGGTGACACACTATCTGGATGAATTTTTCTTTGTGGGAAAAGCAGGGACAGCTGAATGCAAGGACATGTTGTATGGGGGATTTGGGAGTCTCTTTAGCACCAGAGAAGACAGTAGGACCCAGCACGGTGCTGTCCTTCCTGGGTGTTGAGATTGATTCAGAAACCATGGAAGCTTGTTTGCCGATGGACAAAAAATTGACAATGACGTTGTTTTTGGACTCCATGTTGAGTAGAAAAAGGTGACAGTGAAAGAAGTTCAAGTGCTACTAGGGCATCTTGGTTTTGCATGTCTGGTGGCCAGAGCTGGGAGGACATTTTTTAGGAGACCGGGGCTAGCATTATCTGGCAAGGCTTTGCCCCATCATAATGTTTGGTTGTCAGCAGGAATTAAGGAGGACTTACGATTGTGGGGGCTCTTTTGGGAATCATTCAATGGAATACTCCTATTGTCCTTAACAGAGCTCAACTGGGATGCACAAGTTTACTTGGATGCAGCTGAGGGGACAGGTTTTGGGCTCTACTGGCAAGGTCAAAGGTATGCAGAAGAATGGTCCACGGCATGGAAGCGAGGGGGAGGAGTATTGCTTTTCTAGAATTCTTTCCTTTGGTAGTGGCGGTAACATTATGGGGACATCGACTAGCACATAAGAGAGTGCTGTTTCATATTGACAACATGGCAGTGGTACAAATAGTCAATAGACAATCTGCCAGGGATTCACCGGTATTGAAGTTAATACAGTTATTTGTACTGCATTGTTTGAAACACAACATTACATTTAAGGTACTGTACATAGCAGGTGAGGACAATGACATTGTGGATGCTTTGTCTTCTTCACAGTGAGAGAGGTTATATGGGTTGGAGGCGGCCACAGAGAAGGTCAGGAACTGGATGCCATTCGAGCTGTGGATGGCCAAAGACAGAGGATGCTACAACTGGTTGTAGATTCCTTGGCGGGATCGACAAGACAAGTCTACCGTCAGGCTTGGCAGGAGTTTTTGGGGAATGGGGCTCAATGAAGTAGGGGTGCAAGACAGAGCAGAGGATGTAGTTCACTTTATCCTGACATTAATTGAGAAGGGTCAGTCTTGTGTGAGTTTTGCTCGGAAAGTGGAGGGTATTACATTCATGGGTAAGTTACTACTGGGATATGCCCCATCAGCGGGCGAGCTCATGGTGCGTATTTTGGAGGGATGGGCTCAGGGTCACGAGTACTGAGGTCCTAGAAGAAAACCATTGAAATGGGATTTTTTTGTGCAGTATTGAGAGGTCTGCCTACGATGTGTCATGATGGGGACGAAATGATTCTATTCTCCACATTGATGGTGAGGATGTTTTTTGGTGCATTCAGGGTGTCAGAATTGATGGGCAATAAGGGGAACAGAGGCATCAGATGGGAAGAACTGTCTTGGAGCGAAAGGGGTGTGAAGGTATGGTTACTTAGGTCAAAGGCATACCAGAGTGGAAAGGGAAGGAAAGTTGTATAGCGCTCTTACCCTTCGGAAGCGGTGTGTCCATTAAGATGGTTAGGCCGGCTAAGGGAAAGAAAGACAGCAGTGAAGGGAGAAGTTTTCTTGCACATATCTGGTCGTACAGCAATGATGTATTACCTGTTAGCTGCTTTAAGGAAGGTGTTGATGAGTATCAGGGTTGAGGCAACAGGCACGCATTCCTTTCGGATTGGAGTGAGAACAGAAGCAGCGCGAAGGGGGTGGGAGAGTGGGAGCATAAAAAGATTAGGGAGATAGACAACAGACTGCTTTAGGCATTACATACGGCGACAAGAGGATTGTCAGTAAAGGATGGTTGACTTACAGTTATTTTGTGTTTTTCAGGTGCTGTGCCAGGCCCAGATGTGCCAGCTCGTGCAGCCTGGATCGTGGGCCATTCATTTGTTAAATGGGCAGAAAGGCAGGGGAAAGAGGGTAACCACAGTGCCAACCTAGGATTTCACTTCGCATTACCTAATTTTATATGGTATGGGAAAGGGGAAATGAGATGGAGGGAACTTCTACAGTGTTTAAACGCTGTGGTAGCTTCAAGTTCACTTTCTGAATCCACAGTTCCCACAGCTGATGATGGAGCGGATGAGGGTATTCCAGGCAGCACTCACCACCACCAGATGTGAAAACATCTTGTAGATGCTGATTTGAGCCGGGTGAACGGATTTCACCATCATTGTTTCACATTGTCACAGAGAATTTTATATGCAATGTAAGTGAATAGACAGAGTGACAAAAACAAACCGTTATCACCCCTTTGTTCACAAGCATAGAAGGTTCTAACCTGAATGTGTTGCTCCCCTGCCATTGTGCCAGAGCTGAAGTTATTTTAATTTGATTTATATTTTCAGAAACCTAATTGCATGATGATGAAAATTTTTGAAGTGGTGATCGAAGGAGAGCACACTAGTCCACAGTCATAGTAGAAAGAATAACATATAAGGAGCTGATTAACATACTACCATAACAATAACAACAATATTTGGCTTTTAAATTTAAAAAAAAAGAACAGCTAGAATCACAGGAACACAGTTTAAGCTGGAGTTTGTTCTATGACAAGGCAGCATGAACTGAGAATGTGTATCACTCCGAGAGCTTTATCAGACCGGAGGAGGAGTCAGTAAACTGCACTGAGTAGCAAAGAGATTACGAGGGACTATACAGCAGTTGCAGCTCGCTGCGCTCACAAGAGGTAGAGCAGGTGCGGCACCCCAGGTGAGGGGGTGGGGGCGGGAGGGGATACAATGTAATTAAAAATGTATGAATGAAAATAAAAAACTTACCTGATCAGCCGCCACGCTGCTCCTCTCTCTCCTGTCGCTGCAGGCACAGGCTCCCAGCCTGGCCTGCCGCCAATCATGACACGATACTCAGAGCAGCATCAGGATTGGCTGGGAACACCCAGCCAGGGTGCACATAGGTAGACTGGGAGCCTCTGCCTGCTCTCCCCAGCCCAGCAATACAGTGCCGGGCTGGATAGAGCACACTGTGCATGTATGTTTGGCCAGACCGAGACGGCCGGCCAAACACACATGCGCTCTGAGAGAGTGCACAGTGCACTCCAGTCACTGCTCATCGCCCCCAATGCCCTGGCCCTTTCACACCGAAAGGATAATAAATATTGTTTATTATCCTTTCGGTGTGAAAGATTTTGCAGCTTCTGTTGCTGGCGGGGTGGGGGTTGTGGGTGCACGACGCTCCTCTGCCCTAATGGAAGAGCTGCCGCTGCTGTACAGTAGAATTGAATTGTACTTGCAGCAATTGGAGGAACAAGAACATTAAGACATTCTTAGGTCATACATGCCATGCTGAAGGTTATTCATTGCAAGGAAAGTAGCCCACGAAGAGATTCGATGAAACAAAAATGATGTGCATATTTGGAAAGACAATGCTAGCTGACAAGTTTATTTTGGATGGCTAAGAGCAGGCAGACTTAATAGGAAGGAAGCATGCAGCATACAGTCCAATTTAGAATTAATCTGGGCTCCCATAAACATTGTGGATTATTTGGCTTAGATCAAATGCAGTGTTTTTTTGAGCTCTTGAAACTTAAACAAAACATTTCTAGGTACTGTTCAAACTTGGGTATTTTTTCTCACAACAGATTACCACAAAAACAAGAATTCATACTTTGCTGCTGAAGGTGGACCCACGGGAATTACTACAGAGTAGTTTACTACCTCAGACAGGATTGAATAAAGAACCTTAGTGATTGACGCATTCAGCTCAAGGATGATAGCACCAAGTCAATGTTTTAAGATATCTGACACAGTGGGTTAATTATGCCTGGTCCCATTGACACAAACAAATATGCATGCCATCTGTATGAGGCCAAACCGTCAGAGCTAGATTTACCAGTTTGTCAAGCAGTGCAGTGCAGTAGCCAAAAATGCTGTGCTGTGCTGCACTGCGAGAGAAGGTGGGAGCAGGAGAGCACCATATTCACAGAAGCATAGCACTCTCCACCCCTCTCCCTAATGCCGGAGCAGAAATATGCAGCTGTGTGCCACAGACACACCTTTGCACCATAGAGCAAGGGTGTCTTCATAAGTCTAGCATAGCATAGGATACCCTTCCAGTACAAAATACTATGTGTAGACTAATTTTAAACATTTTCCCACTTTGTATGTGTGTTGCACAGTGCAGCACACATGCAAAGACAGAACATAAAGGAGAATAAAAGCATTTCTCCTTCATAGTGCCTATCTGAAATGGGTGCTATTTTCTGAAGCTAAACCTTGTCTACTTATTTAAGTAAATAGGGCTTAGCATTAGAAACCTTGGATGGTTCCATGGGAACGCCCATGCACCACTCATGGGATGCCATCTTTGTGCTAAGTAATGCAAAGCAGTGCTATGGGCTAATTTTTAGTGAAATTCCACTGCAAAATAAGTTTAGCGTCAATGATTTATAAAAAGGTGTTTGAGGGAAAGATAGAACAAACACTTCCACATAGTCGCATAGATGCCATAGAGCGAGAGATGCCATAAAAGAGAATCTGATGATCCGAATCATAGCTGAGACACTTGAGATGCCCCCTTCAACTACCGCATTCTCTGTGGAACCTGCCTGGCTCTTGGTCTATTTGAGCATGAGATAGTTTTTCATTCTGCTGCAGAATAGATTTAAACATTGTACAGAGAGGACTCAACTTCAAGTTTTGCAGAGTAGAATGATAGCAGTAATCACTTGGGACTGATAGAATGTGGGAAACTTTGCTAGAGTAGGAAAGTTAGTAATTTTTAACCTATTTGCGAAATATTCCCAGACTGAACCAACTATGAGAATTTCTTTCTATAAGTATTCTTTCATTCTGGAAAGCAGAGACTAGCAGAATAGGGGCAGATTCAGGATACACTTTGTGCATGTTTCTGTATAACTTTAATGATTGATAAAGATTTATTCCTAATTGATTCTCAAAATAAATATATTAAAACTCTAAAAAACCCTCTTTAATGACCTCAAAGATAAAACCAATAGCTATATTTGAAGCTTATAAGTATTTTTGTTGCAGCTTATTAATACCTAAGAGCCACCTGAAAGAAAGATCCATGTCGAGGGCCCAAAAAGAAGAGTAAGCGATAGTAGGAAAAAGTAGTTGTTTAACTAACATTGAGATGCTGCTTCTTTAATGTGTGTGCACTCAGCACTTGCAAAAAGATGGCCTTTTCAGTGTGTTTGAGCACAACCCTTTTGTCATTAAATAGGTTTATGTTTATAATGGTGCGTCACTGACCACCCTGGAGCAGCTTAGTTAACTTGGTCCTCCTCTGCAGAACATCCTTTGTTTGTATATGTAAAGCAGAGTTGATTCTACCTTCTACCTGTGAAAATGTATTTATTTTTCTCCATAAGACTTCTGGTTTTTTAACTTCTTTTGGGGTCTGGAACTTGTGATAGAATCTCACCAACTTTGATATTCCATGCAAAATGGTATTGAGCTGGAACCTTTAGTGATCACCTTTTAAAATAAGGTCAGCTGCTGGGTGCAGCTGAGGGTAGGGTGTTCTGATTTGACATCACATGACACATCCATATGCTCTGCCGCACATACAGGTTTAGTGTGGAAGACTTTTGTCTCACTTTGCCTAGCATTTGTGCAGTTATCAGTGTCATGGATGGGTTGCTTTAAATTGGTGTCCCTTAAATTAAGACTAACAGGAGCAGCATAATCCCTTTTGGGTAACACATGTTTTGTATGATGTTTTTCTGGTGCACTGTATGTGTATATTGTCTTTCAACTGTAACTTCAGTTTGGAGCATGACAGAAGGACCAATATCCATTGTGGAGGAAAAGGTCCATTTGATGCCTCTGACTCGGTCTTCAGTTGTGTGTTGCATCACCCAGTCAATGACTAAGTTAAAGAGCAACGTTAACATCACATACCCCTGCCACACCCTGGTCTTGATCTCAAAGCTATTGTTGGGGAACTGTCTGTTGCAGTATGCATAGGCTCACAGTATGCACCAGAGGCTGTCACGTTGGATATTGTCAAAAGTTTTCATAAAATCACCGAAGTTGATGTGTAGTTGTCTCTGCCACTGTGCACTGCTCTATGATGTTGCATAGACTAAAGATCTGATCGACACATGGCCTGCCCTTGCGAAACCTGGCTTAACTGCTTGGCGATGGCATCAGAAATGCACAGAATAATGTTTTTTACCACAATTATATTCAGAATTGACAGAAGGGTGATTCCATGGCAGTTGTTGCATGTAGTTGATGCTCCCTTCTTTGAAAATACTGATGAAGATTGTTTGGTTTTCTTCCCTCTCAAATAATTTTAAACAGTTTTTGAAGGATCTTGGCTGAAGTTTCAGAGTTTGTTCTGAACATTTCTACATTCAGGTTTTCTTGGCCAGGGGCTTTCCTGTTCTTGAAAGATCAGAGGGCATTAAAAATTTATTTTTTTCTGTGGTCGGGTGGTGTTCACATCCAAGTTTGTCTCTGCTTCTTGGATGCCCACTTCACTTGTTGGTCTGGTCTGTTCAAAACATCTTTGAAGTGCTCGGCCCAGCGTGCATCCTGTTCTCTGCGCGTCATTCTTTTGACTGTTCTGTTTGCTTCTGTGTACTGTCACTTGTTCGTTTTTTGCAGCCTCTCAGATTTGGTCTCCATGAGTTTTTTCCTTGCTGCCATACTGTATCCAATAGCTTCTTGTGTGTTTTGTCTTAGCCATTCTTTCCTCTTTCTTATCTTGGCCCCCAGACAGGTTTAACTGATCATAATATATATAGAAGAGACCTGTTCCCAAATCTTATTCACTACGTATGCAGCTAGCTCAGACTGATCTTCCTTTTTTGCCTTCAGTTGGAACCTGATTTTGAATGACTTCTTGGTCTTGGGGTTCTCTAATTTTGCCACATTGAAGCACTGTCGTCCTGATTTTTTGCATTCTGTTTTTCTGAGCTTCAGCTTCACAAGAGTTGTCACTAGATGATGAATACTCAAGGTGTCTGCTCCTCTCCTCACCCTGACATCTTTCAGTGGGCATCTTTAGGTGGTGGTTATCATCAAGTGGTTAACCTAGTTTCTGTCTATGCCACTGGGTGAGCACCAAGTTATTTTGTGAATATTGCAGTGGGGAAAGAGTCCCTCGTATGACCAGATCATTTGTTGCACAAAATTCCAACAGCCTTCCTTGTTGTTTATTGCTTCACAGCCTTCTTTTCTCATGGCTCTGTTTGCTTTGATGAGCTATGGAGAATACCGGGGCATGGGTGGGAAGAGGGCTGGCCAGAGGGATATGTGCCTTACTTTTGGTTCTAACTGCTTCTTGCAATCCAACCCATCATGAAGCAACGTAGTGGGACAGGTAGTGGGCTAAGTTCTTTAGTGACAGTAAGGGATGAAGAAATTATTTGGCACCACAATGTTGATTGGGTGCCCAAATAACCACATGAAACACCACTTTCATTATTAAGTCCCTGCACATATTCAGAAAGTATAGCAACGTCTTGAAGAACATCCACTTCTGAAATTTGTAGACTTTTTCCAGGGATTATGATGGACAGGCTAGAGACCCTGAATGATGGGGTACTCTGCACCTCTGTTCACTGGACCTGTTATGGTGACTCATAATTAGGCACTACAGACTCTTGTTGAGCACAACCTCCCAGCAAGTGCTGCTACGGCTGGTTCGCTGAGGAAAACAGTTAAGGGGAGTGGCCTGCCATAGACAACCATCTAGTCCTATGAGAAAGACCCCAGATCAGGACCACCTGAGCTGGCTCGAAGGGGACTCCCAGGCTCTCACAGTTGCAGGGGCCTGGGCTTGCCATCTGAGGGAACCAGTAGTGCCTGGGGCTGCCAGAAAGCTGAAGAAACTTCTTCAGAGTATTTTGCTATGAGAATACCCCTGGAGGGTGCCCCTCCAACAGGAGTAAAAGGCCCACAACTCTGCTAAAACAGCCCTTAAGGATCCAAGAGTTGTTAATTTCCATTTACCACTTGTGCATGGCCTTTTCAGCATCCGAGCTAGAGCCTAATGGGTGTGAGCACACACCCTTCACCTAATAATCCACATGTAATATTGGGTTGTGAAGATATGTCCCTGTTTTAGAGGGCTAAAGAAGAACTTCCCAAGTAGAACTGTATCCTTCTGTATCCTGGGGACTGGTGGATCCATAGAGAGCTAATCCTCTTCATCAATAAGACACAGGAACATCTGGGTTGGGCGGTGCTGTCTTGGATCTAGTGGAGGAGGCCAGGAAAATCTTGCTTCGACTGAGCAGAGCACCCTACCTTGACTGTAGTGACCTTTCCTGTGACAGCTGCAGCTGTTAGGTCCCACTTTTATTTATTTTACAATACTAACAACCTTCACAATGTTAAGAATTAAATTGTAGATGTACCTAGAATTAATGGCAGCCCCATTGCACTCACTTCTTTATGCGGATGATTCCATTTTAATGGGAAGAACTCTCAGAGAGTTGCACCTTTTAATTTTTGGTTTTGACACTTTCCTGGCAGATTTAGACTTACAAACTAATTCAAATAAGTATTTTATTATGGCCTGCGGTCCTCGGAAACATCAGCTCTCCACTGTGGCAGTAGGTAATAGTAGTTTGAAATCTACCGGCATGTTTCTATATCTTGGAATATTTTTTGTGATACTGGTTCTTGGGCACCACATATTGTCCACTGTAGGGAGCGACTGACTAAGTCTACTGTCACCCTGTTTAGTTTACCACAGCCGAGAGGAGGTGGTGCATTCATCTCTTTGTTAGAAATGTACAAATTACAGTGCATTCCTGCAGTTACGTATGGATCAGGGGTGTGGGGCTTTCAGAACTGTACTGTGATTCAGACTGAAGAGAACAGGTTCTGCAGGAGGGTATTGATGGCCCCCATTTCAGGCCTCCATTTGATATGCCACAGAGAATTGAGTATTCCATGTATTGAAGATTTTATTAGAACATTGGAATGCTGGGGGCTCCATTGAAAACAATGGAGTGCTACGGGCTTTTACTTGCAGGTAAAAGCCCGCAGCGCCAATATTCCAATGTTCGCTTTGTTCACAGCAACAGCTGTGAACAAAGCCTCACGGAGCCCGAGGGGATTTTAATCCCCTCGGGCTCTGTGAATTTTTTTTTTTTTAATAGAACATTCTGCCCTGAGTGGCAGAATATTCTAATAGCCTTAGAACCCGCCGTAGCGGGCTCTACCGGCTATTAAAGTCCCTCTCCCTTGTTAAATGCCCTCGCCTTCGGCTCGGGCATTTAACGCGGGGAGCGGGCCTTTAATAGCCGGTAGAGCCCGCTACGGCGGGTTCTAAGGCTATATTAGAGGTCACTCCCCTTTGCCGTAGCTCTCTGTAGGGAAAAAGACGGGATGTGGCCTGTCAAGAGAAATAATTAGGGATTGCTTCAACTGTGATAAAGGTTTGGAGATTCCTTGGCTAACCAGTGTAAAACTAAGCCTGTGTAGGCCGGCTGCTCTTGTGTGTTTTCAGATCCAGACGGTAATCTAAATATTGATAAAAACCGGTGCAGCTGGCCCCGTTTTACTCGATGGAGCCGAAACAATGGTTAATGAGGTGAAGAAGCCTAGCATAGTTGCTTACATGAATCTTATTACAGACACCTGGCAAGTGGGGTACATGAGTAGAACCATGGACCAATGGGAGCGGAGTTTGTTGTTTCGCTACAGGGAGGCCTAATTAAATATCAGCTTAGCTTTCCGCTGGGCTACCATACTGGCCCAGATTCTAAACCATGTACCTGTGATGTTAGGTCAAGGCAAACTAACACACATTTTATATTTTTCGGCAACTTCTATTCTACGTATTCTAGGTCTTTTTTGATTCCCCTAATAAAGAGACATGGTATTAGTAATTTGAGGGCAGCACAGCTTTAGCTTTTGCAGCTTGATGTTGAGGAGGTGATTGTTCATGTTGGGGTATTTTTATGTGCAGCTGGGCATGCACGCTGCTCTATGAATACAGGTTAATTTGAGAGGACCTATTTTTAGCAAACTGATTGGAATTTGTTGGTCTTATTAGATTCTGGTTTTTGTTTTAATTATTTGATTTTAATCACAATTATTTTAACAATTTTTAATACCCTATTTATGTGTTTGTATCACTTTTTAGGATATGTATAATGTCCGAATAAAGTATTGATTGATTGATAGCTGCAGCCATTAAAACGCCCTAAACACTGTACTGTACTGTAGCATCATAGGAACCTTCGGTCACGTGAGGGCAGCAGAGGTGGGAAAATTGTTCTATTGTTCAGATTAAAGTATTGTGTGCCTCCAAAAAAACAAAGCAGCAGTAAAGAGCCAAATGTAAGTGTTGAATCTCAAGGAAGCTGAGTGTCAGCTTCCTAAATGTGTGCGCCTGTTGTTGCAGGAAAACGTTCAATAGGAGACAAGATGGAAAACGTGTTGGTCATTAGTCAACCAACCCATAACGAGCAAGCTGCGGTCATATTCACTGAGCAAATAATTAAGTCAGCCTAACTGAATGTTATTGTCTTCAGAAGTGGGTGCTATGACACATTTAGAAAAGGATATCTAAATGTTTTACATGCTTCAGACCACATTTATCATTCTTTCAAGCAACGCAGCAAGAAAACTTGCTGTGCTGCGCTGCATGACGAGAGAGGGCAGGAATGTGCCATATCTATCAAGATATGGTGCATTCCTGCTCTCTGTCTGTGCTGGTGTTCTGCTATCTGCTGCCAAGTGCCAGCACAGACGCCCTTGCACAATGATGCAAGAAGGAAGGAAGGGGCACCCTTCTGCACAAAAACAGCACTATGAGGATTTTTACACTTTCTAAGTGTGGTGCAGAATGTAGCGCACTTAGAAAGAGGAAACAACCATGGACCACCTTCCCACGGTAGATTAAGGCAGGGGAACAACTTGCATTGCTTTGGGACTCCAGATTTACCAAGCAATACAGGGCCATGCAGGGTGGCCTTGAGTTGCTTGGTAAATCTGACATAGGTATTGTGTTGCCTTGCAACACAATGTTTAATGCAAGGACAACACAATACGTGATAAATCTGCCCTTTAATATTTTCAGGTCTGGACAATTTTTGTGTTTCTTCTCTAGTGAGATGGTTATTATTAAGTTTGCATGTTTATGGCAAAACCAGAAGGCATTGTTTAATAAAGGTGGAATAAATTGTTGAGGTTGGTTGTGCTAAAGCAGGTTTTTTGTATCTCATCTTTAGGTAAAATGATCAAACAAAATCTCCCTCCAGTTGTATGGAGCTTTCATTGGCGATTTGAAGTGTAAGAAAGAAGCTGACATCAAGAATACATTGCAAGTACAGTGAAACTAATGTGGCTCCACAAAAATGACAAAGAGGATGGTGTTCAAACCTTAAGGATTTTATTAACAACAGTCTTGGTTTCAAGTTAAACCAATTAGCAACATTAATAAATAATATAGCAAGAGCATACATATTTAGATGTTCATGCAGTCTTAATGGATATATAATTGAAAAGAATACGCAAAACAAAATGACATCCAACAAGCAAAATTTGACCCAAGCAGGTTCTTTAAAAGAACTTCCCTATTCTCAATAGATAATCAAAGGTAGAAAGGGGAAATTCCACGAGGAAATTGTCAGCATCAGATGAACCAGATTTAGGTTTCAATGGAAAAAGTCTGAGTATTCAAGCATGGAGCTTAAAACTCGGGGCAGGGGAAATCAGCAAATCCTAGAAGAAGTCTTCTTTCAGCAACATCAGGATGGGGTCTGACCTGCTATTCTAAAGATCACACAATTAAAGCATAAAATAAATTTCCAGAAGGCCTCCCTTTATCATCTTCCACCAAACAAACCAATAAAATGACAGTTCTCTTTGGGAGCAAGTAGACTCCTTATTTCCCCATCTTCCATCAAAGAAATAATCATCTGGATGACATTGAATGTAACATCAATCCAGTCCTCCTGATACAGGACGGTATTTCACACCATCTCAGTCTCCATATCCGAGGTCAAAATTCAATTTGAAAAAAATAGCTCAGCAGTCTACTACTAACACAATGAACCTATTCTAAACTAACAAGGTCCTATATAGAGCACCTGTAAAGAAAAGGAAAAACAAGACCCTTGCAAAACATTTTACAAACTTAACGTGCACTGAGGCCTGTTTAATGATCGGGTCAACTCTAGCCTAAAGAATTTCGGAAGGAATACATTTAGCATATGTGAATATATCAAACACAATTTTAAAGAAAGCATACATTTTCTTCCATGGTGAACACATTTATTAAAATTCAGCTAAATATATGAGTGGCTCTCATTAAATGGAATAAACAGCCACTTACTGTGAATGATTAATGAAATGCACACATATTAAGGTAAACACACAATGAATATATATTGTTTATAAAAGGGGTAGGCATTAAGGTATGCTGCTTCAATGGCCTTTCCTTTTCGAATTGTGAAGACTGACAAAGGATGTGGAACTACCTTTGATCACAGTGAAATGCTAATTATGTTGCAATAGGCCACTTTTAGGGGTTTTAAAGGATTTTTAGATTTAAACCACCTGTGCACAAATCGTGCCTGGTAATTTGCAGACAATGGGAAAAGACTAGATTTAAGGAGTTAGTTGGCCCCTATGACATTTCTATAGGGAATAAGATTTGCATTGCTATTATTCTGTGAAAGGCCTTTAGGAGGGATCCAATATGTGATTCCACCTGAAATCTTGGGTGCTTAGTGTTTAGTTGTACGTGAATGAAAATACCTTTCCTTTTTAAAGTTTAAACCCTTGCTGAATATTGATTAATTGAATGTTCTTATGTGCATTGCTAACTTCTGAGATTCCAGCCTGCAGTACCACTCAGAGTCAGCCTTGAACTGCCCTGCACTATTAACTGAGAGTTAACTTTTACAAGGGATTTTTCATCCCTAATTTGATGGTACACGGTACGGGCCCTCAATAAAACCAAGGTGAAATATCTCCCCAACACTCCATTAACACTTTTGAGGCCTAGTAACCTATGACTGCCCTGGACCAACTGGACTCAATTCCTTACAGTACCTTTTCTTATTTTAGGGTAAATCATTGGGTTATTGAATGGCACTTGTGCTTATGAACTCTTGTACTATAGTATGTGATTTGTGGTATGTTCTTTTTAGTTCTGGGTCAGAATTATTTTGTGCAGGAAGATTAACGTTTGGGTAACATTCAAGACCCAGGCTATGACAAGTGTTAGAAATTGGGTCTCAAGTTGGCAAAGGTATGCACCTTGTCCAAGTAGGGACCACAATCCTAGTCAGAGTAAGTCACAACACAACCTAAATCATTCTGTGCTCACCCTCAGTAGCTTGGCACAAAACATGCAAGCTTAACTAAGAAGGCAATGTGTAAAGTATTTGTCCAATAACTCATACAGTAACACAGTAAATCACCAAAAAAGACTCCACACCAGGTTAGATAGATTGTGATAGTATAAATAAAACAAGACTAAAACTACAAAACAATCGAATGCGTAGATTCTGAGATATGCAGATTTAAAGATTTAGGTGAAAACAACGCATAGAAGCTCAAAACGCCAACTGTGGTTGTGGAGTCGCGCTGGGCTAGGACAAAGTTACAAGTTCAGGCCAACCGTGATGGAGCACGGGCCAGCTACAGGGACCCACTTCGGCCCACTGAACACGGTACCTTAAATCCTAGAGCGTGGTCTGCGTGGTGTTGCTTTGCAAGGCTTTGTGCCAACTGGTGATGGTTCCATGGAACTTTGTGGTGGGGCTTTGAGGGGCTTGATGTCACTTTGCGTCAATCCTTGGGAGCAGTGCAGTGAGGCTTTGCAGGACTTAGGGGGTCATTCCAACCCTGGCGGTCGGTGTTAAAGCGGCGGCCAACCCGCCAACAGGCAGGCGGTAAAAAAAATGGAATTCTGACCCTGGCGGGAACCGCTAACAGAAACCGCCACTTTAACACTCCAACCGCCACGGCGGGACAAACAAACAGCGCGGCGGTCACCGCCAACAGACAGGCGGGAGCCAATGTACCACCCACCCTATCACAACCCACCAATCCGCCACCTTTTCCGGGGCGGTAGCCCCGCCGATAAAAACACGGCGGAAACAGACATTACGAACGGAAAACGCTCACCTCTACAACCTCCACGAGGAATCTGGACAGCATGGAACCCGAACTACACATCCTACCAGCTATTGTCTTCCTGCTCCTCTACCAGGAGCACGAACGCCGGCGCAGAAGACACCGGTGAGTACTGCACCTACGACACAGGGGAGGGGGAGGCAAAAAATTACGGGCACACACATACGCGACACACCCACCCTCACCCACAACTACATACACATCAATGCAGAGCAACAATTCAGAGTGACACCCCCCAAACCCCCCGGAAGAATGCAAAGACAAAATAAAATGTTCATGAATTTTGAAGTATATTGAACGGCTAAGTTAAAAAATATATCCAACATCTATAACTATATATACAAATGTAAATTGTCCTGTGCAAATTGGGTATCAGCCATTGTTTGTGGGCCAATGGGCCTTAACACATGGGCAAAGCCCACACACGATACCCGAATCCATTGGAGAGAACACTGCAGGGGCATCAGATAGCAAAACTACAGGCACCTCAGGGGGAAGGGAAGGGGGGGCACCTCAGCCAGATGAGTCCACGACGCCAGATCCACGAGGGGCCTCCATGCCCACTGTTCAATCCTGGGGAGTGCAAAGCCACAGTCTCACAAGTCCAGACAGTGGGTGGATTGCCCACTGTGCCATCCTGGGGAGTGCAAAGCCACAGTCAATCAAGTCCAGACAGTGGGTGGATTGCCCACTGTGCCATCCTGGGGAGTGCAAAGCCACAGTCTCACAAGTCTCTACAGTGGGTGGATTGCCCACTGTGCCATCCTGGGGAGTGCAAAGCCACAGTCTCACAAGTCTCTACAGTGGGTGGATTGCCCACTGTGTCATCCTGGGGAGTGCAAAGCCACAGTCAATCAAGTGGATTACAGACTCCACTGGTTCTGGAGGAGGCATGGTGCCCAGAGTGCTTCGTGCAGCCCTGCCCAACACAGATCCGGTCCTGCCCCTTCTGCCAATGGGCCAGCGGCATATGAGATTGCGGTGCCCTGTCCAGCGGTGCTTGACTTGAAGGTCCCAGCGGAGCGGTGCAGAGACGGCGGTGCCCAGCAGAGCGGTGCTTGACTTGAAGGGCCCAGCGGAGCGGTGCTTGACTTGAAGGGCCCAGCGGAGCGGTGCAGAGATGGCGGTGCCCAGCAGAGCGGTGCTTGACTTGAAGGGCCCAGCGGGGCGGTGCAGAGACGGCGGGGCCCAGCGGAGCGGTGCTTGACTTGAAGGGCCCAGCGGAGCGGTGCAGAGACGGCGGTGCCCAGCGGAGCGGTGCAGAGACGGCGGTGCCCAGCGGAGCGGTGCTTGACTTGAAGGGCCCAGCGGAGCAGTGCTTGACTTGAAGGGCCCAGCGGAGCGGTGCAGATACGGCGGTGCCCAGCGGAGTGGTGCTTGACTTGAAGGTCCCAGCGGAGCGGTGCAGAGACGGCGGTGCCCAGCGGAGAGGTGCTTGACTTGAAGGGCCCAGCGGAGCGGTGCTTGACTGGAAGGGCCCAGCGGAGCGGTGCTTGACTTGAAGGGCCCAGCGGAGCGGTGCAGAGACGGCAGGGCCCAGTGGAGCGGTGCTTGACTTGAAGGGCCCAGCGGAGCGGTGCAGAGACGGTGGTGCCCAGCGGAGCGGTGCTTGACTTGAAGGGCCCAGCGGAGCGGTGCAGAGACGCCGGTGCCCAGCGGAGCGGTGCTTGACTTGAAGGGCCCAGCGGAGCGGTGCAGAGACGGCGGGGCCCAGTGGAGCGGTGCTTGACTTGAAGGGCCCAGCGGAGCGGTGCAGAGACGTCGGTGCCCAGCGGAGCGGTGCTTGACTTGAAGGGCCCAGCGGAGCAGTGCAAAGACGGCGGGGCCCAGCGGAGTGGTGCTTGACTTGAAGGGCCCAGCGGAGCGGTGCAGAGATGGCGGGCCCAGCGGAGCGGTGCTTGACTTGAAGGTCCCAGCGGAGCGGTGCAGAGGCGGCGGGGCCCAGCGGAGCGGTGCTTGACTTGAAGGGCCCAGCGGAGAGGTGCTTGACTTGAAGGGCCCAGCGGAGCGGTGCAGAGACAGCGGTGCCCAGCAGAGCGGTGCTTGACTTGAAGGGCCCTGTTCAGCGGTTCTTGAGACGGCGGTGCCCTGTTCAGCGGTGCTTGTCTTGAAGGGCCCTGTTCAGCGGTTCTTGAGACGGCGGTGCCCTGTTCAGCGGTGCTTGTCTTGAAGGGCCCTGTTCAGCGGTTCTTGAGACGGCAGTGCCCTGTTCAGCGGTGCTTGTCTTGAAAGGCCCTGTTCAGCGGTTCTTGAGACGGCGGTGCCCTGTTCAGTGGTGCTTGACTTGAAGAGCCCTGTTCAGCGGTGCTTGACATGTGTCTCCAGGGCACCAGATCCGGCCATGACATGGATCTCACTCGCCACCCGACATGTGGCTGCCGTGCCCTTCGTGCACATCTGTCTTCTCGCTTGTTGGGCCCTCCTGTGCTGCCGTCCCGGGCCTGTGGGTGTCCTCCTTCACCCCTGGAATGGGGCTGGTGGGGCCCTCCTGGGCAGCTCGCCTGCTGCCGGACTTGTCGGGCGTGCTGCCCTTGCCACTCTTCCCTGCTCCTCTGTGGCCCTTTCCTACCTTTGTCGGTGTGCCAGGTGGCACCCCACTTCCTGACGGTGCCAGGGTAGTGCCCTTGGAGCCTGCTGTCTCTGGCCTCTCGCGCCGGGCACTGGCTTTTTTGGCTTTCTTTCCAGGGGGTGGGCTGGCTGTATCTTTACTGCTAGCCGAAGTAGCTGGCCTTGAAGGTGTTGGACTCCAAAATCCTTGGACTATTGTCCTTGTAGGTCCAGGTTTTGTGGTGGCTGAGGTGCTGGTTGGAGTCTTATGAGATGGAGGGGGTGGGTCAGGTGATGGAAAGAGGTTAATTTTGGACAGGAAAAACATTTTTGGAGCAGTGGGAAGGGTAGGTGTAGTGGGTATGGGAGTGGAGGAAGAGGATGTGGTTGTAGGTGAGTTAAGTCTGGTGTCTTTGGGTGCAGGTGCTTGTGCTGGAGGCTGTCGTGAGGTGGATGGCTGTTGGGTGGGTGGCTGCCTGCGTTTGTGTGGTTTGGAAGAGGGGGTGACAGACACACTGGGAGAGGACACAGGGGACGTGTAAATGGTAGTGGGGGTGGTGACTGCACGTGTGCGGAGTGTGCTGGTGGGTGTGCTGGTGATGGACGTAGTGGCTGATGATGTTGTGCATGCAAGTGTGAGTGGAGACGTCACAAGGAGGGAGGAGGGAGATGAGGAGGAGGGGGACACAGAGGAGGCAGTGGCTGTTGGCATGTCTGCATGTGGCTGTTGCTTGGGTGAATGCTTGTGTGATGTGTGGTGCTTATGTCTGGATGAGCTTCCCTTGGGTGTTGAGGTGTGTGCAGGCTGGTCTGTAGGTGTGTCTGGGATAGGCAGAGGTACAGGGGAGTGGGACTGGGTTGAGGAAGTTGGAGGAGGGAGGCAGGAGACAGGGACAATGGCTGCCGTCAGTGCTGAGGCCAGAGCGTTGAACGATCGCTGATGGGCAGCCTGACCCGAATGAATGCCCTCCAGGTATGCATTACTCCGGTGCACCTCCCTTTCTACACCCTGGATGGCATTCAAAAGGGTAGACTGCCCAACAATGAGCGTCTTCAGGAGGTCAATGACCTCCTCACTGAGGGCAGCAGGGGTAACTGGGGCAGGGCCTGAGGTGCCTGGGGCGAAGGAGATGCCCACCTTCCTGGGTGAGCGGGCACGGGGCGAAGGCTGAGGGGCTGCTGGGAGGGCAGAGCTGGTGCGCTGGGTGGCGGCTGTACCTGTTGTTGCGGTGGGCACGGATGTTGCTGCCACCACAAGGGAGCTCCCTTCCGAGGACGTGTCTGTGTCGCTGGTGTCACCACGTGTCCCCGCTGTGGAGCTCCCCTCGCCCTCCGTCTCACTGGTGAACTCCGAGTCGGTTGCATGGCCCTTCATTGCCATGTGAGATGCAGCTCCCTTGTGCTCCGATGCCACTTCTCCTCCGCCTGATGATGCTAATGCACACATGAACAGGAAGACCACCAAAAAAAGGGGGGGGGAGAAATAAAGACATGTTGAGTGCATGCATTGGCGACACAGTTGGCAGAGAGGACAGACACAGAAGCCCCCTGCACTACGCCGCGCACTTGGGGTACACTACTCAATCCGTGGGACATGGCTTACAAGCCTATGGACGACAAATCCACACATAGGTGACACAGGGCCATGATTAGCTGTACTAGGCAACCTACAAAGGTGGGGGGCGGGGGCACAGGGCCATGCCTAACGGAGGGGCCTAGCCTACGGAAATCGCCCTGGTCTAGGGTTGGCCACAGCCCTCCTCCACCACCCAGACACCTCCACTGCGCGCAAAGTCAGCAGAATGTATTTGTACTCACCCCCTTGTGTCTGCTGTGATGTCCTCACGCGCCCATCCAAATCGGGGTAGGCCACCGCCAGGATCCGGGACATCAGGGGGGTCAATTGACGAGTGCCATCCCTCCTACGTTGGGAGGCCATCCCCAGCAGAGCCTCTGCGGTCTTCCTGCTCCCGCGGTGGATGTCCTCCCACCTCTTGCGGCAGTGGGTGCCCCGTCTGTTGTGGAACCCCAGGGTCCGGACGTCCTTGGCGATGGCACGCCAAATGTCGATTTTCTGATGGGCGCTGACCTATGTGACATGTACAGGGGGAGAAAAATAAACAATCATTTTCTGCATGCTCGATGTGAGTGGCCCCCCATTGAGGAAATTCGATTTTTAATACGATCGTATCGACCCGCCATTTTGTGGCCCGCCGCCATTTTATGTTGCCTTCACTCAGGCAGCACAGCGAACGAAGTCCATTCTGCCTTTTCTGCTTATTCTGCAACATGGTGTTCAAAACAGTCTTCTGCCTCTATCTTTACAAGACTGGTATTAAGGTCTGACCGAGTACACTAATCCCTGTCTGGTTTTCTAATCCTTGTTTCAACTATCTGTAGGCTCACACTATTCTCCGCCGATCTTATCTTATCGTCTGGCCTTCGCTGTCCTTTGCTAGTATTCTCTTATTTCACAACTGTCTTCCAAACGCACACAAACTTATCGCACCACATGCAACTTCGTTGTGGATCGGTTAATGAATTAGTTCAAGGGAGGGGTGACAAACACAGCTGGAGGGGAGGCGACCTTAAGTCACTTGATACTTTGTTCTGTCTTGTTTTCCGACATTTCTATTGACTCTGTTCTATCTTTACATCATTCTTACTGGCTCCTTTCTATGTGTTCTGGGAGTGTATGTAGTTAATGAATGTTTTTATACGGTATATAAGATTGTGCGCCACAAAGTAAAGTGGCAGTCTCCTGAGAACATACCTTGTGTACTTCTTGGACAACTGTACTAGCTGCAGCTAATAAAATCTGATCTTTTACGCCTGACAGAGTGTCCCGTGTCTCTGTTAGTTGAGGCAGGTGAATCCAAGGAGATTTTAGGCGTACCCTGCGCCGCCAGGCACAAAAGGTTCTGGTTCTTCACCATCCCCACCCTTGCCATGTGGCACATGCTCTCATCTGTCGTTTGATGCATGCCTCATTCGCTCCCCTCCCCACCATCGTTCATTCACCCCACTCAACCCAGGCATTGGCCACAAAGCATGGTCCCAGTGTACTTACCTGGTGGTCTGGAGGACCGTAGAGTAGCGCATACTGGGGGAGGACCCCATCCACAAGTTTCTCCAATTCTTCAGAAGTGAAGGCAGGGGCCCTTTCCCCAGTCGCAGCAGCCATTGTCTCTTCCAGACCGAGGTCACAGCAGCACTTGCAGTATAGGTCCTCTCCTGTGGATGATCAGGTATCGAGTGATTAAGCAGATAGAAAATGGCGGTCACGCCGGCGGCGGTGCGTACCGCGGCGGTGCGTACCGCGACCGCCGGCGCACATCGTCATTGGCTCCTGAGACTCATAGGGTTCAATGTTAACCAATGCGGCTTTGCGCCACGGTCTTCGACCGCCTCCCGCCACGGTGTGCCACGCCAGCGCATTGACCTCACATCCCACTGTCGCACTTCACAGGTCAGGCAGCCGCCATTTCAAGGGCCCACATGGCTTAAAATCTACTGCGTCACACATACCTAGGCCTTGCATCAACACTCATACAAGCCATTCAATGCATTGAGAATCGTGTACTGTGCAAGCTGTGGGAACGTACCTGTGGGTTGATTGACTCTGTGCTCCATGTTGTCCTTCCTAGGCACCGTCCACTGGGACTTGCGAGGAGATGGAGGAATCTTCCCGTGTACAGACCGCTGGTGGACCTGTCGACAATGGAAGAAAGACATGTCATACTGACATACAGGCTTGACAGAGCCACTATACAGGAACTGTGTGCCCAACTGGAGCCAGACCTGATGTCACCCATCCGCCAACCCACAGGGATTCCCCCTCTAGTGCAGGTTCTGTCAGTACTCCATTTCTTGGCAAGTGGGTCATTCCAAACTACAGTGGCCATTTCATCAGGGATGTCACAGCCTATGTTTTCCAAGGTGTTGTCCAGAGTGTTGTCTGCCCTGTTGAAATACATGCAGAGCTACATTGTTTTCCCTGAGGTGGGCGATTTGGCTATGGTGAAGGGTGATTTCTATGCGCTTGGACATATTCCCAACATCATTGGTGCAATTGATGGGACACATGTTGCTTTGGTCCCCCCCAGCACGAGTGAACAGGTGTACAGGAACAGAAAAAGTTATCATTCCATGAATGTCCAGGTGGTCTGTTTGGCTGACCAGTACATCTCCCATGTAAATGCCAAGTTCCCTGGGTCAGTGCATGACGTGTACATCATGCGAAATAGCAGCATCCCTTACCTGATGGAACTACTTCAGAGACACCGTGTGTGGCTAATTGGTGACTCTGGTTACCCTAACCTGTCATGGCTACTGACCCCAGTGAGGAATCCCAGGACAAGGGCAGAGGAACGGTACAATGAGGCCTATGGGCGTACTAGGAGGGCGATCGAGCGGACCTTCGGCCTCCTGAAGGCCAGGTTTAGGTGCCTCCATATGACAGGTGGATCCCTAATGTACTCACCAAAGAAGGTGTGCCATATCATCGTGGCCTGCTGTATGCTTCACAACCTGGCTTTGCGCCGCCAGGTGACTTTCCTGCAGGAGGATGGTCCAGATGGTGGTGTTGTGGCAGCTGTGGAGCCTGCGGAGAGTGAAGAGGAGGAAGACGAAGAGGACGACACAGACAACAGGGACAGAGTAATATAGCAGTATTTTCAATAACATACAGGTAAGAATCAACACCGGAATTTACATTTACTTAAAGTCTCCTGCCTCTCTACTGTCTGAGTTTCCACCCAGTGTATGTTCACTGAGTTGTGTCTTTCCGTTCCAATTTCAGGGATGTGGGCCCCACTCCGTGACCTCTGCTTTGTTTCCCCATGGACTACACCTGTGTGACAGTGGTATGTTGTCATCACAATGTAACTGGACATTTTGGCACGGTTCTGTGTAATACATTTGTACAAAAATACAGGCAGACTCCAGATTATTTTTGTGCAATAAGTGTGTTTATTAAAGTGTATAATTTTGGGAAATGGTTGCAATTCGGTGATGGGTGATGGTGGAGGAATGTCCATGGCAGGGTCCAGATTTTCAGTCTCACAGGTGCATTGTCCATATGCCTGTGGAAGGTGAAGCAGGGGCAGTTTAAGGTTGGACAGGGTGACAATGTGGGACAGTGGGATGACAATCAGGGGGTATCCTTTCCTGGCGGGGGTCTTGGCATCCTACTCTGTCTTCTTCCTAGATCTCAGGCACCGCTTGCGGGTGGTTCTCCTTCTGCAAGGGGTGGGGTTCTGGTGGCCTGTTGTTCTTGTGTCGGGGCCTCCTGTCCACTAGCGCCGGCGGAGGTGGTAGCCTGTTCTTGGTCCATGCTAGTGACAGGGGCCCTTTGTGGTGCCACATGGTCCCGCAATGTGCTGACAATCTGATTGAGTGCCACAACGATGGTGCCCATTGCGGAACTGATGATTCTGAGTTCTTCCCTGAACCCCATAAACTGTTCCTCCTGCAGTACCTGGATCTCCTGGAACCTGGCCAGGACCGTCGCCATCATCTCCTGGGAGCGGTGGTATGCTCCCATGATGGAGGAGAGGGCCTCGTGGAGAGTGGGTTCCCTGGGCCTGTCCCCCCCCTATCGCACAGCAGCCCTCCCAGTTCCCCTGTTTCTCTGGGCCTCTGTCCCCTGGACCGTGTGCCCACTACCACTGCCCCCAGGTCCCTGTTGTTGTTGGGGTGGTGGGTTAACCTGGGTGCCTTGTAGTGGTGGACACACCGCTGATTGACGTGTCCTGGAGACAGAGGCATGGGCCCGCTGGGTGGGTGCTGTGCTGGTGTTCCCAGAGGGGGGTAGGTCTGCTGTGGCCTGTGGCTGTCTGAGGGGAACCGACTGTCCTGAGGTCCCCGATGGGCCGGGCTGGTCATCTGGTTCCAGGGAGACAGAGCTGCTGTCATCACTGTGGGCCTCTTCTGGGGGTGGAATGGACATTTCTGGACCCTCCTGGGCGGTGTCGTGGCGTTCAGGTCCTGCAGGAGTATAAGAGTATGGTTATTGCTTCTGTGTGTGCCATAGCGTGCAATGGGTGGGTGCCCGTGTACCCCAGTGCTGGTATTCCCTTGTGGGGGCTGTTGTGACGGTGGTTTGGGGGGGGATGGGTATGTGCAGTGGGCATGCTTAGGTGATGGGTGTCCATGGTTTGTGGTCGCATGCAGGGCTTGGTGTTGGGATGGGTGGGTTGTGATGGTGAGACATTAGCAAGGAGGATGTGTGATGGGGGTGGGGGGGAGGGCGGGGGTTTGATTTGGCATGCCGGTGGGTGGGGGGGATGAAGTAGTTGAGATTCGACTTACCAGAGTCCATTCCTCTGCCTACTCCTGCGAGGCCCTCAGGATGCAGGATCCCCAAGACCTGTTCCTCCCATGTTGTAAATTCTGGGGGATGAGGTGTGGGTCCGCCGCCAGTCTTCTGCACTGCGATGTTGTGTCTGGATACCATGGAACGCACCTTCCCCCGTAGGTCGTTCCACCGCTTCCTGATGTCGTCCCGATTTCGTGGATGCTGTCCCACAGCGTTGACCCTGTCCACTATTCTTTGCCATAGCTCCATCTTCCTGGCAATGGTGGTGTGCTGCATCTGTGCCCCGAAGAGCTGGGGCTCTACCCAAACTATTTCCTCCACCATGACCCTGAGTTCAGCGTCTGAAAACCTGGGGTGTCTTTGGGGTGCCATGGGGTGGTGTGGATGAGGTGTGGGGTGGCGTTTGTGGTGATGAGTGTGGTGCGTGTGGTGGTGTGTGGTGTTTTGTGCGTGGATGTTGTGTGAGTGATGGTGTTATGTGCCTGTGAATGCTCTGTACTAGCTGGTGGTGTCTCTCTCTGGCCTTAGTCAATAAATGGTGGTCGTAGGGGTTTGTGGGTGATGTGGGTGTGTGTTTTATATTGTGTTGGGTGTGTGGGAGTGGTGTTAGTATGTGTATCAGGTGTGTGTGTTTCAAAATGACCAATGTGGCAGTGTTTTGGAGCTGTGTGTGTATTTTGACCGCGGCGGTGTGTACCGACAATGGAATACCGCGGTTGAAAGACCGCCGCGTGGATTCGTGGGTCGGAATGGAATGGGCGTATTTCTGTTGGCGTGACGGTGGAGGTTTGGTCATCGCCAGTTTTTCGCTGCCCGTTGGTGTGGCGGACTTTTGTGGATGTCGGGTTTTTGGCGGTTTGCCTGTTGCGGGTCAGAATGTACGTGGCGGTTTCCTGCGGCAGCGGCGGTGTTATGGCGGTCTTCTGACCGGCGGTAAACGCCTTTTACCGCCGAGGTCAGAATGACCCCCTTAGTGTTGCTGTTCATTGGTTCAGATGAGCTGGCAGCTGTGAGACTGTGCAGGCTTTGGTTCCTGCCCGGTGTTGAGCCCAGTAAAGCTGGCAGCTTCATGGCGAGGGTTTGCGAGATTTCGGGTTGCTTTGTGGCAGTTTCGATGAACACCACACAAGGTAGAGTATCTTAAGTCCAATTCCAAGGCAGGGCAAACTCACACCTTGTAGAGTCCAGGTGCAGATGACTCAAGTCTTTAATGTTACCAAGACTTGGGAACAGGAGGCAAGCTTACAAGCCCTTGGAGATCACTTGTGGTGGGAAGGCAGAGTCCTTCCAGCAGAGTGAGGGAGCGGCTGGCAGCAGGGCAACAACAAGAAAAGCAGTACTTCCAGAAAAGCAGTCAAGTTGAGTCCTTTGAGCAGCCCTTCAGTCCTTCTCACAGAATCCAGTTGTGGGTCCAGAAGTGTCTGATTTTAGGGGGTCACAGATCCAGTACGTATACCTAAATTTGCCTTTGAAGTGAAGGGGACTTCAAAGAGTGGTTTGGACGTGCATTAGTTCCCCTTTCAGCCAAGCCCGGTCTGCCAGAAGATCTGTGGGGGGCTATCAGTCCTTTGTGTGGGGCAAGGCCACTACCCTTTGAAGTGTGAGAGTCCGTCCACACTTCCTGCCCAGGAAGAACCATCAGTATGCAAATGAATGCAGACGCACTTGAGTGTCCTGTATTTACGGCTGTCTGGGTGGAATGCACAAGGGGAGCTGTCATCCAGTGAAGCTCAGACGTGGATTGGAGACAGGCTGTAAGCACAGCGAGCAGTAAAAGCAGGGGAATGCCTACTTTCTGAAAGCGGATTTTCTAAAGTGTTACTTTACCAGTAAGCAGAATCTCTCACTAGCATTCCAAACATACCAAAAATGACAATGCCACTCCTTACATATCAGAAATTACCACTTAATGGTAAATAAGTGAATTCTCAATGCTGGACTATGAGAGGAGCAGACTTCACAGTAGTGAAAAACAACTTTGGGAGATCTTCACTACCAGGACATGTACAACTTACAAATACATGTTCTGCCTTTTAAATACATTGTGCCATGCCCTGTCAGTCACATAGGACCTAACTTATGGGTGATTTATATATAATAAAAGGGGACTTTAAGGCTTGGCAAGTAGCTTTAATTGCCAAGTCGAAGTCGCTTCAAAACTGCAACCACAGGCTCTGCAATGGTAGGCCTGATACATGAATAACGGGCTACTTATGTGCATGGCACAATCGGTGCTGCAGGCCTACCAGTAGCATTACATTTACGGTGCCTGGGCACATATAGTACACTTCATGAAGGACGTTTAGGTAAGTTAAATATGCCAATTGGGTAGGAACCAATGTTACCATGTTTAGGGGAGAGAGCACAAGCACTTTAGCACTGGCCAGCAGCAGTGAAAGTGCACAGAGTCTAAATACAGTAAAAACTAGATCAGGAAAATGAACGGAAGCAGGCCAAAAGTTGGGTTAAGACCATGCTAAGGCTGTGAGGTCTAACAACAAGTCTATAACATCTCTACTAATGTAGATTGCATGAAGAGTGGGAAAAGCCAATGTGAAATCCACAAAGTCAGATCAGCTTTTGGAATCCAGTATTAAGACATGGTAGACATAATAGAAATGGATTAAGCAACACAATATCAGATGAGTTACAAGAAAAAGGCATTCCTCCTGATTGCTTCACAAGTAGATACAGTTGTAGGAGAGAGGCTAAACCTATTAGACATTGTAATAAAAGGGGTCGCGAGCCAGAGTGAGACTAAACCACTGCAAAAGAAAGTGAAATAAGGAGGGGGCAGGGATTCAAACAATTAAATCACTGCAGGAAGTCACAAATACATTTGAGCTCTAGTTTGTTTTCGGCACTAGGGGAAAATATTTTGTGTCTGATGATTTGTCTTTTATACATTTTAAATAAACTCTATCCCTGAGACAGCATTTCTGCCCTCTTCAGAGAGGTTGTATTGCACTGGATCTGGAGATTTATCAGAGGTAGTACTGATTGGAGACATCTGTACTAGAGACCAGCCACATGCAATTCAGCATTTGCCCTACTCCAATAAGAATAGTCAAGCCAGAACTGCAAAGTCAGGTGCTTTCAAGATCAGAACACAAGCAATCCCAGACTGTTTCAAAGTCCCAGCTGTCTTCAACCTTCAGGCCACCCCATTTAAACACATGACTAACTTTAACTACCTAGGGGGAGACTTTAATTTTAGGAGGTCCTGGCAATTACAGATAGAACATAGAAATAACCTGTTAGCAAGGTATATCAATGAAGTGTTTTCCTTTGCCTCTAAATTAGGCTTTAGGTTGCTTGCCCATATGTTGACCATCTAGCGTGCAAAATGTGTGGCTTTGGCTATTTATGGAGAAGGTGCCTGAGGGTCACAGGTGGTATCTCCCTTACAGATAACAGAACATAAATTCACATGTTGTCTACTAGCCCTACTATCGTCCTCCACCTCTTTCATTAGCCATAGGAAATTAAGGCTTGCTCACCTTGAAGCCATTTTTAGGAACACGCCCATTGCCGTAATGGCAAACAATTTGGGTCAAAGGGGCCTCCTCCTTAAATGGAATGCTAATGGAGGAATGCATGTCCCTCTCGTGGTCCCTAGAAATTACCTGGCTGAGGGGCATTAGGGACATGGCAGTAGCCCTGGAAAGGTGAGACTTACTTCAAGGCCCTTTATGCTCCTTGTCTCCAAGATAAAAGTTAAAAAAATTGAGAGTATGAGACATGTGCAAAGGTGTCTGCATTTTTCTTCTATTGCCTCTTATTTGCAATTTAAGCCCCTTAGGGCCATTCAACCCTTTTTGATAAATGATGAACAGCACTATCCATACATTATTTTGCTCAGGTTTTGCCTTAATCTATTTTATAGATTGGTTACTTTTCCCCAGTGCAATGACTGGTCATGCAATCTTGTACCTTGTCCATGCAATCAGAAGTCAGCACAGAGCACTTTACAAGTAATGTTTTTCTGTGCTTTTTACTCCAAATATTGGTCCAGGGTTTTAAACCTCTATTAATTAAGCATGCCCTGAATCATTGCACAGAAGCTTTGCACTTTTTACAATCTTTAGGATCAGAGGAGACTGTTTTCACCATCTATGCCTTTTTGAAGGTGGTGCTCAAACCATGGAACTCCCTTGGGTAGTCTCCCATATAATTAGATCCACCCCAGTTTAGCTATTTTATGGGTCATACATTTTTAATATCATGTTGTACCATAATTCTTGTATTTCCAGTTTTATTGTGGCCGATGTTTAGTCCTTGGATCATTAAATGCCATGAGTTGTAACATACTTCTTCTGCTCTTGTGACTTGGCCCCTCACACAGAAGCCATAGGCAGGTCTTTATTAAGTGCCATTACTTGTACTAAATTCAGAGCCTGTACCCTGCTTACACCTGGATTTGATCTCTGAGGGCTCTGCTTGATCTTGCACTGTAATGAGCTTGGAAACTGCACTTTGTTCGCAACTTGATTGTATCTCTGATAGTCCTGTTTCAATTTGCTCTGTTTTATGATGCTATGCTATCGTTGTTTAAATCTTATGTTTGTATTTCACTTTTGTGGTCTATCTTAATTTGACCCAATAAATTTGATTTTGGCTTTGAGTATGAGCTTGACTGAGCACTGCTCATTATCAGGCTCTGCTATCTGCAGCCTGATGATAATGTAAAGTAAACACAGCCTTCCCATAACTTTAAAAGAAAAATGCGACCCTGTGATTATTTAAAAGTGACTCAAAGCTGCAAGCTACTCCGAAGGTGTCTGAGTGCTACTGGTAGCTCACAATCGACTGATTGGAGACACCTGTTCTAGAGACCAGCCACATGTATATCATCCTCCACCCTTCTCCAATAGGAATAGTCAAGCCAGAAATGCCAAGTCAGGTGCTCTCCGGATGGGAACACTAGCAATTCCAGACTGTTTCAAAGTCCCAACTCTGTATAATTCATACATTCCACCTATAACCTTTTTTTAATTTCAGTATTTAACTCCGTCATTTGTGAAATTTGATCTCCTAAAATCCAACTAATCCCGTCATGATGTACAATTCACTAGAGCAAGTGCTTATATTGTGCTGCTAAGTGTGCGAAAAATATTGTATTCTTCCTGGAATTCTTTGCATAATCTGAGATTCTGCAATGTGTGCCTTTGTCTTTGGATCCAATGGTATCGCCACAGGGCCAGGCATGTGCCAGGCGTAGCGGTACTTTTTCCTTTCCAGCCTTCCATACTCCATCATCACGGATGTTAGTGGGCTAATTCCTTGTATTTTGCCACATAGTGCTTCAGTGACATCACTGGATGTTTTCATATTATTTGTGAAAAGCATAAGGGATTGTGCTTTTGGAGCTTAGACCAACTGCCAGACAGACATGGCTCACTATTAACATTTTGCCTGCTGTCCTCAGTCGTTAATGATGTGCGATGTATATACAACCGTACTCATCGGTGGATTTCTAATGGTTGCTAGAGAGTTATTGCCGTATTCAAGTGATAGATGAGGTTTTTTTTCTGTACATTGAAAAGAATCATACAGCAAGCGAAAAAATCACACAACTAGAACAGCTGGAGAAAACGACTCAATCGCGTGTTACATTAGATTTTTGCACTATGTAAAGTAGACATGTAGAATACAACAACATATATATATATATATATATATATATATATACAGCATATAAATATATGCATATATATATATATATATATACATATAAACTCACAATGTTCACTATCCCCTTGAATGTTAACGTTAAAAATAATTTTATAGAGAAGCCACTGCTTTATTCTGCAAACGAAACTGCTAACAATACATATATAATGAGGTTTTCACAGCTCCTTAAAAAAATCACAATTTTAAAAGGTCATTTGCTTTTTTTGAGGCTGAGCTATTGCTAGTCTCTTGCGAATTACAAAATCATATGTGAATCCTGTGTGGGTCGAAGCAATCTTATTTTTGAATCGGAAATGCACCACAGCTTACTAGAACATTTTACAAGATAGGCAGACCTTTTCCACTGCATTTAAATGCTGTTTGAAATGGGTAATGTGACCTTGTCTTGCTTTTACCAGTGTTTACTGATGTAAAAATCGAGAATCAAATTTATAATCCCTCTGGCAGGAGGGATTTATAGAGTCAATTTAATCCTGTTTGCAGCATAAGAATTCAGTCTGTTACTAGTGAACTGTTTGGAGAATCCGCTCTTAAGTGAACTGTGGTTTAATGAGGCATTACTCATGAATAAGTAGTAATATAAAATCCTATAAGTGACTCTATGGTTTAGCATCAAACAAAAGAAGATGGTAGGGAACAAAGGTGATTAATCAATTACGGCTTTCACTCTAATATTAGCTATTTTACAATTAAGTGAACCAACTAAGATCCAGATATAAGAGGGCCTTGCGCCATTCTAATGCCGCATTCGTGTAATTATTTTTTCTGTTAATGTGGCATTGGAAGGCCTGAAATGCTGTGCCATATTTACAAAGTGGTGCAATGCATGCATTTTGCCACTTTATAACCCTTTGCGCCACAGAATTCCTTCTCTGGGCATAATGTATGCAAAGGGGGCGTTCCCCAGTTAGGTGAGCTGACAAAATGGTGCAAGGAAACCTAAGAGATTTCTTTGTGCCATTTATGGCACTTTTAATGCCTGTTCGGAGGCTTCCATTGGTTTCAATGGGTACTTTGCAGGATTAGCGTCAACATTTTTGATGCTTATCCTGCAAAGCGCCAGACTAGCATAACATTTATGACGCTGGTACTCCTAACTACCGCCATGGTACACCAAATTTTAAATATACCGCAAACATGGTGGCGTTAGGGGGGGTAAAGGGCACAAGAAAAGTGACATTGCACCAGGTGCAGCACCACTTTTCGTAAATCTGCCCTTAAGTGTTCAAGAATAACCTGTCAAAGCTAATCTCTGCAAACGGGTATTATTTACTATGTGAATGGAGAATGAGTGAAGGCCCGCGTACTCTGCTATGCTCCCCACTACCCTTATGCCAGGAGTGGGCGAGAGTGTGTGACTGAGCACACATGTAAATAAGTGCATAAGTGAAGGTGGGGGCAATAATACACAGACTGCGCTCCCCACACTTATCAAATTTGAATAGTGACAATACTACTTGTACGATTGAGGGGATCTGTGAGAGATGAATTTTCATAGACGTTTGAAGGATGGCTTGTAGGACTTAGGACCTGATTACGATTTAGGAAATAAATTCTAAAGTAGGGTTTACCTGCATAAACAAGAGTTTTCATACGGATTAGAATTAAGAGTTATGAAATAATTATCACACTTGTGCAGCTATCCTCTAACACATTTCGCTGGGGAAAATCTGCTGAATAAATGAAAACAGCAGGTAACATCAAAATTCAAAAATTTGCTTGGTTGCTAAAGTCTAATCACAAAACACTAGGGGGGCATATTCATGAAAATGTCATGCAAAACAGCATAGCAAACCACATTGTTGTGCTGGCCTGTGTGAAAGGGAGAGGGCAGGAATGTGCCATATTTAACATTATACAGCACATTCATATTCTCTGCCTGTGCTGGTGCACAAAGTACTGCCTAGCATCAATGCAGGCACCATTGCATCATAGTGCCTGCATTGTGGGCAGGATTGTTTTTTGTGCAAAAAGGTGTAAAAACAACAGATGATGGACAGAATGCTGAACAATGCAGACATTCACTCCCAGTCTGGATTTAATCCATCGTTTGTTTGCTCATCACGCCACCCCAGTTCGAACCCAGCCATATACAAATCAGTCTTATCCCTGTTCCCCATGGGAACAGTCCAACCCGAACGGCCAAGCCTGGTCCTCCCTGGACCGGAAATAAGCATCCTAGGACCGGTTTCAGGGTATCACCCTTCATCAGCCAGGCTAACTTGTACCCAGTGGCACAGAGGGCATGGGACCCACGTTTGGCATACCCTTCCCACTTGCGGTGACAAATGCAAAAACAACAGATGATGGATGGAATGCTGAACAGTGGCCCACAGTCACAGATCTGGGCCTAAATGTATTGCTTTTTTGCTTGTCATGCCATACCAGTTTGGATCCAGCCCTATGGAAATCCATCTTGACCCTGCTCCCCATGGGAACAGCCAGGGCCAAGTGGGAAGGGTATGCCCAGACGTGGGTCATGTGCTTGCCATGCCACCAGATTCAAGCTCGCCTGGTTGATGAAGGGTGATACCCTGAAATCGGCCCCAGGATGCTTGTTTCTGGTCCAAGGAAGACCTGGCCTGGCCGTTTGGGCTAGACAGTTCCCATGGGGAACAGGGTCAAGACTGATTTGCATATGCTCGGTCCAAACTGGAATGCCAGGGCAAGCTCAAAAACTGATGGATTAAACCCAGATATGTGACTGGGGGAGAATGTTTGATTTGCTCTGCATTCCGTCCATCATCTGTTGTTTTTGTATTTGTGCAGAAAGGGGCACCTTCTTGTAGAAAAACAGTCCTCAGAGCCATTTTCCACTTTCTATGTGTGCTGCACAAATGTAGCACAATTAGAATGAGGAAACAGCAATGACAAATAAAGATATTTCTCTTTGTTGCGCCTCTGGTGGGGCGGAGTACAATTCTGATGCATTCCCAGGTCTACCAGTGTTCCTAAATGTGAGAATGTGTTCAAATGCATGGGTGGATGCATGGGAACACCCATTCTCCACCCATGGCATGCCTCCCTGTCTTGCATACTGTAGAGTTATCATTTAGGTTTTGTGCCACCCTTGGGTCCCCTTGAATGGCAGAAGGGTGAGGAAAAAACATGATAAATATGGCCCTCACTCTGTAGTGCCTAATATTCACTGACCAGGACTGGGGTTGACAGAGAAGATGTTCAGTAGTCATGACTGCAGTCATAGACTGATCCCATATTCGACCTCTGTCCCATCTTTCCAATACATACAGGCTTATTCTTAAAAGGTAAACTTACATGTGAGTAAGTCTGTACAATTAAACTTTGTAATAAATGTGCTATTTTGGGCTTTTCTGCATTTACTAATAAGTGTAGACTTGCATGTCTTCATCCCATGATTTCTTGGTGGAGGGAGAAGCCAAATTTACAAGTATAAAGTCACTACTAGTAGTTGATGGTAATGAGGAAATACTTCGGTGGTCTGACCCAAAATATGAATTACAGGTTTATCAAGCAATTGCTATAATGGGTTGGCTCAAAGCCCTTATCTGTATACACACTTTTAGTTCATTTGAACTCTGAGAGCCAACTAAAGCTAGCTCCAGACAGACCTAAGAACAAACTATGATTATTCTTTTACTCAACTAATTTGCACCTATGAACTACAGATGCCCTTGCTGGACACTTAGCATTGCCACCATTCTCTTAAACCAATGTCACACATTTATTTAGGTTTCATTAGTCTTAGAAATAAAAAAGTGGTAGTTGAATATTAATTTGGATTATGTCCTCAATGGTATTTGTTAGCATGATAGTTATCCTCCTAGTTTACACATTAGTAAAATTCTATTTTTTCTAATTTCTTTTTTCTGTATGCAGTTTTTGGTTTACGTGTCATAGGGGAAAAATACAGGATTCCTCTCATTTATCTTAATTTAACAGTATTGGTCAGGCTAGGCTGTACTACTCTCCTCTGGTACAGGCAAACAGCTTGGTGGTCACCGCCAACAGACAGGCAGAAGAGAAAGTACAGCCCACAGTATCACAACCTACTAATCCGCCACCTTTTCCGGGGCAGATTCACAGTGGACAAAAACACGGCGGAAACAGGACTTTGAAGGGAAAACACTCACCTCTACACATCCCACGAGGAATCCGGATGCCGTGGAACCAGAGCTGCACATCCTGCCAGCTCTCATCTTCATGCTCCTCTACCAGGAGCACGAACGCCGTTGGCGAAGACAACGGTGAGTACTGCACCTACGACACAGGGGAGGGGGGAGGTAAAAAACAGGGGCACACACACGCAACACCCCCACCCTCACCCACTACAACACACACACTAATACATATTAATACATTATAGTTACACCCCAAACCCCCCCCCCGGAAGAATGCAAAGACAAAAGGAAATGAGTGTAACCATTGTAATATATTAAAATCAAGTACGCAAAAATATATATATACACCATAAACAAAATATACACCAAGCTTAGTAGTCCAGGTAGTGCTCCAATGAAGTCCGTGGAACACTGGGCCCACACGGTATGGGCGAGGCCCACACCAGATCCCCGACCATGACGGAGAGAACACTGCAGGGGCATCAGAGAGCAAGAAAACAGGCACCTCAGGGGAAGGGAAAGAGGGGCACCTCAGCCGGTTGAGTGCCTGGCGACAAATCCATGAGGGGGCCACATGCCCACTGTTCCATCCTGGGGAGTGCAAAGCCACAGTCTCTCAAGTCTCTACAGTGGGTGGGTTGCCCACTGTTCCATCCTGGGGAGTGCAAAGCCACAGTCTCTCAAGTCTCTACAGTGGGTGGGTTGCCAACTGTTCCATCCTAGGGAGTGCAAAGCCACAGTCTCTCAAGTCTCTACAGTGGGTGGGTTGCCCACTGTTCAATCCTGGGGAGTGCAAAGCCACAGTCTCTCAAGTGGATGCCTTTCTCCACCGGTTCTGGATGGGGCATGGTGCCCAGAGTGCTTCATCCTGCTAAGGACAGAGATAGTGGATGTATCTCTCCACTAGTTCTGGAGGGGGCATGGTGCCCAGAGTGCTTCATCCTGCTAAGGACAGAGGTAGTGGATGGATCTCTCCACTGGTTGTGGAGGGGGCCTTGTGTCCAGAGTGCTTCATCCTGCTAAGGACAGAGGTAGTGTATGTATCTCTCCAGTGGTTCTGGAGGGGGCTCTGTGCCCAGAGTGCTTCATCCTGCTCGTGACGAACTCAGTAGCGTCAGTGCACTTGGCGCTCATGGGCCAGCGGTGCTTGTGGCGGCGGTGCCCTGTTCGGCGGTGCTTTGAGCTGCGGTGCCCTGGTCAGCGGTGCTTGAGGCGGCGGTGCCCTGTTCAGCGGTGCTTGGAGCGGCGGAGCCCTGTTCAGCGGTGCTTGAGGCGGCGGTGCCCTGTTCAGCGTGCGTGGAGCGGCGGTGCCCTGTTCAGCAGTGCTTGGAGCGGTGGTGCCCTGTTCATCGGTGCTTGGAGCAGTGGTGCCCTGTTCAGCGTTGCTTGGAGCGGCAGTGCCCTGTTCAGCGGTGCTTGAGGCGGCGGGCTCCTTTGCAGTGACTCAGCTGCTGGCGGTCCTCTCTGTCCCAGCGGGGCTTGTGCTGGCGGTCCTCTATGTCCCAGCGGGGCTTGTGCTGGCATTCCTCTCTGTCCCAGCGGGGATGATGGCGGTGGCGTCCTGGGAAGCGGGGATGATGGCCGTGGCCTTCTGGGCAGCTGGGATGATGGCGGTGGCCTCCTGGGCAGAGGGGATTATGGCAGTCTCCTCCGCTGTGCTGCTCTTCCCAGACTTTCCTGGTTTCTTATCGCCCGTCCCCACCTTGGAAGGTGTTGCAGCTGACTCCACACTCCCACCGGGACCCCTGGGAGCGGCTTTGGTGGCTGGAGTCTTCCCCCTCTCCCGCCGGGCACTGGCCAACTTCTGATGCTTGAGAGGTGGGGGACTGTCGGTGCTGTGGCTCCGTACCACACTGGCTGCCCTGGTGGCTGGTGCACTCCAGATTCCGGTGACTACAGGCACCACTGGTCTTGGAGATGTTGTGGCTGGTTGGGACCTGGAGAGTCTGGCACTAAGGGAGATGGACTGGGTGGGGGAGGTGTGGGAAAGAGGTCAAGGTTGGACAGGAAAAGTTTTTAGGAAACACTGGGACGGGTAGCTGGAGGGGTTTGGGAGTGGAGGAAGAGGTTGTGGTTGTAGGAGGTGTTTGTTTGGTGAATTTCGGTGAAGGTGCATGCGCTGGAGGCTGTTGTGAGGTGGGTGGCTGTTGGGTGGGTGTGTGCCTGCATTTGTGTATCTTGGAAGGTGGTGTCACAGACACACTGGGAGAGGACACTGGGGACGTGTGAATGGTAGTGGGGGTGGTGACTGCACATGAGCGGGCATGGTGGTGGGTGTGCTGGTGATGGCAGTAGTGGCTGTAGATGTAGTGCATGCAGGTGTGAGTGTAGACGAGACTGGGAGGGAGGAGGGAGACGAGGAAGAGGGGACACAGTGGAGGCAGTGGATGTTGGTGTCTCTGCATGTGTGTGATGCTTGCGTGAGTGCCTGTGGGATGTGTGGTGCTTATGTTTGCCAGAGCTTCCCTTGTGTGTTGACATGTGTGCATGCTGGCCTGAAGGTGTGCTTGGGATAGGCTGGGGTACAGGGGATTGGGTCTGGGTGGAGGAAGTTGGAGGGGGAGGCTAGACACAGCGACAATGGCTGCCATCAGTGCTGAGGCCAGAGTCTGAAAAGCTTGCTGAAGGGCCGCCTGACCAGAATTAATGCCCTCCAGGAATGCATTGGTTTGTTGCAACTGCCTTTCGACAACCTGGATGGCATTCAAAATGGTAGACTGCCCAACAGTGAGGGACCTGAGGAGGTCAATGGCCTCTTCACTGTGGGCAGCAGGGGTGACAGGGGCAGGGGCTGAGGTGCTTGGGCAAAGGTGATGCCCACCCTCCTGGGTGAGCGGGCACGGGGCAAAGGCTGAGGGGCTGCTGGGAGGGCGGTGCTGGTAGGGGGGTGGCAGCTGTACCTGAAGATGCCGAGGCACAGATGTTGCCACCACCACAAGGGAGCTCCCATCAGAGGACGAGTCTGTGTCGCTGGTGTCAGCTTCTGTCCCCGCCGTGGAGCTCCCCTCGCCCTCCGTCCCACTGGTGAACTCCGAGTCCATAGTCTCGCCCTCCATGGACATGTGGGATGCAGCTCCCTCGTGCTCCGGTGCCACTGCTCCTCCGCCTGACGATGCTAATGCACACAATAACAGGGAGACCACAAAAATGGGGGGGAGGACAGAAGAAAGACATGTTGAGTGCATGCATTACCTCTACCGTTGGCGGACACGACAGACACAGAAGCCACCTGCACTACGCCGCGCTCTTGGGCTCCACAGTTCAATCCCTGGGAAATGGCCTACTAGACTATGGACAACATCTGCACACATGGATGACACAGGGGCATGACTAGGTGTACTTGGCACTCTACAGAGGTGGGGTGGGGTGCCAGATGGCCTGCCTTACGGAGGGACCTTGCCTACTAAACTCGCCCTGGCCTAGGGAAACCCACAGCCCATCTCCCCCACTCAGACCCCTCCACTGCGCGCAAAATCAGCAGGATGAGAGTGTACTCACCCCCTTGTGGCTGCTGTGATGCCCTCAAGCGCCCATCCAACTCTGGGTACGCCACCGCCAGGATCCTGAACATCAGGGGGGTCATGGTGCAACGGGCAGCCCTCCCACATTGGGAGGCCATCCCCAGCTGAGCCTCCGCCGTCTTCTTGCTCCAGCGGCAAATGTCCTCCCATCTTTTCCGGCAGTGGGTGCTCTGTCTGTGGTAGACCCCCAGGGTCTGGACGTCCTTGGCGATGGCACGCCAAATATCTTTTTCTGGAGGGCGCTGACCTCCATGAATTGTACAGGGGGAAGAGAAACTTATTACCAACTGCACCGTCACAGTCATTGGCCCCCATCCCTACCCTTGCCATGTGGCACATGCACTCACCGTCGTTTCATGCACGCCGCACTCTCCCCCTTCCCTTCTTACATCCACCCCACTCCACACAGGAATAGCCCATACAGCATGCTCCCACTGTACTTACCTGTTTGTCTGGAGGACCGTAGGAAACATGTACTGGGGGAGGACCCCGTCCACAAGTTTCTCCAACTCCTCCGATGTGAAGGCAGGGGCCCTTTCCCCAGACACTTGAGCCATTGTCTCTTCCAGACCGAGGTCACAGCAGCACTTGCAGTGTAGGTCCTCTCCTGTCGAAGATCAGGTATCGAGTGATTGAACAGATAGAAAATGGCAGTCACGTCCGCGGCAGTGCATACCGTCACCGCCGGCGTACATCGTCATTGGCTCCTGGGACCCATAGGGTCCAAAGTTAACCAATGCAGCATTGCGCCACGGTCTTCCAACGCCAGCGCAGTTACCTCACATCCCATTGTCCCACTTTAAAGGTCAGGCAGCCGCCATTTCAGGGGCCCACATGGCTTCATTTTTAACTGTGTCATACATACATAGGCCTAGACTCAACACACATACAGGCCACTTTTCGGATTTGATTCGTGTTCTGTGTAAGCGGTGGATACGTACCTCTGAGTTGGTTGACTCTGTGCTTGCTGTTGTCCTTCATAGGCACCATCCGCTGGGACATGTGAGGCGATGGCGTTATCCTCCGGTGTACAGACTGCTGGTGGACCTGTCGACAATGGAGTAAAGGCATGTGGTCATCACATACAGGCTTGACCGTGCCCCAATCCAGGAACCGTGTACCCAGCTGGAGCCAGACCTGATGTCAGCTATCCACCATCCCACAGGAATCCCCCCTCAAGTGCAGGTGCTGTCAGTACTCCATTTCCTAGCAAGTGGGTCATTTCAAACAACAGTGGCCATAGCATCAGGGATGCCCCAGCCTATGTTTTCCAACGTGCTGTCCAGAGTGTTGTCTGCCCTGCTGAAAAACATGCGGAGCTACATCGTTTTCCCTCAGGTGATGGATTTGCCTACAGTGAAAGGTGATTTCTATGCCCTGGGACATATCCCCAACATCATAGGTGCCATTGATGTGGCTTTGGTCCCCCGCAGGAGTGAACAGGTGTACAGAAACAGAAAGAGTTATCATTCGATGAATGTGCAGATGGTATGTTTGGCAGACCAGTACATCTCCCATGTTAATGCCAAGTTCCCTGGCTCAGTGCATGACGCCTACATCCTGCGGAATAGCAGCATCCCTTATGAGATGGGTCAACTCCAGAGGCACCGTGTGTGGCTATTAGGTGAGCACCTGGAAGCAAGAGAGTGGGAATGGTTGTCTGGGTCTGGGGTTATCCCTACAGGTTAGTGTGTGTCTAACAGTTGTTCCTCACCATTTGCAGGTGACTCTGGTTACCCCAACCTGTCATGGATACTGACCACAGTGAGGAATCCCAGGACAAGGGCAGAGGAACACTACAATGAATCCCATGGGCGAACACGGTGGATAATCGAGCGGACCTTCGGCCTCCTGAAGGCCAGGTTCCGGTGCCTCCATATGACAGGTGGATCCCTATTCTACTCACCAAAGAAGGTGTGCCAGATCATCGTGGCCTGCTGTATGCTTCACAACTTAGCTTTGCGATGACAGGTGCCTTTTCTGCAGGAGGATGGTCCAGATGGCGGTGTTGTTGCAGCTGTGGAGGCTGTGGACAGTGAAGACGAGGAAGCAGAAGAAGAGGACATGGACAACAGGAACTCGGTGATCCTGCAATATTTCCAGTGAGACACAGGTAAGAATACAAACCTGCCTACTACATGTACTTTAACACTACTACCTCTCTACGGTCTGTCGTTTTCACCAAGTGTATGGTCACTGAGTTGTCACTTTCCCTTACGATTTCACAGATGTGGGTCCCACTGTGTGACATCGGCTTTGATTCTTCATGGACTACAGCTGTGTGACATAGGTATGTTGACATTACAATTGAAGGAGCTTTTTGCCACAGTAATTGCTAATACACTATTTCGAAATCACAGACTGACTCCAGATTGTTTTGTGCTTCAAGGGTGTTTATTTAAGTGCTCAATATTGGATGGGGTTGCAAAATGGTGAGGGGTGATGGTGGAGATATGTCCATGGCAGAGTCCAGTCTATTAGTCTCACGGGAGCATTGCCCAAATGGCCACAGGAAGTGGAGCTGGGGCAGTTTAAGGATGGACAGGCTGACAAAGTGGGACAGACGGATGACATTCAGGATGGTCTCATTTCTTGGCGGGGGTCTTGGCATCATTCTCTGTCTATGTCCTGGATCTCAGGGATCGTTTGCAGGGTGGTTCTCCCTCTGCAGGGGGTGGGGTGCTGGTGTGGTGGTCCTGTGGCAGTGCCTCCTGTCCACTAGCGCCGGCGGAGGTGGTGGGCAGTTCATCGTCCATGCTAGTGTCAGGGGCCCCTTGTTGTGCCACAGTGTCCCTCCTGGTGTTGAGTACTTCCTTCAGCACCCCTACGATGGTGCCCAGGGTGGAACTGATGGCTCTGAGTTCCTCCCTGAAGCTCAAATACTGTTCCTCCTGCAGGCGCTGGGTCTCCTGAAACTTGACCAATACCGTTGCCATTGTCTCCTGGGAGTGGTGGTAGGCTCCCATGATGTTGGAGAGGGCCTCGTGGAGAGTGGGTTCCCTTGGCCTGTCCTCCCCCTGTCGCACAGCAGCCCTCCCAGTTCCCCTGTGTTCCTGGTCCTCCGTCCCGTGGACCGTGTGCCCACTGCCACTGCCCCCAGGTCCCTGTTGTTGTTGGGGTGGTGGGTTAGCTTGGGTTCCCTGTAGTGGTGGACACACTGCTGCTTGCCGTGTCCTGGGGACAGAGGTATGGGCCCGCTGGGTTGGTGCTCTGCTTGTGTTTCCAGAGGGGGAAGCTCTGTAGTGGCCTGTGACTGTGTGATGGGAACCGACTGTCCCGAGGTCCCCTATGGGCCGGGCTGGTCATCTAGATCCAGTTGGACAGAGCAGCTGTCATCACTGTTGGCCTCTTCTGTTGGTGGTGTGGACATGTGTGGACCCTCCTGTCCGGTGACGTTGGGTAGGGGTCCGGCAGGGGTATAAAAGGATGTTTATTACATCTGTGTGTGCCATGGTGTGCAATGGGTGGGTGACCGTGTACCCCAGTGCTTGCATTCCTGTGTGGGACCTTGTGTGATGATGGTTTAGGGGGTGTATGGGTTTGTGCAGTGGGCATGCTTTGGTGTTGCATGCAGGGCTTGGTGTTGGGATGTGTGGTTTGTGATGTTGGGACATTTGTGAGGAGTTGGAGTGATGGGGGTGAGGGTGAGGGTGGGGGTATGTGATGGCATGCAGGTAGGGTGGGGGATGTAATAGTTAAGATTTGACTTACCAGAATCCATTCCGCCATCTACTCCTACGAAGCCCTCAGGATGCAGAATCGCCAAGACCTGCTCCTCCCATGTTGTTAGTTGTGGGGTAGGTGGTGCGGATCCGCCGCCAGTCCGCTGAACCACCAGGTGGTGTCTTGAGACCACGGAACGCACCTTCCCCCGTAGGTCGTTCCACCTCTTCCTAATGTCATCCCAATTTCTTGGGTGCTGTCCCACTGCGTTGACCCTGTCCACTATTCTTCACCATAGCTTCATCTTTCTTGCAATGGAGGTGTGCTGCACCTGTGATCCAAATACCTGTGGCTCTACCCGGATGATTTCCTCCACCATGACCCTGAGCTCAACCTCCAAGAACCTGGGGTGTCTTTGCCGTGCCATGGGGTTGTGTGGGTGATGTGTGGGTTGGGCTGTGGTGATAAGTGTGCTGATATGTGGTGGGGTGTTGTGTGAGGTGCTTGGAAGTTATGTGGGTGATGGTCTGGTGTGCCTGTGGATGCTAGTATTGTTGATGGTGGTGTCTCTCTGTGCTTCTTTCTCAATTGTTGTCATAGGGGTTTGTGGGTGATGTGGATGTGTGTTTTATATTGTATTGGGTGTGTGGGAGTGGTGTGTGTATGTGTGTCAGGTGTGCATATTTTGAATTGTCCAATGTGGCTGTGTTTTGTATGTGTGTGTGTATTTTAAGCGCGGCGGTGTGTACCGTCAATGGAATACCGCGGTTGAAAGACCACCGCGTGCATTTGTGTGTCATGATAGTGTGGGCATATTTCTGTTGGCGCGACAGTGGAGATTTTGTTTTCGCCAGTTCATCACTGACCTTTGGTGTGGCGGACTTGTGTGGGTGTCTGAATTTTGGCAGATTCCGTGCTGTGGGTCATAATAGCTGTAGCGGATTTCCGCGGGCACGGCGGTGTGTTGGCGGTCTTCTGCACGGCGGTAAGCGGCTTTTACCACCAATGTTGTAATGACCCCCTAAATGTCTTTTCTTTCCTTAGGTAGAAATAACAAAAGAAAAATAATGGTTGACTCCACCAGTCTTTTACAAGGGGATTCCCTCAGATAAGTAGTCCTTTATTGTTTTAGCAAAAGCTGTTACATTTACCAATATGCAAAGGTTGCTGCTTGAATAATGGTTTGTTTCTTTCAGGTTTTCTGGCAGCAGAAGGTGGCACGGAAGGAACCCAACCACTATGATGGAGAGAGAAACAGCTGTGTGAGGTCGCCGAGGCTCAGAGGAACGAGATGGAAGGAGGTCATGACTCCACACAGGTGAGTATAGGGGAATGGGAGCTGATGAAGAGCAGTCGACATAGTGCAAAGTGTAGTCTTAAAGGTTACCTTAAAGGGCCCACCGCATTATGCGCACAGTACCCAACAGTTTTTGCTACACTGTGCTCCTTCAGTGCTATGAAAGGTGGTCTCAAAGTCCTTAAAATAATGTTAATCTCTGAGATACTCCTCCTCCGGAAGGGCATCTTCATCCACACAGCATAAGTAGTAGAAGGGTTGACTGCTTCCAAACGTAAATCACAACATGATTGCATTTCACACACCATTCATGGTAATACGAGGAACGGTGAGAATATGTCAGTTTCTGTGTGCTGTTCTTGTATGTCATTTAAAGGGATGGTGGGGGATCTTTCTTATTATAACCTTTTGTGGAAGAGACGATGGAAAAAGTGAGCATAATTTTGCGGAAATGTCTCATCAATTCAAGAATAATGCTCTGAGAAGACAATATATAATTATGCTGTTCAAATCCAGAAATTGCTTCAGTGACCCCACACCGAAACCCTCTTACATTGTATACATTCAGACGATATATATAGATTATCCACCTCAGGTTGTTCACATCGAGAGAATTTTGAGTTCGCCTGACACTTCCACTTAAACAGCTTATGTATGATATAACATTTTTAAAAGATGAAACTGTTATAATGGAATGGCAGCTTTAATTATCTCATATCCCAAGTAAGTTGCACCCATATACAACGTTTACTGATATCAATTCCTAGGTTTCTAGACCATTTAAAGGGGCATTTTCCATCCCGTCATCTAAAGTATCAATGAAAAGCGTATATGAGCAAATTTTGATTTGAGCCTGGTTTGAAAGTTCAAGATTTTTTTAATCAATCTTCAAGATTAACATGCCGCTTTTAAAGCAAAAACCCTAGGGCAGATTTATGAAAACTGGTGCTGCACAAAGTGCAGCACCACTTTTCTTGCACCCCCTCGCGTCTCCCTTAACACCACCATGGTAGGGCCATATTTAAAATATGGTGCACCCTGGCGGTAGTTAGGGAGACTAGTGTCATAATGTGTGACGCTAGTCTGGCGCTTTGCAGGATTAGCATAAAAAATGATGACGCTAATAACGCAAAGTACCCAGAGGCCCATTATATTTAATGGGAGCCTTTGTTTAACGCCTGCACTTAGCAGGCATTAAAAAATGCTGATAAAAATAGTGCAAAGGAATCTCATTCCTTTGTGCCATTTTTATGCCCCCTCTGGCGGCGGTATGCCCCCCTTGCATACATTATGCCTGGTGCAGGCATAATGTGATGCAAGGGGTTTGTAAATGGTGCTGTCTTTTTGGCCTCGTTGGGCAACATTTGTGACAAAAAAAATGACGTAAATGTGGTGCAAAGAGGTACTAGGGCTCTTACACATGCCCTCCTGACTTGTAAATATTTAAAGACAGTAGCATGTGGTAAATTCTCTGAAAATCTGCAAATGTTAAACATATTCAATTAATATACATTTCGGCACCATTTTTTATTAGTAGTATAATGGAAAATATTTGGGAAAGATGAATTGCCCAACAAGGTTGAGTAACTATTAGTAAGAGAGATGTTGAACACATTGACAAATATATCCCAAATATTCTTAATCTTCTAGATAACCGGGACATGATCATGATCGAAATATTTTAGCAAAGGCAATCTGTATTTGGAACCAAGACTTAATTGAAAGCATCATAGAATAATTGTTAAATGTTCTCTGTACCATCTCTGCCATTATGACCCATTATTGAAATTTAACGTTGGAGAGATCTACCCTTCTTTACCGAAGAAGAGTTTAAAAAAAACATAGCACTATCCAGGTCTAGGATATGCCCATATGAAACTACTGATTGCCGAGTCATGTCTATGGAGAAAAGTATTAGGGATGCACAATTGAATCAATCAGAAAAGATACGGACATTTTTCGAGAGTATCAATTTTAGGACTTTTGTATTTCCCAATCATATTTATTGGAAACTGGTTCCAGTTAAGAAGATGAGTAATGCATTCTTCAATACATTTTCATAACTGATTTCAAATATTTTGCCAATATCAATCACTACTTATCTTGATGCAAGATAGGTGACCGCTTGTATCATCCATGAATCTGTTGTATTTGGCCTGTAATTAAGCGATATTTAGGTCTTGAAAAATAAATAGCGCATCACTAGGCCCCAGTGTAGAACTCAGCTCCGCCGATGGAGCTCCCGAGTTCCGCAATCCAGTATGGAGAGGAGTTGGTACGCACACACAAATTTGGTTTTGGCACTCTCTTGCGAGTGCCGCAATACTCTAGGGCTGCTAGTGAACACACAAGACACTTTGCATTCACTCACGCTATTCCAGGCCACATCCGTCACACTTCACTCTTACCCGCGCTGCTTCCAGCCGTGACAGCAGCCAAAACATTCCAGCCCATGAGCGCAAATGAACCTGCTGTGGATTTTGTACTCAAAATACACCTAAACTAGTCAAAAAGTGATTTTGAGTGGATTTTCTTCTTCAATGGACCCTTCAAGTTGTTTTTAGATTGAGAAGCCTTTTTCTTTTTTTCGAACCAGGAGGAAGTGCCCCGGAGACTCCAACTTCCTGTTCCTGTCCAGCAGGCTACCCCCAGTGCGTTGTCCATCTCCAGGCCACTTTTCACTTCAATATTGAGGTGGAAGGATCACTCTCTTTGTCTCCTAGATATGCCTTTGGACTTAAGGAATTTGTTTTTATGAAATCACATAAGTAAATTCCCAAACTATTGAATAAAGGTGTTGTTTGTTTACTTGGGCATGCTCCAGTATTTCTTTGTACTTTAATTTGATTTAAAGAATTTATAGTGGTGGGTGGCCTGGAGTTTAAGTTTGAGCCTCGTTATTTATTTTGCATTTCATTGATGTTTCATCTTTTGTAAAGGAAAATAGTTGCACAGCTCAGGACCTGTCCTTTTTTATATGTTTGTAACAAATGGAATATTATTTTACTATGTGGCCTAGATTTCCAAAGGGCCATCTAGCCAGTAGGCCCATTACTAGTAGTCATCAGTGCATGAAATAAATGTTTAAGTGGTGTATGTTTTTAAAACTTAATCTAGGTCAGGGGTGGCATTGAGTTAAATGAAAAATGTTGGCTATTGTTTGAATTTCATTTTTTTTGCAAAAACTGTATATGTTTGTGGTAATATTTGATGGCATAGGAGGATGTGTGCTGTTGTCAATTTTTTATAGCTTAGTTAATTTTCCCATTTTGCATTGCAGAATAATATTAGTGTTTTCTTCAGTGTTACCACCAAGCCTCTTTATAGACAGTATGTGTGTGTGTGTCTGTCATCGTCCAGCATTTGTCTTTGTTCTCCTGTGTGGCGAGAAGCCATTGTGTCTTTTCTATGTCCATAGACTTGCATGTATTCTTTGTTATCCATGCCTCCTTGTTCACATTTTTTGTGTGACCATGTGGCTGGTGGCCATTTTCTGCATCCAGTCAGTGTTCCATTGCCCTAGGCTCTCATGTGTTCTTTGTTTGCCATGCCACCTTGCTCCTTGTTGTTGTTTTATCATGTTGTTAGCAGCCAATTTGTGCCAGTGTTTCTTTGCAGTAGGCTTGCATGGAATCTTCTCTGTTCCACATGCCTCCTTCCTCTTTGTTGTTGTTGTTGTTTGAGGAAGTGGCTGGCAGGCATTTTGTCCATCCATCCAGTGTCCTTTGGCCATAGGCTTGCACGTGTTCTTTGTTTGACATGCCTTCTTGCGCCTTGTTGTTGTTTTACCCTGTGGCTGGCAGCCACTGTGTGCATCCAGCCAAGGTGTCTTTGCCATAGGCTTGCATGGGTTCTCCTTTGTTCCCCATAGCTCCTTATTGTTGTTGTTTGATGATGTGGCTGCCGGCCATTTTATGCATCCAGCCACTGTCCCTTTGCCATAGCCTTGCATATGTTCTTTGTTTGCTATGCCTCCTTGCTCCTTTTTGGTATTTTACCATGTGGGTGGCAGCCATTTTGTGCACCAAACCAGTGTGATTTTGCCATTGGCAGCCAATGGTACTTCTTTGTTCCCCATGCCTCCTTACTCCTTGTTATTGTTTTTGCCATTGGTTTACATACAAACATTGTTAAATATTGATCATTTGTTCATTTTAAGTTTATGTTTTCATGTTTTATTTTAATTTCCTATTTGAGTTTTTAATTTTATTTTTTATTCTATGTCTTTAATTTCAATTTGTGTTTATTTTTTAATTTTATTTTTTAATTTTCTTCTTTTATTATAGTGTTCTATTTTAATTTTAATCTTTTTTTAAATATTTTATTTCATTGTATTTAATTCTGCATTTTGCCTTGACCCATCCATCCAGCCACATCCATTCCTCCATTTATCCATCCACCAGAAGCAAACAGCCACACTACAATATTTAGGCCCTCATTTCGAACATGGCAGTATGGGCTGCCAATCCAGCGGTGGCAGTAAATACCGCCACCGGCATGGCAGTCCAGACCGCTGTATAATAAATGTGGCAGAACCACCACTTTTGTAACTCTGCCACCGCCAGGCTTCCGCCACCATGCAGCCTGGAAGTGGCTGAGTTACATATCCGGATAATGTGTCAAGTTCCACCAGCCTTTCCCTGGCAGTTCACCCCAGCAGGGAAAGGCGGGCGGAATGGATGACTCAGGACCCCCATGCACAGCCCCATCGCGCATTTCAATGCCCGATGTACAGGCAGTGAAATAAGCGATGGATGCTGCTGCACCTGCCGCACTGCGACATTGCCGCCGGCTCCATTTGGAGCGGGATCAATGTTCAGGTCCTGCATTCAGCTGGGCCAGCTGGCGGAAACACTGTTTCCACCCGCCGGCCCAGCTGAATGATCTTTATGTGGCTGGCGGGGGGTTCTGCGCGCTGTCGGTTGTTTGTTGACCACCAGCACTGAACTCGGTGGGTTTTCCCGCTGAGTTCATAATGAGGGCCTTAGTTTCTTTAGGTGTATAATAATTTAATTTCTTCTTGGACACCTTGGCTGTAGTGCACTGCAGACAAATCAGCAGCATAATTCATTTCCCCTGGACCTCCTTGCTGTCATAGGTTTTTTAAGGATTATTCCATTTACCCATGCACCTATCTCTGACTACCACAGGTGTCACTTTTAATATTATGGTGTGGTGGTGGGGTCTGACTTTAAAATATTTTATTAAATTGGTATTTATTACGTTAGTAACCAACCTCACTAAGATTGCATTTGTCTGTACTATTTCAGCTTGTAACAATGCCACGATTCACTAGCTACATGTTTTTTCTTGTTTGGTTGTTTTAAGATGCTCAAGAGAGGAAACGTCACATCACCCACAGTACTGCCAAAGAGAAGGTCTGTACTGTTAAGTCCTCAAACCTCTTCTGCTTGTGCAGCTTAGTGCCATTGCCAGCTGAGAGCTTTAGGATGGCCCCAAAGAAAGTTACTCCCAAGAAAGTGGTCAGTGAGAAGAAGCAGCTTTCCACCAGTGGAGTGCTGACTGCAATTTGTTTCAGGAGACGAGCCTGCCACACCGGCCCAGGGGAGTAACATGTAGCAGCACTCCTGCACCTACAGCACCACCCCAACCTTCGCCCAAGACCATGTTTGTCAGAGAGGCAGCCACTGCAATCATAGTGATGCCGACAAGCAATGAAATTGAATTGGATTTGTCCGTTTTGCAAAGTAGTACCAAATCTTTTTAGGAAACAGAGCAAAGTGGACAGCAGCTGCAGCCATCAATAGTAGATTTTCTTAAAGTTGGAGCAGAACAGGAGGTCAAGCTGCCTGGTGAGCAAGAACCTCCTCTTTTAGAATCAATGGCTCCCAGATCATCTAAAGGGAAAAGGAAAGGTACTACTCCGCCATCTTCTCTAAGTACACTTCTGATGACAATGATATGGAGATGCCGTGGACTCCAACACAACCTGGGAGATGCCAGGAGAGGCAAGAGAAAAGAAACGTCCCAGAAAGTCTTAGAACAGTGGTTTTCAGACCATTTAATGCTGCACCCCTGTAGGTGGAAAAAGAAAATCATCGTCCCACCTCAGAATTTTTTTATAATTATCCTAATAAGTTGGGTATGTTTAAAAATGTCTAGGCTTATTTAAACATTGCAGTTAAGTTCTGTTACCTTTTTGAAGATGCAATAAATCCTTCTCTTCTTAAAACAAAGCACAGATATTCTTTTGGCCGGAGTCTGGTGCCCCCTCGGGGTCACTTGAGGCCCCCCTAGGGGCGCCCGCCCCAAGTTTGAAGACCCCTGCCTTAGAACCTTGGCAGGGGATGATAGTGAGGAGGAGGATGACGATGAGCCAGTCATTGTGGAAGCTGGCAAAGAGGGACTGACATTACTATCTAACCTGCTCCAAGGGATCTGGCACCGACAGCACCGCCAGCTCCCATACTTATGAGGTCCCAGCAGAGACCTGCACCAACCCATACCTCAGTAGAAGTATGTACTGCAGAGAGGCAATCAACATACCCCCTACCTCCAGTTTGGGATTTTTGTATGATTAGAAAACAGGAGGAGAACTTTGCGATATAGTACATTTGCCATGCAAGTATTCATCGAGGTAAGCCTAGTTTACATTATGATACTGGTGGCTAGACGACCTATATGAAAAAACATCATGCTTTGGGTAAATTCAGAGGCAACACTGGTAAGGTCATGTCTACTTGACTGCCTATCTCTAGATGGTACTATCCCATGGATTGCCTACATACAGAAAACTTGTAGGGACATAGACATGGCGGACGTTACAAAAACACAAGCATTCAATTTGAACACTAAAGCATTGATTACGTCTGTTTTCTTAAAGAGATGTAGGGAGTCTTGGTTAGAAGGTGTACTTTTTGAGGAAACAGTATCAAATTATGTGTTGGTTTCCACAACCAGTTCCCTAGAACCATACCTAACCTGTTTAGAAAATGAATCTCATCGGCATCTCCTGACTCTGTTCAGATTGAACAAAATACATTATAAGGTAGCCTTCCCCTAGCACGAAACATGCTATTGTACACTTCTTCCTTGTAGCTTCAATAACAGATTATGAGCCATTCCATTTTATTCTGCCCACAATTTGCCATGCCTAGACAGTCGTTTTTATTCCCAATAGGGCAACGTTGCAGAGTGACAAATCATAAACTGCACCTATAGCTTCAGCAAAAACTGTTAAATTTGGACCTCTGTGTTGCTATTTTAAACTTTCTTACAAAGGCTATGGAAATTGGAAAATGATATGAAGATTTACTGATGGTGTAGACAAAGAGTGTTTGCTTATTTTTAATGGAATGTGTGTTTTTATTGAATACTTACTGGTTTTTAACTCGTTTTAGCTAACATTGTGTCATTTTATGTTGTGTCTACATAATTTGTATTTATTCATTGCTTTGTTGCTTTTATGGCAAATTCTGCTGACTAAAGTATTTTTGATGATGATGATGAGCTATCTACCGGTCTTGGAAAAGAAAACATTTTTAAGAGTGTTCAGCGGCATGCAACAGTAGCCTTCTTTGCCAAGGAGAAATCACATATAGCTGCAAACATCTTGGACACATTTAATAGCAAGGTGTCTGAATAGCTGTGACCCAGAGGTCTCTGAATTGTACTTGTTGCCATGGGCAATGGCAGCAATATAGTCAAGGCCATGGCAGAAGGTGGCTATTTTTGGGCCCTGTGTTTGATACACTGCATAAACCTGGTTGTGCAAGCCTTTATAAAAAAAAGAAGATATATTCAGCAACATATTGACCACCTGATGATAAATCTGCACTCATTTCAGCTATTCTTTTAATGCCCAGAGGCAGTTGCGGATTATTTCATCATGGTAACAGAGTACCAGTTAAAGCCCTGATACAGGAGGTGCCAACATGTTGAAATTTAACCTATTATATGTTGCAATGTCTGTGTGAGCAGCTAAGCCAGATCAATGACTATGTCACTCTAAGAAAAAGGGGATGCAATTGGGAAAGATATGACCATGGATGCAGGCAAATGGGGCCTAGTCACCTGCATGACACAGATGGTGCTCCTTTTTGCAGTTTTAATGCGGGAAGTTAGCAAGTAGGACAGTACAATGGGGCAAGTGATCCTTTTGTTGCATCTGCTATAGGAGCAGCTAAAGAAGGTGTCTGGAAGTGTTGCACTCGGATGTGTGAATGAAAAACTCAGAAGTGCATGCCTTGGCTAAGAGCCTAAGCGATCTCTTGACTTGTAGTGCAAGGCTGCACAATGACAATATCAAGTCCAAAGAGTACATCCGTTACACCCCACTTGATCCATGCTACATGAAACTTCTTCCCACTTTCATTCCTTTTTCTGAAGGGGTTGTTTCAAAATACAAGAGGTGGATTGTTGAGCACTCTGCAGTTCTGGGGTGCCACCTTCAACTTCCAGAGATGGCAGTCTTGTGTCACAGAAGCCTACACCAGAAACAAGAACACTGGCAACAACAGCAGCAGAAGAATCAGGCCCAACCTCTGCATTGGCTTGGTTTCAAGTGGCAGGTCTTAAGTCCAGTGCAGAGGCAAAGGCAAAAGAGGCTGAGCAAGTGGCAGCACCAATGACTCTTCTGAGGATGTTCCAGGAGTATCTGGAGGACCCAAAGTCATGAGGCATGTGGATTAAAACCCATTGGTGTGTTGGTATGAGAAGATATAGCAATTGCCACAGTGCAGCATGCTGGCAATAAAGTATTGGGATTGTCCTGTAGCCAGTGTGTCTGCTTAACATGTGTTCAGTGCAGCTGGCACAGTTGTTACAGTGAGAAGGACCAGTCTCTTGCCTCAAAACATATAGAGATTAACCATGATCAAATGAACCAGCATGTTATACCACGTGATTCCACTGTTTCCAAAACACCACCAGAGGATGAAGATGATGAGTGGTCAGCATCAAGTGTGTTTGCTGACCAACTTCTGGGTGAACCACCTGAGTTTGAGGATGAACTCTACTTCCAGGACTGAGTATGCCTGTGCCTTCATAGAACATTTTGATTATTTCTCATTGAACTTATTTCTTTCTTTCCCTTTCTTTCTTTATTTCTTTGCAAAAAAAATAGGCAGTGGGACATCGTTTGTGTTTGGTTTACGCTGCCCCACCACTTATAATATTCACATATATGGCCAGATTGGAGTTGGATCCATGTGCAGTGTAGAAGCTCCCACATTTCCTTCAGGACAGTCACAACACTGCCTGCCACCCACGCATGCCACTGCCTTACCTTTTTTTATTTTTTCTAGCAGGGCTACCCCAGAAGATCATTGATTAAAAATCTGCCAGTGCCAATGCCAAATCCCAATGTTTTGCTACCATCAAAGAGGAAATAATATTTTGTATCAGCCACCGTGCTTGGATTGGAAGAGGTAACTAGTACTAACTAATGCACCAATGGATGGTGATATATTGAATGATTGTGAGTGATGATTGATGATGTATGTGGTGGCTGACAGTGAGGGGGGATTTCGATAAATTTAAATTGGTAAACTCGATTTCGATGATTTACAATGTTTTGGGGCTGATGGGTGATCTTTTTTTTTCCTGAAAGGTATTGGCATTTCAAACTTAGTGAAATTGACCTGCAAGCTCCACTCGTCAAAAGTTGTTGGCTCCTCCGAAATTATGTCAGAAATATGACTTGCCAACAATGGACCATACAATTCCTTAAAGTAGGAGAGCCAGATGTCAGGAGAGATATAAGACTCCAGGTGAGATGCGCGGTTCTGATCACCACAGGAAACTAGGAGCCAGAACCGTTTTGAATCATGGACGGTAGCTGCCTCAAGTAAATTGCTCCATAGCCCCTCTTCGTACTCGAATTTACTTTTATTGCAAGTAGAAGCATAATGACGTCTAGCAATGATGATGCCTGATCTGTCCTTGGTCTTTAGCGCAATGGCCAAAGTATTTTTGGCCTCCCTACACCTCTTGTTGAACCATTTAGTATGTGGTCGAATACAGGAAATAGTCAGTGGCCTTGAACGTTTAGTAAACAGCTCTTTCAAAGTAGAAAAAAGGTCCAAATGAAGAGGCAATATTTCTAATGGAGCCAGAATAAGGTTGGTATCAAATAACTGGTGAGAAGAGGTTAGGGCACGCAATTTTCCTTGAAGCTTGTTTGATTGCACAAAGGAGTCCCACCTGACTGTACGCCTATTACTAGACAGCTCCATGGCAGTAGAGGAGACAGGAGGAAGTGCGACCCCTACTAGGAGAGAACTCTTGTATGTGATCTGGAGGGGAGCATGATCACTAGTATGGGGAAGACCCACCTCTAAGTCTAGAATATGGTGCCATAGTCTTAAGTCAAAGAGGATATAATCCAGTTTGTTACTATATGAGCCCCTGAAGAAGGTTGGTCTGGCCGGAATGTCCGCTGGAAAGCGGCCATTACCCAAACGAAGGCCATGGGATATCATGAGGTCCACTATCTGTGAGGCCCTAACGCTTGGTTTGTATGAATTTTGCTGGGTAGAATGAAAAGTCACAGGAGGAGGGATATTCCATACACTATCTTCAGACTGCATGACCTCTATGTGATCTGCATTAAGTTCAAGTAGAACGTTAAAGTCACCAGCTATTATGATATGATATTTGAGGCGAAGGTCTGAGATTAAGATATTCAGTAGCTCGACAATGGGAGATCGGTGATTTGAGGGTCCCGGTCTGCTATAAATATTTAGACAAAGGACAGGAGTGCCTGAGGCTGGGTAGATAGCAACGGCCAAAATATCATGGGAATCCACATATATCTCCTTTGTGCCACTCCCCTCTATAGATTTTACCCATGTGATTAAACCCCCTGCCGCCCTGCCAGCTAAAGATGGCTTAGCAGGCTTGAAAAAGGAACTATACCCTTGTTTGTATGTACAATGCGTTGCCCATGTTTCCTGGAACATGCAGACGTTAAAATTTCCAACGAGTGCCCCCCACTCAGTGTCAACAAGTTTGCTGTTAATGCCAGCCACATTCCAGGATAAAAGTTTTGCTGTGTGCTGGACACAAGAAATGTTTGAGTTCATGGTAGTATCAACTTGGACGTAACTGGCAACGGGGTTCGCCTTAAATAAACTTGTGGAATTATTAATAGTTCCAGGTTGTGAGTCCGATAAAAGAAGAGAGGCTGGGCAAGGTGAATTAGATGGAAAGTTCATGGCTGCTGTGGCTGTGCAAAGGTTGGTGAAACATAGTCAGTCAATATCCGAGGTAGCCCCAGGATCATGGGTTAGTTGGGCCCTTGAAGCAGGGCGAAAACAGAACTTAGGGGCCAAATCAGGGAGTGGATCTCTCTGGACCTGATGGCCTGTTGGTCTTATGTCTTGAGTAGTTGTAAAATGGTTCGGGGCCAAATTGGCTGATCTAGTGGAAGGATTCACACGCATATAGCTAGCAGTAGGACAGCTAGCTGAAAGAGTAATTGCTGAGGACTTCCTGCGTATAGACCGTGCTTCCATTTCCATGAGGCCTGCTACCAAATGTGGGCTTTTAAGACTAAGTGTTATAAAGTCACTAGGACCAGAGAGACCAGGGGAACCATTAGATCGCTCGACAGATACAATGTCATCATAGATGATTGAGCCACAACCCCTGGTATGTCTCACCCAGTGCAAGACCTTGTTTGTTAGTGAGGCTTTGTCTTCTCTCACGTTTGGAGGCAAAGGTGGAACATTGCACATGTATATGTAGTTGTTGCTAATTAATTTATGATTATGGTATAAAGCTTTGGTAGTATCCCATTTGAAGGGAACATTAGGAAGGAGAGGGGTAGTTCTTCCAAAAGAGGACGTAAGCTGTTTTGCAGGACACTGATCGTCTATGGGACCTGCAGCACAAGCTAGTGGCAGAAGAGGCCCGTTTGGAAAAACGCCTTTTGCAGGTGGTTGCTTGGTAGGCAAAAGGTTTGAGTTAGGCTCGCTAATAGGGGAAGGATATTTGCTTTTAAGAAGGTTGGTGATTTCAAGCAATAATGCTCTCAACTCGCTAACTTCAGACTTAAGGCTACACACCAATGTGAACAAATCATTTTGTAGAGGAGGACTCACTGTACATGGCAGAGCTGAGACGGCTGGTTGCTGATTGTCCGAATCAATGGATGCCAGCGGAGAAAAACGATTAGAGCATAAAATTGAAGGGTGAGGTGTACAAGCTCTAAGAGCATCTACATCAGAATAGGGTGTAGGGAGGGCAATAGGATCTTGACAAGGCAACGACTGTTGGAGTGGTTGGTGAGATGAGGCGACAGAATGAGAGTTAACAACAGTATGTGAACTAGATGTTAGAAATGGAATAAGCGTGCCAGATTTTGAGCCCTTTCGACTAGGCTTCTCCTTGTTGTTTAGAATCTGTTCTACCTCTTCTATTAAATCGTCTATTTCCTTGGCGACATGGCTAGTGTGGGGTAACATAGTCTTATTGATTTTGAGTATTTTGGATTTGCCAGAGCCTAAAGTCGGGCTGTCTTTGGCCTTACGCTTCCCCATTGGCGAATGGTACTATGTCACAATATAGAGGAGAGATTGGGGTACTTCCCTATGCAGAAGGGGCAATTGCCGTGCCTTAGGACCAAGAGGGGTGGCCCAGCCCGGCCTCCTTCGGCCTCTGACGGGCACGGACGGGCCCGGCCTTGGCCCGGGCTTGGCCCGGGCGCGCCCGCGCGCGTCCCGCGAGCGGGAGCGCAAATGAAGAATTTAAAGGGCTCCTGCCCTTTAGCTCCGGTGCTCCGATGTCAGCCCCCAGGTGAGGAGAGTCAGGACAAACCAACAGCGCAACCCGCGTCCCCGCGAGCGGGAGCGCAAATGAAGAATTTAAAGGGCTCCTGCCCTTTAGCTCCGGTGCTCCGATGTCAGCCCCCAGGTGAGGAGAGTCAGGACAAACCAACAGCGCAACCCGCGTCCCCGCGAGCGGGAGCGCAAATGAAGAATTTAAAGGGCTCCTGCCCTTTAGCTCCGGTGCTCCGATGTCAGCCCCCCAGGTGAGGAGAGTCAGGACAAACCAACAGCGCAACCCGCGTCCCCGCGAGCGGGAGCGCAAATGAAGAATTTAAAGGGCTCCTGCCCTTTAGCTCCGGTGCTCCGATGTCAGCCCCCCAGGTGAGGAGAGTCAGGACAAACCAACAGCGCAACCCGCGTCCCCGCGAGCGGGAGCGCAAATGAAGAATTTAAAGGGCTCCTGCCCTTTAGCTCCGGTGCTCCGATGTCAGCCCCCCAGGTGAGGAGAGTCAGGACAAACCAACAGCGCAACCCGCGTCCCCGCGAGCGGGAGCGCAAATGAAGAATTTAAAGGGCTCCTGCCCTTTAGCTCCGGTGCTCCGATGTCAGCCCCCCAGGTGAGGAGAGTCAGGACAAACCAACAGCGCAACCCGCGTCCCCGCGAGCGGGAGCGCAAATGAAGAATTTAAAGGGCTCCTGCCCTTTAGCTCCGGTGCTCCGATGTCAGCCCCCAGGTGAGGAGAGTCAGGACAAACCAACAGCGCAACCCGCGTCCCCGCGAGCGGGAGCGCAAATGAAGAATTTAAAGGGCTCCTGCCCTTTAGCTCCGGTGCTCCGATGTCAGCCCCCCAGGTGAGGAGAGTCAGGACAAACCAACAGCGCAACCCGCGTCCCCGCGAGCGGGAGCGCAAATGAAGAATTTAAAGGGCTCCTGCCCTTTAGCTCCGGTGCTCCGATGTCAGCCCCCCAGGTGAGGAGAGTCAGGACAAACCAACAGCGCAACCCGCGTCCCCGCGAGCGGGAGCGCAAATGAAGAATTTAAAGGGCTCCTGCCCTTTAGCTCCGGTGCTCCGATGTCAGCCCCCCAGGTGAGGAGAGTCAGGACAAACCAACAGCGCAACCCGCGTCCCCCCACTCATTTTTCTCGTTCCTCAGAGACCAGACCAGTCACTTCCGTTCCTACACACAAATCTATACAAAATACTCAAATTATGTTTCTCTATTTGTTCTTCAACAGCATTGCACTACACAGGCCTAGCTCGCATGGTGGACAGAGTTGCTCAGAATCAGGAGAAGGAGGATGAGGATGGAAGGACTCAGGGTGCGACTACCTCAACAGCTAGGGTGGAAAAGACTCTGAGGCCTACTACTCACTCAGCTTTGTGGACTGGATAGAGTTGTGTGTTAATTATGGAAATGCTGCTGAGTGTATGCTTGCTTCATTGCTGACTTAAACATGAAAATCCTCTTTATGTTCTTGCTCTGCCCCTGAGTCTTCTTGGTACACTCCTGACTCATGAATCTTACCTTGCTTCTGTTTGTCCTTCTCCTTTACTCTATAATATAGTTATTGTTTTTTAATATGTAGGCCTTCTCTTAGCCCTTTTCTGCATGAAAAAAAACTTGGTGAAAGTTCAACACTCCAACCTACCTACCTACCAAACAGGTTCAGCCAGGCACCCAAGAGTGACTGACACTCCAAGAAGAATGGAGATCCACCGCCGAATTTGGCAACACAGTATCAGTTTCCTTCTAACAATCATATATTTTTTTTTAATTGGTGGGTTAAATTCAATCTTCCAAAATAAACCTAGAAGACATATTGTTTAGAGATATGCTATATCTTTTGGGTGTCTCTGGAACAGAAGTACTGTTTGCAATGTATTTAAGTGAACTGTGTCTTACTTATCCCTTTATCGTTTCCTTCCACAGCAGAATGATGATGGTGTGCTGCTCAACACCCTGATGATTATTTTGTTGTGGTTTCTTTTGTGTAGTGTTTGTCTTTGTCCCACCCTTGCTGGGATGAATGTGGTGAAAGCAGCACCAGCTCACTGCTTGACCTTCTATTACCTGAGCAATATTCCACCCCGGCCCCATCAACATCGTCATTAAAGCCTTATGTTGTTAAAACGCTTAACCTTGTCCAAACACCCCTGACTCTGAGCCTACTTCTCCTGACTTGAAGATTTCATTTCCTAAGTTAACTTTGTGAATACTAGCTCCCCATTGCTCAGAAGAAGTTGGTCTTCTAGTTTTTATCATCATATCAGGGCTTCTTTGTTGTGTGTCAAATACTGTCATTGTGGTAGTCTGGTCTCAATCTTCGAAAATCATAATAAATGTCCCACTAACTCTATTTATCTTTTAATCTAGTTGACAGTGATTTATAACCCTTTGATTAGTCCTGCAGTTGGAGTTTGCATAGGTGAGGGTGGCACCTTGTGTCTTTCCTGTTAGCATTCTGGTGTGCTACTACCATCACCCCTTAAGATGCCACCTTGTGAAAGATTCTGCAGTAAGAAGAGTGAGGAACTATTAACCCTCACTCATCTATTCAGGATAGAGAATAACTATGGATTGAAGTGAACTTGTTTAGTTAGTAATCAACTTCTACTGAAGAAGATGTTGTTTGTGTGTATCAAGGATTTAGTGGGCAAAATAGGCAATGACAATCATCTCCTAGTGATCAATATAGTTACAGAAGGCAGTAGAGCAAGGGTATAAGTCAATGACATACACTTTTGTAGGAGATTTAAAAAAGGGGCTACACTGAAAAACAGAAGTGCAAACTAAGACACCGAAATAAACAGAGGAGGCATAAATCAAGTTAAATAAATTATCCCATTTTATTTTTACAAAGGAAGAAAGGAAGAAATAAGGAAGCAAAGGGAAAAATAAATGAAAATACAAAAAGTCACAAAAAAATGGAAAAAAATAAATAAATACACAGGCACACAAACACACACTAATAAAATAAATAAAAATGAGTGGTAGATTAATTAGGAGGGCAGAGGATTGAAAAGATAAGAAAACTTTTAAAAAACAGGCCCAGCACCATGAACAGAGAAAGAAAACAAGATGGCCGTGCTCATGTGAACCAAGTACTGCTGTTTGTGTGCTATTTTGAATGCAAGGACGTACCTCACGTTGCACTTGACATAAAACCCAATAGGAACAGGTGGGATGGGGAAACACCACCCACCTGGAGAACTCTGCATAACGTAGCAGAAATATTTTACTACTCCATGGAGTCCTGCGTAGCGTGACTCTGCAAACTCTGCCCAGGCCTACTCACCATGCACTAGTTATGGAGAGCACTTGGGATGCAAATGAAGATAGCAGACAGCAGGCTAGCACATAGGGCAGCTCGGACAATGGTGGTTTCGCCTGGTGACACAGCAATCCTCTGACCCTTTGTGGAACCAGCATCAGGGAGCTGCAGACAGCAGGGCAAAAAACAGAACAGCAGTCTAGTTGAGTCCTTTAAGCAGCAGTTAACAGACAGCAGGGCAACAAATAGTAAGCACTTCTGATGAGTCCTTTAAGCAGAGCTATAGTCCCTCTGACAGATGTTCTGTTCCAGCTCTAAAAATGCTCTACAAACATGGGGTCAGGGCCCCTGTACTTATTCTTAAAATGTATTTGTTCAAGGGTTGACTTCAAAGGAACCCTTTCAAGTGTAACACAACCTATTTAAATCAAGCCATGGCTCTAGACATCAGTAGAGGGTAAATCAGCCCTTTGTGTGGGGGCAGGACACAGCCTGTATAAATGCAAGTGTGCCCCACCTCCCTCTTTCCCAGCCCATTAACACTATCAGTATGCAGATGGATGCAGGTGCCACTCCTGTCACAATCAGCCCCTCCTGCGTTGTGGCTGTCTGGAAAGTATGCACAGAGTGTAGCTGTCACTCTGCCCTAGACGTGGATTGGAGTCAGACTGCAAAACACTAGAGTTATAAGCACAGGGAAGTGCCCACTTTCTAAAATTAGCATTTCTACAATAGTAATGTGAAATTCAAATACACCAGTAAGCATGATTTCTCACTACCATTCCAAACATGCCAATCATGCCCACGCTACTCCTTCCACATCAGAAATTACCACCTAAAAACATATAAGGGTATTCCCAAATACAACCTATGTGAGGAGCAGCCCTCACAGTAGTGAAAAACAAAATCAGCTGTTTGTCACTACTAGGACATGTAAAACATAAAATTACATGTCCTACTTTTTACATACACAGCACCCTGCCCATAAGGCTATCTAGGGCCTGTCTTAGGGGTGACATAGGTGTAGTGAAAGGGGAATTTAGGCCTTGGCAAGTAGTTTGAAATGCCAAGTCAATGTGACAGTGATCTGTTATTGTAGGCTCTTAAGTGGCAGGCCTGAGACAGGTTTGAAAGATTACTTCGGTAGGTGGCACAATCAGTGCTACAGGCCCACTAATAGCATTTAAATGAACAGGCCCTGGGTATATGGTACACCACTTTACAAGGGACTTACAGGTAAATTAAATATGGCAAACAGATGTAATCCAACCATACCAACTTTTAGGGGAGAAAGCACATGCACTTTAGCACTGATTAGCAGTGGTAAAGTGCCCAGCGCCCTAAAGCCAACAAAAAGAGGGTCAGAAAATAGAAGGAGCAAGGTAAGAAGTTAGGAGATATCCCTGCAGATAGGGCCATTATCAACTATAATCATGGACTTATATATTTGTTTTTTATTGACCTATAATTTGCAAATTTACGCTGTAGGTTAGATCTTTATCATTCATAATTTAAGTAATTCTTCTTCCTCACCTATTTTTTAAATCCTATTTGCAATAGTGATGCCATGCATATCAGCTTTTAGGGCATTCCAAAATATTGAATGGGGGCATGCCAAGGTTATGGTCAAGAACATGGGTGTATGCAACTGGCACTATTGTCTCTTGAGTAATTAGTCATAATTACCACAAAAGTACTCACAATTAGGCATAACTGTGTGAGAAGCTTAATTCAGCATTTACCTCTATTGTCTTATTGTGAAATGCACCCATGGGTCCAAAATGGGTCCAGAAAAGAATTTTGCGGTAAGAAAATAACAGTAAATACTGCAAGACATGGACAGCAGGATTCAAACACAATCCAGGTTGGGACTCTAGGCCCCAGTGTGCCTAGAGCTAGGAATAGGAAGTGCCATCTCTGCAGGGTGGAAGAGGAGGAGCCCTGTCACCCACACGCTATATGGTGCCATAAGGATTCCTGAAGTGAATGCCCCGCCTGCCTTACTGATTAATTAGTGTCATCTGGCATGACTTTGCGTCAGTTTACTATCTGTGTCACTAATTTTTTTGCACCTATTTTTTTATCTGTTAGTGGCAAACCGAAAGTGTCCAACCACCATTTGGTTGTAAGGAAGGAATTCAAATCTTCGAGACTCCATGCAGCGTCAAAAGTTACTCTTCTAGTAATTGATGACTTGATTATTGAGGTTGAAGATATGCTCAGTAATGGGAGTCCGATTTCAGCCACATCTGTACCCAGGAGAGGAAAACTAAGATCACACAATTTTATAAGGGGATGAGCACTGGGTTGGGTACTTATACTTATGATACAGTTTCACCTGGGTCTATAACCAATGTGTAGAATTAGGCAAGCCCTTGAGACAAAGTCACAGCACCTGTTCTACTTTAACCTACCATCACAAGTGCCCCCCACTGAACCGTGGCAACATTGTACCAAGGCTGCAGAGTTCCACCACTGTCCTCACCTTCCCAGGGGTCTGCCCACGCTGACCCAACAAGCCATAAGGACATTGATTGCTTGGATGATATTAAGAACTGGGTCATGCACCTTAGCACTGAACTTAAGGTCATCAAAGAAGTAGTCCTGTCTTGGAATACAAGGCTGTTGGATATTGGAATCAATTATGGTTTAATTGTAAAGCTAAGGGAAAGAGATCTAACCTTTAATACTTCTGGTGTTAATGTTCCACCCTCTCACTTAACCAGTTATCCTAGATTGGGACAGTAGCATTGGAAATCCATACTAATGGTAATTATCCATCTCTTTTCACTCATGCAGCCCCTATGCCCCCTCAGACCACTGATAGAAACCCTGCTCTATTCTTTCTTTCTACAAAACAAGGGGTCTCCGAAACTGGGTGGGCACACTAGCAGTGACATACCCCACATGGGCAATTTTAGTGCCCCCCTCCATTCTCAGGATGTGAGACCCAGACTGGCTACCGCCACACATACTCACACAGAGGTCACTACTGGGGCCCCATCAGTACACCTGCTGGTACTATACCCAGGAGATTTTCCCCACAGGGGCGACTTTTTAGATCTTTCACCCAACTGTGCTCCGTATGTGGTAGTTCTAGGGGATGTACCCCCGAACAGATCAAATACTTACGAGGGATACCCACAATTTAAGAATAAAGTGTCCCAGTTATCCATGAGGGTAGGAGTCAACACAAACATTCATACACAGATAAACATGGTTAGTAGAGTGGAGAAGGTGGGCTGTGGCCCCAAGTTGTTTAAGGGTGACTGTGTTGCGATGAATTTTAATAACAGGCTGTTGCAAGGATTCTGGCTTTCGCCCAGGGCACAAAGGGACCAGGCATTAGGTTGTATTCTCTAGGCTTCTTTTAGAAGCCTGCGTTTGGACCTGGGCTGACTGATCCGCATCAATCCTGGAAGGCCCTAGGTCCCCAAATTCAAAACACAAATTAAGCTCAGTAGGGAAAAGCCTGTTCTTTCTGCCCCTTAAGAAAGGAATCCCTTAAGGATGACGCCTGTGAGCAGTTAGTCTCTGTCAGTGATTCTAAGGATGGTGTTGCTTACTGGAGAACATTAAATCACTCTTTTCAGCTAAGTACAACATGTCAAATCTGGCCATGGTGATTGCTGTAGATAAATGGTATGAACATTTCTCCCACATCTATTCTTTTGGGGTGAGGTCTGAATGAGTCACCCCTATCATTGGTATGAAGGAGGTTAGCGCCTCTCATATACATACACAGGAGGTTAGTGTTCCTCCCCTTACCTTCTCTATCCCAGAAGTCACTTTAGCCCTTAAAAAGGCCCCTGGCCCAGATGGCACACCAGCCGACCTCTTTAAGATCAACGCAGCTATCTGGGCACGTTTGTAGACTAATATCTTAAATGTTGCACTGTCATCAGGCCCCTTAGCTCCTGGTTTCAATCCATCATCATACTAGTATTCAAGAAGGGTGGTTGAGGGGACCTAAAATGTTACAGGCCCGTACACTTATTGACACACAGTTAAGGTCCTAGGCAGGTGGTCCTTAAGAGGCTGTCTGTTTGGGCTGAGGATAAGAATATCATTACAGACTCCCAGTATGGGTTTAAGCCCTGTTTGGGTCTAATGACCAATGTCTGAACTTGCATGTTGTGGTCCAGAAATATACAGTGGCCAAAAGGGGAACACTTTTTTGGGATTTATGGACCTGTCCTCAACCTTTGACTGGATTAATCATTCAAAGTTGTGGTCTTTGTTTTTATCTTTAGGAGTAGAGCATTAATCGGTGTCCTTTCTGGCAGTCCTCCGTATGGACATGTCTGCCTCATTTAGACTCAGGAAGGACGGTGCATTTTGACCCCCTTTTTTTTCAACATGTATAATAATGGTCTAGAGGCTTCATTGCTGAGAGTGCAAGGTGATCCCCCTCTGGCGAGTACCTGGCTTTACCAGTCATCCTATATGCAGACAATGCTGCCCTTATGTCAAGGACAGCACTAGACCTTTAACCACAGTTCGACTCTTATGTTAAGTTAATGAAAGACATGGCTCTCTCTGTGAATGCTTCAAAATCTTTTGTGATGATTTTGGGTATAAAACCCACCAAAACTAAAAACCATTCCAGCATCAATGCTAAGATGACTCAAGTCCACTCTTTCACCTACCTAGGCATTTTGTTTAATCATAAGTTCTCTTGGGGCCCCTCTTTCCTCTTGTAAAGGCTTACGCTAACTAGATTATGTGGCTTGATCCTGGATTTTAGTTCCTCTATATATACTTTGGATCACATCTATAACGCGAAGTGCGTCTCTGAAAACTTGTTATGATAATTACATCTGGAGTTACTGGGACTGTGGCCCCATTCAGATAGAGGAAAATATGTTTGTTAGGCACGGCTGGGGATAACTCAATGCTCCAGCACATTTGCTGCACATGAGGAACTTGGCCTTAGATACATCTCAGACACCATGAAACTCAGACCCCTATTATATTGGCTCTCAATATGGTATAAGAGTGAGACTAAACTTAATAGGCTCATAGTTAGGCACTGCCTTGCCTTGGATAACTCTAAGGCACTGCTGTGGCTGAGCTATATTAAAGCTGAATTCACAGCTGCGGGTCACCCCAGCATATTCAAACATCCAGAGGAACTTGTAAGGCTGATCCGCCATGGGTTAAACAGCATATCCTACAATGCCTCTCTGTTACCAGGGAAGGTGTTGAAATGCGGAAACTAGTTGTCTGTGCATATTGTCTGACAAAAACAGCCAATTCTATCGAGCCGTACCTGACCTAAGTTACTAATGTTTATCATCACCAACTTTTATCTAGGTTTAGCTTTTACTACTTTCTCCCACTAATTACCTTTCCTAAAGGCCGGGCTGCTGATGGAACCTTAGGTCCGTGTGACTGTGATAATAGGGCAGCCTAGACCATCTCCCATGTGGAAACGTTTTGCACTTTATACTCTATCCCTAGGAGAACGTTTTTAGTACCTTTATTAAGGGTGGCTCATTTTAAGGAAGTAAGGCCTGCAATGTTGTTCCTTTTTATGTTGGGGGAGCTTTGTACTTGTGTATACATGGGCCATTTTTTAAGTAGTATGGTCAAGCTGTGAGGGGCTTGGCCATAATCTTGGTATATTGTGTCCCAGAGGATTTTATCTGTTACCAGAAATTAATCACCATAAGGATTAATACTGTTTCACAACATACTTATATCTTAACTGTTAAGCAATGCGTATCTTCTTTCAAAGGGTAACATGTATGACCATGCATGATTTTCTGTGATTTTATAAGATTTTTAAGCATCTTTTATGATTATGTGTTTTAGCCGAATAAAGAATTTAGCTATTTTATATACAGGACATGAACAGTAGTAGTAGCTAGCAGCTGCTCGCTCTTATTTTCTTCTTCCTGGACGTCTGATGTATAATTTTTGACCAAATTACTCTTAATTACTCAAGCTTGCACAATCAAGTAATTTCACTAATTTCGCATCACAAGACTAATGTGTAATTACTGAAATTACTTTGATTACTCCAGCCTAACGAAAATTTCCGTCAAGGCATATTATCCAAATCTATTAATAGTGAATTATGGCCAGAAATTATCATAGGGCATATTTCAGCATTGGCCGATGAGATCATATTACCTCAAATAAGGGTCTATGCGTCAGTAATGCCCATGCATAGGTGAAAAATAAGTAAACTCATTTATGTTTCCCTTCAGCAACCTCCATAAGTCTCTACATCCATATACTTGCACGAATCTCTTCATTGCAGTAGGTACTATGCTCATTCTTGAGGTAGTTAATCGATTGGTTGAATCCAGTTAAAAGCACCAGTCTATACCATTTTGTCCAACCAAATAGCTAGCTCGAGGGAGAGAGAATTGAATACGTGAGGATCATCAGTGTTGGGCTTATAAACAACACAAATAACAAATTTGCGTTTTTCATTGTGAAACTGTATGGCAATCCACCTGCCCTACTCATCGGGTATGGTTTGTTGTGTTATATGCAGCAAGTGTACCAGACAGACTAATCGATATCTGTTGCAAGTTACACGATATGAAATTAAATCCAGTTTGCTTCAATACTTTTCTACCTTTGTATGAAATATCGGATTCAAACAAGTAAACTACCTGTGGTTTTTGTGTGGACACAGATTCACAAACTGATGCCCACTTGAGAAGTAAGAGTGAAGGATGGGTTGATGCAGCACAACAATGGATGAGCTCCTGCTTTTAAACTTTAGTGCAGTCACAGCAACATTGTATTTCCATGTTTATAACATGCCATATATTCAGAGAGACAGCATTCCAGAAAATATTGCTAAACTTACTAGCCCACTTATTCTTATCTATTTTCATAAAGCCTATCATTGCGGAATAAATGGTGTCATTACACATAAGCCTTTATTCTGTGTTGCTCTGCCTAACCATATTTTCCTTTCTTTGTATTTGTAAGGCCACTCCACCTCTTCCATCCATCTGTAAAGTGTTTACATCTGTGCTATGTGGTAATGAAAAATAAAGCTCACCCATGGGGAAAAACAGCCCCTGAATTGAAGTCGAGAACAAACTGCACAGGTCAGGTATGTCATCCCCTACTACTCCTGTTGTATAACAGTATAATTTAACCCTTTTATGTGTCATTTTGGTCTAACACCGATACGCGCGTCGGCGCTAGCAAAGTGAGGACTGGAAAACTTACCCGCATGTAAAGAAAACACAAGGGACACTAAGAAGGTTTTTTTATCAAAAGATATTTTCATTTTTATGGAAAGGTTTCAATTGTGCAAATCATGAATCAGAGTACATTGACTGTGTGCTGAAGGATTTTATCATCGCTTGTACAATAATGAAGATGGGTATACTTGTTTCTTGATGTCATCTTCTTCCTGTGGTACCTGATGGTTTTTAACATGTTTTGGTAAGTCAGTTATAAATGACGTATGACTGAGGAACGATTGTGATATGCATGAGAGTGCATTGAAGTGTTAAAGTGCTTTGTGGAGAAAGGTTGGTGGTTCCTTGTTATATAGAATTAGATGATATTATGATGTATGAGTATGTGTTTTATGATTTCACACTATCTTCCATAAATGAGTAGACAATCTGTGGCCAATACGTGGAAAATATATTGAAAAGACAAGAGTGCAAACATATATAAACAATTTAATACTATATTGTTGGTTCTTGGTTCAATGTTTATGCTATGAAAATGTAATACTATTGGATCTATATGAATGCAAATAAATAGAGAGGGCTTCCGCCGCCTCATGTTCTGTTCCTGTCAGGGCCCATCTTTCTCCCTTTAGTATTTTGCAAACTCAAAACATACTTTCCACAATTCTGCCAATGTTGTGTGCAATTGCCTGAACAGAAGTTTGAGTTTTGGACTGCTCTAATTTAATCTTGCTATAATATACTTGAATCTCCTTCAGTATGTGTGTATTAGTTGATATATTTCACCTAAGGAGTCTTATAGTTATAATCAACCAAACATCGAATTTCCCAAGATATAGCAGAGCTAGACACCCCCTAATAGAGAGAGAGAGAGAAATATTAGTGCTGCCATTAGATGCCACTTTCCGCTTCCATTATTGCTGTGAGAAAATCAGGAAAAACAGTTTTCCTTCAAACATGTTTCATTAAATTCCAGAAGTGATATCATTTTTCACAGGATAAAATCACCTTAGAGCACACCACAATTCCTAAAATTAATGTGGTACTGTCAACAAATGATTTATATTGTGACATAAATGTATCATTACCCTTTATATGTGCTCCTGTTTATGACCCTTAAAACCTGGCATACAATACAATGCATTTCGACGGAGACCATGTCCCCGAGTCCTGTAATAGCTGTCACAACATGTTGTCCATGTTGTGGTCAGCCAATCACATGCCACATCGGGTTTGGGTGTGCTCATCTTGGCTTTTATTTTATTTTAAATTATTTTTCAGGCTGCAGGGACTATGTCCCTTGGTCATGTCTGCCACAACATATATTTCAGGTTGTAGCCGGCGAATCAGAATTGACTTATACTTGAGAATAATTAACACATACAAGTTTATTCTTCCATAAATTATTGATTGCATTAATATCAACAGAGACATTATGATTCTTACAACCACTGAATACCATTAAATTGAGCCTCATATCTACTAAATGTGGGAGATTCCAGAGTTATGCTTCATGTTCTGCATGTTAAGGGCTACACTCTTTACTACAGAGGTTATCGAAAATTGGGTCTAGATGTACTTCATTGAATACCTTTAGGTATGAAAAGCATATTGCAAACTGTCACATTCATTGGATAATTTAATCAGTGATGTAATTTGATCTGTCATCAGTGATGCCATTAATGATTTCATTTAACATGTCATGTGATGCAATACGCAATGTCATAAGCAGTCCTCATCCACATAACATCTGAGAAATTTCATATATTTGGGGGTGGGGCTTCATTATTCTAACTCCAGTACTACAAACTTTGGGGAATGCATACTTGGAAAGGGGGCAGAGAGAAAGTTGTCATGTCTCAATGTATTTATTTATAATTGGCAAAATTCTGTAAAAATAAATATGTATAAGGTACAAATAATGAAACATTATATCGTTGATCATGTTTTATTTATATTTATTTCCTTTAATAACTTTATACAGCTCAATAACATCCAAAAGCTCCCTGGTGGTAAAAGGAATTGCAAAAGACAAGAGCACTCTCAAAAGCTGGCCAAACAGAATAAAATAAGCCTTAGCAAATTAAAAAAGGTTCTCAGAATCAATCTAACAATCAGATAAGAATCTGATTTCCAAAGGAAAAGAGTTCCATATTTGAGGAATCAAGTGACAGAAGGAAGGGTACCACCTCATGCCTTCTTAGCCTTCTAAACTAAAAACAGAGGATGAGCAGATCAAAGGGTGTGAGTGGATGTACAAGGGATTACTATATTCTTCAGTTCAGATCCCTCTAGGCCATAGAAAATCCTATGGGCAGTACAGAGGGTCTTGAACAGCATATGTGTTCAATAGGTAGCCAATGTAGAGAGAGGCCTCCAAAATATGATGAAATTATCCATTTTGAATGAGCTATAGCTTGATGAGTAAATATCCTTGACGACCCACAAAAAGACTGTTACAATATTTTTAATGTTGTTTAAGAGAGGATCTCTCTAATATATTGCATTTTAATAGACATTAAAATACAATGTTATTAGAGGGAGTAGCTAAAATGGATAGCAACTAAATACTTTCAGATGGTCACAAGATTTTGCCCCAGTAAGCTAGGTTATTGTGATGAAATAGGAGTTCTGCTGTGCCTGCAATAAGGTTTAAAAGCTGGAGCTCATCCATTGTTGTACAACAATCAATCAATCCTTCAATCATATTGCTGAATTGGAGGAAAGCTAATAGAGTCTGATGATGAGCTGAGTACCATCAGGATGTGAAAGTGCTTTAAACTGAAATGACTGAAGGGGTTATAAGGGATGTGTGTAAGTGAAGAAAGCTTGAGATGACAGTGAGGAACCCTGTGAGACTTCACAGTGGATGGGTGGTTAGTCCCAAAGGAATGTTGACAATGAATTATAACATCTTGATTTGATTACTCAAGACGGATTTAAGACATATATGGCCCAAACTATGTCGAACATTTCAAGTCCACGTTCAATGAAAATGGCATGATCAACCATAGCAACAGTAGCCAAAAGGATCAGAACTGTAGTAATGCTGCCAAACTGTATTTGCTGTATTTCTTCTATTGCCAGGAGGATGGATTCAGTGCTCCAGACTGGCTAAAAACCCAGTTACTATTTGTTTAATATGTTAAATTCAACAAGAAATGTTGATAGTAGTGATGCAACAACTGTCATCAAGATTTTTGTGTGGGCTGGAAAGAGCATAACGAGGGGCTTATCTGCAGAGCTGTGTCAAAAAAACATTTTTTTTTAAATAACAATTTGGAATTTTTCAGAGGCAGGTAATCATTTCTATTTGTGTTTTTTAACCTCCTTCCAGTTTGTGGTGGAAACTGGTATGAAACCCATGGGTGATCCAGGAAAACTATAAAGTTTTCAAAAGTAGGCAAAATTCTGTATCCACAGATGAACAAATGGTAAAATCGGGCACAGTTATTAAACACCTTAGCCTGTAAGTCCAGGGGAACAATTATTTCCCATTTAAGGATCCTTCCCTGACCCACCACAATTGCCTTTCTGGTAGCCTTACTTTCAGCACTGCCACCCACCCTCATGGCCCAATACAATGCTAATAGGGTTATGCTAGCTACAAAGGATGTCATGCACTCTTATTTCAAGGGCAAGCCTAAAGAAAGAGGGTGATGTGAAAATAAAATCATGAATGGTATTACAATCTTGCCACATGGCCCATTACAATGCTGATAGGGTTATGATGTCTAAAAATGGCATCATGTACTCTTAGTTCAAGGGCATGTCTAAGCGCAGAGGGAAACACAAAAATAAAATCATTAATGATATTACAACCTCGCCATAAAAACCAAATCAAACCGATGGATTACAGAGTTTAAGAATTCTCCTTGGTGAGAGTTTTCCATGTGCAAACAATTTATACTCTTGGGGCAGGTGGTGGGGTTATTTAGCATCAGCCACCCAATTTCACATAAAATAATATTAAAGTCTCCAATAAGAGAAACAAAAAAGGGTCAGCAAATCATTCCGTAAAGAAAATCGAAAATACAAGTTACATAATAACAAGCTGATATCCTAAAAAATATTCAGCAAAACAGTTACAGTTTTCAAGAACTTAAATAGCACCACCTGGATAAGTGGGGACCTTGTCTCAAACACTATCCATGGAACTTTAAGCAATAGGGAGATCAAGGTGGTCAGACCGCATTTAGCTTGTCTACATGGGGCAGTATAGCAGGTACATGGAAAGCCTTAAAATCTGGCAATCTGGTACCCAGGATGTGGACCTGTGCGTGCAGTGATGTTACATGATTGGTGGAGGTGTCTAAGGTTGGATGGAGCATGTGGGGAGGAACCACTAGTGACTGACTTACGTTGACAAGACAAGTACAGGGCTTTGTAACACAACCCAAAAGGCTTCACTTTAATGACCCAGCCTCTCAGGAAGAGCTGACTACACCAAAATACAAACCGCAACTCCAGGCATATTAAAGTTTAACAGTTCCCAATCACCGTTAAAAGACTTTTATTGAGTTGGATCCATCCAACCCTCCTGACCATAATGATGTGCTGAGCTAGTTGCTTCCCAGCAAAGTGCAACACTGTTTTTGCTGGGCGAAATCCACTGTTGACCCTCCTTGACCCTAGAGAAACATTACACATGACAGCCACCTATGGTATGGCATTAAGCAATACATTGATGGTTAGTTTAGTTGGGATACAAGTGCGAGCATATTGGATAGGAATAGAAACAATTTCACCTCCCCACTCTGGCTGCACAGAATGGCTATCACACTGTAACAAATGGGCAGATGGATGGTTGAAATGGCTCCATTGGCTTTCCTGGCCTAAACTGAGATGACCCAAACCCCTCTTCTCTGCGATTCCCCCTGTGTCAACCGGGCCTGAACTGTGGGTAACCCCTGAATTTCATTCACAGGTGTGACTGGACATTAAGACAGCCCTTGAACACTAGCGGTTCAGGGTCTGGCCATTGCTTTTGGTTGCTTCTTTGCATGGGAGACCAAGTCACGCAAGGATTTCTCCACTCCCCCAATTCTGCCTATTCACGAAACAACCTTTCGACCAAACCTCCTATTTTGGAGTAGAAGTCTGTCAGCTGTTGTTCTAGTGAGACAACACTGGTTTTCCTCTGTCTCCCCTTAAGCTTAAAGGTATCCAGCTGAGAGTTGTTTTCCTTAAAAATGGGCGGATAGAATATTTATTTTTTGTCTTAGAAAACTGGTGGGTCAAGAGGATTAAGGTTTTCTGGGTGCTTTCAATGGCTGACGAATCAACCTTTGCTGCAATAGACAGTGGGCCTGATTCTCAAAGATAAACTTAGACTTTTGGTCTAGGTTTGGACCAAAAAGTCTAAGTGTACGACTTTTATGTATTCACAAAGGTAAGTTACGAAAAGTATCTTCACGTCCACCATTGGGGCAGGATCTCTGCACTCGGGGCAGAGTCTACGACGTGAGTGCGGAGATTCCACTCCGCACCTGGAGTGCACTCTCCGTACCCAGAGTGTACTCTCTGCTCCCAGAGTGGAATCTCCACACTCAGGGTAGAGATTCCATCCTGAGTGTGGAGATTCCGGACTGAGTGCGGAAATAAAGATACTACTTGTAACTTACCTTTGTGAATACCTAAAAGTGATAAACTTAGACTTATGGTCCAGAGTGTACTCTCCGCACACAGAGTGTACTCTCTGCACCCAGAGTGGAATCTCCACAATGAGGGTGGAGATTCCATCCTGAGTGTGGAGATTCTGGACCGTGTGCGGAAGTAAAGATACTACTTGTAACTTACCTTTGTGAATACCTAAAATTCATAAACTTAGACTTGTGGTCTAAATGTAGACAAAAAGTCTAAGTTTACCTTTGTGAATCAGGCCCTTTGACTTTTAGTCTAAACCTAGACTTTTGGTCTAAGTTTACCTTTGTGAATTGGGCCCAATGTTTTTGACCCATTATGACTGCCAGAGGCACTAGCCTTATTCCCAGAGTTGATGTTAAGAGCTGGAGTTCGTACCACCTGTCACCCTGCTAGCCATCCATTCGGACCCTGTGGCAAGTAGACCAAGCTTCTCTTCCACTGTAACGATATTCCCAGTCACTGTTCCCACTGCAGATGTCACATGATAGTAGATTTGGGGCACAAGTTTTTGCTTGGCAGCATTGGATTCTGGGAAATAGATGATTTATGTTTCCCCATCTTGTGAGATTATCTGCCGAGGAATTTTGTGCATCCAAGTGGATTCCAGAATTTTACATCACAAATTGTCCACCACTCTCCTGGCCCATAAATAAAAACACCACCCACAAAAATCAAATGCTGTTTTGCTTGTCATTGGATGGGATATTTTAATCTGCAGGGCAGCAGAAACACTGTTGATGCTTTGGGGTGAGGGTGGGGCCTGATGTCAGGATGGGCCAATTCCACTCAATTATTTTATCAAAATAAGTAGTCATGTTATCCAGTGGGCTTTCTGCTCCCGGGGGTGAATTCTCTTCTCTACCCTCTGGAGAGGCCAAAATACTGTTTTGTCTCACTTGGGGTGGGTGTTTGGTCTAATGTCAGATTGCAATACCGGTACCCGTTCTTTTGTCCCAAAGGCAAAATTCCTGGTTACTAGTGCATTTTCAACCCCATAAGGGACAAATTTTGGTGCAACTTCTCCCATTGGGACAAGCCTCCTATTTGACCCTAGGGGGATAGAGAGACACTATTGCCCCCACTGGGGCAGGTGTATGGCTAGACTATCCTTTTGTTTGTTTTGGCACCATTTTGAAATCCGTGGTGTCTAGTGGGCTTTCTACACCCTCCCCAGGGGGCAGATTGTGAAGAATACCCCTATCCACCCTCCAGGGGGGCAGAAAGTCTATTGAGCCCATAAGTGGGAGGGAGCATAGGCCTATGCAGTCCCTGGTCTCTAGTGGGCTTTCTGCCCCCCAGAGGGAGCAATTGGGGCAGAAATTCTTCTGGGTGGCAGTGGCAAATTGGGGGTAATCGCCCCATCCCTCAAAGGGGAGTGGGGCAAGAAGACTGTTGGTGCATTTATTTTCGATGCTGTTCGTGGCCATGCCCATGGTGGTGCAGTCCACACTCCTTTAATATTTACTGGTGTCTAGTGGGTTCTCTGCTACCCCTAGGTGTAGATCAAGGGTAATTACCCCCTCTCCCCTATGGAAGCAGAAAGACTGACATTTTGAAGGAGGTTGGAGGGATCACAATCCCTTGCCTAAGAGGCTGCTCCTCTCATCCCTGGTGCCTATATGGTGGAACCCTGCTTGGCGGTTGCTCTCCTTTCGTGATCCCCAAGCAGTCATCCACTCGGAGAAACCATTGTAAAGAGGAGATTCTCCCCTTTACAATTATATCTTCCTCACAGCCATCTGTGGTCAGCGGGCTGTGATATGTCACCGGAGCACTGATGTTTTACTTTTATTTTACTGTAATGACGTCAACAAGTCCTGCATGCTGATTGTCATTACAGTATGGAGAAAAAAAGACTTAGGCTGCTCTGCTGTGGAATATCTTCTTGAACAGGCAGAGATAAAACTAAAATGAAGGAATTCCTCTGGTGCAAAGCACCAGATGGGCCTTTCTACCCCTCCCCAGTGTCAGCCAATGGCCATCAAATGCACTGGGCAGGGAGTGCAGTTGTTGGCCATTGGCTGACACCTGTTTATTTTGTTCATGTCAACAGCAATAGTTTGATCAATAATCTCATTATTGTTTTACAATGTAATTGAATAATATTAAAACAAATAAAGTCAAACTTTTTTCAAATTATTAACTGCATATTATCGTATAAAAACAATTAAACACTATTCAGACAGTCCCTCAATAAACTCCACAGTATGAAAAATCAAATATTATAAAAAGATAATATATTATAAAGAAAAGCAGATAAATAAATGATAATTAAAAAAAATCTTTAAATGTTATGAGATGCAATGTTATGTTAAGGGGATTTATAAAGCAGATAGCTGTCCCTTAAACAGGGTTTCACAGCACTATACCAGGAGGAAGGACAAGCTGTAGCCAACAGCCTAACAGAGAAAGACAGGCATTAGATGGAGAAAAGCCATGTGTTCATGGATTTCCTCAAGTGCAGATGGTTATCGATGTTTCCAATAGGAAGAGGAAGCAAATTACATAGAATAAAGGCCTTGGCATGAAAGAAGCGTCTGACAGCTCTGACTCTCCCAAAATAAGGGCAAGTGGCCTAGTTGAGGTTGACTGTGTGAAGAAGATGGGTAGGTTGACACTGCGATAAAATAATGGAGAAAATGGGAGCCTTCTGTGAGTATAAAATCCTAGGGGCAACACATAAAGTAGATGCGCTTTTCCACTGGGAGCCAGTGCAGTTTGTCAAGAAGACCAGCGACAGAGCAACATTTTAGGAGAGAAAAGTGCATTTTGGGAGCTGCATTTTAGGCCAGTTTCAGTCTTCTAACGACTAACTTGTTGGTACCTAGGTACAAGATGTTAAAGTAGTCCAGCCAAGACAGAATTACTGCCTGGATGATGGTTTATTGTGTGCTAAAGTCAAAGATTCCAAGAATGGTTTTGAGACTTCTCAACAGCCTAAAAAAGGTGCCTGCTACCAATTTAGCGTGCGCCACAAAAGCCAAGTTGCTGTTCATGACAACTCCTAGATTTATTAAGGAAGCCTTGGGAATGGGGGGATGCCTCAGGGAAGGAGACCACCAGTGGTCGGCCCAGGAATGGGTACCTTTTCCCAGTAGGAGGACATCAGTCTTATTTGCATTCAGGCAGAGGCCATTGGCATTCATCCAGTCTGCAACTGCTAACAGTCCTTTTTTGAAAATTAGACCTGTCAAGCGTAGGATTATCTGTAAAGGAGAGCACCAGCTGAGTTTTGTCAGCATATGATAATAATGTAATCCCTGTATATTTAATAACCTGTGCCAATGGGTGGATATCGATATTAAACAAAGGAAGGCTCAATGAGGAGCGGACAGAGTGTGATTAAGAGCTGTTTATGAACACAATTACCTTGGAGGATCATTTAGATGAAAAATACGTAAACCAGGACAATGCCTCACCACCTATACCAATGCTTTGTAAGCGTTGAAGTAAAATTTTATGAGACACCATATCAAAAGCGGTGCCCAGGTCCAACAAGATCAGAGCTGAGCACAGACCTTCGTCCAGGGCACTATAGAGTGGTTTAGTAACTGCAAGAAGCATGGATTCTGTACTGTGCCCTGGCCTGATGCTGTTTTGGAAAATATCAAAGAGATAGTTATCATGAAGGAACTTGGTCAGGATAGCATTAACATGCCTCTCTGTGACCTTTGCGAGATATGGAAGTGGAGAAATAGAACAAACGTTTTCTGGCTTTGAAGTGTCCAAGTAAGATTTCTTGAAAAGGGGCATCACCTTGGCACGCTTCCAAGAGCTGGGCATGCAAGTTGATGACAGGGAAAGATTAATCACTTCCAAGCAGGTGGGAGAAGTTAATGAAATTTGAGATACAAATCTGGTTCAAGTGGGTCTGCAGGTGAACCAGATTTTACTTGCCCAAAAAGAGTAAGCAGTTCAGGCAGACTCAGGCGTGTGAGTGAATTGAGTGCCAGCATAAGGCTGCTAGCACCTGGAAGTGCAATGGCGTCTAGCTTCACCACGTAGTTACTTGAGGGAAAGTGCTGATAATGTCCTCTATTTTGCCAGTGAAGTATTCAGCTAACTTCTCACAATGTGTACTAGAGTTGGCAGGGTGTTGGCCTGATAAGGTTAATCATTAATGTAAAAAATCTGGGTGACGTTCTTCATCTGGTAGCCTCTGCTAAAGGAGGTTCTGCTACTGTGAACTGGCTGAGCCAGGTTTTGGTAAGAAACAGCACATCAGGGGCCTGGTCCTGGATAATGTCAAAAATATCAGTGTGGTGTATAACCAGGGAGCAGCTGTTAATGCTACCAAGTCTAAACTATGTAGGCTTGGGCAGGGTCAGGGAAATCGGCTTAGTGATAGATACAGGCAAACTAAGTGGAAAAAATTGCAAGTCTTGCAGCGGCAAAGCAACTCATCTGGGACCCACTTGTGCTTGCTACAGGACTGTGTATAGGTTCTGAGAACTCATACAGGGAATATACTACCCTCTGAGAAAAGGGGGAGAAAGTGGGTGCCTTGCCCCAGGCACCATCCAGGCACAGACAGACACAAACAGACTTGGCTTCGACATGCCAGTGGCATGCCCGCTTCACGTGTCCACTGCACGGTCGTGTTGGGCCTCCATTAAATTCTGGTGAAGCTCTACCAAGCCTCTCCCAGGCGTGCCCATGATTAGATACCCCCTCAACCAACTGCACCCCATATAAACAGTGCAGAAATGTAATAGAGTGACTGGAAATAGAAGATTTTGTTAGATTTTAAACTAACCCAGCACAATTAAACATGATCAGACTGACTGACACACAGTAAAATCGTAAAAACCTTTCTTTAAAAATGTGGTGCAAGCTGCAGCCAAATAACAGCACTATACCAGAAGTCTGCGCATTTGCATCGTAGCCTCCATTGAATGCCAGTGAAGCTCTAACAGGCTTCTCCCAAGCGTGAAAAAAGGACGAGAAACGAATGTCAGAGCTGTGTCCAAAGGGGCGGAGGAAGGAAGGGAGCAGGCGACAGCGAGTGGTCCGGTATTTGAGGAAGATGAAGATGAGGACATTTTTGTAATATCTTTCACGGGAGGAAAACCAGGGAAAAGGAGGCAGCCGCCCATGAGTGATGTCTACGTCAATGGCACGCGGGTTTCTGTACTCATCGACACTGGAGCGTCTGTCAATGTCATGGACGAAACCCTCTTCAAAAAGTTGGTACCTGCCCCGCCACTTACGTCAACAGCTACTAAAATATATAATTATGGGGGTAGAGAGCCCCTTCCCCTCAAAGGAACTGTGGAAGTGGCCGTAAGCAGTGGAGACAGATCAGCAGAGGCAAAGTTCTATGTCGTAGCTGGGGATCGTGGCACTTTGCTAGGGTGTCACACGGCTGAAGAATTAGAGCTGGTATTCTTTGCGCGTCAAATATATGACACTCACGTGGAACGCCTCCTCCATGAATTCTCGCAGTTGTTTGAGGGTTTAGGACGTTTGAAAGGAAAACGCATCAAGTTGCACGTAGACCACAATGTGACCCCTGTGGCTCTACGACACCGTCGGGTGCCTTTTCATCTGCGGCCGGTTGTTGAACAAGAGTTGCGGTCGTTGGAAGAACAAGGAGTCATCGAAAAAGTGGATGGGCCTACGCCCTGGGTATCACCATTGGTAATCGCACCGAAACCGAAACAGCCAGGAGCGATTCGTCTGTGTGTTGACATGCGCCTACCAAACAAGGCTATCAAAAGAGAGAGGCACATAACTCCCACCATGGATGACATTATTGCGGATCTGAATGGAGCCCAGTGGTTCTCCAAGTTGGATCTCAATGCGGGGTATCATCAGCTGGAGCTGGACCCTGAAAGTAGGAACATTACCACTTTCTCGACACATGTGGGGCTAAGACGGTACAAGAGACTGAGTTTTGGAGTGTCGTCAGCTGCTGAAGTATTTCAGAATGCGATTCGAGAAACGTTGTCCGGATTGCCAGGGGTAATTAACCTAAGTGATGATATCCTGATATACTCCAAGACGAGAGAAGAGCATCATCGTCATTTAAGGTCAACGTTGAATCGACTGATGGAAGCTGGGCTAACCCTTCATAAGAAGAAATGTGCTTTCTATCAAAACTCGGTAGAGTTTTTCGGATATGTCTTTTCAAAAGATGGTCTGCAAGTAGACCCACGGAAAGCGGAAGCGATCCGTCAAGCCCCTGTTCCGCAAAATACAACGGAAGTTCGCAGTTTTCTAGGGATGGCCACGTATTGCGGCAGGTTTATACCACAACTTGCCACCATGTCTGAACCTCTTCGACGACTAACTAAAGGGCAACATCGGTGGGACTGGACTCCCGATGCACAACAAGCGTTTGTGGATATTAAAAATGCATTGCTGGATAAAGCGACTATGGCTTATTTCAACCCCGGTAGGAAAACTGAAGTGGTGGTGGATGCGAGCCCCGTTGGGCTTGGAGCCGTGCTCTTACAAGAACAGAGGCATCAAGAGTGGGTCCCTGTTGCCTACGCTAGTAGAGCACTGTCAACGGTTGAAACCCGGTATGCGCAAATCGAGCGTGAAGCTCTAGCCATTCGTTGGGCGTGCCGCCATTTCCATCTATATTTGTATGGGCACGAGTTTCAAGTAGTGACTGACCACAAGCCGTTAGTCCCTTTGTTTGCGGGTAGTACACGTTTGGCGCCTCCGAGAATTGAACGATGGGCTGTTCTACTTCAACCTTATAGGTTCACGGTTGTATATCGGCCTGGTGCGAATAATCCTGCAGATTATCTGTCTCGACACCCTCCTCCAAAGCGGTGTGATGGTCATCAGGAACAAGATGAAGAAAACACTGAACTCTTTGTTAGCATGGTTGTGCAGTCGGCATGCCCTAATGCACTTCTCGTAACTGACATTGTGAACGCTACCCAGGAAGATGTAATGTTGAGTCACGTCAAAGAAGCGTTGAGTCACAAAAGATGGAAATATTTTCTAGAGAAGACCCACATGTCCTGCCCTGATCAAAGAGTCGCTATGCAGAGTATTTGGAAAGTGCGTGAGGAGTTGTCTACTGACAATGATGGGTTGGTTCTAAGAGGAAGGAGAATCGTGCTTCCCCAGTGTCTCTGGTCGAAGGTGATCGAATTGGCTCATCAAGGGCACCAAGGGGCTGCTAAAACCAAAGCAAGACTACGAGCGAAGGTTTGGTTCCCGGGTATGGATACTCAGGTTGATGAAATGGTAGGGAGATGTCATTCTTGCATTATCACGTCAATGGATCCCTCGAGCTGTCCAGTAGAGACTGAACCGGCCACTCTGAAACCCTGGGCTAAAGTGAGCATGGACTTTGGGAGTTTCCCAGATGGTAGACTTACTGCTGTCTTGATTGATTCATATACCAAGTTCCCCGTGGTGGAAGTTATAGCGTCAACGGCGTTTGAAAATGTACGGCCTGTTCTACAAAAGACGTTTGCTTTGTTTGGTTTGCCTGACGAAATCCGAACTGATAATGGTCCTCCTTTCCAAGGGCAAGAGTTTAGGTCATACCTTGACTGTCTGGCAATTCGTCATCGTAAAATAATGCCTTACTGGCCTCAGGCCAATGGAGACGTGGAAAGGTTTATGCGCACCTTGAACAGAGCTCTAAGGATTGGAGTCGAGCAAAATGAAAACAGTGAACAATGTCTGTATCAGTTTTTGAGTGCATATCGTCAAACACCTCATAGCACCACTGGCTGTGCTCCCTCTTCTTTGATGTTCAAAGTGTCTCCACGTGATTGTATTCCCTCTGGTCCTAAGTGGAGACCCCCTGCATTGGACGTAAAAGCCACTCAGAACCGGCGAGAAGCTACCAACCAACGAGCAAGTATCCGACGACGAGCAAAATATCGAGGGTTCCAAGAAGGGGATCGAGTGGTCGTGAAACATCGGCGAGGAGAAGGAGGAAAGTTCCGAACGCCGTTTGAGCCGGATGTATGGGAAATAATTGGCATAAAAGGGTCCATGATAACTGCAGCACGAGGAAGGAAGAGAGTAACACGAAACGTGTCACATTTTAAGAGGGCTGGTCTAAGAGAGCTGACCAATGATGAAGGAGAGATAGAGGACTTTTCGGATGACTTACCACTGCCGGCAGTGGAAAGGAAGGATGTTACCGAGCCAACAGGGATCGTGCAAACTAGACCTGGTTGTGCTTTTGAACACAGGAGTGGTAGCGCTAGAAGTGCGAGATATGACTTGCGCCCTAACCCTGTACCGAATAGTCAGCTGAGGGATTTCGTTTGTTGAACAAGGTGAAATGATCTCCAGCTGTCTAATTTGGACTTTGTGAGTGACTTGAAGGTTCAGGGTGCGAAGGAACGAATTTGTAGTGTTCTCAGTTATTGACTATTCGTGTTTATTCATTTAATTTGTTATTGAGGGTTTTTTCCGTATTGAAAATGTTTTCACCTTTTGTTTAAGTTCCGTTTGGTCATCTATGTCCATGTGGAGTAAAACATGGGAGGGATGTAAAGAGTAAACGGAGAGCCACTCGGGCTCTCCGTGTTTCAGTAACGTGCTCAGCGTGTCCGGGAGGGGCACGGAGCATCAAGCTATAAATAAAGGACGGAACTGTGGTGACGCAGTTCCGAGTGCGGCAGCACCTATACCAGTCTGTGCGTGTTCCTTCCATGTCGATGTGCCACATTTACACCCATCATTGGATACCCCCTTAACCAATCAGGATGGGGTTGCTGGTGTCATTGCTGCCGAGGGAAACAATGCAGAAACATAATAGAGTGAGTGTAAATAGCCGATTTTGTCAGATTTTTAAATAACACAGCACAATTAGACATGATCAGACTGACACACAGTTAAATCCTAAAAAACGATCTTCAAAAATGAGCTGCAGCATTATACAAGAACGGAAATGAAATGAAAGTACATATGGTAATATATTTTAAGCACCTCCCCTACGATTCCCAAATAAACCAGACAACCAGAAAAATGAAAAAACATAAAGAAAAATCTAAATTAAATTGCAATAATTTAACAAATACTTATACATAAAATGTGATAAAAAAACATTAAAAAACACATAAAACATTACATATCCCAATATTGTATTACACTATATATAAACCAGTGACAATAATGTCTTTCCTTTATGTTCTGTCCCACAGTATTTTTTACATTGCATTGGTATTTTGACCACAACAGTATGGCCAAATGATATTTTGTTGTTTACGTTAGTTAGCGTGGCACACCATTCAGTATTTGGTATTGGCCAATATCTTTTTCATGGTTATAAAAAGACCATGCACCCAATTCTCAAAGCTTTTGTGGCTAGTCAGTGTGACTTACTGTTGTAAAACTCCAGGCATACTCCTGAGTTCCAGAATGAAGACAGAAATACCTAAGGCTTAATCCTGGAATTCTTTGTTATTTGGTCCTCTATATCTCCTCACCACCAGAATAGCTGTCTTTCAATTATTTCCCATTGCTTTGTAATACTGATTTGTGGAAATTCCAGTAGAAGAGAAATACCTTTTGTGGCTATGCCAAGTTCCCAAATGATACTACTTTTATGTCCAAATGAGCAGAGTCAGTGCTCCCTCTAATTCTGCTTACTCTACAGCAGAAGTAACAAAGTGATAGTGGCCCTGCAGTTCTCCATCTCCATCACTAAGCACCAGGAAACATTATTTTGATCACACTAGGGTTAAGCATGCATATATTATTAAGTGTTATGAGGTAATTTAAAAAAAAAAAAATCGTATCAGTACATAAGGGTTACATTTTGCTATCTACTGGGAACACATTTGTAAGATATCACTACAGATATTTATTCAGAAGGCTTTCCATACTTAATGTGAATTAGACAATAAATATTAAGCCATTATCTGGTTTTGTTTACATTGCGATGGTTTGTTAAAAGTGATGGCAACTTTGCTGCAGGCCTCACAGAGAAATTTAATTTATATGCCTGGTAAAAGAAATTAGGTTACTGGTTGGGGGGAGCTTCTCAAGCAGCAACCACAATTGTTTTCAAGATGAAGTCACAAGCAAACCCCACAGTAACCTTGGCTAAACACACAAGGTAGATAGGCACAGAGCATACAGGATTAACTAAGAGGTAATATATAAAGTATTTGTTCAACAGTTCAAAGAGTAACATACTGAAAACACACAGACATAGAAATATAGGCTCATTTTAAATCAAAACAAGACCAAAACTAGAAAAATCCAATCAGTACAACTGAAGTTATTTAAGTGTTGAAGATTTTAGAAAAGATAGTGTCAAAAACCACATAGTGCCTACTGTGAATATCAGGTTGTACTGGACTGGAACAAAGTTACAAGTTTGGGCCAACCACAAGTCAGCTACTTGGAGCCAGTTAGGACCAACAAACTGGATACCTTAAACCCTGGTTAGCTGTGCGTTGCGAGGATCCATCTCAAAGACGAGTCGTGCAGCTGAAGCGGCGTGTTGGTTACAGTTCACATTTTATTTTTTTATTAAATAGAAGGAGTGGAAAGTAGTGGGCAGGCAAAACCCACAAGGAAACTAAAAGAAAATTATTCTTCATGCAACGAAAGGTAAGATTTCAACAGTAGATGAATGCATCCATTCAAATAAATCATGATGAGACCAAAGTGCTCCTTGGGCAAGAACAATGAGGAAAGTCAATGAAACAGGAGCTGGAAAGCCAAGGAATCATGAGCAAAGGGTGTGCAGAAAGCCTGACTTAAGTCTGCGTTGGATACAATAGGACTGTTTGCCAAGAGGCAGCTGATGCTGTCAGTAGGCAAGACCTAGTAGTGCTTTTATGGTAGGTTCACTCTGTCTGCAGCTTTTTTTTATTTTCCAAAGGTAGGTCTCCAAAGCAAGGGCTTTATTTGTAAAATAGAAAAGCATTATGCCTTGTATGCTGCTAGAAGGACAGGAAAAAAACATTGTCAAATATGTGTTTGAAGGCATGACTCACATACAGTAGCCTTTCTGACTCATGGCGGTGAGGGTTCTATTGATGATTAATTCATTGGTGGCGTACCCTTTGGGAAAACTGTTGTGTCTTGTGAGCATGTAGGACTGAACCTTTTTGGATTTTGAAGGACTCTGTAGCATGGTGATGTAGGTGTCTGAACATTGTTGAAGTGAATGCAGGGTTAGAATTTTGAGTTTGCGTTCGCATGCTAAAGAATAAAGACCCGTTATTAATAGCTCCTTGCATGGCATATTTATTGGTGGGTACCCAAGCTGGGAAGGACACTACAACTGGTGACAAGGAAGAGGTAAGTAACCCAAAGATCGACAGTGCTCTCCCCTCCCGGAGAGCTTGTCATTGTCCAGGCAAATTGCTCATACATGCCACATGTGCCTTTGTCGAAGTGCCAAATCGATGGTTGGCATATGTGGAGTCAAAGTGCAACTTGAGCCGATGGGAAGCAATTGATGATAAGAAAGCTTCACTGAGAAATCTGTGCATCAGTGGTCAAGACATCATGATCAAGGCCATAAAGAAAGATATTGTGCTACTGCACAATATACAGCTACACAGTGCATGTAGTGATGCCACTAAAGGCAGACACAGAGACAGAAAAGAGCGCTAGCTGACAGAACGATTGATAATGAAGCATATTGCAGTTACATTTACCTGAGCCTCCACAATAAGATTTTTATAACCTCAGCAGCAGGCATGGAGACCCAAGAAGAAGTGCAGGGCTTTCTGAGCTGTCCAATACCTGAAGCGTCACACCACTAAAGTTGCTGGGTGGTGGCTCAGCACAACTCCAGAAGTCTCCAGAAAGTGAAGGGCTCCAATGGAGACCAAGAAAGAGGCTATTGTTCCACGGACTGTCAAAGACGATCCAGAGGCCAGCACATCACAGGGCCTCAAAGATGATTTGCATGAACCAATTCACCAAGAATTCCAGGTGGAACCGGTCAAAGCTCCTGTCACAGTGTCAGCCAATCCTGTGAACAGTTACAATGCTGCTGCTCTCTTGAAACCACCACCAACTTTCAATACTGTAAAAAAAATATATGTATTGGTGATAGAAGGATTGCTTGGATAGAGACATTTTATGATTTTATTGATGTGCTAAATGAAGCAGATAACAAAAAGATTATCAAGTACGGCAGAAAACTTGCTGAAGATGGTATAAAAGAAGTGATAAAGAAAATGTTGCAAGCTGATGAAGTTATGTACTGTCAAATCAAAGAAGCTTCAATCCAGTGCTGAATGTAGATTATGAAAGGTACATTTTCAGTCAAGAATGACAAAGAGTTGGTGAAACCATACATTAACTTTTTTGGAGACTGCATACTCTCAAAACACTGCAGAATCAATCAATTTAATGACAAAGAAGCAATACCTCTCAGAGTTATTGATAGGTGTCTGTCAGATTAATTCAGATGATGAATGATTGGAGAAATTCTTAGTCTTGAGAGAGTTCTCATGGCTGCCAGAGCTGAAGAGAGTGCTGATCATCAAGCTACTGACATGGAGGTTGGAGGAGCCCAAAGTGAATAATTCAGGAACATGAAAAGTAAGCAGAAACAAATCTGAAGGACAGAAGGAAAAAGAAGTTGTGTTTCAGATGTGGATTGTTGTTTCCACACAAAGATAAATGTCCCACTTTGTAACATTCTTCAATGAGAAGGAAAAAGTAACTGCATCATGGCAAGAAGGCAAAATGGCAGATCGAACCTTCTAGAAGCAATGTTCGACGTGCGCCCACAAGACCAAGCGGCAACACCAGTTTAAACACATCAACACCAAACGAAGTTGATCGTCATCTAAATCATCATCAAAAAGTTCCTCAGTATCAGGATTGAGTGAAAGTGAAGAAGATAATTGTGCAATGTTAATAGTTACCTCAGAGAAACATGCTCATGTTGGACTGGCTGCATGTGAAGTGAAATATCAGTCAAAGAAGTGTTGACATGAGAAAGCGCCTAAGTCATTCAAACATTGTCCAAACATTACACTGAAAGTAAGTGGTTGTGCAATACCTTTTATCATCAACAGTGGTGCATCAATAAATATTATGCCTGAAGAGAAATATGGTGAACTATCTCCATTACCAAGACTGACACCATCAAAAACAAAAGTGAAGACATGGGCTGCATCGTCCTCTCTGAAAAGTAAAGGTTTATTTGTATGTGACTATGAGACACAAGAAAACAAAAGTGCAAGCGTCATTTCACATACTTCAAGGTACAGCATCAAGTCACATAGAAGCTCTTGTCATGATCCGAGGCCGAGTTATCGGTAGGGGCAAAGGGGGAAGCCGCGATCAAGAGGAACGGTTACGCTGTAGGAGCTGAGTGTATCTCAACAAAACCAGCTAAGAGGAGGAGGCAGCCTGGAAGCCGATGTGGTCCCGTGTTGAGTTTGCGACCTATCTCGAGTACCGCAACACGCATTAGTTGAAGGTACGGAGGGGAAAGGTTGGCAGAGGCAGAAGCGGCCTGCAGCAATAGCACTCTCATGGTCTCCAGGAGGAGCGGAACCCTCCCAGTTAGGACGTGCGGTGAGGCAGTGACACTACACCCCCCCAAAATAACTAAAAGAACTAAATAATTTTAAAAAAAACTTTAGTATGACCAAGCAGGACATGAAGGAGAAGGAATCAAGCTACAAGGCACAGGGGTGGCAGGATAAGTGAGGGAGGAGGTCTTCTGTGGGAGTGCCCACAAGGGATATACAGGAAACCCCCTCTCCGCCTCCAAAACAACAGGAAAAAAAAGAGAAAAGCTGCTAACACAGTGAAGTACACCTTCCCTAGCAGAAGGGGACACTAGAGCCCGTATTTATACTTTTTTCGCGCCGCATTTGTGCTGCTTTTTGATGCAAAAGTGGCGCAAACTCACAAAATACAATTGTATTTTGTGAGTTTGTGCCGCTTTTGCGTTAAAACATGACTCACATGCAGCGCTAAAAAAGTATAAATACGGGCCTAGGTCTCCCTGCTAGGATGTCGGTGGGGAGTCACGAAAGAGGCTGGTGTAGCCACAGGTGTGGCTTGTGGCACCCAGGTGTCTCCGACTAATCAGAAGGGGGGTTTCAAGTACTGGGGAGCCATCTCTTGCCAGCAATGCAGCGTTCTCCCCGAGACCTTCAGAGTAAGGGCTGTTCCTCACTAAAAACTCTCAAGTCAGAACCAAGTATAAAAAATATGCATCCTGTACCCTCAGATAAGATGGCAAATACTGAGTTAAGCACGAATACTAGCGGCCTTCAACAGACAGTGATCAATGGCTCTAGATCTCACCTGGCTCTGGTCCCTAGCTCGATAGACCTAGCTCAGTCTAAACCCTGTGATAACGCTGCATTAGAAGGGGGTTCCATCTGGACACTGGACGAAGAGCAAGGGATGCAAGACAAACCTGATAACTTTGATTTATGTAATCAACTAAAACCGGGAACAAGCCAAGTATTCAATAATAGTGAGTTTCAGGAGAGTGGCGGTGGCCCAAAGCAGCTTTACCCCCTATTCGGCAGTGAGGCTGGCAGGGGATCAAGGGAGACTTTTACCCTCTCTCCTTCCGTCCAGCACGGTTCAAATATACATAATTAGGGATGCAAGCGCTACCAGCCCCTCCATGAGCCCCTCCATGAGCTCCGAGAGACACTTGGAAACCAGGATTAGTCAGCAAGGGCAGGAGAGACAGCAGGCATATTCACAACCAGAGGAGGAGCAGGACTAGCGAGTTGAAGGAGAAGGCTCTACTCATTCGGATCCCCTGCTTCTTCAAATATTAAATGAGCTTAAGTCTTTAAAAATTTCACAAACGAAGCGAATCACAAAACAGGGGCACAGCTAAACTTCATAAATTCCAACATCCAACAACTTAATTCTCGTATCATGGAGGTAGAACAGCGAGTCTCAGATTTGAAAGATGGACAAGTCCACCTGGCGCCTGCAATCTCCAAATGTCAAGCCGATCTGCTGCAATTACAGATTCGGATGGACGATGCGGAGAACCGTTCACACAGATCGAATTTAAGATTCACAGGGGGTGCCAGAAGGCCATGAGAATGGGCAGGCTATCATAAAATTGATTACAGGCCTTGTTAAACAATATGTACTCCCGGAAATGGCAGATAACCGTCAGGATCTCTCCATTATGCGAGCTCAGCACGTACCGGGAGTGCAACTACCTAATACTAAATACCCTCCAACAATATAGGTGAACTTTGGTGATTTTCGTATTAAAGAACGCATTTTACATCAGGCAATTAAGAGCAGACTATATCAGATCCTTGGCGATTACACTTTGAGAATTTTTTCAGACATGTCAGTTGCCGCTGCACGTAGGAGGAGGGAACTAAAGGAAATTATTCTGGCATTTCAAAAAGCAGGTACTCCGGCTGGGCTCATCCAGCAATCAAAGCCAAAAGTCTTTTTTAAGGGCCAGTCAAATATAGTCCACATAGTGGATGCAGCTAAAACTTTGAAGCATTCTATAAGTAATGGGGGAGGGAGTGGGTTGCGGAGGGTAGCATTAAAAGGATGAGCTTCATTGAAACTTTTTGGCAATTTTTTGCGTGGTACACGGAGCACAGCGCACTTAGGCCCTCATTACAACCCTGGCGGTAAATGCCACCTACTGCAGTGCTGACAGATGCCAACATACCATGACCGCAGCAGTAATCCGCCACGGGTATTATGACCCACACATAGAATACTGCCACAATACAGACACCCACACAATTCCGCCAGACCAAAGGTCAGTGATAAAATGGCGATAGCAAAACCCACACTGTTACGCCAACAGGAATACGCCCATAGTATCACGACCCACGAATCAACGCAGTGGTCTTTCAACTGCAATAAACCATTGGCGGTACACACTTGCTGTGCTCAAAATACAGACACACACATACAAAACTACACCACATTGGACAATTTAAAATACACACACCTAACACACATACACACATCACACCCACACACCACTATAAAACACACACCCACAATACCCACAACCCCTTACAATGAAAATAAATATAGCTAACTGAAAGAGACAAGCCAGGAGCACCCACTCAATCAGAGGCACAGAACAGCATCACCCATACACCATTCACGCACATCACAGCATACACAGCAACACATCACCCCACACATATCACTCACACCACATCCATGGCACCACAAAGACACCCCAGGTTTTCTGAGGAGGAGCTAAGGGTAATGGTGGAGGAAATCATTGGGTAGAGCCACAGCTATTCGGATCACAGGTGCAGCAGACGTCCATTGCTAGGAAGATGGAGCTATGACAGAGGATTGTGGATAGGGTCAACGTCGTAGGGCAGCACCCAAGAACCAGGGATGACATCAGGAAGAGGTGGAATGACCTATGGGGGAAGGTGCGTTCCGTGGTATCAACACACCAGATTGCTGTACAGAGGACTGGTGGTGGACCCCCATCTTCTCCCCCACAACTAACAACATGGGAGGAGCAAGTCTTGGCAATCATGCATCCTGAGGGCCTCGCAGGAGTAGCAAGAGGACTGGATTTTGGTAAGTCAAATCTTAACTACTTCATCCCCCCCACCCTACCTGCATGCCATTACAAACTCCTATCCCTAAGCTCACCCCCATCACTTCACCAACTCACATATACCCCACTAGCACAACCCAGCACAACCCACCTATCCCAATACCAAGTCCTGCATGCACCATCAATGCATGGACATCACTCACAGACCTGCATGGACAGCCATCACCCTAGCATGTCCAATAGAGAGAGTCACCCAGCCCACAAAATCACCACTCACACAAGGTCAAGCCGAAAGGGAAATCACAATCATAGAGGGAAAAACACCCATGCACAAGATGGCACATGGCACATGCAGATACATTAACAATTCATTTGCATCCCAACAGGACCCCTACCCAACGTCACCGAAGAGGAGGTGCCAGCTACATCCAGTCCCCCCAGAAGAGGCCCACAGTGATGACAGCAGCTCTGCACGCCTGGATCAGGATGACCAACCTGGCCCATCAGGGACATCTGGACAGTCGGTTCCCCTGCCACAGTCCCAACCCACCACAGAGCCTCCCCCTTAGGAAACACCACCACAGCACCCACCCAGCAGGCCCATGCCACTGTCCCCAGGACACATCAGTCAGCAGTGTGTCTACCACTACAGGGACCCAGGCAACCCCACAAACCCAGGACGATCAGGGACCTGGGGTCAGTGGCAGTGGGCACACGTTCAGGGGACAGAGGGGAGGACTGCGGTGTGACATGGGGAGGACAGGCCCAGGTAACCCACTCTCCACGAGGCACTCTCCAACATCCTGGGAGCATACTACCATTCCCAGGAGACCATGGGCCAGGTACTGGCCAAGTTGCATGAGACCCAGCGGCTGCAGGAGGGACAGTACCTGGGGATCAGGGGGACCTAACAAAGATATACACCATCCTGGTCACCATTGCAGGGGTGCTGGCTGACATGGGCAAGACCATGAGGGAGGCAGTGGCACAACAAAGGGCACCTGACACTAGCCAAACTGAGGAACAGCCTTCCACCTCCGCCGGCGCTAGTGGACAGGAGG